>NW_004524590.1:5826367-5834512 GCF_000260255.1 Octodon degus | reverse complement strand
AGCTTGTTCTAAGTAGGTGCTTTAGACCACTGAGCCATCTCACCAGCCCCCCAAATGCATTTGAAAGAAGTGCAGAGGCGTCAGTGCAAAGGAACGCCCACCTGGAGCTACTTGGCGTTGCCGGGCCCACGCGGGCCCGGTCATGTTTCACTGCTCACACCCGAATTGTGGAGCACTTTCTTTGGACACTTAAGTTTGCACGTAGACTCACCCTTCCTCATTGCACTAAGAGGACGTTCTAGGCTATCAGCCTGCAGCCCTGTCATCAGTCACATGTTCTGTGTACCCAAAAGTGCGTAAGGATTCTGGTATTTCATTCTCCATCATGCAGAGAAAAATATTTTTCTTTGTATCAAATGATGAGCCAAGTATTTCTCATATTTGATATTTTGGACATTTGTGGATTGCCTCGGTATAAGCACGAAACAAAAGATTTTACAGATAGTTGCTGGCTACCAAGTGCCACGTCATGTATCCTTAGTGCCTACAAGTGTGTCATCCTGGCAAGCAGGACTGGCTGGGCAGTGAGTGGCTGCCGTGCCCAGGGGACAGTGGCATCACTGTGGAGGACGCACAAAGTGCTTGGGGCAGGGACTCTTCTGTCACAGATGGCAGAGGACCAGCTGGGGGAATCAGTTTCCCCCACAGTGAGAATGGGGAGGGGAGTTCTGTTTTGGAACCAAAATACAGGGAAGGATGATGACTTCTTTTACTCTGTATATTTATTGTCTTGCAAAAGGAAGAAATGATAAATTCCATCCTAAAGGCCTATTTTTTTTTAAAAAAAGCTTGGTTTCACTATGAGAAAAGAATAAAAACAAAAGCAACAAAACAGAGACTCATAAAAGAAATTCTGAAAAAAAAATGAGTGAATTCTTTTAGACATAAAATGGAGACTTGGATATGTGCAAGTTTACAGGAATGCTTCCTTGGTTCGGGGAAAAGGTGGATTTTCAGTTTACTTTACGGTATATTTTGGGTATTTTAAAATATTAGGGACAAACTCATAAGAAAGCAGAAAACTGAGAGGAGTTCTGTAATAGTCTCCTAAATCTGAAGCTCTTAATGTAAATCTAAGATGCTTATGTGGATTTACAAGCAATTTTTAAGGTTGATTTATCTTTCAAAACACATCTGTAAAGAGAGCAAGCTCTTCTCATCGGCTAGAAGGCAAATGCATAATTTTTCAGAGCCTGGCACGAATTAAGTAAATGAATAGTTGCATGTGTCCCAGCTCTGTTGGGTGTCGTGGCGATCATCTTTAATAAATACATGTTAGTCTGATGGAAGCTTCGGAGTTTGTCATTCACGGAAGCTTACTTTAGTCTAAGAAATTCTAGTGCAGCTAAATACCGGACAGGACAGGCAGTAACAAAAAAGAGTAAAGAAGCAGAAGTGTCCATGGTGGTCTTAGCAAAGCTTTATTAAGATAAACTTCACAAGAACAAATCAGAAGCACACAGGTATGAAATAGTGGTGTAGTACAGTTGGTTTAACCTTAATCGGGAAGCCTCGCAGTAAGTGACCGTAGCTATGCATGGGACTAAGTACTTGGCAGCCACATCCCCGTGCAGTGGCACATTTCAGCGGAACGCCTGTCCGTGAAACAGGTCCTCAGGCCGTGAAAACAGCACTTCGTGCTGGCTCAGGAGCCTGGCCAGGGAGAAGCGCAGGCCGCTCGAGTCCTCTGCAGGAGTGAGTGCAGACGACTGCCGCCCTCTGCGATTCCAGGAGCTCACTTTTCCTCTCTCGGTAAATATTCACTGAGCATCTAACATGACCCTCACGCTGCCGTTGGTGCTGCGGTAGGCAAATATGCACAAGGATGAAACCTTCTGTCTGCACAGAGATCATGATCTTATAAACAAACCATCTGGGAAGTCTGTACTACTATAGAAATCACTGTGCGGAGAGCACGGGAAGGAATTACTGTGTCTGTCCAGATACGCCATGAACACCTTCCCAGCAGAATCCCTTCCTCGGGGAAGCAATGTTCTCAGATTGGTCAGTGATTTGCAAAACTAGGATCGCAGGTTCCTACTGCTCAGCATCTCCAGCAACTTGGCTTGACCCTAAGGTTATAGGGAAGCACCCCACAGTTCTGCAGACCATGGCTGACCGTAGCTCCCATGTTGGTAAGGAAGGCCTTGGTGGGAGCAAGAGGCTCTTGGGGACACTCGCAGGCATGCCAACCAACAGAACATCTGCACTGGGGACTACACTGGTGGAGGTGACCAAAAGGGCTTACGGAATCATTTCATCCATTCAGGAAGGATATGAGCTCAGACCCTGGGAGACAGTAGCACCAGTATCTCATGGAGACACAAGCCCCACGGGTCTGTCCGCTTAACAAAAAAGTTCTATAGCTTCCGTACATCTCAAGCAAAAGAGAGGAGGTGTGTTTCTCATCTAAGCTGATAAATCAGACCTGCCAATCCCTGCCTGGTGGGGAGGTTTGGAGAACTAACTGGAGGGTGACATTTGTCACGATGTTTGTCATGGCTAAGTCTTAAGGCTTAGGCACAGGAAGGTCGGTCACCTTTTGCTAGTTTTGGCTTATTTGATATTCCACCTTCAGTTACTCTAAGGGAGAACATGGTCTTTATGTTTGGGTCTAGGGGAGTGTGTGTGTGTGCTTGTGTGAGTGTAAGTGAGTGTGAAAGGAGAGACTGAGAAAGGAAACAGAGACATTTGAATTTTTAGGAAGCAGTAAGAGAAATAGGATGCCTTTGTATTAGGATCTGGGCATTCAATTTGGGAAAAACATAGTCAGAAAACAAATGACACAGAAAGAAATGCATACACTCATTAGCCTCCTGTTCTATTGTTTATTTTTAATTGACCATCCAGCAGTGTGATAGACAGTGAGCATGTGGGGTGACTGGATCGAATGACCCAGTTCCATGGGCATCTGGGGGGAACCAGCACATGGGCTCAGGGAGACTGCAGTTCTGCGGCTGCTCCACTTCACTCTCAAGGCCTGCCCCTGCTTTCAGGATAGGCTGAGAGCTCAGGGAGACTGCAGTTCTGCGGCTGTTCCACTTCACTCTCAGGGCCTGCCCCTGCTTTCGGGATAGGCTGAGAGCCTGTAACTAAGCCTCAGAGGGAGTTTCCAGAGCAGAGTGAATGTAACGCTGCACCTCTAATGACAGTTGGAGACCTTCCACTCGCAGTCAGATTTCTGGGCCCTGAAATTTGCATGAATCACACCCAAAGAGGTTGATGGGAGGGAAAATGAGGTCAAAGGAAAAGGAACTGGAAGAAGATAAAGAAGAGTGAGCAGATTTTCAGCAAGTGGAAGCGAGCCCCACAAGGAATGCCAGCTGGTCTTGCCCCTAAGTGATAGGTGATTGGCTCCCTGGATTTGAGAGGCCTGAACAAAAGGTAGGAGGTGACTCCAGTGTGTGCTGCTGACTCAGGAGTCCACAGTGATTGGGCTGTCACTTTCAGGAGTTTGAAGACCTACGAACATACTGTGCTGAAACAGTAGCATGCAATAGAGGAAAGTTTTCCAGTAAAACCCTTACCCAGACCAAGGGGGCAGGCCAGAAGGATCTTGGGACAAGACCTTAGAAGGGAAAGGAGAAAATCAGATAATGGAAAGGGGATGTTTTGTAAAACAGGTTTTTATTACCTCAGAGTATGATGTTTTTGAAGGCAACTAAAGAGATCACGGTTGAAATTGTTTGAATGAAAGTTACAGAAACTCACCATGTTTGAGAAACAGTCGTATGACAGCTCTAAGAAGAACAGGTTGAAAATAAGGTGGGATCATCCACTCACTATTAGGAGCTTTGGTCTGAAGTTTTGAGTCCAAAATGATGTGTTCAGATTGTAGCTCCCAGTGTGAATGTGCTAGAAAGTTCAGCTTTGGGGAAGTGAAAATGTCCTGAGACTTAGGATGGGGACCTCCAGGAAAGGCTCAGTGCCCTGGTAGAGTGGACCTCTGAGCAAGAGCACCGGAAGAGCGTGCAGGGTGTAGTCCAGGAGTTGGACCCACCGCAGACAGTAAATCGCTGACACCTCCACCTGGGCTTCTCAGCCAGCAGAGCTGAGACAGGCTTCTCAGTTAGGTACAAGCCACCTGGCTCATGATGTTGTGCTGTAGGCACAGGGTCTCTTGGATAAGGTGCCAAGTGTTGAACCCATGTAGTAAGTACCTGCTAATATGGGAAGTGGGAGCTCAATTCACAGCCAAATTATAGAGTCTTCTAAAACGTATGTCATCAATGTTGTTGTCAGGAATAATTTTATTTACTTTCATTCTCATGTTTTGACCAGTGGTGAAATTGACTAAAAAGTGTTCATCCTAGAGTAAAAACTAGCTCTGAGCTTTGACTCTGCACTTGTGAACTAAGAGGCACTGGCCAAGTCACTTCTGGCACTCAGGCCTTCGTTTCTAAAGGCCACGACGAGGCTTTGTCCCAGTTGAATACTTTATACTCTATTGGTTCTCACTCCAAGTAAGGACAAGGATTTATAACTGGAAACCAGGCTGCCTACTTGAAGTCAAACTTAGTTGAGAAATGGAAGAAACTGGGACTCTAGAACTGGCCCGGAGGGGAGCTGTGACAGCAGGGACCTATTTTATTTGCAGGCCTCATGGGAGGGCGAACGCTCAGGGCTTTGTATGGAGGGCTTCAGGCCCACAGGCAGCCACGCTGGCTGTGACAGTGAAAGCACTAAACGGGTATAGAGAAGATAAATTTAGATAACAAACAAGCCATAAAGAGGATTAAATGTTTTGGTGGGATGTCTCAGAGAGGAGCACAGGCCTGGGAAAGCCCAGGGGACGCTATGTTCAGACGCAGGAGGGCAGAGGAGAGTGATGTACTCTGTGGAATGCTCATCAGGAAGAATGAAGCCCCAGGGAGCGTGTCGCAGGGCTCACCGTTCTTGAGAAACGACATACCCGGCCTAGGCCAAATGCCCCTCCTCTGTACAGTTGTGCAATAGTCATAAAGTTTGCAGGATGATTTCAAAGCACGACTTGGTTGTCAGGCGAGACATGCTTCGCCTTTTTGTGTGCTCCTCTAGGCATGTCATAATCCCGGAAAGAAACTCCTCACGGAAAGCACATTCAACTCATGTTGTCCAGACTATGAGTACAAAGCCGGTGCCCGACGGAAAGCAGGACGCAGATCACTGAGAACAATGCTATTAGGAGGGAAATCAGTTGAAAGCACAAACTCTTAAAGCAGATTCTTTTAGAAAAGAAATCTCTGCACTCAAATTATGAATGACTGTGTAACTAAGGATTCTGCAGCTGTTTTCTCATTCTTAAAATGAGAATTGTGCGAATGATTACTTTTATGATTTTTATGAGAATCAGGAGGAAGAAAAGTGGAGCAGGGTCTACTATAGACCTGTTTAAAATGGGTTCAGAGTGTAACTGGCCCAGTAAAATAGGGCAATATTTTTTTAATTTTTAGAATTCTTTTATTAGCATACATGTGGCCCATAAGGATTGCCTTCCTCACGAGGAGTTGGCTTACATCTAAAGGCATCTCAGTTCTTTTCATTTTCTGGTCCCTGCTCCTCCCAAAGTCAGAAATTACCTTTGGAGACAGACAGGCTTCTCCACAGGTCCTCAGGCCTAGCGCAAGCGCTGCAACCCCCACCTCCCCTCAGCTCAGATGACTGGACGGCGTGTGCAGGCGCTGCTACCAGGAGGGCACAGCCTCACTCCATTTCCTGGAAGGGGAGCGAGAGGTCCAGTCTCGGCTGAGATGAAAGAGACCTGCGTGTATGTCTCTTACTTCATCGCGTTCCTCCCCCCTTGCTACAGAAGATCCTGACTCACCTGTACGCCAAGAGAGGGTGATTTACATGGTGAGACGTTGCCATTTTCTTGGAGCTAGCTTTGGATAAGTCACTTTTCCCATTGACTAAGATAAGTGGCTCCTTTGATTTGGTCAGTGAAACGCAAAGAGCCTAAGCTATGGACTAACTGGCCACCAGCAAGAACTCAGAGCGTAGGGAAAGGATGTTCTAACAGAAACTAACAGTAGAGTTCTCATCAGGGAAAAGGAAGCAGTATTTTTAAAAAGTTAGAGTACTGTAAGTTCCTTCTAGAAATTCTTTCTAGATTCTTGCTGCCCTGAATAAAGCATTGAATCAACATACACATGCGTGCGGGCGTGCGCGCGTGCGGGCGCGCGCACACACACACACACACACACACACACACCCAAAAGGTAATGCGATTTTACATTTAATAAAGGTAGGAAAAGGAATATGCTCTGCAGAGTGAGACCAGGAGACTGAAAAAAACAAAGCTCCTGGATCTCTGTGACTGTCAGGTCGCACCCGCTTGCCGAGCCATCCGGCCACCCACTCATCTCCTGCTTCAATCTGATTATTTCCACACGGGCTTTTGTCTGTTTTGAGACAGGGTCTCACTGTGTAATTCAAGCTGCCCTTGAACTTGCTTATGCAGCTCAGGCTAGCCCCAAACAATCAAGGATCCTCTTGCCTCAGCCTAAGGTGTTCTGAAATTATAGGGATGCACCACACAACCAGCTCTTCCACATATATGTAGAGGGAGAAAAAATTATATGTATATATATATATATATATATATATATGAATTATATGAATGAATTGGTGAAATTCCACTTTTAGAGTAAAAATTTCCTGGGCAGGGAAAGACACTTGCTCAATTCCTGACTTTTCATCGCTCTCCTCTTACCTTCAAACCTGTAGTTATGTTTCCTTCACCTGCATGTAGTGCTGTGAGCAGCTCACCTGGCTAGAACGGTAGACACTATGCCAGCCAGGTGCTTTGCTTATAATTCTTTGAACCACTTCAGTTCCTGCTCTTATTCTAGGGTTATTCTCCTTTGTTCTCCCATGAGTTCCTAGTCCCTCCTAGACTTCAGGCAAGTGACTAAAGTTTCCTTGTTTATGACTCTCCTTAAGTGCTTAGGTAGTGCCCCCTGGCCAGGCTCTTCTGCAGGAAATATAGATGAACGGGCAGCAGCTGACTTCCTGCAGAGGACTCTGAGAAGAAAGACAGGCTTGATGTCTCCAGGAGGATGTTTAGGGAGAAATATTCTAAAGGACTACGTGAGTCAAGTGTCTCCACAACATGAACTCAAGAGAAATGCTTGAGGTGTCTTGAGGAGGAAGCTTTTCAGTTGGATCAGTGGAGACTGAGATCATCAAGGAAAGGTAGTGGTTGAGACCAGAAATATTGGTCATTCATGGGAGTGCAGAAGGGAGCTGGCCCTCTGCATGTGGTGGGCCAGGAAGCCTTTCTCCACGGGGCAACTTCCTGATGAGGATCAGAGAAGGATCTGGAGGTCATTCAGGTTAGAGTCACAAAAAAGGCATGACCCACTCTGTGTGCTTCCTGGCGTACATCTGAAAGGACCAATTTAGATGGAACAAGAATGAGAAGAGGAGAAATCCTCATCTTGAAGAGGATTTTTATTCAATTTCATCCAGTCACACCATAATGTTGAGGGATAAATTTCACACCCATTTTCTAGGAAGAAGATCCTAGGTATACTGAAAACCTTGCCAAATCACGCTTGCTAGAACATGACAGAACTCTGGCTCTCATCCTCTTGGGCAGCAGGAAATATTCTGCACTTATTTACAGTGATTCATGGTAGGTCCCTGGTGATTCCAAAGCAAGAGTGTAATGTCTTTTGACTAGTCAGTGAAGAAGGGCAATGTGGTGCAAGTTTGTTGATGTAGAGAAAAGAAAAAGATGGAGAGGGAATATTGAGACATAATGCTGTAGTATGAGGCTATGGAAACTTGGGGATCAACTAGATTAATACTTGTGGGAACAGACAGGGAGTATCTAAGCAGTTATGTCACCCAGGCTGACTTGGAACTAATGACCATCCTGCCTGAGCTTCCTGAGTCCTGGGATTACAGCTGTATAACATGGCACTCACAATAGATTTTGAGAAAAGTGTTTGGGACTTCCAACTTCCTTGGTATCTAGAACCACCAAGATCTTAGACTTTAATATCGGAATGTTTTGTTCCAAATAGTAGAGGTTGAGATTATGCATTTGTCAGAATATAAACTTGCGTACTCTTTGTGATTGTATTAATTACTCTTTTCTCTTTGTTGGGTCAAATACCCAACACTCAAAATGAGGGAAGGGAAGGCTTATTTAGCTCACAG
>NW_004524590.1:5823059-5825172 GCF_000260255.1 Octodon degus | reverse complement strand
AGGGCCTTGCTACACAGCTTGGACTAAGTGATCCTCCTGTCTCAGCCACCCTAGTGCTGGGATTACAGGCATGTGCCATCAAGCCTGGTTTCAGGACAACACGTTACAGCACATCTGAGGTTCTGAGTCTCATACGGCATGTGATACTGAGGACGGAAGTTAGGTCCTTGTGCTTGCCAGGCATGCACTTAGACCACTGAGCTATCTCCCCAGCCCCTAGGAGGTGGTTTTGAACCAACATTTTCCAATACCCATTAGCTGAGTTCAAATGTAAAAAGTGTCGGAAGAATGTCTTTGTTGAAGAATTGCCTTTTAAAAACAGAAGTACACTCAGGACTATTTCAGTGGTATTTCTAGAAGACCATTTGCACCCACTTGCTTACCTGAATTCCAGCAGATGCTTTATCTGGAGGTCAGAATGCATGACATTGTTAGGAGAGCAGGGTTGGGGTCTTGAAAAAAGTTGCACAACTCAAGTATGGAAAGAGCAAGTAGAAAAGTTTGCTGAGAAAAGAAAGCTCAGCAGGGTATCTGAAAAGGGGTTTCTGAGATAATTCCTTGTCTAGGGGTCCTTAGGAGGAAGGGAGAGCTGCGGGACTGTCTTTATTCTCCAGTGGGTACTTAGCCCAGGTGGCCCTATTGCCTGAACTTGACCAATTTACTTATTTATTTGCATATTAGGGATGGGTCTACAGGGTGTTCAGGGTCTCACTACTAGATTGGACTTGTAATGATCGGCCTGTTTACAGCCTCCCAAGAGCTAGGTTTACAGGTGCACACCACCACGCCCAGTCTCAGTTGCCATCTCAACATGCCCTGAAGGCTGGGCCATCATAGCAGGCCTGGGATTGAACCCCTGGCCCGAGCGCCTGCCAAACCTGACTGATTTGGAATGTCTCACTGTAGAGTTCAAAAGTTCACTTCATCACTCCCAAGCTCCTTGAAAGCCATTCTGGATGCAGGGAGGGGTTGTTGACGCTGGGCATTTCTGTTCACTTAGCTAATTCTTTCTTAAGGTCACAGCCCTAATTGCTGATATACTACATCCTAGCTACATGCTGGTGAGCAGACCAGGTGGTTACTAAAAGATCTTAACCACTATGGAACTGTCTGTCCTGCTACAGAGCTGGCCTGTCACTTTTCACGCTTTGAGTTACTCACCGTCAGTTACACTTCGACAACAATAAATAGAGATTGCAGAAATGAATAAGGCATGTAAAGCCATTCTTGATAACACAAGGAACGCTGCTGGCACTGTCCTCTCTGACAGCCTGGAATTCTGTCCCTCTGTCCACTGTGTCTATACTATGTGCCACCCACGAGACAGCAGCTGAGTAGCCTCCTTGGGGATTAGCTCCTGTTGCATGACATAAGTAACTATTATTTCACTTAATAGTAATTACTGAATATTGTAGTTATACTAGTAAATATTGCATACTACAGAATGTTGTGCATTACCAAATATTGCAGTTATATTTTAATTATACTTAATAACAACTAATAACTACTTAATAGTAAAACTAACTATATTACGTAAAACATGATAATTGTACTTTGTACATGAAAAAGGAAAAAGAAGTTCTTACAGACTTTGCTGTCCCTCCTCAAACTGAAAACATTAGGGCCTGAGTATGTGGCAAGTGCGGCCTTGACGGGCGAAGCCCTGCCTTCTCGGGGCTCCCCGGGGCGGGGTCTTGTCCTCTGTGTGTAGGGGAATTACTGTTTTGTTCTTAGTTCAGAATCATCACCGAGATTATGAGTTGTGGCTGTTAGTGATTTACTCTGATTTCATTTTATAATAGAATTTTTCATCTAAAGGAAAACAAAGTAAAATAGGGCATTTGTGTCACCAATAAGCAAGAACACAGTGAAGGCACCAGGAGACGACAGCACAGCACTAAAGACCTTGAATTGAAGAGCAGTGCAAGACTCAGATGGAGGGTTCAGGGGAACTCGCCCGTTAATCACGGTCTAGAATCCCTCAGATCCGCTGCTTTACTAGAAAAAAACAAATTATCTACAGAATTTCTCTTCACTGTCGCTGTATTGTTTTCCAAGATAATATGAAACTGGGCAACTACAGGAAAAGAGTAAAGCTTGTTTTTTTTTGTTT
>NW_004524590.1:5801787-5822959 GCF_000260255.1 Octodon degus | reverse complement strand
GGAACAGGAAGGGGAGAGGGTAGGACCCACTGCTGAGAAGTTAGGTGGTGAATGAGGCCTGGGTACTGACCAGGGCCTGCCTTCCTTGTCTCTCAGCTCCTGGCCAGAGGGTCAGCAGGACAGCACTCTAGGCCTAGGAGGAGGATGGAGGGCAGGCAGTGGCTTCCAGAACTGATTAGAAGAAAACTGCTACATGCTCCTGATGAGGAATCACTCCCCTGAGGCTCTGTTCCCATTAGTTATATTTGGTTCTGACTTCAGGAGGGTGGCAGGGGCAGGCCCAGTTTGGACCCTGTCTTAGTGGGCTCATACGAGCCCCACTTGCTCATATAGTTTCTCTTCTTGTCTTTTCTCTTGAACCAGGGATTGAACTCAGGCCCTTGCACTTGCCAGGGAAGTGCTTATTCCACTGAGCCATCTCCCGGTCCCAGCGCTCGCTTTTAACACCTAAAAGCGTACGCATTTGTTAGATGACAAATCTGGCCATTGTCTTCCTGCTGCTTTCACCGCTCAGATTGTTATCAACAAATTTGCATGAGCAAAATTAATATTCTGTACCGTAGAATCATATCTTTGGGCCATTAAGCCTGCGGCAATGTGTTAGAGTAGCAACAGCGAATTAGTATGGGCAGCAAAGCTTTAATAATTTCTTAGCTTAGTGGTTCCAGAGAAGCCTGCAACTCACCAGGGTTGCGCCTGGCCGAGAGCACCTAGGGTCTCCTCTCGAGGCGCTTACCATGACTTTCTGTCTACCTCTTCTTAAGCCACCAACAAGATGGAACAGGAAGGGGAGAGGGTAGGACCCACTGCTGAGAAGTTAGGTGGTGAATGAGGCCTGGGTACTGACCAGGGCCTGCCTTCCTTGTCTCTCAGCTCCTGGCCAGAGGGTCAGCAGGACAGCACTCTAGGCCTAGGAGGAGGATGGAGGGCAGGCAGTGGCTTCCAGAACTGATTAGAAGAAAACTGCTACATGCTCCTGATGAGGAATCACTCCCCTGAGGCTCTGTTCCCATTAGTTATATTTGGTTCTGACTTCAGGAGGGTGGCAGGGGCAGGCCCAGTTTGGACCCTGTCTTAGTGGGCTCATACGAGCCCCACTTGCTCATATAGTTTCTCTTCTTGTCTTTTCTCTTGAACCAGGGATTGAACTCAGGCCCTTGCACTTGCCAGGGAAGCGCTTATTCCACTGAGCCATCTCCCCGGCCCCTCACATACTTTCTTGGTAGTTGAGTTTCCTACTGGATTGACCTCTCCATTTAATAGGACATTTCCACTGTTAATTCAACTAACACTGTAGAAAATGTCTCCTGTTGTCATCAACAAAATTAGGGGGTTAAAAAGGTAAGTATGTGTGTACACATTTACACATGCAATCACATATTCACACATAGCTTCACACACAATCAATCGGTTTCCCTTCAAATGCTTATCCACAGTAGTCTGTGAAGTATTACCACGTAGTTTCTAGGGTGCAAACCATGTGCTTCCTTTGGAAAAATACCTCCTAATTACTTTTATTTTTCTAATATATGGTAAATCTTTGCCTTAACTTTTCTTTCCAGTTGTCTATTACCTACATATAAAAGTGCACCTGACATTGCAAACATAGTTTTGTTCTTTATTGCCAATGTAGGGACATTGTTTTCATTTTTTTGACGACTCATTCTGGCTAGGACCTGCACTGTAAAGACAAGTAGAAGTGAGACAACAGCCGTCCTTGTTTTGTTCCTCAATTTAGGAAATATATTTAAGTATTTCACTAGCAAGCATGTAATTAAGGGTGTTTTGAAGAAGTCCTTTATCAGTTAAAAGAAATTTCAGAAACTTTTGCAAGAACTTTCTTATATTCCTACTTTTCTTGCTTATTTCAACTGTGGTACTACTATGTTCAGAAAATGCAGACATGCAGAAGAGAAAACACTTTAATTCTGCCAAAAATTTACTGCTAAATGTGTCCATCACTAATATTTAATCTGCTTTACATCAGAAGAAAAATATCAGACTTCAAACTTTCTCTGCTATTTATCACTTTTGGGCATAAGGTTGCAACTTGTATGTTTATCTAAATTACATTTCAATTCTTATGGATTATTTCTGAAAACAAGAATTTTTTAATTTTTTAAATTTTTTATGTATTTAGTACAGGGTCTATGGGGTCTCACTATGTAGATTGGACTCAGAGATTCTCCTGTTTTCAGCTTCCCCAGCCCTGGGATTACACCCTCCCAAGCGCATGCCACCATGCCCAGTGTCAATCATAGTCTCAGCACACTCCAGGGGCAGGGCCAGCATGGCACACTGGGGAATGAACCTGAAAAAAAAAATTTTTTTAAATGATGTTCTAGAATTACAAAACATAAAGTATGTGGACATGGGGGCAGATATCGAGCTCCCCACCTACATGGATCTACTTATCTACTTATGATCTACCTGTACACATCATTCTATTAACTTACTATTGAAAATGTAAATACACTTATAATGTCAAAGTGTATCTACGTATTACTTATTTATGTGACAATGGGGATTGAAACTAGGCTTTTGTATGGAAGTACATCAACTGCCCTTTAATTTTTAGTTTGAGACAGGAATTCACTGAGTCACTAGATTCCCCGGGCTGTGCTCAAACTTGTGATCTTCCTGCCTCAGCCTCCTAGGAAGCTAGAAAAATAGGTTTATGCCACCATGCCTGGCTAAATTTTATTTACAAGAATTCTTGCTTAAATTCATATTTTTAAGACATTTAAGCGGCCAAGTTTCTGCACTAAGTAAGCTAGTAGCAATTATATGAAATTGTCGGTTTGATTTGATTTTTTCCTAAACTGTGAGTCACACATTTTCCCCATCTTGCTCAGTCATTTAGTTTCCTTCCTCTGAATCGTCTGTGTCCTTTTCACACATGTTCATTTTCTTATGCTTCAATTCTGGAGTCCTTACTATGGGGGTCAAGCATCAACCCTTTGCTTATCATGACTTCAAGAAGATTTATTCTTTTCTTCTTGGAAATTATTTTGCCAAGTATGTGGCATTTCATTGAAAATAGTCGCACTGAAACATTGCACATATTTCAATGATGCTTCCATCTATTGAACCACTGCAAAGTCTCAAACTGTCTTGTGAGCTTTCACCCGGAATGGAATGAACCCAGCCCTTACTCTTGGTAAGAGCCTCCTTTGAAGGAGGCAGCTCATCCAGCCCTGTTCCCCAGACTTGGTGTGAAAACAACTTCCAGCTATTTCTAATTCAAGTACAACTTGAAATGATGAGCATTTACTACCATTGATTGCATCAAATGATCAGATCATAGTCCTGTGACAAATTAGCCAGAGGTGAGAAAGTTAAGGACTCCTTTAGGCAAGTATAGCATTATCAGGCAAACTCAACCTTTTCCCAGATGTGACTACTTGGAGTGCTGAAGTGTTCATTTTTCCTTCTGGTGTATTTAAACATACGTGCACGCAAATTTAGAGTGATTCATCCAGGCGATTTAGGAATCATTTGTTGTTTTCTTTAATCTTTCATTTTATAATGGTCAAGTCATATAACACCACATTCCTAATATACTATCATTTTTATTTTTCTCAAGCAAATTCATTCAAAGCCATCACTATTTTAAATCCTTAAAAGTAAACTGTAGTATCTAGAATTCATGAAAAGGCGTGACTTCAATACAATTTTAAAAGAAAAAAATGGAAATGTCTGAAATTTCCTTGTCAGAGGGTGGTATCTACTATTTCTGAATTGAACTAACAGAAATGCATTGCAGATATATTATCTGTAAAAGTTTGTTCCTTACGCGCCAAACAATGCTTAAGTAAAATCTGTGGGGCCGGAAGATGTATGTCATATCTCTGTACTTCTGCTGAGAGCTGCCAGGCCTGGAGACTTTCTGGCCTTCTCCTTGAGGTGCTGTTCCCTAGCATTTTACCTGATACTTAAAAACACACCTAAAAAATCCAACTCTTATATGCTTCCATAAGAGGCTACTACCCTGCACAGCACTGGAAGCATCCAATTTTCCCAAGACTTCAGCTTCCAGCGTGTATGTTTTACTGTCCCTCCCCCCGTGTCACCTCATCTGGGCACTACACATAGAGGCTCTCAAGATTGTACATCTCTAAAGAAGAAAATAGGTCATGAACATCAAATCAACAAATGCGCTCTTCTGAGGAAGAAGAAATGCAGAAGAGCTATGTAAAAGATTGTCTCTGAAAGCAGCAATACCCTCATCTTGCTTACTTTGGAGATCTTTGAGAAGCACCTGGCTTTGGGGGCGCTTCCCATCCAAGTGGCTCTCTGTCTGTCACCTCTACACCAGGGATAATGCCAAGAAGGTGTCTGCCGGGACAGATCTTTCTGTCCCCATGGGCTGGACTTTTGCTGTCGAGCTATACTTCTGCTGTTGTCTTTAAGTTCCCCGCCCTAGCGGAGCAGAACAACTAGCGTGGCAGTATTTTGGGCACGATAGGAACTGTCCTGGACTCATGTCAGAGCTCAGCCATGGGAAGAGAAAGCCAGGGAAAGATGGAAAGCGACACCAGTAGTTACGTTACAGGAACTAAGAAATGGAAATTGTTTTTCTTTGATTTTTAAAGAGAGTACAAAATAATATTAAAACAGAAAAAAATTACAAGCAATACAGAATTTGACTTACCAAAGTAATATGAATTTCACAGTATTTGTTGTAATGCATAGTGCTGTCTTCCAACCAGTTAGTTATTCATATTACCAGATATATGAATGTAAAATTGGAAGAAGAGAGAGAAAAGAAACGAATGTATAATAAACTAAGAAGATAAATACAAACAATTGAAAAAAGGAGACAAAATAAATTAAGCATTATCTTCGTCCCACAGACCAGCAGAAATGCACAGTACAGCTACCCGAACCATCCTGCTTATACATATAGATACATCTCTTTCCCCCACTCCCTCTCCTGTTCTCTTCAGCTTAGCAGAGACTTGTGCTGCAGGATAAGGGCTGAAAGGGGGATAATGGCACCAAGGATTGATGGAAAATATTAGGAACAAAGTGGAAGTCATGGAGAATAAGAAAGACACATTTCCTACGTCGACTGAGCAGTTCGGGCTACGGAACAGAGAGAATTTTGGGCATTGTGCAAGCAATGATAGTAGCAAAGAATACTGTATTTTGGAATCCAAGGAGACGCACAATCACTTATTCATCTATTATCTGTTATCATCATTGTAGTTTAATTTGAGTATCTTTCTTTTTTTGGAGGAACCAGGGATTAAACTCAGACCCTTGTGCTTGCCAAGGAAGTGCTTATTCTACTGAGCCATCTCCCCGGCCCTCAGTATTTATATTTCTGAAGTGAAAATGATAAATACCAAGCTCCAAGAGCACTTGGTAAGTGCATGGAGGAGTTGGAAGGTAGACCACGTAGCACAGTAGCTCTAATGACAGAGGAAGCAAGGAAACGCCTAGATGCCGAAGCTTTGTGCAGGGTGTAGAGAAAGGGTTACAAGTGGAATCAAACCAACCTCTTAGAGAAACTTCTTAGGAAACAGCAGGGCACTATTGCATTTGGATGGGCAAATAAGAGTCATACAAGATCATTCTCTGAAGCAATGGCTTCACCCCGGTTTTCCAAACCCATTTGACACAGACCCATTTGCTGTAGACATCTTATGACATGCGAAGTCGAATAGTGATCGCTGTGTTCTCAAGGAATTATTGAGGGAGAGACAGGTGCACTCACATGAAGGATGAGGCGACTGTACCTCCAGGGACTCTGCATCACACAACCATTTTCCATAACAAATCACAACTATGTTACAGATGAGGACTTTGCCGGAAGTCAGCTAAGCCACTTACTGTGGGCAATTAAAGAGAGAAAAGTGGCATTTACCGTGAAGGACAAAGAAATGCAGGCCTGAACAGAGCTTTCAGAGTTCTCAGTCTGGTCATCTGCCACTGGCCAATTGTACAAGTTAAAGAAATCATACCTAAGGGTGATCTAAACATAGAAGCATAGGAAAGATCTTGCTTTTCTTTTTTCGTATCTGTAGTGAAAACTGTGATGTGCTCAGCACTTTCAGGATAGATGCTCAGCTCCAGGCCTGAAAATAGGTAGAATTATTTTGCTAATGGTGCCACTGCAGAGTATGCTTAAAGGCAGTAAGATAATGGAAATTTGAGTGTCAAACAATTGACCCCTATTTACAACTCCATGACATTTTGGCAAAGTTACTAGGCCTATAGAATACTTGAGTGATGTCATTGGTTCTTACAGAAAAGAAGAACTGATGAAGTAGTAGGTTTTCTGAACCAATAGAGTGCCAGGGACCAATAGACTTGGTTCACAGCGAGGCAGGGCTGAAGAAGGGTGGGTCATCGCAGAGGATGGAAAGAGCACAGACTCCTGCAGGGCCCCTGCTTGGCAGGACCACACAGGGCCAGGAGCACACTTTGCCTTGCTGGGCAAAGGAGGGTCTGACCGAGGCCATGCAGAATACTGTAACACAAAGCTTCTGGGAGAAGGGGAACATACGTTCACCTCCAAAAATTAACTTAGCGAGTCTGGATGAAAGCCTTTTATTCTCCAGGGGTTCAGAGTAGTGGTAAGAGCTATGTTCAAACCTTGATCCCCTATTTCCCAGTTTCTCAATAAACTAACATTAAAAGCATGGGAAACAACAACAACAACAACAAAAATAAAGGTCATAACAGTACTATAAGAAGGGGATGCCATTTAATCTAATGCCTTGATGATTATGTTATTTTTCAAGCATTTGGATTCTCATGGAGGTGGAGTATAGAAGATAGCTGTAGACCCGTACATGCTCTTTTAACAGCTAGGCCATCTGCCTGAAGTAGTACAACTTTGGGCCATAAATGCAATGTTATTTTATTCAAAGATGTGTATACACATGTCCTATCGCAAGCCTGCTTTGAGATACGGAGGGGTAGCATTTGTATCATCCTCAATCTGTGTCAGCATAACACAGTGTCTGGAGATTGCACACAGATTATCTCATGGCCAAAGTAGTGCAGAAAAGAAGCCTGAATGTCTATGCAAACTTAGCAGAAGAGAAAGGGTCTGCAAGGGGAACATGCTCTCGGGGCCTGGTTGTCTCTGACAGCTAAGCTATAAGCAGCTCTGCAGACAAGAATTCTCAGGAGACAGCTTTCTAGGCAGTGCAGGCTTACACTCGATCTCAATGTATCAGGACGTAAGGATCACAAGTGAAGAGAGAGATAGATTGGGGGAAAGTATTGTAAACTAGAAGTTTAAGAGAAAGAAATGACAATATGTTACTTATCCAATATTCTCATTTTCATATCCCTTTAAGATAGACGTGTTGGGCCATGGAGATAGCTCAGCAGTCTAGGTGCCTGCCTAGGCAAGCGCTAGGACCCGGGCTCTATCCCTGCCACTGCATGCCTTGCTGGCCCTTCCCCAGGCGCACTGAGCGGCCACCAAGACCAGGGGTGGGGGTGCGCGTCCATAATCCCAGTGCTGGGGAGGCTGAAAACAGGAAGATCCCTGATTCCCAGCTGTGTAGTGAGTCCCTATACCAAATACATACAATTAAAAACTGTATTATTTTGTTATAGGAACTTAATTTTAATTTTATAATATGACATGCTAGCATTTTTATTTTTTTATTTTTTGAAAGAGAGTACAAACTAGAATTAAAACAAAAACTTACAAGAGATACAGAATTTCGCTTAACAAAATAATATGAAGTTCACAGTATTTGCTGTGGTATGTAGTGTCTTCCAAGCAGATATTCACATTACCTCATATATGCATGTAAAATTAGAAGAAGAAAGAAGAGAAAAATGTATAAGAAAATAAGAGAAAAAAGTATCAACAATTGAAAAAAGGGGACAGAACAAATGAAAACATTAACTGCTTCTTTCCACAGACCAGCAGAAATGTGCAGCACGTGTGTAAGCAGGACAGCTTGGACACAGTAGCTTTTAAGACTCCTTTTCTCATTCCTTTTGTAAATGTCCAGCTTGCGGGTGGGTGAGCTTGCGGGTGGCATGGAGCAAGTCACTTGTGTGACAGTGGTGGGCCCTTCCCAGCCACGGTGGCTGGACCGTCTTGCTACATCACTGCTCCACACCAGCTCTCTGAGCTGGTGATCCGTCTTCAGTAGGGAATCAGGGAGACTATGACAGCGTTCCTTGAATCCGTGTCATCGGTGGGCCAGGACGGTCAGTCTCCAGTCCCCTTTTGGGAATTAGGAATCATGACTTCCACACACTGGGTGAGCTCCAATACCCAGCAGAATCCTTGCTTAAATGTGTGAGTTTTACATGCAGGGTCTATTTTTAGTTTGTTTCTTTCTTTCTTTTCTTTTTTTTTCCCCCCTTTTTTTCCTAAGGGTGCTAAACACAGAAGGGAAAGTTGGGCCTTTATCATTTGTATTCAGTAGAGATGATAAAAAGTCATGACACCAAAGAGAACGGGCAAATCCACGTCTGGCAAGAGTGACTCCACGTTGTTTGGCCTTTGGAACACGCGGGGTCAAGGGCAGATGGCATGCCAGGCTACCACACCTGCAAGCGAAGTGGGAGCCACAGTTTTTCCCCCTGAATGAGATAATTCTTCACATGCTTAGCACAGTGAAAGTGAGCGATGCGCACAGAGGAAACAGTTACATTTTCCTCTTTCTGTGTCTTGGCAGTGCTGTATTGTGACCAAATGACCGAGGCAAGATTCGCTCATGACTTGGAAACTGGTTTTAGCAAAATCCTCTTAAAAATAGGTTCAAATCAAAACAAAGCCTTTAGCAGATGTGAAATTAAAGTTGGTGTCTAGTGTCCTCTAAAATACGTCCGTACTCAGTTATTGCAGCGCTGCACTGCAGCAGGGCAGCTTGGCCCATGTTCATCTCCAGAATCCCAGCAGCTTGCATCCTACCAGGCAGCAACCAAGCAGCACTGAGAGACGCGTGTGCCGAGTTCACTGAGTACCGCTGCTCTCCCCACTGTTGCCCCACCGTTTCCTGTCTTCTATGGCACAAGTAGTTCAACCGATTTTTATTTTACCCGCCAACATTCCACAATCAAATCCCTCTCCGTGAAGTTTGTGATCATTGCTTCCCTCCGTGCCTTGGGGCACGCCTTCTAACGTCGCCACCACAGACGGCAGTGAAGAAAGGAACTGAGGTCCACTAGACGCGAGCGGACAGAGATGATGACGCCGCCGCCGGAACTCTATTTTCACCCTGCGGTCGGTGTTATTCAGTCTCGGACTTCAAAGGCTAGCCTTGCACGTAACTTTCTGTGTTACCTCTTCAAATTTTTCAGATAGGGTCTCGCTGAATTGCTAAATCGTCCAGGCCGGGCTCCAGCTTACGTGCTCCTACTTCGTCCTATCCCAGTACTGCGATTCCAGGCACGTGTCACAAGACACAGCCTCTAGTGACCTGCATGAGAAGTTACGTACTTTCTTATGTAACCTCTTCATCTCTGCACAAACCACCTTACTCAGTGACAGGTTTTAGGCTGAGTGATGACCTACTATGCTTTTAGTAGTTCCTTAATAACTATTATATGAGTTGCTATTCCTGGGACAAAATGCTTCAAATATGCAATGTAAAATAGGTGGGGTTTACCTTGGTTCCTGGTTTCAGCAGATTCAGACCTTGGTTGCCTGGCTTTCAAGACAGAAATGACACGGTGAAAGGGCATGCCAGAGCAAAGCTGCTTGTAGTTACTCTCTCATGGCTGGGACAAAATATCCAACACCCACAAGTTAGAAGAGGATAGGCTTACTTTAGCTCACAGTTTGTAGAGGTTTCAGTCTATAGCTGGCTGGCTCCAACGCAGACTGGCGTGGCGGAGGAACATCAGACAGGAGAGCTATCTATGGCAAGGTAGACAGCAAACAGACTTCCTTCTTCTTGCCCTTTTTATTCCATCGAGGCTGTGGTGCTACATACTTCCAGCGTGGACCTTTCCTCGTTAATAAATCTATCACCCACATCCAGGACCATGCTAATCCAGGGAGCTAACCTAGTACCACACACCCAGGATCCAGGTGCTCCCCAAACCCCACTTGCAAGGGCGTGGGGCTCCTGGAAGCACATCCAGATATGTATCAGCCACGAGATTGCTCAAGCCATGGCAGCCAGGGAGTAGAGAGAGAAGGGAGGAGCTGAGGACAGGAATTCCCCAGGGACGCACCCCTTCCCATTACGTTCTGTCTAATAGCACATTCAGCTCTGGATCAAAGGATTAAGCCACTGATGAGTGCATTACTCCCGTAGTCATATGATCTTTCAAAAGACACACCTCTGAACACAGGAGACTCTTGGGGTACATCTCACTTCTAAACCATAACAATTACATTACATCTTTGGTGTTGTTCCTAGCAGTGAACGTCAACAATATTTGTGCTCAACTCTGTCAGTCCATCTCCTGATCTAGTATACAAGCATGTGGCCTATGATGAGGTAGAATTACTTACACTAGCATTCACGTGACTTCCGCTTTGGGCCATGGTGGTAAGTGGTAGGGAGGTACTGTGAACATTTTTAGTGTCTCAAACTATTGGCCCTCTCGGTTGCTGCTAATGAGGTCATACAGACCATATTTGATGGCTCTGCTCTTCGTGGATGTCCTGGACACCACACCCTTTGGCTTTTGCTTCCACCCCACTAGTTCCCTGGATGATTCTCCTCTACCTGAGTTGATGCTGTCCATTCCCACATTTCCCAGTGCACACTGGACATGTCCCTTCTGCACTCCACACTACTACCTCCCCCTTCTGTCTCAGCAGCCCCCTTGAATGAATGACCAGCAGTCCCATCTCAGCATACCTGGAGCATAATGCCTTGCTCTCCAAACTTGCTGCTTTCTCTGCCTTTAAAACTTCAGTGTAGGGCAGCACAGTTCAGTGCTGATACTTTAATGTGGTCTTTAAAAAAAAACTGCGAAGGAGCTAGACCTCATGTTAAATGTTCTTATTACAAAAAATTAAAACCCTGAAACAAAATGCCAAAGGAAAACAAACAATTCCAAATAAAATTTTAATGTTAAAAGTAAAGATAGGGAAACTTTTAGTATTGAAAGATATGTCTAGTACCTCCAGTGTGGCGATGATTTGGTGGATGCGTGCCTATGTCCAAGCTCACAAACGGTACATTAAAGAAGTGCAGTTGCACACCTGCTGACCATCTCTCACTGAAGCTCTGTCAGTGCACACATCACACTCGTTTTCAGCACCTGCACCACTGCCTTTGCTGATGAGGGTCACCGTCATGCTTCCTGCTGTGTCTCTTGTCTCTCTGGCTTCTAGTCGCAATCCAGAGCCCAGGCGCGTCCGTGTAGGGTGGAGATCAGCTCGTAGCTATTTATTCTCAGAGAGTGGCTCCCAAGTACAGTCAGGTGCAAAAAGGTGAAGTGCTCACTGGGGCTTATAAAGTCGTACCTGCTGCATGTGACTTCTGCAGACCTCTCAGACCTCATGTCTTACTGTGCTCTTACGCTTGGGTCATCCTGGCCTACTTGTTCATGCCTATCTTCTATCGATTTCTTCTGCCTATTGTACTCAAATTCATACCCAGGGGCTCAGCCAATCTGTTGAGGAATTTTGGGGCTTGCAGATCCTTCTAGAGTTGTTAATTAATGAAACAGTCCTGGGCCTTGCTCTGGTGTCTCACACATGGGCCAGGCTTAGCTTGCAGACCCCTGAGTGCGAGAATCCAAGAAGGTTCGCTGCTACTGAAAACAGTTCAAGAGAGGTCACAGGAAAGGCTGTCAGGTGCCAACTCCCACATCAGCTGCACAAATGACAGCCTAGAACTGAGGGGTTTCTAGACCATACAGTGTGGCACCCACAGGGTGGATGTGGTCCCTGGGTTTGCATGCGTGATGGAATGCCAGAGAAATGGAGAAAGCACCTATGAGTTCAGAGTGAACTTTTGGTTTGCATTTAACTCCCAAGGGTAATTGCCGGTTCTGGTCTGGGTCTGGAGCTTGGAAAGCAGAGGTGAGCACACTTGTGCTGGAGAACGGAGAGCAGCAGGCTTCTGCTAGGGAGGACGCCCGCCTTCCTTTGCTAGGTGGCCGCCCACAGCAAGACCCCACCTAAGTTCCCAGTCTTCTGGCCTGCGCTTTCTATCAGGAAGCCGCGTGTCAGCATAAATTGACTTTGGGGAGGCTCGGTGCTTAGAGCGTACTCCATCTGAACCGTAGAAAGCATTTTGGCTCCCTGATGTGATAGAAAATTATGAAATTCACAAAACCTCCTAAAATGGTAACTTTTTATTATGACTGTTTAATGACCTTCATTCAAAATGCAATTACTTAGGGAGAAAAATCGATTGTTGGAAGGAGTCAGCAGATAATTTCTGAATACACTTGTGTTCTCTACTGTGCATCTGAGCGGATGCTTGCTGCCCACCCGATACGTTGCGCGTGCGTGAGGGGGAGCACGGAGAGCATCGGGGCTCAACGCCATGAGCTCCTCAAAGGCGGATCATACTTCACTTACCAGAATCCGTAGGAAATTTCCAGCACTGTGTCGTGAGTGTTGGAAATACTGGCTAGACTGCAAGGCTTGCCTACGTATGCACCTTTGCAACATATACTGAAATAATATATGGAGCATCTAGTGCCAAAGGGAAGAGGACCAAGAGGTGGAGGAAAGATGGCAAAACAGAGGGAAAGGGGGCGAAAACAGGATCAGTGTGTGTTGTACATGTGCACAAACTCCTTGTGATGAATGTGACCCTTATATCCTATGGGCGTACTACTACTACTAATAAGAATGTGTGGCAAGTTCAATGTGTGTTCTGAGCTGGCAAGATAGCTCAGCAGACTAAGCGCCTCTTAGGCAAGCACAGGGACCAGGGTTCGATCCCAGGCACCACATGCTGCACCTGTCCTGTCCATAGGCACACTGAGCCAGCCCCGAAGACCAGGCATGGTGGTGCACACCTGCAATCTCAGTGCTAGGGAGGCTGAAAACAGGAGGATCACTCAAATCTGAGCTGCATAGCGAGACCCTGTACCAACTACATAAAATAAATAAAAACAAGAGAATCGCGAAAAAATATGGTTTTAGAAATTAGCTTCTAAAACTTGATTGTAATAGTTTTAAACTATGTTATCAGTAAACTATGCAGGAAAAGGCGTTTCCATTTGTCTAGCCAACATACAGATCGAATCACCTGGTAACACATGATAGGGAAATACTAGAAAAGCCGTATGCCTAGATCGGCTGCCCAGAGATCCATTCGGTGATATTTGTCAAAGTCGCAAATGTGTATATTGTCCCTTGGGAACTTCACTTCTAGAAATTTGCTTTAGAAATACATTTCTGAGGCTTGTTTGTATTGAGAAAATATTTGATATAAGTCAAATGTTGATTAGTAGAAGAGTATGCCAGTTGATTATACAAGGATATAAAAATAATGAGAGCAAATGGTATGGCCGTGCACACCTACAATCCCAGTACTCAGGAGGCTGAGGCAGAGGATCTCTGTGAGTTCAAGGTCATCCTGGGCTACAACGTGAGTTCATGGTCAGCCTGAACTGTCTGCAATAATGAAGAGATATCTTTAATAGGTATACGGAAAGATACCCAAAATATAATAATAAATGAAAAAAGCAAGATGAGATCATTGTACATAGTGTTTTTAAAAAGGAAAACTGCACATATATTTAATTATGTAGTTCTCAGATGTCTCTAGGGAGACATGGATGAAACTGGAAGTTGTGGCTGGTGAGAGAAGCTGCAAGTTTAGGATTGGGGAAGAAATTTGTCTTCCATGCTCAATTAATCCTTCATGATTTTATTATTTAAAATCACAGTTTATTTAAAACAAATAACTTTTTAAATCCCTGAATAGCTGGAAAGTTGAACAAAATCTCATATAATCAGGGTACTGAGAGGAAAAAGCAAGGGGCTGCACAGAGAGCAGGGCCCTGGCTGGAGGAGCCTGCATGTTCTGCTCACAGCTCTCGCCCTCCCGGAGCACTGGGGAAGGGCTCCGGGCAGGGAGCCAGGGTGCCAGCTCCACCCCCTAGTGTGTCAGGAGTGCCAAGGGCCTCTCATTACAGAGAATGGAAATACCTTCATAAATTTGCATAGCAAAACACCTCAGAGGCCTCCAGACTAATGGGAAGATAACTTGGGTAGCACTCAGAGACTCCAGAGCTAGTTGCATTAGTCAATTGTGGGGTTGCAGTTGAATCGTTTAGTCCTCTGGTTTTTGAATCTAGCTAGCTCTACATTTGGTCTACCAAGGAAGTTTTCAAAGGCATGTTCTTGTAGGAAGTAGCAAAGCAGAAGCTTCACTCATGTATCTCAAGCCAGAATCTCCTAAGAACAGACATAGACTTAATCTTTTTTCAAAAAAAGCTTTTCAGATGACCCCAAATTACACGTTGAAAACAATTTCTCTCCTCCTTTTCCTCCTCTTCTATGACATCTTTCTTCAGTTTTGTAAATTTCAACTTGTAATTTTCAAGGGTGAAATGCAAAAAAAAAAAATAATAATAATAATTAAACATAACATTTAAAATTCCTGAGGTATTTTCAGAATAAAGACAGGTTTTGAGAGATGGTTCCAGTGTTCAGCACCATAAAAGGTATTCAACAATTGCCGCATATTCATTTATCACAGGTGTCTGTGGACAAGTATAAAGAACTCCTAATTATACCTATTTTCATAGTAATATTTTTATGGATTGTATCTACTTGTCCCTCACAAAGCCTCCTGCAGTCATGGAGCAGGGACTTCTAGAGTTTGAGATTAACTCATGATCCACTGGGATTATGGGTTTTAGTAAGGCTGGGATTATGGGTGTGAGTACTTCCCGCAGCCTGGGGCAGATAGCCTGAATGTAACCTAAGAGACAGAGACAGACTTTCTCTCTGTCACCACTGATACTGCGCCTCCTCCATTTTGCTCTTTGCCCTTTGCTACCACCATGAAAGAATGTTCTCCGCCCTGAGCCGCTCTGCCTTGGAGCCAGTTGAGCATGGACTGAACCCTCCAGCAACTGAGCTAAATAAACCTTTCCTTCCTTCATTTTAGGTATTGAGTGTTTGTCCCAGCAACAACAGAAGAGTAACTGAGACAAATATCAATATAAAAATTCTGCAGAAAGATTTTACATTGGTTTGGGAAAAAGAACAAAGAACATCCCTTCCTGTTCCCTCCTGCAATGACCCTGTCTTCTGACCAGGCCCCACCTTTGAGCAGCATGGTCAGCTGTGAAGGCATCAAAGGGCTGTTCCTGGGATGAGTCCAACAGTCCTGCCTCTGACGGGAGACTATGGGCACATTCCCGACCTAAACTGAAACACTGTCCTCGCTCCAGGGTGAAAAGCCCTGTAATGAGGAACAAATGAATAAAAGAATATAGTAGCACAATAGTCATTGCCAGTTACTTTTATGGGACATGAGAGCTTTAAGGACTTGAAACAAATGTTCTGTCACAACTGTCCGGTTTGGCACTGGCTAGGCTTGGTGAAGATTGAAGAGCAAAGCGAAAGTATAATAGTGAAGAAGGAGCATGGTGTAGTGGCACTAAATGGGGGCCTCTCCAAGACTGCTTATTCAGATTCTCCCTTGTGTGCCTGCTGCTCAGAGATATGGCGCCTCCAGGTGAAGCATGGGCGACTCTTGGCGGGTTGTGCGATGGCTCTAAGCAAGGGAAGTTTCGAGAATCCCTGTCAGCTTTTCAAACCTAGTCCATGGCACAGGGGTCACAGGAGCATGAGTGGAGGAGAGTGACATTCCTACTTCTGCTATTTTCTGGAATTGCCTGAGCTTGTAATGCTCTAGGGCAGCATGTCCTGAAACTCATGCAATGTGGGAACTATGCCTTTGCTCTGACGGGAGCAGTCTTCTCAGGAGTGTCTTAGTCTACCAAAGCATGGGCTGATAGATGAAATTTGCGACTAAAGTAACTGCTGTACACCTGAACTCTTTCCAATGTTCTCTTGGAAAAAAAAATACTACCTATACTGGACCAAAGATAGGAAACAAGAAAAGTTTCATAGCCCAGTTTGGAAATAAGATATTGAGTATATCAAAATGAGCTTGTATTTTCAAACACAGAACTTCTTATAGGCTATCAGATGTGAATATGAATCATCCCAAAACAGTTAATGGCATTACATAAATGTGTAGAATTCTTGGAGCGAAACACTTCAGAATGAAACTTTGGAGTAGCTGGTAAGAATCAAGTTGGATAGCAATAAAGGGGGGGAAGATGGAAAGAGCAGATAAGGAATCTACACGTGCTCTTAAGATGCTCTGTACCTCATTGCTGCTGGGCGTGAGGGAGGCAGAGTGTCAGTGTTTCTCCTTGATCGGCACTTTCAGTGATGTGTGCATTAGAACTGGAGAGGGATGTGGGCCCTGAATTTTAAAAGCAGAGCACAGATTGGGGTTGCTATATTATTTTTGAGGTACTTATTTTGTTTCTCCTTAATAAGATCCAGAGAACGAGTTTTCTGCTAGCTATTAGCTGCCAAATTATGACAATTAAGTGACTCACTTTTAGCGTCGTAGAGCAGCAAGGAAAGTTCCAAGAAGGTGAGGTTGCTGAGGCTGTTATAGACATAATCAGCCTTTAAGCTTCTTCCTACTTTTAGACTCACTAATGTGTCAAGCATTAAGTTCCCTTTTATTCAAATAAATCTGAGTAAGGTTTTTGTTACTGCAGATAACTGTGCTTACTGGCGTGTTCACCAAGATATACTAATATAATATTCAGGAACAAAATGGAAAATTAATGAGATCCAAAAGAATTAGAACCTTAGGAAGGAAAAAATAAAAGGGATGTAAAGTTAAATATGCATGAGAGGTATATATGCCACTGCCTGAGATTCCTTGCACTGGATGGTTTCAGTGTGCTTGAAGAATTGGGCATGCATAAGAAAGGCAAAGACGACAGAAATCGTACCTTGAGGGGACAGATCACCATTCCAATTGAAAGGAAGAATGTGGCAGCACGCAGATCTCAAGCAGGACAGCCACGGATGAAACAGCGCTGAGAGAAAGGCCTGGCGATGTTCGGGATGTTAGCGCGGAGTCTCAGCTGGGAGAGGAATATTCGATAAATTTTTTATTTGCCTTATAGGCAACTTCAACCTCTTGGAAAACATAAGAAAGGATGAAGAGAACTATCATTTCGTATCTACAAGGTGGTGTTGCTTTATAAACTGGAAGCAACAGAGGACTCATGAAAGACTGAAGCTCATGTAATGAGGGGAATGTATCGTGAAAATTGAGAAACCAGCTAAAGGAAAATCGATGATTGACAGGTGAACTAACAGAAAGGTACTACGTCGGTTGACATAGCTGAAAGACTTGCTTATAAATTCCGATTTTTATAAAAATGTCTGCAATTATGTGTAGAAAATGAGTAAAAAAGCATGGAATAAGAGGTTTTAAAAATCCTGTGCAGAAATATGAAGACTATAGTAACTGAGAATTTCAAGAAATTCCAAAGAAAAGCAAAATAAAGCCAACACTTTCAATTACATTAAATAGAATGTAACATAATTGAACATTATGAATGTATGTATGTGTAACATTGCGAGTTTTCTTTAAAGGACCAATCTTGGGATGATTACAAATCTGAACAAAGTTTGACATACTAAATTGTTTATTGCATTGTACAATATTTCAAGTGAAGATTAATAATATAGGTTTATTTAAAAATGAAAACAATTTGAATATATGTGCATACTAAACCTATGTTTATGAATAATTTTATTTGCAAAATTACTCTCACTATATCATGCCCAGTGAAAATACTAGAATATGTTAATATTCACAAAAGGTAAATTCATGTTGGTATAAATATCCATGTGTGTATGACTGTGTATATAGTGTATAGTAGTGACAGAAGTTGTTTCTGGTTATAAAAGCACAGTGACTCTATATGAAATGAAGGCAATTTCATTCTATTTTTAAACCAAGATAAATTTTAATATTACAAAATAAAATGAGTTATTTATTTGTGGAATTCGTTGCATTTATTCTACTTACGTTTTACATAAAATGAAGTTAAGCAGGGACAAATACATCCCAATAACAAATAGACAGTGAAGACTAGACTTTTTTGTCCAATTTTCTTCAGATGGGAAATGATTAAATTAATGTGACTATTAAGCAATGGAACTCCAAGGAGCAGGGGATTGTAAAAGAGATTCTTTCAATGAGCAGGCAGCCTGTGGTCCTGCTCTCCAGCTGTGGCCAGATTCTGAGGACAGAACAACAATGAACAGGGCATTCTCTTCAGGAACTGAGAGCAAAATACTGGAAATGCACCTGGAAATAGTCCTTATTTCCCAGAAAGAAAAGTTAATAGATTCAATAATATATAGTCTAGTATATAAAATAATTATCACTGGGAAAGTTATAGAATGGCTGAGTTAGTAAGTGAATGCATAGCAAATAGAGTACTAATCCCTCCAAATAGAAAAGGACGCCTGGAGTAGCCAGATGCACTACAATAGCAGGACTGAAATGAACACACACAGCCTTGAGATTTTGGATTCAGAACACGTTATCCAAGGAACAGAGCTGGGTAGAAGCGCTTGGCACAGAAGTTGGGACAGGGAGAATACAAGATGGGAAGATGGGTCTGGAGGACCTTGACACACACGTGCATGCATGCACGCACACACACGTGCCCGTATGCATGCATACCCTCAGGCATGGAGGACTGAGAGATGGATAGTAACATGTCAAATGACACAGCTATATCCAAAAGGATTTCTCAAAGCTGGAAGAAATTTGTGCAATGAAATAAATTATTCCCGAATCATATTTTAACCTCAAGTTCACAGACTGAATATGGGAGTCCATCTTGATAGAAATAAGTAAATGAACAAATAGTACAAAGCAGGAGAGAAGACAGCTCTTAAATAAGAATCTAATTCACAAAGTGGAATGTGTGAATGAAGTATGAGATTCTGCCGAGGACCCACTGTCATAATAATGGCAGACACTGCTCACCCTGGGTGATAAAATGAGTGTGGAGAATTGGTGGAAAGACAAGATATTTACAATATGTGAAAAAATATCTCCAAAGATGTTTATTAGGTACAAAGGGGAAAAACAGTGATTCTACAATTTAAGAATTACAGAGCCCATTTTAAGTAAATGATAAAGCTTTTTATCACCCAAAATATAGCATCCTGGGTCCGGATCTCCTACATGACATTCTCCAACTTGTGGCACTGTAGAAAAACATGCACAAACTCAGCCTCTTCATTAAAATATCAGACTTTACAGCGACACATGTCACCAGATGACAGCAATAACCCACTCTTTGTCTCAGGGTCATGAAGGACCAAGACCAAGCAACTGTCGTGGTCGGAGGAGACAGACAGCTAAGGCTAAGTGAGACCCTGGGTGGGAATGTGGGACAGAAAGGGGACGGTGATGGGCGGCCGGGAATGACAAGTGAGAGCAGAGACGTGTGTCTTGTCCTTTTCAGGCCGTCATGCTCTGATCAGGGAAGTGGTTACCCTTCTGCGCAGTTGAGTGACTGGTTTTCAGGTCTCTACT
Source organism: Octodon degus (assembly GCF_000260255.1). Taxonomy (NCBI): domain Eukaryota; kingdom Metazoa; phylum Chordata; class Mammalia; order Rodentia; family Octodontidae; genus Octodon; species Octodon degus. Next base: position 5,803,433 of record NW_004524590.1, on the reverse strand, counting down.
GTTTTTCCACTTTTGCAAATTCAACATTGCTTCAGAACATTTTTTTATGAAAGCGATAGTTCATCCAGATTAACATTTTCTTCAATCTCCAGGCAGTGAAAAAAAAAAAAAAAAAGAGTCCAAGAAATAACAGCAATGATAGACTCAAGACTCTGCTCACTGAGTGTTCTGGATGTTAGAATCGGTGCCACACCCTTGACACTGTCCCCTAGAGGGAGCCCACAAGGTTATCCCGGGATGGTTATCTTGGGATGGCCTAGTACACGACATTGGAATGGATGGGTTCAGATGTCTACAAGAAATAAAACCAGGAATGATAATAGAGTGAGGTATAAGAAATTAGCTCTAAAATTAACCCAAAGAATGAGTTAAAAGTTGTTTGAAGAAAAATGATTTTTTTCTGGGGAAATGATTGCTCTTGGGTTCAAAATAACAATCTATACTGATATGGAAATAGAAAGATGCTGCCTGTCATGAAATCAGGTGAAATGGAATGAGTGAGAGACAGCTGTCACTCATCTAACATAACTGAGTGCTCTTTATTGGAAATCCATAATGAGGGAAACGGAGCTTTTTATACTGTTCCCCAAGGCAGAAAGGAGAACAGGAATAGAAACAACTGTGAAGTAATTGTTGGCTCAGAATAAGGAATTCTTTGTGATAGCTCTATATAAAGGACCGAGTAGCAGATAAATGGAAGTAAGTAGTCAGGAAGAGAGAAGTCATCCCTGTTGAAGCTCATAGAGGTTGACGTAGATAAGAATTTTTTTCTGATTCCCACAAGTCCATCTAAACTAAAACACCAAGATTGTGTGGCTTTGGTGCTCTATGTGCATGTGTGTGTGTGTGTGTGTGTGTGTGTGTGTGTGTGTGTGTGTGTGCACATCTGTGAGAAGAAGTGGAATGTGCTAGCAGTGTTGTTATTAAGCTTAATATTTGAGAGTAACAATACACGGTTGTACAAACGCCTTTTAGTTAGCATGGCATCCCATGTAAACATCCATTTTCAATAAGAATTTTACTCTGGTATGAACATCCTCAGAGGGCACACATGGTCCACAAGCTTTCTTAAGCTTTCTCATAAGCTTAAGAAATAATGATAGTAGTAATAATAATAATAATATTAGTAATAATAATAAATAATGAATTAGCACACTTCCATGAGTCAGCCTCCATGCCTCCAAGGAAGTGGTGGGGAAGACACGACTGACTTGTTCCTTTCCACTCATTATCTGTGTCTAACTGGAAGTACTGATACTTTCAAGCAAGCTGTCCCAAGGTTTGGGTGAGGTGACGCTCTCTCCTGCAGCATTTCAATCAAAGTGAAATTTAAATTTGGGGACTAAGTTAAGTTTCCCAAGAAAGCAAAGTTGGAAATCTGTGTTAAGAGCCTTAAAGTCACCTCTCTTGAAGTTAGTGGCTAGGTTTTGGCACTAGTGAAATAGGAAAATCAAGCACACCAAATAGGTACTGAAAGAAATGATTATTTAGATCATGGGTATCTTTTTTTCACTTCAGAAATAATGATTTGTTTCAATGGCAGGATTTATCCTTCAGAACAGGTCTTTTCTCTGTACCTATGCGAAGGTTAGCATCTCACCTTACAAGAAAGAATGAGGAGTATGTTAGGTGTAGGAGACGCTGTA
>NW_004524590.1:5801003-5801537 GCF_000260255.1 Octodon degus | reverse complement strand
ATGTTAGGTGTAGGAGGCGCTGCAGATCCTATACTAAGAATGAGGAGCATGTTAGGTGTAGGAGACGCTGCAGATCCTATACTAAGAATGAGGAGCATGTTAGGTGTAGGAGACGCTGCAGATCCTATACTAAATTCATTTTTAAAACAGTGAAAGAACAATTTTTCACATCCACCTTGGGTGCAAATCCTCTGTACTGTCTTGATTCGAGTGAGGGTCTGGATTGAGTTACTGAGAGACTGGCCTTCGAGCCCTGTCCTCTGTGATTCTAGGAGGCCATTCAGGTCCCTGCAGTGCTGACTCAGCCCCTGGTGCTGGTTTGTGCTCATTTGGCGCCATCACATGTGCTCTGCTAAAACAGGGCTTTGTCCCCCCAGAACCCTTATTGAATAATCAAAGAGGATCAGCCTAGCCCAGATCTGTGTGTACGTGTGTCTGTCCACACATATATTTCTATTATAAACATTTCATTACTTTTTTTTTGTTTTTAAAAAATTTATTCTGGTAAAAGGTCTATTGTCATTCATCCTCACC
>NW_004524590.1:5795553-5800903 GCF_000260255.1 Octodon degus | reverse complement strand
TAGGAGACGCTGTAGATCCTATACTAAGAATGAGGAGTATGTTAGGTGTAGGAGACGCTGCAGATCCTATACTAAGAATGAGGAGTATGTTAGGTATAGGAGACGCTGTAGATCCTATACTAAGAATGAGGAGCATGTTAGGTGTAGGAGGCGATTCATTTTTTATACAGTGAAAGAACAATTTTTCACATCCACCTTGGGTGCAAATCCTCTGTGCTGTCTTGATTCGAGTGAGGGTCTGGGTTGAGTTACTGAGAGACTGGCCTTCGAGCCCTGTCCTCTGTGATTCTAGGAGGCCATTCAGGTCCCTGCAGTGCTGACTCAGCCCCTGGTGCTGCTTTGTGCTCATTTGGCGCCATCACATGTGCTCTGCTAAAGCAGGGCTTTGTCCCCCCAGAACCCTTATTGAATAATCAAAGAGGATCAGCCTAGCCCAGGTCTGTGTGTACGTGTGTCTGCCCACACATATATTTCTATTATAAACATTTCATTACTTTTTTTTTGTTTTTAAAAAATTTATTCTGGTAAAAGGTCTATTGTCATTCATCCTCACCCAAGTGTTCCTCTTAAATGAAAGACTTTAGGATAATGAGGAAAAAAAAGAAAAGAAAAGTTAAATTCATTGTATCAAATAAAACATATGTAGCTTGCATAATTTTTTAAAATATAATTTTCTTATGCAAAAAAAGTAAAAAAATTGTACAGGATAAAGATAAGATCATTCATTTCTCTCACCTACCTTTCTCTAACTCCAACAGTCCTTATTGGCTGGACAGTCACTTGGATGGCAATGAGGTGTTCATGTTTCCACAATAGTGTCAGTACGGCATTATAACTTTATCCTGGGACACCGTTCTGAGAATATCTACATAGCCTATTGCTGGGCATGGATCTGTTGAGGTACAGAGTGTGTGTGTGTGTGTGTGTGTGTGTGTGTGTGTGTGTGTGTTGTGCTGGGTATTGATAGATCTGTTCCTTTTGGATGCTGTTCTGCACTGAGGTAGTTCTTCGCTGAGGTAGTTCTAACCCCAGTTTTTACTGGCCTTTGTGAATTTTGATTCTGTCTACTTCCATTTCAAGAGAAACAACTCTGCTTCTCAGAATGACCTGGAACCAGTTCATTTTATAAGTGAATTATCTTACATAGAAGACTTGCTTACTCCAACACCCTGTGAAGACAGCTGCTGGTGATTTTGTTGAGTAGTCTATTTCTTTTAGAGTAGTGTTGGGTTTATAACAAAATGGAGCAGACAGTATAGACATTCCCTGTGTACCCTGTGGCTCTGCTACATGCATGGTAGCCTTTTCTGTTACTAACAGCTGCCCCCAGGGTGGTACATTTACACAACTGATACCCTATGTAGACAGGCCATTATTACGCGGAATTCATAATTTATCTCAGAGTTCATTCTTGGTGTTGAAAATTCTGTAGGGTTTGTCAAGTGCACAGTGACATATAAATACCATTATTGTATATTATGAAGTATTTCTGTTGCTCTAAAAATTCTATGTTCCTCCTGGATCTCTCCATTTCCCCTCTAACTCCTAGTAGCCACTGATCTTTTTCCTGTATCTATAGTTTTGGCTTCTCCAGAATGTTACACAGTTGGAACTCCACAGTGTTTAGCCTTTTCAGATTCGTTTCGTAGCATAGTGATGTTCCCTAGTGCTTCCCCCATGTCTTTCCATGATTTGGTCACTCACTATTTTTTGTGCTGAATGGTATCTTGTTGCCTGGGTGTACTGGAGTTTATTCACCTTTTGCTCACTGAAGGACTTCAAGGACTTCTTAGTTGGTTTCCATTCTGGTTAATTATGAATGAAGTGCTATGAAGATCCACGTGTTGATTCTGTGTGGATGTCAGTCTTCAGTTCCTTGGAGTTGCTGCTGATGACTTCTTATTCCCTGAGTCAAATCCCCATGCTCGAGCTGGCTGCCCACTAAACACCACACCCATGAGTTTACCCCACATTCAGACAGTTATCAGCAATAGGAGAGAGTCCTGTTACCACCAGAGAATCTCTCCTAGTAATGGGAACTTCAGATCCCTCTCTGGAGTTTATGGTGAGCAGAACTGCAGACAATGCCACCTTTTCTGTAACCTTAGGAAGGACATGGCCCCTGAGATTACATCTCTAACACATCCAATTATCCAACCTAGTAATTAGGTTATAGAAATTTCTATCCTTAGGACCACACATAGCTCAGATGTAGAATTAAGACTCGGCTTTATTAATTTTACACATATATGTCTGGGAATCCAAACAACTAATTTGAAGATTGCCTTATGCAATACAACAACCATTGTTGAATTCCTCTTCTTTTGTTTAGTGAAATTCTGTATTGTTTATATTTTTTATGTTTTATATTCTCTTTAGAAATAATTTTAAAAAGATATGGGTTATTGGGTTTTGTGTCATATTTGCTCTTTTATTTTTCTTCAAAAATAGTTTTCTATGATTCTGAATAGTTTACTTGCTTGTTTATTTATTTATTTTTGGTACCAGGGATTGAACTCAGGACCCTGCTTTCACCAGGCAGGCACTTATTCTACGGAGCTATTTCCCTGGCCCCCGAATAGTTTAATTGTGTAGATCTCAAACTATTTTGCTATTGATTTTTCTAATGTATATGAGTATTTTTGTGTGAATTTTAAAGATATTAAAGATGTAAAGATGCATGAAATGATGTGCCTGTCTGTATGCATCTTTATATATAAAAATTGAAATATATTGTGCTAAACATATTGGCTATAATTTATTAGGATTAACCGTATGGTAAGAGCTGAATTTTTATGCCATCTCATTTAATCCTAAAATCAGTTTTGTTGAATAAGAAAAATGAAAATCTGGAAACTAAGGAAAACTGCTAGACCTGGTACATGGCTGATCTAGGATTAGAGACAAAGTTCATCATTTCAGAATGTTCATATTTTTTTGCTATATTAACCACCTTTTACTACATTTATGTTTAAGAGAGTGAGCGAGAGAGAGATAGAGAGAGAGAATAACTATAATTTTCTAGTAACTATGGAAGCCCAGACTGAGTTTATTTTGATTTTCAACAAATTAGCATGTCCTGTAGTACATGAGACATAGCACATGTACTTAGCACTCAGTTACAACTTCTTCACTCTCACTTTACTTTTCACATGTTTATTCATCCCTCTGGGGATGGTACAGCGTTAAAACCCTCTTTACTTCAATAATTCTACGCTCCATTAGAAAATAAAGACAGACCCCCACACTGAGCAGATCATCTTAGATGATGCCACAGTGCTTCCCAAAGCAGGCGACTACTATTCCATGTGGTAGAGAACGCCGGGAGAGGTGGACCGACATGTGCCCAGAGGGGCCGTCGGAGCTGGGACGGGGCTGCTCGGGGGTCACAGCGCGCAGGGGCATCTGCTGGAGCAGTGAATTCTCCGGAGGAGGAACCTGCAGGCAGAGGAATGACCAGGAAGCAGCTGGTTTGGTTTAGGAACAAAATGTGCTGAGTGTAGCTAAGTTACCAAAACGAGGAATAACACAGCCGAGCGAGAGGCAGCGAGTGAGGCAGTGTCAGTGATGTGGCCGTCCTGCAGGTCCTGCTTGGACATCTGGCCCCGAACTTTATTCAGATATGAAAAGGCAACCACTAACACAGTGATCCACATGGCGGAAAAGTTGGGCTCATTTTACCTATTAAAGTAAACTTGGGCTTGGGGAAAAGGGGGCTGAACAAAGACGGGAGAAGCGACTTCTCTTTGTGTGATGTGGTTGAGAAAGAAGTGATATGGCTGGAATAGAACCATGGGAGACATTTAAATTTGAACATTTTGCTGAAAAGCTAAGAGCACTGATGGGGACAAGACGAAGGTGAGATGACCCTCTACAGAACACCCAGGAAGCACCCCCAGACATCCCACATCGACGCAGCAGACAGGGTGGCAAGCGTTGTGTGAGGGCTGGCTTTCTGGAAGCGAGCTGTGGGGATGCGGCACGTGCCTTAGGTGTGTATAGTCACAGGGTCCTATTAGCCAGCCGGGGAGATGGTGAGCACACAGGCAGGTAGACTTGCTAGGGATAGAAGACCTGCGAGTCACTGTGTCCCAATAGTGGTCACTTCTGTGCATCTATCAAGGTCTACTATAGAAACATCTTCCCCGTGGCAAAGCAGAAAGTGGGAACATGACAGATCCCTGTGTCCTCTAAGAATGAGAAACAGGAACAACAGGCCCAGGAAAAACTAAGAGAGACAGTGAAGGAGAAGGAAGTGATGCGCTCCAGCATCAGGGAATCAGAGAACAGGGCAGAAAGGGGGGCATCTGTCAGCTTTGGTGCTGGCTGGCTTTTTCATTGTCCAGTCACATTACAGGATGAAGAGAAGTATCAGGGTATATTTCTATGCCTGAATGAGTGACGCAAGCAAAGAAACTGACGGTGAAAAAGAGCGTCGGAAAGGCAGTGTGGGCAGGAGGGTGACTGGAACGGTGCACCAGTGTCATACAGGGGGTGTAGCGCTCTGCTCTCCACACTGCAGAGAAGGTGGCAGTGTGTGCGGATGGGGCTTAGTGGCAGCTTTATTTTATTTTATATATTTAGTACAGGGTCTATAGGGTCTCACTACACAGATTGGACTCGCAATGATTCTCCTGCTTTCATCCTCCCAAGAGCTGGGATTACAGGAAGGCGCTATCACGCCCAGTCTCAATTGCCATCTCCAACCCCGGCCCCTGCACTCTGCTTCAGCAGGTGCGTTAGTCCGCTGAGCTAGTTGGCCAGCCCTCAGTGGCTTTAAAGGACCACATGAATTCACCCAGGTGGGCTACACCTGAGTTCTCTAAATGTGAGCTGAGAAAAGAATATTAGACTGTGAAGATAGAAGATTAATGAAATTAATTGTCTTGGAGATTGGGAGAATTACTTACCCAGGAAAACATCATAGGGGTGGATCTGCAAGTGTGAACAGTACATCTGAGTCTCAATTCATTGCTTTTCCAAGCTTCATGATCATGTTTAAAAAGGAAAGTCCTTATTTTTAAATCCAGTTTTCTCAGTGTTACAATTAAAATCACAATTGCCAAAGGGCTGGCAAGATAGCTCAGCAGAATAAGTGCTTGCTTAGGTAAGTGCAGGGACCAGGGTTCAGTCCCACATACCACATGCTGCACTGGCCCTGCCCCCAGGTGTGCTGAGCCAGTGACTAAGTCCTGGTGTGGTAGCGCATGTCTGTGATGCCAGAGCTGGGAAGGCTGAAAACAAGCGGATCACTACGAGTCCGAGCTGCATAGTGAGACCCTGCACCGAAAACAAAACAAACAAACAAAATATTATGGAGGAGCTTTTCATAAAAGCCATGATATGCCAG
>NW_004524590.1:5770531-5795453 GCF_000260255.1 Octodon degus | reverse complement strand
TATATTCCCCATTCAGTCTGTAAAGGGGAAACTGACAAGTCGTAGAAGAGTTACATACAGGGTAGATATTTGCTCCTACAATGTGATATTGACCATATTTTGCATATAGGTACAGATGAAAGCATGTGGTGTGTGTGTGTGTGTGTGTGTGTGTGTGTGTGCATGTGTGTGTGTGTGAGAGAGAGAGAGACAGACAGACAGACAGACAGAGTGAGAGAGAAAGAGAGAGAAAAGACAGAGAGAACATTGAAAACTATATAAAAAATCTTATCATGTCATCAGAATCATTCCTCCCCACAAATTTTAACTCACATTACTGAGTCTTTGATTGGATTTTTAGGATTCCTTCTTAATTTCTTCATCTGAAGTATGAAAATTGAATCTGTGTTTCTTTTAAAGCAAAACATAACATTTAACACAAGAAAGATTGTCATTTTTCTCCTTTTAAGCTGTTCTTTACATGCATCAGATTCTGGCATTTTCTTGAAGTAAAATTAGGTATGCATTTTTAAATGTCAAGATTTCAAATAAATCTCTTCCTGTGGAGCAGCTGCAAAGCTGTCCTCTTTGGCGTGGCGCCTCTGAATGCACACCTCCACTTAGGCTTCAGGCCCATGCCAGAGCCATGCTCCATGCCAGGGAGCACAGTGCTCTGTGCATTTCCAACACCTCTGCTGCAAAGGGTCTGCAGCACTTGGCGGACATCACTACCGGATACTAATACCAGGGATTTAGGTTTGTTCAGCAACAGCCTTCCATGGAGTCTACAATCTGCACTTGTATTACGTGATTTACTCTCCCATCACCATCCTGAGGCAAACATTAGTATGAGACTTGTGGGAAAGCAAAGCTGGCATCCTGAAGCTTACAGACCCAGCCCTGGCACTTGCTTTTAGTGCCTTTGTCCCCAGCTCTCCAACTCCTAGCAGTCCTTTAAGGCCCATTGCGGCTTCTCTGCACCATGAAAGCATCCCTAATAGCCACGTCATGCTGGACTCTGTGCCCCACCTACCGATCTCCTTATGCTCTGCCTTTCGAGACTGTAGTCCAGAGTGAGCCCGTGTGGTTTGGTAGCAAAGAAAGAACACACAGCAGAACAGTGCTCAAGCTGCGGCATGGCCCACCATCTGGAAAGGCAATAACCCAGTAATAATCTCTAGTATTAGTCGTCTGCAGCTTCTGAGATTTGCACAAACTTTAGAACTTTGTGTGAAAGTTTGGCTTGGGCAAATTACTTTACAGGACTCTTTCTGTCATTCTTAACACTCCATGAGTTATAACTCATGTCTTACAATCCACATGTATTTTACCACTTGATAATTACTTTACATGAATATTTTTTTCTCACATTCATGTTTTCTAATTAGCACAAGTAATCTATGTGTTTCCCTCTGAACAATGTTGTAGCTTTGACCTGGAGCCTTTTACATGTTTTTTTCAGGCCCATATGTATCAGTGTTTCTCCTAATGTTGTTCTTTTAATTCATGGTTTATTAATTTTGGTTTAATGTATTTCTAGATATATATTTTAATGTATTATTTTATCATGTGTTATTGTATTACATTGTGTTCTGCATTTTTAATGTATTATTGTATCATATTGTCTTGCATTGTATTCTGATGACGTATGTTTATATTCATTTGATTCTTCAGATAACTTGTTTTCTTATGTTACACACAAGGTAGATGTTTATAAATATGCCAAATGCAGTGGAGAAGAGCAGGTCTTCTCAATCATACCCAATTTGCATGGTCACATCGCATAAAGGGTTTTACCTGAGCCTAACGTTCAGCACTTTTTTTTAATTCTTTCAAAATTTTATTGATAAACAGATAGCAATGAGACAGTTTCAAATCAAATCGGAAGTACAGATTCAACAAATAACACACTGCATAAATTCTTCTTAGTGGTTAATTGCTGTATAAGAAGCGGACTTGAGATCCTATTTACAAACACCATTAGAACAAATCATCCTATTCATTAAGAGAATGCAATGGGCTGGCGAGATGGCTCAGTGGTCTAAAGCACCTACATGGAACAAGCTTGGCAAAGCACAGGGACCACGGTTCGATCCCCCAGCACCACATGCCAGCTAGCCTTGCCCCCTGGTGGGCTGAGCTGGCCACACACACACACACACACACTAAATAAATAAATATTAAAAAAAATAAATTAAAAAAAGAGAATGCAACTATATATCTATCCTAACCACTTTGAATACACAGATACAAAATGGACATTCATCTGTATACCCCTTTTTTTCCTAAGTTCCGTTATTTGAATATTATAGGTGTGTAAACTCAGCAAAATATTCTAAAAGAGTACACTCAGCACTTTATCTCTTTACTTTTTTCTTATATGCCAATAAGTGTTTCTGTGTTGTTTTACTAAGAAATTGTAAATTTGTTTGAAGAATTTTAGACAAGGTTGTTTTAATGTTCAGTGTAGGATAGATGTTGATCAGTGAAGTGGATTTTGGGAGGTAAGAAAGTTAGAACAGAGGCCGGGGAGTTAGCTCAGTAGAATAAGTGCTTGCCTGGCAAGCGCAAGGGCCTGAATTCAATCCCTGGTTCGGCAAAAAAAACAAAAAAAAAGATACTAGATCTGGGTCCTCATATATGTGGCATTTTAATCTGTATTTGGGAAAGACACATTATCTTCGGGCCAGTGAGATAGCTCGGGGTAGTAAAGCTCCTGGTTAGGCAAGCTTAGGCAAGCACGGAGACCTCGGTTAGATACCAGCACCACATGCCACGCCAACCCCGCCCCCAGAGTGGGCCGAGCCAGCCACACAGTCTGGGCCTGGCGGCACACACATGTAATCCCTGCACTGGGGGCTGGAAAGCAGAAGTATCACAGCGAGTCTGAGCTGCATAATGAGACCCTGTCACAACCAAATACATAAAAAAGAAAAAAAAAAGACACATAATCTCCATTCAAAACATAAAGAAACTGAGACCTGTAAAAATTAGACAATTTTCTGAGGTGCTAAGTCTTTGCAACGTAAGGCTGGGAATTCAGTGTAAGTTCATCTTAGTCTGAAATGTATGTATATCCTTCCCCTGATTCTGGAGAAAACATAAGTCCATAAGCACCTGCTGAATGCACTGCCGTGTTTCTAGCCCTGAACTTGGCTCTCCCGCTGATGTTCAGTGTCCTCCGTCTTAACTGCTGCACTGAGATGGTGCAGGGCAACCTCAGCAGCAGGTGCTGCCCGTCCTTCCCTGCCCACCTGCCCACCGCACTCTGCCGCCTTTCCCATCTGCGACTTCCCTCCTGACAGGCTGGCAGCTGACAGGCTGGAACATCCAGAGGAAGACCAAGATGCCATATGGGCTTAAGGAAGGACACGCACCTCCCTAGCATGAGGCTCCCCACACACGCAGCTGGCGCTTGGCAATGATTCGAGGTCACTTTACAAACGGCATTCGATCGGAGGTCCCTCGCTATACTTCAGCTTTGTTGTAAGAGTAATGTGTGGAGCATGAGTTGGAGGTAGAAGCTAGCTTTATAGATGCTTAAGGAAAGTGCAGCCTCAAAATTAGAGAAAAGCACACTTGACAGGAGAGGAAGATTGCTGTTGTACATTCCACAGCAGAGGTTTCAGTGGGACAGGGATTAGTATTAATGTTGTTAACGTTGCATAAATAGTATGTTCTTATTTTTTATTGTGCCAGTAACCATAGTAAGCACTTTTCACGCGTTGATTCTCTTTTTCCAAAAATACTTAATTTATTTTAGTTTCTATTAGTGTAATTTTCTGGTTCAGAATGAGAATGTTTACCATCAGGCATTTGTGTCTCGACTTCACTCCTGAGAAGCAGGCGTAATTATGGCTCCTGGACCATTCTTCTCCCTGAACCCAGTAGGATAATATGAGTGTTTAGGTGAATTAATCTACAGTGAATGACTCCCTCCACCACAGAACTATAACCCCTGAAAGCAGGCTGCACATCATTCTTTATCTAACTCTTATCTTCAATGTCCCGTACAATGCTTTTCACCTGAATAAGCCCTCAGAATTGTTTTCATAAATAAATCTTCATTTATGGAAAGTTAAACAGGAAGTGGCTGAATCCATTTATAATTCCATGCCTAACTATTGCAATATTGTAAGTGCTACAGCAAGTAAATTGGTGTTTCCTTCCTGAGTTCGAACAATCTCACAAACTTCTCAAGGCAGATAGTGTCCCTCACTAGAGAAGGGCTCTTTGAGAATGCTGGCTTGGATGGGACCCCGTGCCCCATGCCCACCTCCTTCTTTATCATTCTTGTGATTGTGTTCTCTTCCTGTCCTATTACCTGCCTTTCGGCAAGGATTTCTACAGAGCATGTTGCTCACCTTGAGTCTCCATAGTCTCCAGCAGAAAGACAGCGCTGAGCTTTACTGAATGAGTGAACAACTGCACTGCCTGAGGTGCATTCCTCAGCAGATGTACAGTCAGTTGGCCTTGAACACCGCCTTGTACTTCCTGTGGAGTGATGGATTGTATTGTGCTATACTTCTGTCTCATTTGGCCCCAGTGGAATCAAACTTCTGCACTTGTGTGATACGTGCTGAGAGTAGCCAGAGGCTGGAGAACAACACTGTTAAAGCTTCATTCTTGTTGTGTGAAAGTCACTGCCCCATAGGGAAAGAAAATCTGCCCCCTTCAGAGATTTCCTCTTTATAGGGGCTTCCTCCAAATGAAGTATTCCCCTTGGATACAACCCAGAATTACACTCTTCAAATCATATACAACCTTGGCCACCACCCAGCCCAGCTCTCACTTTCTGCAGAAGGAACCCACTCTTCTGCGAGGCTGGCGAGTGTGCAGAGATGGTGAGCCTGCTGTCCCATCAGGTTTCTTTCATTGGTGAACAGCATTTCTCTTAAATAAAAGTCTTAATGTTAAGCTGAATATTCTTTATAATAAGTTATATTTAGTGCTACATTTATAGCTTACCATTACATAAAAGAAGTCGAATTTTCCCTTTGCAATTAGTCATCTTTCCATTACTGTAACAGAGAGAGAAAATTTATTTCAACTTAGAGTTTTAGAAGTTGCAGTCCATGGACCTGCCCTGTCACTTTGGGCTTGCAGCAAAGGAGCATGTGATGGTGGGAGCACATGGCAGAAGTGGCTCCACTTCTGCAGACCAAGAGGAAAAAGACAGGCAGGGCAGGGCTAGAAGCCCCATGCTCTCTCCAAGCACACATCTTAGGGGCCTAACTTTCTCTCAAAGATCTCAGCTCTTAAACAGTTCCACCACCTCGCAAAAGCACCACAGGCTTAAGGCCAAGTCTTTGATACACAGGTATCCGGGGAACATGGGAGATCCAAACAGCAGAACCATCCATGTAGCTTTGCCCTACCTTTAATCCCTTGCTGGGGTTTATGTCTCAATTCAACATGTTCAGCTCTCTCTGATCTCCTTTGTGGTCAACTCAAGTGGCTTCCCAGTCTTGTGCTGTTTTTGATCATGTTATACAAGGATTTTTTTCCTAGAAATATGCCTTTCGTTTGAAATAATGGATGTTTCTGAGCCACTAAAATTCATGTGTTTCAACCCAAATTCCAATATTGTATTTTTTGAGGATGAAGCCTTCAGAAATTAATTAAGCCAACCTGGTGGGATTAGTATCTTTTATCTGAGACTGGATAAGTTGAAAAGAAGAAATCTATCAATGACTGTGGAGGTTAGGAAGTCCAAGATTAGGCAGTGACATCTGCTGTTTGTTTTTTTCATGACACCAATCATTTTGTGCTTTATCAGTTGTTTGAATGGCTGTCTCTTTTTTTATTTTAAAGACAATAATAGAAAAACAATACAAATTATACAGAATTTCAAAACAAGATGATAAGAAATACATAATGGGTATTATATATAGGCACATAAAAGTGATCAAACATTATAAAGACTAACTGTTGCTTTCAATATACTAGTAGAAATTAGTAGTGCAATTTTCTTTTCCTTTCCCCCATCCATATTCTTTCTTTTTTGCACAGTTTATTTCCCATGCTGTTTAATTCATGGCAGAAACTCAAAAAACAAACAAGACAGTGTGAAGCGCAAAACACAAAGAGCAAAGACAATTGATGACACCCTGTTCTCACACAACCAGATCCAGCCCTGGAAGAAACTCCAGGTGGATGGTGTTAATGTACTCATTAGGCTTTCTCACCACGAACCAAATACGCCCCACCCCCAACACAGCCACATTGAAATGAAGATGCCTACACATGAGCTCTGAAGAACCTAGTCAGGTCAAGGCTTCGCCCTTATATAAGGGGCTAGAGAGCCAGCTTGCACTTTTCTACCCCATAAGACAAAGCAAGATGGTTGTCTCTAAAGCAGGAAGAAGTTTCTCGCTGAGAACTACAGCCTCTGGGCCCTAATCATGGTCATCAATGCTCAGAACTCTGTGTAATAAATCTTTGACATTTAAGTCACCTTGTGTACACTACCTGACCACAGCAACCTGCGTTCGGCCACTTCCACTCCTCCTCCACACACAGTCCAAAAATGGTGCATGTTGTCTCCTAGGATGAGCACAAACTCAAAGGAAGTACCATCTCTTCTGCTGGGGACAATGTAGCTAGTAGTAGGTGGTCCAAACTACAATCAAAATGTTTTGTCTCCTGTGTCCTACTGGTAGATTTTTTTTTTTCTAGTAGAAACAACCATTTGTAACAAAAGGGCTTATTTTTATTTTTTATTGGTACAAGTGTGTAGTACATAATGATTGTATTCACTGTAGGAAGTTTGTTCATGTACATAGCACATCTTGATTATTTTCTTTAAGCCTCTGTCTTTCCCCTCCCCCTTCCTGCATCAATTGGGTCCCTTCTTCCATACAAAGGTCTTTAATACCTCATTTTACCTTGAGATCAAAACAAGTGGAATGGGAACATGTTGGGAGATCCATCCACAGCCCTTATGTCTTAGCCAAAGCAAACTAGACATGAAGTATAAGTCCTAAGCTTTTGCAGGATGTAGCCCCAGGGAAGCAAGTGAAATGGAAAAGCAGGAGGCTGGGAAAGAGGAAAATCCACTCTGAGAGCATGGTAAGGCTTAGCTCTTGGGTGACCCCTGATTTCTTATTGTTTAGAAGGTTAGAGTAGCCTGGAGGCTCCTCAGCAGTAGTTCAGCCCCCCAAGGAGCTCACAGCTGACGCTGTGAGGAGGTGTGGTCTGCATAGGTGTGGCCTGCATAGGTGTGGCCTCATAGGTGTGCTCACTGGCACCCTGGCGGCGTCAAACAGGAAAGGATGATTTTGACTCATACTTAAGTCCATATTTAGCTAGTGGCAAAGTAGAAGTGGAATAAACTTATAGCAGAGGAGAATTGCCTACGTCCTGGCAGCCAGGAAGCAGCGGGACAGCAGGGAGGAAGACACACCCTTCCAGGCCACAGCCTGGGCATATTCTGAGAGACAAGAAAGTGACTAGAATTAAGGATGCAGGTGGTAGGGAGCCACTTCTCCTCAGAGGCTTCAGAGTGGCCTTGGCAAGCAGCTGCGCTCTGCAGTAGGTTGTCCAAACTTCAGAAGAAGAACTGATAGTTTCAACTCCCCATAATCTAGTGATAGCTTTGTGAGTGGCAGCCATAACGTGAAGCATCTTATTGTAGAACAGAGTAGGATCCACGGCCCTGATGCGAGCCGTGGTCCCGCTGTCCCGTGTGGCTGCGCCTGCAGTGCCAGCAGCCACCAGAGCCATGCTCACCACCGTGGGAGCTGCACCAAGCTCTGCTGGGGCCTCTGCAGCAAGGCAGACGCGCGAATGGACAGGGAGCCGTGAATGGACCCCTGTGGCTCGGGAGGGTTCGCTCTGCTTATGCCCAGCAAAGGCCTTCACTGTGCAGGCGCTTAGAAAGAGTCCTCCCTGGGAAGCCATCTCTGCCCCTCCCTTCCAGGCCAAGGTCCAGGGTCACTTACTCTCAAACTACCTCCATTCACAACCCTATATTCATGTAAGAACATTTGGTGGTGGCTGTCCTCACCTGGCTTCGAGGTCTCCGCAGAGCCCGTTTTCCCACTCACTGTTACCCCTGAGCCTCCCAGGGCTCCTGGTACCCACAAGGGAAGTGAGCCAGTTAATTAACGGGTTCCGAACACCCGAACAGCATCAGGGTTGCCCTTAAGGTCACAGAACCAACCCCATTATTATTATTCCCTACAGACATTGTTCCCCAAAATCTTTTAGTAACACTAACATCTGTGTGGGAACTTAAAAGACTGAGTTGGGGAGAAAATGCAGCAACCTCTTCTGTCCTGTAAGGTTAGGTCGAGATGAGAAACAAACAGAAAAGTTGAAAATCTAATAAAATGCCTTGGGTTTTTGAAAGAAAAAAATGTTAACAGCTTAGAAGAAAAATCTGTGTGCTAGAAATACTATTTCTTGTCCGTTCCAAATCCCACTCAAAAAACTTCTTCAGGCTTTTTTATGTTGATTGTTTACAGTAATAAGAACATAACCTAGTTTATTTTTATGCATTTGACACTTTCCACAGTCCTCAGCACAGCTAATTAGCTCGTATGTTATCTCTCCAGCCTTCAAATATACATCTTTTATGTTTTTCACAGTAGGGCCACTTTAGTTCTTATCAGCAGAAAGCCATACATATATATTTAACAAGTGAATTAATTATTCACATAACAGAGATTCTGGTTTGTTTGGTTCCTGTGGGGCAAGAACACAGAATTTCCTCTCTTTCAGAAGTAGTCAAGAAGTAAACAGCTACAAAGACGTTCTGCCCATCTTTTTTAAAAACAAGAGCCTAAACAGCAACAGCAAATTTGGGGGAGGCTGTTCATCGATGTGAAGGTCAGCCTGGGACTCTTTGGGGGAAAGGTCACGAGTGTGGGTGCCCAAATCAAGCCGAAGCTCAGCGAAGGGGAGCTTGCCTTTCTTTGCCTACTGACCTTGAAGTGGCCCCTATGCTTGCTCCAGATAAGCTGACAGCCGACAGGATCCAATTCCCTGCTTTCCTGCCATTTTCCTTCTGTGGGCCTGGCTTTCCAGCTTCTTCCTCTAGCTTGCCGTTCGCTTGCCGGCCAGGCAGTTTAGTGGCCCACCCCGATGCGTGCCTTCCGACTACAAGTAGAGTTCTGCCTCTTCCCTCGATGCTGCGAGAGCTGCCGTCTAGCACAGCAGCGTCTAGGCCTGTTGCCCTGGACCACCATCTGGTGGTCCCAGTAAGCATAAGGGAAGTAAGACTACAGAAGAAGAAAGATCGCAAAGCCGCCCTGGAGGGTGTGATGGTGAGAGAGATTTGGAGCTTTGAGTCTACTTATGTGTAGACTAAGACACCTGGGAAATACTTACCAAGAAGGCAGCTGAGACAGAAGGGCAAAATGCTGAGCTACATGCCCTGCCTGCACTAAGAGAATGTATTTATTTATTTATTTATTTATTTTGTATTTTAGGGAAGGGTCTACAGGGTGTTCAGGGTCTCACACAGATCTGACTCGTAGTGACCTGCCTGTTTACAGCCTCCCAAGAGCTGGGATTATAGACGCGCACCACCACGCCCAGTCTCAATTGCAGTCTCAGCGCGCCCCAGGGTGGGGCCAGCATGGCAGGCCTGTGGATTGAACCCCCGACCTCTGAACCTATTGGTAGGCACTTTAATCAGCTGAGCTATTTTCCTGGCCTGAGGAACTTTTTTTTTTTGTATTCTCATATTTTTAGTATGCCAGTACTTTCTTCTCTTTGGCCCGCTCTTCTCTTTACTCTCCCCCTTCTTTGTATCGAAGACCAGACTCAGGGCCTTGCGTGCATGGTGCAAGCATTCTGTTACCAGACTGCACTCCCAGACTAATTACTTTGCTGTGATTAAACTCAAGAAGGAATTATTTGGTTGAACTTTTCTAGAAATATTTTGGGTACAGCACTATATTTTATAATACAATTTTATATGAAATACGTAAGTGCTGTAATACAAAGATTCAAAAATGTGATTCACGTATGCTTTGGCATTATATTCAGAAAGGTATAGCCATTCTCTGCAAAGGCAGAGATAAGTCTGCGAAGGTATTTCAGAGGGGGAGATAACAGAGTAAACGTGCCAGACATTGCTTTACAGCAGCTATGGGTTCCAGCATTATTCTGCAGCAGCTAGTGGAAAAGTTATATATATATATATTTTTTTTTTAAATTACATTTTGAAGCCAAACCACAAGACATTGGAACTGCAGTTCTACATATTTAGAGAGGTGGCCTAAGAGATGTCACATGAGCTCCGTGGGTCTGTGTCTTCATATAATGAGTACACACAGTTAAATTTACTTTACAGATGCTGGCTAGGAAAATACCTGTGCTGATATACTTCTAGTGTACACTAAATCAAAGAGGGCCTCGCACAATGGCTCAGTGGACTCAGTGGCCTGCTTAGGCAAGCTTAGGCAAGTGCAGGGAATGTGGTTCGATCCCCAGGACCACATGCCGTGCCAGGCCTGTCCCCTGGGCATGCTGAGCTGGCCACAGAGTCTGGGTGTAGTGGTGCACACCTCTCATTGCAGCGCTGGGGCTGCTGAAAACACAAGGATCACTATGAGTCCGAGCTTCATGGGGCCGGGGAGATGGCTCAGACCCTTCCCTAAAACACAAACAAACAAACAAAAACATGAATTTTGTGTTTGAGGAGCATAAACATTCACTTTCTAGCGGTTATGGTATAGTTTGCTATTCATCAGAAATACCTGAAATAGCTGTTGTTTCATCACTTGTGTTCTTCATAATTGTATCATTACTTCTACTTCAGGACAAATATAATGATGAACTGAACAAAACTAGCCCTTACACTGACATGCTTTAAGCTGTTAGGATTCCATACAAAAAAAAGAAAAAGCCATCACCAAGCTGCATAGTGAGATGCTGCAACAAGCAAATACTTTAAATGATGATGATGATGAGGAGGAGGAGGAGGATGAAGAAGAAGAAGATAATGAAAGATACTTAGGCTGGGCATGTAGCTCAGTGGTAGAAGTCTTATTTAAAATGCATAATGTTCCAGGTTTCATCCCCATAAAACTGTCTTGAAAAAATACCTACAACACAGTAGATACACAATACTTGTCAAAATAATGTACAGAACAAGTTATTTTAGATATTGTAAGTGTTTCAGGTTTTAAGGTATTTTACTCCATTTAGTTAGGTATGTTAAGTAAGATAGAAAACACATCGCAGATAGAGGGACACAACTGGATGAGGCATGGAGCTGCTGACGTCATCCATGAGAGCTCAGTGCATTCCCCCCCGTTTCACATCTCATCTGGGATAATTCAGGCAATAAAGCTAGAAGAAAGCAGCTTCCTACATCCTTGCCCTCTGCAGAGCATCCTCGTGTTGGACGAGGGTGCCTTGCCAGCTCACTTTGTGCTTTTCTGTGTAATGTGCCAGTGTTTTGGTTTTCACTCTTGTGCAGAAAGCCCAGACAGTGTCGGTCTTTCTGGTTGGAGGCCCTCTCTGTTCTTACCCCAAACAGGAAAGCCAAGTCCAGACGCTGGAAATGACAGGTGAAAAATGTTGTTCACATGGTGTTCAGAAGCAGAAGGATGAAACTGGAATGTGAATTTGGATGAAGGACAGTGCAAAGTGACTTCCCCCATCTCTGCTCAGTTCCCAGAAAATTTAAATTGAGGTGTAAAGATATTTCTCATGGGAACCTTTTAAAGGGCCAATTAGCATTTACTATATACCAAGATTGCTTACTGTGTAGAAATATTAGCAGGAATAAAGAACTATAAAAGCTGACAAGGAAAAGGTCAAATAATCTAAACAGGATAAAATGGTATATCCTGAACAATTACCCCTGCTGATAGGAAAAAACGGCTTTGATTGCCTTGAAGAGGAAAAGAGTTAAAAGATTGCTAATCCTTTAAACCAGTTGTCAGTACAAATCTCCAGAAAGAGTTTAGTTAAATGAAATCTCTAAAGTAAGTAATTCACAAAACTGAAATCTCTTTAATGGAGACAGGGCTCTAATGCATTTTGACAGCCTCATTGGAAATTAAGACTGAGATTATATCACAGAGAAGCAAAGTCATGTTGAAATTTATTCATATAACCCTGTCATCTCTTTCAGCATCCCAAGCTCCTGCTCTGAATAATTTGCTCTGATATGTTTCCTAAATATGGTATTTGAATAAATCCAACTTGAGATTTGCATTTTGTTGTTCTTTGCCAAGAGGAAAATATTAGAGAAAGAGAAGAGGGAGGGACTGAAGGGAGAGAGAAAGAAAAAATATGCTTTAATCAGTTTGTGGGACTCCAGTCAAGTGAAGAATTATGAAGAAGCACTTTCGGTTTAACAGCCAGAGAAATGCTAATCCATGTGGACAGGTGTAGGAAATAAGTCTAACGTGAGCTGATTTCAGGACATTCCTAACCGTTATTTATCTTTGTAGTTTGCTGGTGTAAGCAGTTCCCAGATATTAGCTTATGTTTTTGTTTGGGCTTTCATAGTATAGATATGTTTTGGTTTTTTGTTTGTTAGGTTGTTTGTTTGCTTCTTAATCAGTTACTCTCAGGGCATGGATGGGTGAAACCCATGAAGTGGACGAAGGTTCCTCTAGAGTCCTGCTTGTGCCCACTGGGGACGCTGTGCTGTGGAGCAAGGTGTCATGGCTCAGTGTCATATGGACACAGGATTCTTCAGATGTTGCCCTTCCCTGAATCTTGAAGGGACAGCTAGTGAAACCCTCATCGCCTGTGGTACTTTGATCCCTGAAACTGAAGACTCTAAAGAATGTTTTCATGTTTTTCTTTTCTTGTGGGTCTTTTGGTAAATCTCATTTGACTTCTCCAAGTTTCGAAGCAAAGACACAGGGCTCTTTCATAATTCTCCAAAGACCAGTCAAGATGTAGTTATGCAATATGGTGGTGAGAATCCTGGGCAATAACTAAAAAATACTATTACAACAATGAAAAGCTTCAAATGATTATTATGTGTTAAAGATTCAGGTTCTGCATGTTGTTGACACTTCCCACCAGGCTGCCCTGCCTTCTCTGTTTCTGTTTCTGTCTCTGTCTCTGTCCCTTCCAGCCCTCTGCAGTCTCACATACTTGTGGAAACTCACTTGACTCCTCTGCTAGGGACTCTTCCTCTGCACTCTAAAGCCAGGCATGTCCGGTTCCCTCAAGCTAGTACAGGGACAGGGTGGGGGAAGGGATTGCCTGTCTCCTCTGGGCTCAGGCTGCTTGCCCAGACCCTCTCAGGACAGCTGCACCTTCCCTCCTCTCCGCTGTACCTCTTCTGGACAGGGCTTTGGCTTTACTTGCACAAAACCAATACCCTCCCGGAGCACTGTTTTGTATTTCCCACAAAGCAAATGTGCCGTCTCTACCTACAGATGAATAACAAAAATAGTCTCAGTTTAAAGCCAGCAGTTGATGATGACTTCTAGCGACCAAGGTTTTAAAATGTTCAGTCAGAGAAATCATATGTGGAAGTGTACCAGTCACATTCTCTACATTTATAATAAGGAAGTGTTAGGGCCGTGATGTGCTCTCCTGTAGTAATTAATAAAATGAGCGAAAATCCATAAAACCAAGAGAGATGACAATCGTACGTCACTGGATGAGCACCACACATACACACCTCCTAACAGAAGTTAGGGTCAGACCCGATGACTTCTCAGCCCTCATCTGGACCCTTTGCTGATGCTTGGCACATAAAATTCAGAGAGGGGAGGTGACTACTCCACATGCAGCCAGGAGCTGCCGCTTGCTGGTCTTCTGTGAAGTTCACGGATTGTCTTTCTAACAGCTTTCTAATGACCCTGCGCTGTTACTCCTACGACACAGAAAGCAGAATCAGTTCCCAGGCCCGGCTGTAATAGCAGGGAGGCGGCGGCCCTGTGTTTTGCCCCTGTCCTTCCTTTGGCTGGTGCAGCCTCTTCTGCGCTGCCTGCATTCTGCCTCCGTGCTAACTAACCACAGGAATCCTGTCTGCCTTCCATGCAGAGTCAATTTCCAAGCAATCCGGCATTGTCTTGTGTTGTGGCAACAGCACCCTTACTGTGACCTGCGTGAGATACTTAATGAAAGGCCCAGAGTTTTCCCCTCTGACACACGCTGGGGAAAATGTCTTCCAACAAATAACGTCACTCCGATGCAGAGAATATTAGAACAGAAGCAAAAGTCTCTGTTGATAAGGGAAGAAAGAACACAATGAACGTGGAATCAGGGAATGCTGAGGACAATCTGTGCACATGCCAACATTAAGCACATTTGTAATATGAACACTGAGCAAACATGGAGAGTGTAAACAGCAGGGAATAATTTAGATACAATAAAAAGACTAGGCAGATATATGTCCTTCTCTAAAATGGTGTATTCTTTGATAGTGAAGACGAGATATGTATACATAGAGCTATAATACAAAATACAAAGGATTTTGTTCTTTGAAAATGTTTCACAGAGTTTTCTGAAATATAATAAGAGTGCACCTTTATGGGGCACGTTATGAAACTCTGTATGTATACACACTGCCTAGTCAGGGAAAATCGGCATTTTCATCATTTCAAACACCGGTACTTTCCTTGTGTTGATAATGCATGTGGTACTCCTCCTTTTTATTGATATGGAAAGAGAGCATTGATTATTAGAAACTTGATTTACTCTAGTATGCTAAAGAAGAACCAGAAGCGATTCTTCTGCTCTCTCTCTCTCTCTCTCTCTCTCTCTCTATATATATATATATATATATATATATATATATATTATTCTATTGAGAAACAGCAGTAAGACAGTTTCAAAACTGATTAATAAGACAGTTTCAATATTTAATACATTGTACATTGTTATCTTCTTAGCTCTTGTATAGCCTCTATTTTAGGACCCTTATTGGACTTTTTTTTTTTTTTTAACCACTGCTCTCCCTGCATTTACCTGGTTGCTATTCCATTCTTTTCATCTCTAGGATTGACTTTTTAGTTACACAAATGAATGAGAGTACGTGAAATGTGTCTCTGTGTTTGACTTATTCCAATGAACTTACTAAAAGAAGGAGGAGAGGGAGAGGAAGGAGAAAGAGAAAGAAGAAAAGGAGGAGGAGGAGAAAAAAGAGGATGAAGAGAAAGAGGAGGAGGAGAAGAAAGAGGAGGAGGAGGAGAAAGAGGAGGAGGAGAAAGAAGAGAAGGAAGTGGGGGGAGGGGAGGAGAAAGAATCTTCCGTGATTTCAAGCCTGCATTATCTTCCGGGGTCTAGAGCGTTGTCCAGTGTCCCACTGAAGAAGGGGCTCTGCTCTCTCTGCGTTAGACAGAGGAAGTGGTCAGAGCTCCGATCCGTAGTGGGTAACCCCAGCAAGCTTGCCGTATGATTAAGACATGGCATTGGTTCTGAGACTTTGAAATTCACAGAAGGTCAGGCTGAGTTAATGCCTCGTCACCTGGTCATGAGTCTTCTCTCTCTCTCTCTCTCTCTCTCTCTCTCTCTCTCTCTCTCTCTCTCTCTTCAGTTTTTGTATACAGTTTTTTTTCTCTCTTTTTGTCTCTGGTTATATTTTATTTTTTGAGAGTGAACTTCACCTGTAGATTTTTCATTTTCCTTTGTTTAATCCTTCTTTTCGTATTTCATTCTACCCTTTCCTCCTGTCTTCTTTGCCAGTTTCCTGAAGCCTTGGTAATCTTTCTTTGTCTTTCAGTCTTACTTCTAATTCTTTCACTTCCTTTGTTTCTCTAATTTTTCCTCTTGTCCCTTTCCATTTTCTCCCTTTAGGTTAAAATTATTGTCTATGTAATTTTCTAATTTGTCTTACATTTTGTTACATAGCTATAAATCTGTACATACGGTTGAGAGTGGCAAATTATTTGTTATCACAGCTTTTCATTTTTTGTTCTGTGTTTGTTATTTCTGTTGCTACTTGAACTAGTCTAGACAAGGCGTCATCATTGCTGTGATAAATGACCTTCCCAGTATGCCCACACCTGAGTTGTCTTGGGACAAAAATGCAATCCAAAGAACTGGGTGCCAAGTCAAATATGCTGGGACTTCTTGTCTTCAATAAACAGAAGAAGTAGAATTCAAGGAAATACTCAGAGGTCAAAGGCCAGGTACCCTCAGGATACATCTCTGAAAAGTAGTCATTTCCTAAAAGAGATCTCCATGGTAGTAATAAAGCTATGTACTACATGAAATTCATAGGTATCAACACAGAAAATGAATAACTAAAAATTAAGAAATGGAAAAAGACAGAATAAAGATATAACCTCAGATCTCATGCTCACAGAAGGCAAAATCAGAAGTCATTGAAGTGGAAGAAATCAAAAGCACCCCAGCTGAACTTTCTGAAATGGTTGTTGTGGAGCAAATGAAGCAGATGAATCAATTTCTAGGAAAAAAAGAACAGAAATACTTCCTCGTATTAAAAATAGTAGCCATAACAAAGGGAATGGCTAGTAAATGTAAAGCAAATACAAAAAAGTAGAGGAGATTTGGAAAGATAAAAATTGTGATTGCCCAACATAGGAAAAAAACCAGGATTTCATAAGACATATTCAGCCCAAAGTTTAGGTGATTATCAATTATATTCAAAATGTACCCAACAGAAATTTGCAACATGAAGATAGAATATAAGCTCTAGAAGACAGGGTTGTGGTTAGAGGTCATCAAATGAAAAACTTCTTAAAAATGGCAAGGGACCACAAAAAATCATTACAAAAGCTCTTAGATGTTGCAAAGAAGAGTAACATAGGATTAATTGGAATAAATGCAAAAATCAGAAAATAAGACATAGAACATGAACAATATGTTCAAATAAGGTAATGACATACTGAGTAGGTATGTCATTACTACCAAGACATACTCCAAGAGCAAGAGATAGCAGTCATGTATGCACCAAATATTGATAAACCCCATTATAGAAAACCAATATTAATGCATATGAAAAATCAGATAAATATCAGTTAACATAGTGACTTTTGGTTTCATGTTAATGGCTGTAAAAGACAGAATTTTATTCTTTTTACCCTTCTCCAATATTTTATTGTACATACACAACATGTTTCCTTTTTCCATCCACTGAAGAACATATGTTCTGACTGCTTATTTTAATTATTGTGAATGTTCTGCAATAAATATGGAGGCACAAGAACCTGCTTGCTCTAATGATCTCATGTGTTTGTACATACAGCCAGTAGTGGGATTTCTAGTTCGAGTTTTAATTTCTTTAATAATCACCATGCTTCATGAAATGTTTGTGTTTATATCAGCTTATATTCTTATCAGCAATGTATAGAATTTCATTTTCTCCACATCCTCTTTTCTTTTTTTTTTTTTTAACGCTAGCCATTCTAACTAATGTGAGATGATATTGGTTGTGTTTCTAATTTTCACTTCCCTGTGGATCAGTGATACTGAGTGTCTTCATGTACTTGCAGGCCATTTCTATGATTTCATGTGAAAAGTGTTTGTTTAGTGCCTTGCCCCATTTTTTAAATTGTGTGTGTCGGGGGGTTGTACAGACTTGTGAGTTCCATTTATATTCTGGATATGAATCTCTTGTTGGAGGAATACCTTGTAAACATACAATAGAAGGTTTTATAATAGCAGTTCAGAGGAAAGAGAGGCTGCTTCCTGTGAAGCAACAGTGTTGAGGAGAGTGAAAATTCCAGAAAGCGGACAGATCTGGTCTCACATCCCATCCTGGTGGGGACCCCTAGCACACTTCAGTCTTCACCTGAAATTTTCCCAGACATCTAGAGACACCATTGGATGTGACAACATACAGCTGTAAAAACATGCTCTTTCATGATTTTCTGCAACCCTTAAATACTTTCTGCCTTGTCGTTTATTAAGATTTGTTTAGTAAAGGAATTAGCATTTAACATGTTTCTGAAGAATAACTATGATTTACATAAGAATATAAAACTAGAAATTATAATTTTTTTGGTGGAACTGGGGATTGAACTCAGGTCCTTGCACTTGCCAGGGAAGCACTTATTCCACTGAGCCACCTCCCCTGCCCCCAAAACTAGAAATTAGAGTAGCGAATCATTAAATCATTCAAATATTATGCTAGAACATTGCACTTCATACTAGAACTATTCTAAACAATGTACATGTACTATATGTCAATGTATATAACATTCTATTTAGAATAATTGTGTTATAAAATGCTATTTTACATGTTAACCTACAAACACATGCATATGCACATACACATTGACAAGATACACAAGCACAGTAACTCACTTATACGCTCTTCTCAAGAACTCTTGAAGGAAGTACACCTATTCTGATTTTAAAGGTGAGAAAGTGTTAGCACAGAAAAGCCAGAGTAATTATCACCTACCTTCTCACCTGCAGTAAATGGGGAAGCAAGCACCTAAGCTAATATTTGTCTTTGACTCCACGGAAATATCTGGGACTCATAGCACAATGTTACCGAAACGACATTTCAGGTATTATGTATAGCTAATGGCAGCAAATAAGTAGTCTGCCTTTTCAGGGTTTACAGTGCATACAGGTACTGTAAGAACCAAGACACATCAAACAGATCCAGGCCAACTAGAGGATCTGCAGACAAAGGTGAGGATCTCAGAATGCCCATGGAGTTTGATTCAAACAATATTAACAAAGAAATCAGACTGTGTAAAATTATGAAGTCTATAAATCACTGTTTAAATTTGTGAAAGAAACAAAGTATAAATAGGGCCTTGAGTGTACCCTGTCACAGCAAGGTGCCAACATACTCACCCAGGGTTAATCCTCTGCATTTGATATGGAGCACGCTGACCTCCCTGGTACTGGGACAGGCAAAAAGCTGGAGCCGCGATTAATGCCAGTGAATGAAGCACTGTTGTGAGCTCTGGAAGAAGGCAAATCAATTCTCAATTCTAGGGGATCTTTTTGGTTTTTGCATTTATTTCTTTACAATGAAAAATAAAATTTTCCTAATAAATAGCTAGGAATGAATGCTTCAAAAAGCTGTGGAAATGAGGACAGTTCATCAAATTTCTCAGCTGAATAAATTCATCAGTAATATGAATGGAGAGGGCTGATGATCTCTGTATATGTGGATTCATCTATCAACTTGTCAACAATAGTAATAATAACAAGGACATAATACACACTTGGGGTTAGAATCCAGATCTCCTGACATTTTACTCCTGGCTTTTTGCACTTAAACTCTAACCGGTACATAAGAAAAGCCAAGTCCCCAAGTCAATGCCGAGGGCGAAGAGCCCTGCATGGGCAGCTGGCCAGGAGCTAGCATTGGGAAGCCCTGTGTCTCCTACAGTTCCAGCTTCCTTTTGCAATAATTAAAGCTTCCACGTACTCGCGTGCAGAAGAAAATCAGGGATAATATTGATGAGATGGGCAAAAAGAGTCCTTTCCTATTGGGTTGGAGAGTGGGGAGGTCTGCCTATTTAGGTGGCAGATTGGTTTTTGGTGCACATTGAACATTCTAATGACATTTTATGGGCTGGCCAAATAGCTCAGCAGATTAAAGCACCTGCAAGCAGGCACAAGGACCAGGGGTTCAATACCTGGGCCTGCCATGCTGACCCCACCCTGGGGCGCCCTGAGATGGCAATTGAGACTGGATGTGGTGGCACGTGCCTGTAATCCCAGCTCTTAGGAGGCTGTAAACAGAAGAATCACTATGAGTCTGATGTAGTAGTAAGACCCTGGACACTTTGTAGACCCACTTTAAATACAAAAATAAATAAATAAAATAGAGACATTTTATCTTCATTAGCTTGGGATACTGCATCACAGTACCATAGATTGGATTGTTTAAAAAACAGAAAAGCATTTTTCTTTGATTTGAAGGGTGGAGAACTCAAGAACAAGGTGCTAGGATCCAGCACCCTGTGGAGGCTTGCTTCCTGATTTGTCAACAACTCCCTTCTCAGTGTATCCGTGCATGACAGGCTCTCCTTCCTGTCTTACAGAGACACTAATTCCGTCATGGAGATTTACGTACAGGCAGCAATTACTTCACTGAGATCCCGCCTCCGTATGTCATGACATTGGATGTCAGGATCTCAATAGGCGGATGTTGGGAGCACAAGAACATTCTGCCTACCACACCGACCCCAGATGATGATGTCTTGGAATAACTGCCACTGTGGGGTGTGACCGCAGAAACTGAGTGATTGTGTGAGGGCCTGACACATGCTTCATCTCATATGGCATGTGATTTCCATTTAAAGGAACTGAGATATTAAAATACGTGCAAAAAACCAAAGCCTCTATATAGTCACAGTGGAACATGATTTTTCAGACACAACTGCCTTCAAAGCCTGGTGGCTTCATATTGCCCCGTGGAGCCAACAATCCTCTGACAACGTGTCTAGGCAGAGTGGTTGAAAGGAAAAAGAACCCTATCAGTGTCTGTACAGAGGTACTGGTAAAACATCAGCATCTACCTTCATGTCTATCCTTAGGTCAGAGAACCTCAATTTATAATATCTCTTTGGTTAAGATCAAAACTCACGCTATTGTCCGGAATGATAGGTTACAAGAAATTTACTTTGGTGTCTAGGAAAATCTATTCATTTCTTTGTGTTGAGGTTTGTCTAGAACCCAATTATATTCCTAGGAACAAGTGTGCCTTTTCCCCATTTTACATTCTGAGATTGTGGGAGTCGGAGACATATAGACTGAGTGGAGGCAAAACCCCTTGAGGTGCTTTCTGTCTGGACAGGCACCTAAGAATTTTCATTCCAGACTTCCTGAGCTGTTCTTTGATGGAAGCAATAATGGGTATACTCAAAGCGAGCTCCTCAGCTGAAAGGCAAGAGTCTGGGGAAGAGCACAGCAGAGAAGATACTGAAGAATGCATGTGCCGAGAGCCTCTCGCTGCTTTATGCGGCAGGAGGAAGGCGTGCTGAGGGCAAAGAAGCAGATGGCAGAGAGGCGGAGAGCTGGTGGGCCACATGAAGGCTTAATTAGAAGGCTGACTAGACAGGAGTAATACTGATGGAGATGCTAGTGAGGTAATCAGGACTGAGAAGATGAAGGTGGTGGTGAGGATGGAGGCAGATGAGTAATGGTGAGGTGTTCTCTGAGGTTCACATTGCAGACCCGACTGGAGAGTTTCACTGTCAATTTATCATCAAATGAGTAGCAGAAAATAATTTCATTAGCATGAGAAACTCTTAGTTCTCCTTTGGTCATCTTTTAGATTGTGCTTCACATCTCTCTTTTAAAAAGAGAAATGCAGCCAGGCTTCATGCCTGCAATCCCAGCTCTCTGGGAGGCTGAGGCAGGATGAACAAAAGTTCCAGCGCAGCCTCAACAATCTATTGGTTTAGATTTATCTTTTTGTATTTGGGATTGATGGAACTCAGGATCTTGTGCTTGTCAGGTAGGCATTTATATCGCTGAGGTATCTCGCCAGCCTGATTTGGATTTTTTTTTTTTAGTGGTTGGCATGTAATTCAATTGGAATTTTCATGGTTCAATACCCAGTACTGTACACAAACAGGTAAACACATGCACACATGCATGCACTCATGCAGACACGTGTACACATGTGCACACACACGCACTGTAATGCTGATCTATCCTAGGAATTGTCTTGCTCAGGTTACTTGGAGCTTAACAGGAAAAGGAAGTCCATTAGGAGCTGGAATAGAACAAAGGAGCAAGCCAAAGGAGAGGGATCAGGCTAAACGTGACCTAGCACAGCACACAGCTGTGCCCGTGGCTGAGCCCAAGCCCCTCATCCTGTGGAGGGCTTATTGGAGATCCAAATCTCAGAAAAGTGAATTTAAAAGTGATGTGTGATGCCTGCTTTGAGGCGCCTCCATCCAGGAGAATCTGCTGTCTTCTTAAAGGTTCTCAGCAGAGAAGTTCAGTTATCCTTAGAGAAACTGACTGCATGACAGGTGTGTCGGA
The DNA here is from genome assembly GCF_000260255.1 of Octodon degus. NCBI lineage: Eukaryota > Metazoa > Chordata > Mammalia > Rodentia > Octodontidae > Octodon > Octodon degus. The sequence goes on along the minus strand of NW_004524590.1, from coordinate 5,773,613 downwards.
GCTTAACTGCTGTGCAGAGGGCGACGCCTGGATGTGAGTCTGAGAAGCTCCAGGAAGGCAGTCGGGGTCTGAGCAGCCTCGTGGTCATCACCTAGTCACCTAAAGCCAGCACCAACCTTGACATGATACCTGATCATTTAGTTTACATATCTTTGTACAGAACGTCAGGAACCTGTCTCTGCTGTCAGTGGACCTTGTGGACCAAACAAAGAATGCCTCAGGGAACAAAGGCAAGTGCTGCCCAGCAGTTCCTACTGGTGGGCGTCCCGCAGATTCTCTCTGACAAGCCAGAAAGCAGAGAAGATTGGGAATCTCACGCACTTGCTGAAAGGTGTTTCATTTCTTTTAAGTACAGGTCTGGGGATTAAGAACCCTCAAGTGAGTAGTGGCAGCAGGAGGAACTCTGTGCCTCGGGATCATTCCACCCCCTTAAGTGAGTGACAAGGCATTGTCAAAATTTCTTGAAACTCATATCTTTTGTTTTTCCCATCAAATGTACAAGCAAGGATTTCTCCCATTGTGTCATTATTTTTGCATTTCTCTGGAGCACTGTTCCTTCCCGGTACTCCATGAAAAAAAAATGACAGGAATAAAACAAAATAGAGAAACAAAGGCAGAATATGATTCCTTCACATATTCAATAAGTAGCCATGGGCTGCTTGTCCTGCTTTTGATTCTAGGAGAGTCTGCTCTCATCAAGCTTATAGTGTCATAAGAGGAAGAAAGTCAAGTTGCATGCACACACACACACACACACACACACAGGCACACGTCTCCGCACATATGCACATAAACACACATATACATGCATGCACGCATGCCCACATGCATGCACACACACCATATTTAGTTTGTCACGTAGCAAGGAGTGTAGGAAGGAAAATAAGGACAGTGAGGAAGCTCATGCTGTGGGTCAGAGCTGGCCAGGTCACCTGCTGAAGCTGTCTTGGTCTTCAAGGTACACAAAGGGCCGACAGCATGGCCGCCTTTCCTTCTTGGTTTTCATTTTCCTGTTTGCCCCAACACTTTCCCCTGGACACAGCAGTCCTTCTCATGTGGCCTGCTCCTCCTCTCTGCAGTATACAAGCTCACTCGGGTCCCAGAATAGAGCTGGGGCTTTCTGTCAATTGTCATGTACTAATCAAGAAGAAGCATTCTGTTTATTTTTCAGAAGGGCAAAGGCATTGTTTCTTTTTGCGTTACTGGAGTGTGAAAAGTGTGATTTTTCTAAGTGGGAATTTCTATCTTCCCAGGCATGTGCCATATGGTGAAGCTGCCATACATGTTGGTGTTACAGCTCTCAGCCCAGAAAAGGGAACACAAATATGTGACATGGTGTCCCGCTGTCCCTTTTTTACTCCTCATACTTAGCACAGCAGAAGTTGCACAGATTCCAGGACTTCAGAATAAACACAAAAACAGTGATGGAACAACAATTGAAGAGTAATGAATATTTCTCTTCACATGCATTGTACCTTCAGGGGCAATTAGTGATCTAATTCGTCCAAGGAAAAGTCACATTTGAATGTGGCTCTCGGTTGATAAATGTGGTTGCTTCAAAAGTTAACTGTATTTTATTTTCTTATAATAAGTGAGTTTGACACAGTAATTACCATAAGAATGCTGTTAGTCTCTTCTACACGTGAGGTTCTATCTGGCTCGAAATAGTTTAGTGTGACTTCATTCAGAATCTTTCAAGTCAGCGCTTCTTGGTTTGCAAAACAGAGGCTAAAGGAGGTAGGAGGGATCTTTAAGCAGTAATTTCAAATAGCTTTATCAGTTCCCCTTCCTGGTGCTTACAACTCTTGCAGTTCAGTCACTCTGTTTGGGCTTACATCACTGACTAGGGTGTTTTCATGCAAACAGCTACAGAGAGGACACTGGGTCACCAACTGAGAGTGATACAGGAATGGATACAGAACTTGTCACTTTGTCAAGGTGGGTGAAAGTAGAGGTGCAGATGCTGTGTACTGCTGAGTTCTGGCCTATAGAAAGCTGGGGTTTTCTGCCTAGGGCCAGGTACAGGTCATTGTCATGCCACTGGGACCTTCAGTGGGAGGAGCCCTCCATTATATCTGTGATCTACATCTTCACAGGTTGTCTTAGTTACTTTTTTTCTTTTTGAGACACCCAAAGTTAAAGGAGGAAAGGGTTATTAACCTCATAGTTTGTACAGATTGGTAGTTTTTATTTTGCTGGCTGCATGGCAGGGTGCTGCATGGCAGAGGGACAAGCATTCATGGCTGTGTAAGAAAGCAAAAGCAGGAGAGAAAGAGGGAGGGGGAGAGGGAGAGGAGGAAGTGGGGGAGTGAGGGAGACAGAGAAAGGGAAAGAGGGAGGGAGGGAGGGAGAGAGGGAGAGAGGGAGAGAGAGAGAAGGAGAGAGAGAGAGAGAGAGAGAGAGAGAGAGAGAGAGAGAGAGAACAAGTTTGTTGGACCATGGACCAATCACTTCTAAATTCAGCTCCTCCCCATGACTGCATGAAGTTTTGTAGGGACATCTAGGCACAAACCATGACGCAGGTTAGGGTGTCCTATAGCAGACACAGGTAGTGCATTGGGGTGGGGATCCAGGTGTATGTTTGGAGACCTTGTAGCTAATAAGATTGCATCAGAAACAACTTTCCTGAGGGTAAATTAATAACAAAATGGCCCAACTTGGGACACCCCTTTGGATTTGTTTTCTGAAATGGACACACCAGGAGCTCTGGTGGCGCAATCACTTAGTGCATGGTGCTTATACTGAAATGGACGTGCCTGGGGTCAGAAGGGTGAATGGCAGCTGAGGTGAGAAGGAGGACTAAGCAGCAAAGTGCGTGGTCCCGTACTGCACAGACCACAGCTGTCATTGGACTTGAGCAGGTGGATGGCCCTGTAGAAACACCAAGGCCCGCTGGAGAGCTTTCTGCTGCCAGAGACTGGAGAGGAAGCTCGTGTGTCTCCCAGGGTAATATGAAGAGTCCAGACAGAGTGAGAGTGGAGGAAGCGGGGACTCCTGCTGGCATCCCTCCTACCCGAGTGGGCAGTGTGAGCTCAGGTTCCCTGGGCTGGTTGTCACAATAAGATGAATATGTTTTCTCTGC
>NW_004524590.1:5752802-5770171 GCF_000260255.1 Octodon degus | reverse complement strand
TGAGGCTGTCTATGCCTTTCTCTGAAGTCCTTGCCTTATTATTTTACATTGGAAGCCATAAACAGGAAAGGAGGCTGCGTGGGGAGTAACATGACTCAATGCTACTCTTTGGTCCAATATTAAAATGCAACTATGTTCCTGTGTAATAACTGAGGCCTGAGCGCTCGTCTAGCCTAATTAAATAACTCGTTTGACATTGTAGTAGCTGCCCTACTGTTACTCTAAAAAGGCCATCATAAAGAAGCACTATAAGCAAGGAATATGAGGGAAAAGAGGAGAATTCAGCCATTCGGTTCTCTGAACCTTTTAAAATCTAACAGTTTATAATGACTCCCATCCGCCTGTAGTGGCTCCTTTTCTCCAAGTGCCTGCTAGAAACCCATTTGTGAGCACACCTTTGCAGGTGCCATTTGGAACGCTAAAGTCTGAGTGGGTTCAGCACTTTTAGCCTTAATTCCATAGTTTGCTTGCTAATGCCCCTTTGCTTTATTAGATGTATTTTATCAAATAAAAATGTATTTATAATTGGCTCTGGGCTTTCAATCTTTCTATAGTTTTAGTTTGCACTCCTTTCTGGAAAGAACCCTCAGAATGTTATTTAGAAAGTGTAAATAAAATTTGCAAAAATCTGCCCTATATTAGTAGATCACCACTTCAGAATATACTTCCACATGGGAGGATTTGAAGAGTTATCTTTATAGAAGCATGGCTCATTCTGCTTTTTTTTTTTTGGGGGGGGTGTTTATATTGCTAAGAACCTACCGAGTGAAATGTCACTTGCATACATAAATGCAGAAAAGCCAGTGATGTGTCTTGGCTCACCCATTCCCTCAGTCTCCAGTAGATTCCTACTAACAGTTTCAGCAACATAAGGGTAACATTTATAAATGTGTAGGCTTTGAAACAACTGCGCAAGTTTTGTGGAAGTCACTGAAGTCCATGCCAATATGTCAATATGCCTTTAAGAAATACTGTGTTCCATGCACCAAGACAGTCTGTGATTTAAACAGGACACAATGTGTTTCACCAAGGACGTGACTGAGGAGGAAGAGTGGGCATCAGCAGGATTATTAGGATTAGTCCACAAAGCTCATCATTTTTTTTTTCTTCTCTTCTGCTTTGCAAGTTCTAAAAGCACACCCTTAGGGAGCACTGTGCGACACCCAGAGCCCCAGGTTTGAAACAGCATCTTCCTTACAGTTCTCATTATTCTCTGTCAGAATCAGGGCTACCAAATTCAGTGATTGTTCCTGTTATCTTTTTTGCACAGACTGCAGTTAAGCCAGTTAAAGATGGCTTCTGTGGCACCCAGATGCTCCCAAACTTGCAGCCTGGCACAGCAGTATGGGTGGGCGACTATGGTGCAGTCACTGAAGCTGAAGAGTCACTCTGGTGTCCTCTGTGTCTGACCTGTGCATCCTACACTGCTAAGTTGCTTCCTGGTCTTAGCCTCGTAGTGCATGCCCGCCTCATTGCCTCCCTGATGGGAGGCAGAGAACATCAACACCTTCATCCTCTCCGCAGGTTCATCTTTCATAAGCCAAGATGGCATTCAGTGTACAGGGGTGAGTGGCAAAAGACTCACCTCAACACCCTCCTCTTTCTTCTTGTAAATTCTCCTGCTTGCCCAAACATGGGGGCATCTTTATAGGATCCATCTTCTGTTACTTGACAGTCTTATAACATTTGTGTCACATGTGATGAGAAGTTCTTTAAGGGGGGATGTGGGAGATTAATTTCTCTTCAGAAAGTTTCTTTGAAAATTCTCATAATCTCTATGGAACCATTACATAAAATTTAGTAACTGTTAGTCTCAAGTGCTTCATGTGTTGGGAAAGAAAGATAAATTTCTGCACTACATTACTGCTAGGACTAGAACTAATGAATTACTAGAGCAAGAAGTACAGTTTAGCAGAGTGTGTTCCTATCATGCATGAGACCCTGGGTTTGACCCAAGCACCATAAAAATAAATAAATGCATAGATACATTGATAGATAGATAGATAGATAGATAGATAGATAGATAGATAGACTGACAGAGAGATAAATATTTTAAGGCAAGAGTCCATAAATTATTTTGTTAAAGATCACATGCATGGTATTTAATAGTACTAATTGTATGAATCTTACTACAACTATAGAAGGGCTGTGTCCAAATTCAGTATAATATTAATTGTCATGGGCTTAAGAAAAACAAGAATGACCTTCTGAGGAGCAGTGCTTGGAATATCATTCAGAATCGGACAGGAGAAGGACCTGCCTTTTTGTGATGCTGGGAGTCTCTCTGAGGCTCAAGGTGACAGGAGAGCACTGCAGCAATTGACCACACAATGGTAAGACCCATGGCAGACTCAGCAAGTGTGTGTGTGTGTGTGTGTGTGTGTGCGCGCGCATGCATGTGTGCACGTACATGAGCACATACATGTGAGGAAGCTTTTCAAACTTTCCTTATTGATAAGTGGGGCAAAGTAAAAAGAGACCAAGCAAGTGGCTAGCAAGGAGCATACACTTTATTTTTAAACCACAGCAAGGATTTTCTTTCGGACACCTGACTTCACTTAGATATGGAAGTGACAATGCAAGAGAAGGGGAAGATGTATGGGCTATAGGCAGAGTCTCTGGGATCGAGTCTCACTTTGGTGAGCCTGGTGCAGGGCTGGTGGTAGGTTTGTTTGCCCGCAGTCTGTGCCAGCATCGGGTGCTTGTACACTGCTAGTGCCATGCCTGTGCTGGGGATAGGCACTGAAAGCCCTAGATCTCTAAACTCTGTGACGTTGGGGCAAGCTGAACCAGAGCTCAATTCTATGATAGAGCTGTGGGACAGGAAGTAGTGGAGAGCCTGGGACTGCAATCGTAATACAGCCAGACAGTGAGACACAGAAGGATTTGTAATTTGCTTATCTTGTCCACGTCATAAGGTAGCACTGCCGTCTCCAAATGACAATCCAAAGTTCCTTCACTTTAGAGCACGGCATCCAGGAGTGAAGGAATGAACTCAGAGCCTTTGCAGATCGTAAAACAAACCTTTACTTAATACACAATTAGACACTGAGGATATGACCAGGATATATTCTGACTTCAAGTCACACAGAATCTAAGAGGGATTGTCTGGTCTTCTTCAGAGTGAATAAGTTCCTATTATACCTTTGGGTTAGAAAATGACACCCAGACCTCTGGATTCACATGCCTGGTGATTGATACACCCACAACCAATAAGCAAACTGGAGTGGTTAATGGAAATTCCTCCCATTGGGTTGCAGAGAAATATAAAAGTCTTTACTCCATACGACGTGAGGGGGAATCACCAGAGCCATCACCTCTTCATTTACATATGCACATCACAGATGTCAACACAGGAATTTTAAAATGAACAAAAGCTCATGGGAAGAAGCCCTTTCGGGGGGGGCAAGGAAATGGGGAACCATGGTCACAGCCTGCTGCCTATGCCGGGTGGGAGCTGGCCAGTGCGGAGGTGGCCCAGTGAGCCCAATAAAATCATTCTCTGTTTGGGTAAAGAGAAAGGCCAGAACCTTTGACAAACATGTGGGGTAAAACCCTGCACTTGAATCTCCAGAAGCCATTTCCACTGCACCCCTGCTTACTCAGAGCCATGCTGGGGAGTAGTGGCGGCACAGGAAGGCACCTTCTTCCTTCATTGTAAGAGACCTTTAGATTGTATCATATGAGTCACTGTATCGGAGGCCTGAAGTCAGAGCTTCCAGATGTTTTGTGGGTAGTAGAAATGTCAGAGATTGTTCAAGATACCCTAGATTCCCAGATGTTGTTAAAAAGATAATCAAGGTTATTGAAGATTCTTTGAAAATGGATCACCGTGGCCATTCGAAAGGGCAAATGAGATTTTACCAGCATAGTGCTGCTTGCCCAGGGGCAGGCAGGCTTATCCATCAATTCCTGAGTTGCAAAGAAGACCGATGACGTTACAAGAAGTGAAGCAAGCTGTTTTGGTTTGTGTCTAGTTGTTCCCCCAAAGCCTGATGCAGTCACGGGGTGGACTTCTGCAGTTTGTGATTAACTCATGGTCCACTTGGAGTACGGGTGTGAATCCTGCTGGGATTATGAGTATAAATGCTGCTGGGATTATGGGTGTGAGTGCTACACTCATCCTGTGGTAGATAGCCTGAATGCAAAATAAGGGAGACAGACTTGCTCTCTGTAGACTTGCTCTCTGTAACCATTGTTGCTGCTAATCCTCCTTTGTTCTTTGCTGTTTTCTACCACCATGAAAGGCTGCTCTCTGCCATGTGCCGCTCTGCCTTCCAGCCAGTTGAGTATGGACTAAAACCTCCACTAACTGTGAGCTAAATAAACCATTCCTTCCCTAATTTTGAGTGTCTAGTATTTGTCCCAGCAACCAGAGAAGGACAACTGAGACAGAATTGGTACCAGAGAAGTGGGGTCATTGCTGTGGCTAAAACTGACCATGTGGATTACAAGCTTTTGAGAATGACTTGTGGGAGGAGACAGAAAAGTTTCGAAGATGTTGCCAACAAGAGAAGCAATAGAACAGCTTTGGCTATTCGGTATGTGAGTTTCTTGGCAGAGTTCAAACCAGAAAGCTGATAGAAATCCTGCTTCTAAAAACTAGACTGGAGAGATTTCTATGTGGAAAAAGGACTGCATTGATCATTGGACTCCTGATAATGTGTTATTGCTTGGCAGAAGGTTTGTCTGAATTTTGCTCATGTCTAGTGACTTTGCCTAAGAGATTAAGCATGCAAAACTGATTAATCTTTCAAAATAAATCTCAAAGCAGCCAAATATTGTGGCAGTGGCATGGTGATTGTTGGGAACTTTTGGTCAGATTTATGTTGAGAATCAAGAGCAAAGAGCCCAGCAGGGTGGTTTAAAATGTTGTGAGTTTGACCAGAATGAAACTCCAGCAAAGCTGTGGAATACAAAGATAGAACTGAGAGGATCTCCATTGCTCAGAAGGATCCAGAGAATGGAAAGGATGAACTGAGGGCATCACAGAAAGCAGCAGGTCGCCACCCTTCACAGCCTCAGAACCACTAGAATGAGGAACATTGCCTTGGGGAAAAATCTGCAGAGTCCCACATTCCAGAATGGCTACGGCAGTCACACCAGCTTCCAGAATGGCATGGAGGATTCATTCCCTGGAATCAGGTTCAGAGCGCTCAGCGATCCAGGCACTCAACCCCTACAGCCAAGAGAGAAGAAGCCTGGCTACTACTCCCGCTGGCAGGAGACCTTGGTATCATCCACATGGTGTTGGGTTTAGGTGCATCCAGAATGCAGGAGTTCTGAGGCTAAGAAGGCTTCCACCTTGATTTCAGAAGGCCAGGATGGCCAGGAAGTGTGTCTCTGAGAGGGCAATGCACAAAGCTATGAGTGAGAAGCCTATTCAGTGGAAACCCCAGAAGTTTGGAAAAGCCAGAAATGCAGGTCATCTAAAGGAAACTGCAAGGAGGGAGCAAAGCCAGCCTAAGAGAGAAGCCATGGGAGCTACCACCGAAAGTGCCACAGGGGCGGGGCCACATGGAGCTCACAATTTGCCACAGATTGCCTTGGATGTTCTATATGGAACTATAGGACTTACTATTTGCTCTGCTGGACTTGTGTCCCAAAGCTTTATACTCCCCTGTTGTTAGTACCTTTTAGAGCGGTAATGTTTTTCTTGTGCCACTGAATGTTGAGTGTTTAGCTTTTCATTTGCACAGGGACTCACAGCAAAGAGTTTGATTTTGATCTTAGAGGAGACTTGGGACATGGACTTTACAGCAGCGCTTAAGTTGTTAAGACTTTGGCAACTCTTAGAAATGGACTAAAATAGATTTTGCATAAAGGGATGTGCATGAGTCTTTCAGGGTCCAGGGGTGGAATGTCATTATTGGTGTCTGGTTGTTCCCCCCAAAGTCTCATGCAGTCATGGGGCAGACTTCTCGAGTGTGTGATTAACTCCTCATCCACTGGATGTGAGTGCTGCTGGGATTAGGGGTGTGAGTACTATGCCCAGCCTGGGGCACACAGCCTGCAAGCAACATAAGGGAGACAGCCTTCTCTCCGTAGCCATTGCTGCTGCTGCTCCTCCTTTTGCTCTGTTGCTCTTTGCCACCACAATGGAAGGTTGCTGTCTGCCATGTGCCACTCTGCTGCAGAGCCACCTGAGTATGGATTGAAACCTCCAGTAACTGTGAGCCAAATAAGCCTTTCCTTCCCTAATTTTGACTGTCAGGTATTTGTCTCAGCAATGAGAGAGGAGTAAGTGAGACACAAGCACATGAGTGTGCTAGTGGGCAGCCTGCTTTAGAGATAAAGTTTGACCAAGAAGACAAAAGGGTTCTGGAGCTGATCATGGGTAAAAGTTGCAAACCGTGAAATGTTTAATGCTGCTCAATTACATAGCTGACAGTGGTTAATATTATGCTGTGCATATTTTGCAATAATAGACAAGATAGTGATGATCTGTAAGCCTGTGGATAACATGCACAGAAAAAAAGTTTTCTAGAAATATTTCATACCCACGAAGGCTGTGTGTAAGTCATATTTTCAATGCACCACATATTTCCTAAGTTCTATGTGCCTTCAATTCTTGACAAAGAAATGCAAAAGTGAACGACATATAAATCTGAGTTGTGGTATCTTCCTCCCATAACAAGGAACCATGGCAGCACTGACGAGTCGGGTCTATAGATGTTGCATTAGGTTTGAAACAGGACAACTTTGAAACTGTATCGTGGACCAGCTACCAACGAGCTGATTTGGAGGTGTTTCCCCTCCCCCCCTTCTCTCTCTAGAGTCCAGTTTTATTGAATCTGTAGAGTGGCAAGAACATAGCACTGTAACTGGACTGAAATAAGGACAACACTAATTTGAATAAAAACCTTTCCTTACATGAGGGGAGCCTCACTCGTTGCCCTGTGCACGGTGATTGGAAGCATCACTGTGAAGTACTGCATCTTCATGGAATTATTAATTGCGTAAAACTCGTAGGTGTTATATACTGGGACTTGTTAGAACTGCTCTATGGATACATTTTGACTGGCCACTGGTGGGGGGCAGAGGAGTGGCTTAAAGATCAATTTATGGTCTTTTGATTGAAGCTTGTTTTTCCTGAAAGACTTCACAGAGTAACTTCTAGTCCCTGCTGTGCTCCTTTGTAACTGGCCCTCACAGATGTCTTTCTCGCCACAGACCTTCGCAGGAAACATGAACGCGGACAGTGTGGTGCACCACAAGCTGCTGCACTCGGTGAGGGCCCGCTTCATCCGCTTCGTGCCCCTGGAGTGGAATCCCAGTGGCAAGATCGGCATGAGGGTCGAGGTGTACGGCTGCTCCTACAGTGAGTATTCTCATGCGGCCTGGTGCTGCTCTGTGTCTCCGAGGGATGCCAGGCCCAAGACATTGGCTTGTGCCCCCGAGAAAGAAGAGGGTTGTGTCCACTGAGTCCTACTCTTTCCATCATATTGTATTTCAACCAGAATGGGACAACTACACCTCTCTTGGGGCTAAAGGACTTTTTGCTGCAATACTGTAGCAAAGGTCCAACTACAACTAAACATTAAGAGCTCTGGGGTTTGGCAAACTTTTTTCACTTCCCATAAAAGAACTTGTTATTTTCAGTTTTTCTCCAGAAATTACATGAGTTATTAGGAAAGTCTTCTTACCTTGGAATCACGAGGGAAAAATATTCTCCTTCACTTGTTCCAGAAGGAGGAGGAGGATTTCAATACAGTGGAGCTCACAGAGGGCTTCTCCTCTAGAATTGCGATAGGCATCTGTTGCCTTGTGAGATTTTTAGGCTGGATTTGAAAGCAGAGCTCCGTCTTGCACACTAGGCAAGCTGGAAACATGAGTGCAATTTGAAACCACTGTAGAAAGTCAGAACCATCCGGGAAGGGTCTCATCCCTATAACGCTTCCCCTTAGGCTTCATAGCGAAGCCTAAAGTTGCCTCATCATAGGCTGTTTCTCTTCTATAAGTAACGACAGTCTGACTGTTGAATTCTAACACTCAGTGACCTCAGATGAGAACATACATTTGCTCATCAGTACTTTTATTTAATTGAGTTCAGCAGGTTTGTGGTTTGGTTTGCAGGAGTGGCTGATGTGAGGCATGCCTTACCTGTCTCCCACATTGTACAATCCAAAGGCTGTCTCAGAGCTGTTTGAAGCGCTGTGTATAAACGTATTTCCCTAGTCCCACTGCGTACATGCTGTATTGGTATTTCTGGAAATGGGGACTCACTAAGCAAATGTTACAGCTCTCCAGGCAAACTGGGGGCATGGGTAGTCTCCTCACAGCAGAGTCCTGCGCATCGGAGCCTTGTCTGTGAAATGACTGTATTTACCTTGAACAAGCACTTTGAGGAAGAATATGATTTAGAGCACAACACCCACAAACCCTCAGGCTGAGGAGGGGCTTCCTCTCCCTGCCTCATCTGGATTCTCCTGGTAACCTAGCTCTTGCTGAAAGTTCCCACTACACTCAGGATTTAATTTTTTCCCTTTATTTTCTCTTTGCTTCTGCTTTTTTAAAATAAAAGGTAGAAGTTTCATGCTGTAAGAGATAAGAAAGCCTATTTATATTATTTCTCTAGTAGTCTGTTTTGGCCTAATCATTGCCCTACTCTTCAATATATCCTCATACTTCGTGTTTTAGCTTTGTCCCTGCCCGGGCTTTCTCCACAGTCCTCACACCCATTGCTTACTCACACTGGCTTCTCCTAGAGACAGACTCATGGTTTTGTGTAAACCATGCCCAGTAGGCTTAAATAGCATTTTTGCAGCATGCCTCACTGTCTCCAAGGATGCACACCTTTGAGAATCTGACGGAAAGGGCAACAAGGGATCCTTTCCTCAGAAAAACAGCCCACAATGACAGGTAGCATTTTCTATGGTGTTAAAAAGTCCTCAGGTCTGTGGTGGCTCAATTGTGGATCAAACTAGGAGCACCTGCCGTTGGGGGATGCCAGTCCTGTCTCGGGGTCAGCTGCACTTCTGGGACATCTTCTATCAGGACGAATCGCCTTCGCAGAAGCATGATGTGCATAGTGCGACATTAGCGCAGCGAGCTGCTATACAGAAAATGACCTTCCCTGTGGAGCCCCTCACAATGGATACTTCCAGGTTTTCTCTTGGGATGAGGAGGGAAAAGCACATCTCTTAACTTCTCCTTAAAGCCACTACCTCGAAATGCCTCTATATCCAGTTCTTTCTTTCAGCATGAACTTACCTTCCTCTGACCTGGATTTTTCTAATAAATGTAAAACCTTGGTGCATGTACCACTGAACAAAATAACAGTAACAACCCCCTTGGCCCTGTTAGCAGCCTCTTCTCTTTCTTCCTCGGCACAGTGTACTTTCCCTCTTCACTTGCTGTCTCAACCTGCTCACCTCCCTTCGTGCTGAATCTCATCCCAATCAATCTTGGAACACCTGAGGGTCAGTTGAACATGCCCGTTGGCCAGAATGGAGGCCCCACTTATTCAACCCAAACCTTTTCTCAATGTAGTATCATGGTTGGCCCCAGAACTTGGTTGGCTTTCATTCAGACTATCCTAGATAACCTTGTAACCTTGACTCAATTAGTTGAGAGATTTTAAGAGCAGCACTGAGACTTCCTTAAGGAAGAAGAAATCTGACACGGGGATCACAGCTTCAGATTCTGCCTGAGTTGCCCATCTGCACTCCAGGTAGTCTGCCCCATGGACCTCCCACTTCTTAACCAGCAGCAAAATTCCATAAACTGTAGCTTGTAGCAAATCTTCCAATATATATAAGCATGTTGCTGATTCTGCTTCTGTAGGAGACTTCTGACCAATGGAGAATGTTCTACAGAAACTTCTTTAGTCATAATACACCAGAAGTGTCCATGGAGACAAATCCACAGGGTCACTTCAATGTTCTTGCCCTGGCCTCTCAGTCTTTGGATTAAATGGCCATTTTCATTTTTTTTAGATTTCCTTCCATCTTACTTTCTACTTTTACTTCTCAGGGCTTAGTTTTAGGCCTTCTGGTAAGTCCTGTTTACACTCTGTGACTAGCTAGATTTATAGTGCTTCAAGAGATTTAAGACCATTCACATACTGGTCAGTTCCTGGCCAGACCTCTGCAATCACGTATGCAAATGCCTACTCAATCATACCACTTAGAGGTATAATAAATATCTGAAATTAACAGATCAAAAGTGAAACTGTGAATGACTCCTCACCTCATGCCCTGCCCCTCCCCATACCCTGTCTGTCAGTAAATGGCACAAACAGCCCACTCCCAGGAGGCAGCCTTGCCTTTTCTGTGGAAGATATGCTCCTCACGGTAGAGCCCAGGTTCTTTCTTGAAAGGACATGGGCGATTTGTGAACTTCTCCTCACTTGGTGTATAGCATCCTCTGTCTGGCCTGCCCGAAGCCTCTGATGTGAACTCCCTGACACCCCAATCATCTAAGCTCATGCTTCACAAGGGACCAAAATGATATCTGTAAATTTAAATAAAATGAAATTATATCACTTCCCTTCCTGATTCAACTGAAATGAAATCCAGCCTTCTCAAGTAAATGTCCACCTGAATGTTCCCTACCTGCCTCTTCAACTTCCTCTTACTCCTGTCTGCCACCTGGCCCCTTTGCTTTTCCTAAACTAGGCTAAAATTTCCATATCTTGAGACCTTTCAATTACCAAACAGCTTTTCCCAGTATTCCCACTGCTCCTGTAGGTATAATTCTCAATTATCTTATTTCCTTATCAGAGAAGCATACGCCGAGAGGTTCCCCTTCCCACTGACACACTTGTCCCACCTCTTGGCACCCACCATCAACATATGGTTGTGCAATGTGCCTTTACTTACAGTAAAACACAAACAAGAATCCCACTTGTATCACACCTGTTTGCCATGAGCCTCCCCCAGTCCCTGCATGCAATAGAAATTTAGAGGCATGAAGGGAAGCTGCTTGACTATTAATTGTCAGGACCCAGAACCCACAGGGAGCTATTTGATAAACATTCATCAGCAAGGGACGTCATCATCGGCCGAGCATCACTGTCTCAGCTAGGTAACCAGCTTGCCTGTGGATAAACAACTGTACTTGTAGGGAATTGATTTTGCTTCAGTGGGCTTAATGAATCTTCTCAAAATAAGTTGCTGAAGATTATTAAGAATTTACAGTTCTGTACTTTCCTAAGACATGAACCTTTATTGCTTGGGACAAGTTAACATATTCATTCTTTCATTTAATTATTAATTTATTCAGCCAGTTGTCACTGGTTAGCACTTAGTATATTAAACAATGTGCAAAGCCCCACAGACACAACAAAATTGAAAATCTTACTCTGATTTTTTTAAGTCTCATGTTTGTACTTTGAAGCACCTTTTGAGAAGTTTGACTTCTCAATTCCACAATTGCTTGCGTGATATTCTTTCTGGTCTACTTTGCTTTGCCAGCTGCAGCTGGCATGGCAGGAATGTCTGAACTCAGCAGGGCATTGGGCAGTATCCGAGCAGTAAGTGTGTGTGGAATGGTTGGCATTATTAAGAGCCTAGAATGGGGTCTCAAGCATGTGATGATGCACAGGGAGTAGGAGGACACATGGAAACAGTGTGACTGTTGGCACAAAGAATGAGCCAGACACCATCATCCACATTAGTGTATCTCCAGATTAAGCAGTCACTCTTGGACACTAAGGAATTTGAGACAGAATAAGAGTTGGTGATCAGGGAGGCTGCACCATCAAGTGGCTTTGCTCTGCCCAAGATGAGGGTGGAGAGAAAGATAGATGTTTACAACAAGGTATTTCAGCAGTTTGAAATATAACATGTGGGGCTGGGGCTATGACTCATTGGCACAGCATCTGCCTGGCAAGTGTGAGGTTCTGAGTTCTATTCCAGCCTCCAAAAATAAAGGAAAATAAAATAAAGTAGAATTCATCTGGCTAGTAGAGTAAAGTCTTTGGTGTTTTCAGAAAGCCCTCATCTTGCCCCACCTCTCTTGGGTGCCAACTCCCTGCTAAGGAAATCCACTCTCCAGTTTAGAAAGCGTCCTCCTTGTGTAAGAATTAAAATAGATGGAACAGAGGAGTTTTGTTGCTTTCATTCATTTGCCAGAGTTCAACAGGACACAAAAGCTTTTATTTTGTTCTTTTGTGTTTAGTCTCTTCCTTTTTTTGATCCAAACGAGACTTAAATATCTCTATCTATTGTTAGGTTTATTTTGCTGGCCCCAGTTACTCAGTACCGCTTACTCTACTTCCTGTGAGCCTTCACTGGCCCATTTCTAGAGAATTTTGTCCATTAACTTTCCCAGCCTGTCAATCCAGGAGGTGTTCTGAGAGTTTCTTGGTTTTCCATAACCAACATGTCCAAGACTCTCAGGGTTCCTCTCCCACATTCTTGCGCCTTCCATGTTCGACTTGCACTCTGTCCAGCTCCTGATGGCTGGTCCCTCTGCAGACTGTGGGCTTCTCCCACCCCACACTGACATCCTCTGCTTCCTTTCTCTATAGAAGATCCTTCTCCCTTGACAGGAGGCCACCTGCTTGGCATTGACTGCAGCTCAAATATCACCTGCTGTTAAAGTCTTTCTGACGCCTGGACTTTGTCAAGCTATCTGCCCCTTTCACTTCAATCTTATGTCCCGCTGCTCAGGATACCGAAGCTCATCATCACCTGTCTGACCTGGAATCAGCCCCAGCCTCTCTGTTCTTTGGGGCCAGCCCTGTGTCTGACACCTACTGCTTGCTACAAGATGCGTCAGTTATTTGATGTTTTGGACCTGGAGATTAGCTTTTCTTACTCGTTTTTGAATTAAAAAATAATTGCACAATTCTTTCTAATGGATGGCTTCCTTTCTCATATGCGTATGTATATAAATCCTATATGGGTACTAAATTTACCAGATCCTTCTGTATCAACAGGAAACTGTATGTACCTCTTTCCTTTCTTCTTAAATAATTGAGGTTATTTATATGTGTGCAATTCCCAAACTGAGGATGTTCCTAACCTCATTAGCCTATTTTAGTATATTCTGCTTTAAAATTGCTAAAAAGGGCTGGGGAGATAGCTGAGTAGAGTAAGCATTTGCCTGGCAAGCGCAGGGTCCTGAGTTCAATCTCCAGTACTGCAATCAATCAATCAATCAATCAATCAATCAATCAATAAAATTGCTACAAGTAAAATCAGCATCTTTTATTTTTGTTTTTAAGGGAAAGGTGGACAGAAGGATTATTTTTTTAGACAGGGTCTTGCTGTGCAATTCAGGCTTGCTTGAGCTTACTTTGTAGCCCAGGTCAACCTCAAACTCACAAAGATCCTCCTGTCTCAGCTACCTGTTTGCTGGGATTACAAGTGTGCACCACCGTGTATGGCTAGAGCTTCTAATTTTTATAAATGTTTTGTTTTAAATATAATTTGTCTGTAATAACATTATCCCTCTTGTAAATGCCAGCCTGACTCTGGCTTCTGCGACTTTGGCATAAGAAGCAACTTTGTTTTGTGGTGCTCGCACTGGAGGACAGGGCGACAGATTCCGTATGTGCATGCCTTAGTCAGGTGGCCTGCTCTTACCCCGGGTGACTTGAATGGCCGTGTCCTATAGATTGCACAAAGGTAGACGTGGGGACTGTCATTGCTTTCACCTGAATGCTAAATGCTTTAGGTGACAAATATGTTTGACTGTGTGCAACCATTATATAATGTTTACATGTATCAAAGTGTCACAGGGAGCCCCACACACATGTATAATTTTTATACTTGAAAATGACAGTTAAGAGCGAGCCAAATAGCTCAGTAGATTAAAGCAGCACCTGCAAGCAGGCTTAGGGGCCGTGGCTTGGATCCCTGGGCCTGCCGTGCCAGCCCTGCCCTCGGGGTGCTCTGAAACAGCAACTGAGACTGGGCATGGTGACGCGCACCTCTAATCCCAGCTCTTGGAAGACTGTAAACAGGCGGAGCACTCCAAGTCTGATCTAGTTGTCAGTCTCTTGATTAGTTAGTCCTCGAGATCCTGCTTTCCTTTTACTTGTATTATACATTTCTATTTGTATTTCTTCTTTTGAGTTCTTATACTTGGGAAATTATATGATATTTACACATGTGTGTCTGGTTCATTTCACATATGAGTATATCTTCAAGTGGCATCCACTTCAATATAAAGGCTTCAAGCTTATCATTCTTTATAGCTGAGTAATACTCGATTATGTAAAAATACCACATCGTTTTCAACCATTCCTCAGGTGATGGGCATCTTGGTTGTTTCCAAGATTTGGCTATCACAAATTGTGCTGCTATAAACATAGGCACACATATATCCCTATGATAGGATGTTTTCAGATCCTCTGGGAAAACTCCCAGTAGAGGAGTAGCTGGTTTAAATGGGATTTCCAGTCCAACTTTTCTAAGGAATCTCCACACTGATTTCCATAATGGTTGCACCAGGCTACATTCCCACCAGCAGTGGAGAAGGAGTCCTTTTCCCCACAGCCTCTCCAACATTTGTTGTTGGGTGACTTCTTTATGATAGCCATTCTTTCTGGGGTGAGATGATATCTCAATGTTGTTTTAATTTGCATTTTGTGGATGGCTAGTGATGTGGAGAATTTTTTTCATAAATTTATTCACTTCTTTAATTTCTTCCTCTGAGAAGTGTCTGTTCATCTCAGATGCCCATCTCTGGATTGGGTCTTTAAATTTTGGGGCCCTAGTTTTTTTAGTTCTTTATAGATTCTAGAGAGCAGACCCTTGTCTGAGTACTTATTTGTCATGATTTTTTCCAAATTTGTGGGTTGTCTTTTCACTTTGTTGGTAATTTCTTTTGACGTGAAAAATCTTTTCAGTAAGAGCAGGTCCCAGTTGTTACTTCTTTCAACTGTTTCCCATGCAATTTGATTTTTGTTCATGAACTCTTTGCCTACCCCAATGTCTGGACTCTTTCAGAATATTTTGCTGAGTTAACACACCTATAAAATTCAAATGATGGAACTAAACAAAAAAAGGGTATACAGATGAATGTTCATTTTGTATCTGTGTATTCAAAATGTTTAGGATAGATACATAGCTACATTCTCTTAATGAATAGAGGGATTTGTTCTAATGGTGTTTGTAAATAGGATATCATGTCCGCATCTTGAAATGCATTGTGCCTAGCTTGTTGCCTTGCTTGGGAGACACTGTTCACATGTGTCAGCAGACAAGGATCCTCTCCTAGACTCGAGTCCACACCTGCCGATGTTGTCACTTTCTTTACCTCCAGCTCTGAGATCTCAGCCTTCTGCCACAGGAGGTCCCTCCTTGCCCAAGGGTGGACTCAATGGGCATCTCCCACTGCGTTCAGAACTGAACACAGCGCAGGTTCTTCTCACATGAAGACTGCTATGCTACATAACTATGTGAAATAAGTAATTATGGAAAAGTCTTTCAGTATCTTACAGATAATGATTTGAAGCAATGTACACCCTTTACTGCTGAGTATCAGTTTGAGCTTGTTCTCACACATCTTCCACCTGTGGCTAGTGGACAGCCAACCTTGCAACTTTATTTTCTCAAAGAATTGTTGAATTGAGATTTTTATCCTTTGTTATCTTTGATGTCAGTTTGATTCATCACTGGTCAACTGTACTCCTTCTAGTGATTCAAATAAGTGAAGGACATGGAACCTGCTAAATTATTGACCTGAGCATAAAGAGATGTACACTTAAAATAAATGTCTATATAAAATTGCTAAAATGAATGCATGTCTTTCAGAGACAATAAAAGGAGAAAGATGGGGAAATGAGAGGGCCACTCTGAATCGTCATTAAATAGAAATATTTGCTGAAGGCAGCCAGTGTTTTTCCTACCGGTGGCAGCTTTTCCTTCATTAAATTAGCCTTTCATGAGAAATGTTGCCAATAGCGACTAACGTGGCCCTTCTTCCTGTCATTCAGTATGTCTAGCATTGTGCGACATATCTCACATCTCATAGCAATCTTTTCAGGTAGGAATGATTATTCTTATAACAACTGGCATAGAAAAGGAGCCTAAAATTTATAAATTTACAAAAGTGTGTATTTTTTTTTTAGAAAAGTTAGTTAATTTTGTGTCTCACACCAAGTAGTGTTTTCTAGGCCCCTCCCAATACAAACTTGATTGACATCTTTGATTATGTCACAAAAATGCCTTTAATTTAATAAATTCCTCACAGCTTTTAATCAACTTGTACATTTAAGGAGCTAGAATCTTCTTCTATCCTCTTACCCATGTTAGTAGGTTCATGAATTGCCCACAGGAGATCCGGATATCCCTCCTGTAATCCTTCCTGTCCTTTCCTTCCCACCACAAATCCCTCATCAAGCTCTGTCAGCATTCCTCGTGAAAATTCATCATGAGTGTGCTCATTTCTTTGCTTCTTGAGTCACCAGCCTCGTGCATTGATGCCTCGCAGCCCCTGAACTTCAATCAGCGAGTCACGTTCAGCCTGTTCTCTTCTATAACCAGCAGCAGCATCATAAAATACAAATTCAGATTCCCTGCCTACTGAAAGCCTCTCAGGAATTTCTGAATGAATGTAGGAAATTTCCAAAGCCCTGTCCATGAAGTGTGAGCCTTTCATAAATCTAACTGCCTCCTCTGCATACACACCCATAAGGCCATTTTCATCAATAGCGATTGAACTTCTTGAGTAAACAGCATCCTCCAAGTAACCTAATCAGTAAGCGTTCTGTGCAGCCGGGTCGGCACCCACTTTCCTGTTGCTTCTATGGTCTAGACCTTCCCGCTGTGCCCTATAGGGTCAAAGTGCTTAACCATCCCACATGGGGAAATTTTGCTGAAGGTAACACATCATGACCAATCTTCAGATAACCAGATTGCTATTTTTATTCATGGAGTTAAAGCCAGCAGCCTATGGCTCTTGAGAGGCTCCCTGATGAAGTTTGGCGAGTGCCTCAGACCAGTTCCTGGGCTTGCACACCTCCACGCTTCTAGCCTTACTGACACCCTCACACATAATTCTGCACAAAATTCACCTGGACATAGTTTTGTAGGTATCTATGCTGCTCACTTTACAACTAAGCCGGGATCTCTCGGTTGGGCTGTAATATATTTGTGAGGTTTGCATTTATGATGGAGAGCCAGCATTTGAAATGAGTATTGAAACTTTCTTTTTACACAATGATTTTTGGATATATGACTGATAATTTTAAGAATTTTCAATGATATCTGAAAACTTTAAAGCAGAATAGAGTCGTGTTAAACACATATCAAACACATGGGTAACTTGACTGAAATACCCGCTCTGTGTAGGGTCTTAGCATTCTTGGTTTCTCTGGGGAACCCAGGTTTCCTTTCTTAAGAAAAGATGATAACAGTGCTTGCGTTATCCACGTGCTATCATATAATAGCACTTGGGATAGGAGAAGCTAT
>NW_004524590.1:5728149-5752702 GCF_000260255.1 Octodon degus | reverse complement strand
ACAGAACCAGGAATTGAACTCAGGCCCTTGTGCTTGCCAGAGAAGCACTTATTCTACTGAGCCACCTCCCCAGCCCCAGTTTTACTTCTCTAGATATTTAGGTCAAGCTTCTGAGATCAGCTTTTATGTACCCCTGGTCTATAATAAATGCTGACAAAGTGCAATGCTCCGCATGCATCCTGTCTCATCCAGAAGTGCAGTCCTCATCTGATAGCTCTTGGCTTGCTTTCTTTTCACCCAAGACCCAGCTCTTCTTTGGCTAATCACTGCCACGTGGTATCAGCCAAAACTCATCACCCTCAGAGCCAAAGTTGTATTCTCTTCCCCCAAGGAAATGTCCTTGTCATCTTTGCTCCTGGCTGTAATGGTGGCAGCTCTAGGGGTGCCAAGGGGCAGGATGCCATCATCTGAGACTGTGGAGGTCACATGGGATGCTTGAATCCTGATTTGGAAATGATGGCATTTTAGAGCTGAAAAAGCTTCCAGTGTCATTCACTGAGGGTCTTTGCTCTTGGGATGAGTGGACGGAGGCCCAGAAATGTGTTAAAGTTAGTTCAGGAGGGAACGTACTCTGCTACACTTCATAGGCTCAGTTTCTATATGAATGAGAGAAAAGTCTCTTCTACACATATCTAATATCACACAAGCATGGCAAACTAAAAGACTGTGATACCACTGACGTTTTTATAACATTTCTGATGGATGGTGATCTTGAAGATCTTTTGATCATTATTAAAGATCACTCCCCTTCTGCTAGGTTTTCAGGGTACAGAAATGAATGAAACAATTCCTACGTTTTAGGAACTCACAGATTTTCAGAAGCCACACAGACAGACCAAGGAAAATGCCCAGCTAGCAGGTGCTCCTGAGGAGTTAATGCTATGTTGCCCCGGGTGGGAGTGACCATGTAACTGACTCCCATGGCCTGGTTGCTAATGGTGGAGCATTTAGAGGACACATAGAAAGGGAAAGTGACCTAAAAGTTAGATCAACCACTTTATGCAGTAGTGCTCTTCTACGCAATGTCCAGGCCTTTCCTCCAACCAGGTGTTGAAGTGGTCACGGCAGTGAACTGCTGTCAATCCCCACAGGTTCCCTCCACTGGGTTCCTTAGATTGTACTCAAGTAGAATCACACATGTGCGCTATTATACCCACATGTGAAACCAGGGCAAATAATTTCATAGAAAACCATTTTAACCGGTACATAATCAAAAACAGCAAGCATACAGGATAAAATGTTCCTATACTCTCAGCACTGCTGGAGGCTGAAGCAGGAGGATTGAATTTGAATCATATCTGAGCAACTCAATAAATCCTTGGCTCAAAATGAAAAGTAAAAAGGGTTGGAGATGTAGCTCGCTGGTAGAGTGCCCCTGGGTTTGATTCCCAGTTCAGAGCAAACAAGCGAAAACACAGCTAATCCAAACAAAGCAAAACAAACCATCCGACAAAAACCAAGGCAAGCCTTCTCTCACTTTGAAACTCCTATGAAAACGTCTTTCTTCAAGCAAATGCCCTCAGAGGAGCAGCTGGGTGTAGTATCTGAGGATCCCAGATGATCTTACAAAGCAAGAAAGCCATACACATATTTGTATCATGTTGTTTTTGGAAGGGTGGGCTGGTTTTAAAATCCATCTTTGCATCTATCCTTCCTCTCTTTCTGATAATAGGTAAGATTTTTGAACCTTACATTTATGAAATATTATTTCCTGCATGAGACTTTGTGTTGACTTGTGTACATCATCAGAGAAGCGAATACTTTTTACCATTCTCCTCTCTCAGTTATTACTTGGGATGACTATGCATCTCTAGTGTACAGAATGGGTCTCACTCCGTGCTTGTTATGTCCAGTAGCTGCCAATGAACACATAAGTAAAAGAAAGCTCTTTAATACAAGAGTTTCCCAGAGTAAAAACATTATTGTGGTGTAATTTTTGGAGCTAGTGGAAAAGATAATTGAAGGGCAAATTTTCACTATGCACACTGATATCTATACACCTGAAATATTCCTATATATATATATATATATATATATATATATATATTGCAGTACCAGGGATTGAACTCGGGACCTTGTATTTGCCAGGCATGTGCTTATACTGTTTATACTAGAGATTATAAGAAGACAAATCTGACTGTCAGAGCTAAAATAAAGTGCATCTACTGAAGTTAAGACTGAATTTCAGAGTTCTCAAATTCCTTGTGCTCCGCTTGTTTTTATGTTGCCGTGTTGAGATGCATGTTTCCCCACCGCGACCACATGCAGGGATGGCAGGCGTTTATGAGAGAAGCTATTCTCAGGAGCAGTCACAGTGCACTTGGGAGGACTGCTGGTAGATTATTGTAGGTTATGAGAGTTTCTCATAAGACTTGGAAAAGTCACAGCATTTGTAGGAGAATCTGCAAATTTGAACTGACTGTGGCAACCTCTGTGGTTTGTGGATTCCCAACTCTTGCCTCAGGTCTTTCATGCAAACCTATATCCTGAATATTAATCATATCTTCTTATAGAATGTATCATGAGAAAAGCTTCAAAATGCAATTATATTGAAAATCCCGTATACTGTGAGCAGCCAGAGTTCAAGTGGGTTTAATTGTCTCAGGATGAATCAATAAGTTCTGTCAGCTTAGAGCTTCTGCTTTCAGGTCATAAGAAACCTTTCTCACAGGCCCAGAGAGCAGCACTTCAATACCCACTTGGGAATTCAAGCAAAGAAGCCTTTATTCAGCAGAGCCCTTTTTTTCAGCTAGTCTGTTGACAAACTACCAACATCCATCAAATATGTCAGAATATGTCTCCAGAACTCTGTCTTTTTCAGAAAACAAGCCGTGACAGCTGGGTCAGCAAT
Source organism: Octodon degus (assembly GCF_000260255.1). NCBI lineage: Eukaryota > Metazoa > Chordata > Mammalia > Rodentia > Octodontidae > Octodon > Octodon degus. Next base: position 5,749,851 of record NW_004524590.1, on the reverse strand, counting down.
TATGGGCCCAGTGGGAAGTGGGCCAGGGCTGCATTCCTCTGTTCTTGTGGGTTGGGGGCAGCTAGATTTATCTTGTCCTGCAAGGAGAGGCTACTGAGCTGCAGGACCTCCTTTCATGCACGGGACTCTTGGATTCACCTTTGGCCCATCTTTCATATTCTAGAGAAGTCTGTCAATGCACCATCACCATAACAAACCACAAATTGAATCAAATTGAGTTTGCAATGATGAGATCTTAAAAATCAATTTTGAGAACGAGAGAGAGACTGTGTATCTGGGAAGTAAATGTTTAACAATTCTCTTCTAGGTCATGGGCTAGACGAATTAAAGAACTCTGAGGAGTGATTGTCTCGGCTACTTTTGTTTAACTGAAACCAAATATCTAATACCCACAACTTTAAGTGAGAGAGCTATGTTTTAGGTCACAATTTCAGTCTATGGCTGGCTGGCTCCAAGACAAAACCAGAATGTCAAAAGGGCATGGTAGAAATAGACACTTGACCCGTGAGGACTGGAAAGCAGCAAGAAGGGAGCTGGAGGGACAAGGATATGCCTTTTCAGGTCATCCCCTTGTGCTCCAACGCCAACTGGGCTTACCTCCCACCAGCTCATTCAGTTATTGACTGCGTCACAGTGGAGCCCACTGATGAGGGCAGCTCTCCCCGGGATCCGTCTGCTGGGAGGCTGAAGCTGGAAACCAATCCTGTGTGGGAGGGCAGGACCAGGCCTCAGGGCCTAAAGCAGTCAACTACCTCAGTCTTCAGAAAGGCATCCTTCTTGGTCAATTTCAGCGAATAGTCTCTAGGTAACCCTGCGTCTCCTAATAATAATCTTGTGGAAGTATAAATAAACACCCCTACTGTTGTTCGTGGGGTCTTTTGCCCATCAGTCAAACAGGTCTCCACTGGAATCCAGCTCTTGTCTTCTTGTCTCTCTTTTCCTTATTCCTGTAGCAATTTCTCCCCAGAGCCCACCAAGAGACTAAGGATTCCCTACATTATCCACCACATGAAGCTTCGGGGAGACAGTTTAGATCCACACTGTAACAGTGGTATTGGCATCTCATAGCAAAAAGTTCTCAAAGATGAGCATGAATGTTGTACTTTCTGATAAGGAAAAGCAGCACTGGCTACTTCCACTGAGAAAGAGTGGGGAGGTAGTCAGAAATAGAGTGGGGGGTGCCTAGATAATCAAAAGATATGGGTTCCTAAAAACCGAAAAGCTCTTTCTGAGAACCAAAACTGATCATACAAACTCGCCATACACACCCACCCCCACACCCAAATAGTCAATGTTTGGTTCCAACTGCACACAGTCCTCTACCTTTCCTGTAATCCTCAAGGAACCCCTCCCTGCACTTTTTAATGAAGAAAAGTACATGGTTCTAGGGTCGACCACTCCTTTCCTTGTGTATGCCTTTGGCCAACTTGCATAATCTTTCTGAGCTTCAGAATCTCCATTTGCCCAAAGCAGAAAATCCAGAACCTGGTGGGACTGTGAAGCACATTAAATGAAGGAGCATGTGCTAATAAGTTATATTACTCCCAGATAGTGGCTTATTTAATCCCAAGGAAGGAAGCTCCACATGACTTAGAGAAGTGAGAGACACAGAAGGCAGTTTCAGTTCCGTTAGCTATTTTCTTGGGGCCCTAATGCAACCTTCGGAGATAAAATCGTACTTTCCATTTGCCAATAGGAATTCTTCTCTTGTCTTATTTGCCTTCTAAATTACTTTATTTTTCTTCATACTTTTAAAAATAATATCATAGTTCTTACACAATGCAAATAAAGACCTTTGATATCCATAACCAGATGGCATTTACAAATTAAGATCTAAATGAGATGATCATGACAAAGTGATCCCACTAATATTTAGTGAGGAAAAACCAATATATTATTTTTGTTGATAAAATATGGGTCATTATTTATTTATTATGTATTTGGTACAGGGTCTTACTGTGCAGGCTGGACTCGTAGTGATCCTCCTGTTTTCAGCCTCCTCAGCACTGGGATCAGAGGCATATGCCACCACACCCTGACTGGGTCACAGGCTTAGCATGCCCTGGGGTTGGGGCCAGTGTGGCATGCAACACCAGGGATCGAACCCTGGTCCCTGTGCTTGCCAATGCAGGCAGTTTGTCCCCTGAGTTATCTCTGGGTCTTTATTATTCTAATCTTAAATCTGCTTCATCCAAGTGCAGTTGTAAGTAGTAAGTATTTCCCTGCTGTGTGGGAGAAGTATGAAGTGTTCAGATGGGGAGAACTTGGCTATTTCTTGAAATCTTGCCATCAATTTCCGCTGCTCCATCTGTGAAGTGGCTGGTGCAGTTCATCTGTGACTTAGTTAATATTGCAGATGTCCAGGGTGTTTGGACGAGTTCTCCTGAATGAACAAAATGTTCCTCTGTGAAATGCTGGAGTTGTCCCGCAGGTGAAGTCTGTGCTCAGGGAGGAGGGCATCTTGTTCCTGCCCCTGAGCTGCTGTGAGGGGCTCCAGAGCCACGCCCCAGTGAGTGAGCTTGTGCTGCAGAAGGAACTGACCCTGCCTGTGAATGGAAGCAGATGGGCCGCAGAGCTGAGAAACACCACCCTGGAATCTAGGTACCCCGCGGGCCTCCGCCTCACTACACGAGTGTCCTGAGCAGGTACCAGCTTCTGAGCCCGTGTTGAGCTCAGACCCAAGGCAGCAACAGATACCGATCTAGCTCTATTTCTTCATCTCTTTGTGCCATTATTTCAGGATGTATATGGGAATAATAAAATCTTCCTCAATGGTTGATTGATAGGATAAAATGAGTCCATGTGTGAAAACCTAGGATTACAAGGCTTATCCCGTGGCCTCCATCCCCATTAGCCTGACCACGTCCACACAGGCATCAGCACAGACACAGTGCACCTGTGGGGTAGAGCACAGGTGGGGAGAGGAAGAGGCCGAGCTGGGAAGGTGAACAAAGCCACATCTGGAGGGTCTTGACTGAATTCAATTCCCAGTGTAAAGACAGCTGGCTGAAACACTTCAGTGAGCCATGATATGTTTTATGAAGATGCGTCAGGTACACGCGGCAAAGTTGGATCCAAGAGTGCAATTTTGATGCTGTTTGAAAAATATGGAAGCAAATAGTGGTGAGTGTGGTGTGACCCTTGCGCATCCAGTGGGCAGTGAAGGCTGCTGAGCCCCAGCCCCCGAGAGAACAGCACCACCCCGTATTCTTATACCATCTTGGTACAGTGTGTGACATTTGTCCCAGTGGGTAATTCTTCTGGATTAACAATGGAATGATGGGAAGACATGTTGCTGAGTGCTTCTGAATATCCAGCTGTGAGCTTGTGGTGTAACTTTAACAACGACTTTTTAGGGCAGCTTTCTATGGGCCTTGCTGGAAAACAGGACTGAATTTCATGAAAATCAAAGAATGTGCTCCATGCCTCTAGCTAGTAAGCAGAAAAACCAGAACTTATCGCTGGTATGTTCAATTCCAACAGCACTTCCCTGTTCTCTCTTTTTTATTCTTAGGTTTTGGTTTTTGAGGGCAACATGGAGCTGTGTGTCCTTAGAGGTCATCCAAAGCCTCATCCCAGATCTCATCAGTGGTTACTAGGCTGGCCAAAAATTTGGACTATTAGGTGTTCATCTCAATAGCTTGATGGACTGGACAGGATGGAGGGAAGGCACTAAAGTTGCTAGAGAAAGAAAGGGACTTGATGGGAGAGCTCAGATCTTTGTGAGAAATCCTGGTGGTCAACGAGCCCACACTATGGGATCCTGGAATGAAGCTGAAAACAAAATCATCAAACAAACACAGATACATTATACACACATTGACATAAGTGTGTATCTACACACTGATGAATATTTAATTGTGACAAGATTTCTTTCTGCATCTTTATGCAAAATCAGTTGTACATTTACATAGAAATACTGTTATGTCCCATTTTACAAACAAGAAAAGTGTGGCCCAGATCCACCTTGGAGACATGCCCCCCCTTCAGGCACATGGTTCATGAAAGAAGAGCTGCGCTGTATAAGCCCTCTTCTCTCCTTCCTTCAGTGTTACTTCCAGGGAATCAAAGGCAAGGGTCACCCACATTTTTTCACAATAGCTCACTCCAGGCACCACCCAGCAGCATCTGACTGTGCTATGGGGTGGGACAAAAGCCTCCATGGGTACCTGCAGAATTTGACACCAGTTCTCCTATCTATCTCAACTGGCAGGAAGTAACCATCTTGGTAACAAGAGTTCCTTGTGCCCATCGCTGTCTCCTGGTACCTTAAGCTCCAGTAGTCCTGCCCATATTCTCACACTTGCTCTGTTTCCCCAGAGATACTGAGGCTTCTCTTCCCAGGTGCGCCATCCAAGACCAGCATCCTGCTCATTTGCTCTAGAGAGCACCTCGGAATCTGACCCCTTGGAGCCGCCGAGTCTCTTCTGCGCTCCGCTGGTTCCCCACATTCGCCTTTGCAGCCGGGATTGTCTCTGTGCGGTCCTCCTACTCACCGACGGGCATCGAGCCCTTGAACGCTGTTGCTGAGCCTGACCCAGCAGCAGACTGCAGGCAGTGAGCAACGAGAACGCGCACATGGGGAATTCCACAGTGTGAGCAACTGAAGCGTGTAGCGCAGCACACTGAGCAGAACGTGGCCTGAAGTAGTTGCTGAGTTGAAGAGGGAAGCAATTCCAGTCGAGTGAAGGGGTGGCTTGACAGCCACAGCACAGGCTGCTCAGGAGCGAGGGCCTTCCAGGCCATACAAGTAGCACACCTACCTCCTATTTTTGAATTAAAACAATATGCCCAGGATGACAGCATCACTTTATACGGTGAACATTTTATACGCATTACACATTCCATTCTTTCAGTATCCATTTATATTTCATTGGTATATGTTTCAAGATACAATAAATATATTCATCATGAGAAAAGGATACATTTACATAGAGCATATTAATCCTTTCTGCTTCCCCCAAAATTCATCTTTCTCCCATCACTCTTTATCCCCAAATCCCCTACTCATGGGCAAAATGTCTACCTCCTTTCCCTTTAATCTATATTTGATTCACAAGTTCACTTTGTGTTTCTCATCCAAGAGAAACAATGTAATATTTATCCTTTTGTTTCTAATTTATTTCACTTAGTGCTGTGATCTCAGGATGGACTAATATTTGTACACATGATGCTAAACTATCATTCCTCATGACAAAGTAGTACTCCATTGTACATGTACCACATTTTCTTTCTCCATTTGTCTTAGCTATCTTCTCCTTGCTGTGACAAACTACCTGACACCCACATGTTAGGGAAAAAAGGATTATTTTAGCTCAGAGTTTGTGGAGGTCCCAAGATGGCCTTAAGACTAGGCATCGTGACAGAGAGGTGGCACAGAGCAAAAACAGCTCAGGACAGGACAGGCAGAAAACCTCAGAAGCATCAGTGAGCAGGAAGGACCTCCCGGGACGTGCCCACAGTGGCTCTTCTCTTGCCACTGGGAGTCGCCTCTCAGCATGTCACCCAGCTAGAAGTCCTTCCGTGGACACATGCACAGCATCACAGACCTATGATCCAGTATCACACACCTACCATCAAGTCATCTCCCCAAGGGGACACCTAACTATAAGTCATAGCACCATTTATCTGTGGATGGGCTATCAGCCACCTCTAAAATTTAGCTATTATGAACTGTGCTGCTGTAACTCGGGTGTGTTTGTACATGGTAATGTGATATCCATATTCTGCTGTTTCTTGTTGCTAGAGTTTTTATTACTACCTCAGCTTTGTTGCTTATTATTTTCTTATTCAGAGATTTTACATCCTCTTGGTTCAACTTGGATAATACATATGTGTCTAGAAATTTCTTCTAAATTCAATTCATTACAATATAAGTTTTCCAAGTAATTTTGTATTCTCTGTCTTAAGTACTTTTTCATGGCTAAGGCAAAATACCTGACACCCCAAAAGTTAAAAGAGAAAAAAAATTTTTTGGTTCACAGTTTGTAGAGGTTTTAGTCCATAGTTCGCAGGTACCAAGGCAGGGCAGCAGGACGGAGGATCACGACAGGAAAAAGTCCATGGTGTGTCAGGTGGGAGGCTGCCAGCCAGTAGTCTGTGTTTCCCTCAATTTTGTTCACACTGAAAGCGTAATGGCCAGTACTGCCTACAACCAGGGTGGCCTGCCCGTTCCTAATGCCCACTAGCCCCTCCTTGAGCTATGAGTGGCCTAACTTAGTTACCATCACCTTTAGTCCATACCCCTGCTTCCTAGATCCATGCACCTCCAGAAAGCCCCGCTAGGAATGAGCAAGTGTTGAAGGGAATGTCTGAATACAAGCTGTAACAGAAGCCTCCAGATTTGGGTGGTGTTAACTGTGATTTTGCTTATTTCATTTAAAATTGCATTGAGCTGGGGAGGTAGCTCAGTGGCATAAGCATTTGCCTGGCAAGTGCAAGGTTGTGAGTTTGATGCCCGGTACCAAAAACAGAGCTATCAGTTAAAATTGCATTGATTATATTTTTCATTTCTTTTTTTTTTTTTTTGGTAAATTTCTGTCTGTCTGTCTGTCTGTCTGTCTGTCTCTCTCTCTGTGTATTTGGCACATGGTCTCCCTATGCAGCTCAGACTCATAGTGATCCTCCTGTTTTTATCCTCCCCAGTGCTGGGGTTATGGGCATGCACTACCACGCCCAGACTCTGTTGTGGGCTCAGCCTTCCCAGGGAGTGGGGCCAGCATGTCACGTGGTACAGGGGATCAAGCCCTGGTCCCTGCACTTGCCAAAGCAGGCAACAGCAGGCATTTAGTCTGCTGAGCTCTCTCACTGGCCCTCTGTTTATCTTTTTTTTTTTTTAAGTTTTCTTTCTTTTTCTTTTTTTTCCTTTTTTTTTTGTGTGTGTAGGGTCTAAGTAGGCAGCTCTGTTTATCTTTCTAAAGAACCAGCTCTTTGAATCATTTATCCTTTGATTGTTTTAGTTTGAGTTTTATTAATTTCTGCTGAGACCTTTAAATTTTGTTTTCATCTGTTAATTTCAGATTTGGGGTACTCTTGTTTTACTAGGATGTTAGAATGTCTCCTTCAATAATTTATTAGGGATTGCTCAGTTATTTTAATGTCAGCATCCACAAGTATAAACTTACATCTTAGGAATATCCTACAGGTTGTAACACTTGTGCATCCATTTTGTAGGACATACTGTCTTATTTCTTTCCTAATTGTTTCAGTAATCCATCAGTTATCTATCTATTGTTTAATTTCTATTTGTCTGTATAATTTCTGTGAATTGTATTGTTATTCATTTTTGCTTTATGCCACTATGATCTCACAGTATGTGGGGGCTTAGGTCTGCCCTTTTGTTTTCATTTAGGCAGGTTTTATGGTTTAAGATACGGTCTGTTTTGGGAAAAGTTGTATGTGCTGAGAAAAAAAATGTTTATTTTGTTGTTGGAAACATTCTGTAGCTATCTGCTAAGTTCATTTTTGTTCAGTGCAGTGTTTTATGTCTTCTATTTCTTCATGTTATACCCAGGTGACCAGTCTAATTATGAGAGTTGAGTCTTAACATCCCCAACAATAGTTGTGCTTGTGTATATTTGTTCTTCTATGTCTGGCAGTTTCATTTTATTTTTTTGGTGCCCCAGCATTTTTGCAGAGATGCTTACAATTACTACTTCCTCCTGCTGAGTGCTTCCCTTTCGAATATGTAGTCACAATCTCTGCCTTTTCTGGAACTCAGCTAAACAAACCACAGTGCCACCAACACCAACGCTGCCTTTGTCTTTCCTGATTAGTTTTAGCTTGAAGACTGCTTTTCATGAAAGTAAGGTTGCTATTCCAGTGGCTTGCAAGCACTAGTTGCATGGGGTATTATTTTCCATCATTTTACTTGTAGTCTGTAAGTGTTCCTTTGGATGGACTGTGTCTCTTGTAGGCAATAGATGGTTGCATTTCATTTTATGATCCAATCCCCCCAGGCCGTGTTGAAAATTGGGGATTTAAGACCGTGAGTGTTGAGAGTTGTTATTTGTAAGGTGTCTGTGGAATCCTATCAAGGTAGTATTTTCGCATTTTTATTAGTTAAATGTATTGGTATATTTTATATATACACAGCGATCACATTGCTCATGCAGGCTTTGTCCCTGTGCCTGAGATATTTCGATTCCTCTTTTTTCCCAAGGCCCTCTCCTCCCTTCAACTTCTCTTCTCCATCCACAAAGCTTGGCTCCCATTTTATCCTTTTGTATCATTTTTCCCTTTTCACTTCCTCCGTCACCCCTTCCCAACATCCTACCTCCTCTTTCCTTTTGAGCAACTTATTTCCATCTCACCATGCGTATTGTGCCTTTTAGTCCATATTTGTTCTTCCAGGTTCTCCCGCCAGGGAGACAATGTGAAGTTTGTATGTGTGAGTCCAATTTATGTCACGTAAGAGCACAGTGTCAAGCTGCCACCATTCATCTAGAAATGCCTCGAGTTTATCCTTTATGGCAGAGAGTACTGGACTGTATAAAAAGTCACGTCTTTATCCATTCCTTAGTTGATGGGTATTTGGGTGGCTTCTTTTTCTTATTTGAAAATTTTGTAAGCTCTACAGCTTTATTTTGCAGAAATATACCCAGTCACTTATTTGAACAAACATGCAAATGTGGCTTTATAGGCTTTTTCTATCGTTTCACTGTACAGTGAAACTCATACAGTATCCTGCCAGTGTTCCTGATTCCTTCATGAAAGTGTTTACAAAAACATACAATCATAGCACTTTCACAAATACAGGCATGAATAAAACAAGATAAATCCAGGTAATTCTAGGAAAAAAACTCTGAGCAGCACACACAAAATCTTGCTTCCTGGTAGCTATGTCGCTTGGAGTAAGTCACTTCACATTTTGAGCTTCTGAGAAGCAAACAGAGAGACAGAATCAGGAGAGTAACAACATTGACCCAAGACTTCAGTGGGATCGTATCACCCGGATCTAGCTAAAATACGTATTTCACGTTCCGAGAGCTACAGTGGACGCTCCAGCGCATCACTCCAATGCCCCTTTCTGGATTGAAACACTATCCCTCATGGCTGGGTCCCCTTCATAGATGGCCCGCACTTGTCCACTTCATCCAAGATGTCTCCATCCCCAACAGAAGCCTGTGCATAATACTGATTAATAAGCAAGTCTATAAACTAAGCCTGTAGCCCCAACTCAAGATCCTGTGCAGGAAACCCAATCTCCAAAATTCTGTGTGGCTCCAGAGGTTGAAGCTTTGCTGTGACCACCTAACACCTTGCTAATGACATTGTCCTGAAAGAGTTTCACCATGAATTTTCTATATACACAATCTCCATCTTGGAGTAAGTTTTTCAGGGCTCCTGACCTGAAAACAGGGCTCTTCCTGGCCACTGCAGATTGTACTGTATAGAATCACTTCTTTTCTTATTAGTCTCTATGCTGTTGCTCTCGTCACTGTCCAAAAAATACATCATTTATTTATTTGTGAGTTTGTTGTCCACTTCTCCATTTCTATCCTATATATTTCATGAAAAAGGACTTTCTGTGTCTACCTACTGCTATAGATCCTAGGACCTAGGCATAGTAGGCACTCATTTATATTTGTTGAGTAAAAAAAAATGTTAAGAACTTCCACTTTAGTAAAAACATTGAACTGTAAAAATGTTAGTTTATATGTTTGGTAATAATATAATTTGTGCCTCAGAAAACATAATTTGAAGGTAATTGATACATATACTATAATAGTCACCCAGTGAATCATCAACAAATTAATGGATTTTGCCTTGGTTTACATTTTTTTATTTGCAAACTAGTGGAATATTGGGTGGTTTCTAAGATATAGTTATTGCAAACTGTACTGTCATCAATATGGCAAAGACTAAAACTAGACTCATACTAATCACCATGATCTAAACTAGAATCAAATGTGTCAAAGACTTGAATATTAAAACACTGAATTAATAATAAAACACTAAATCTGCTGGAAGAGAAAACAGATCGAACACTTGAAGACATATATGTAAGCAGACATCATGAACAAAACCCTGATCACACTTTGTTGTTTTTTTAGTCCTTTGAATAAATAAGTCTAGCTTCTTATCCACTTGCTCTTTTTCTTCTAATGTGGAATAAGATGCTACTTAATTTTGCTCTTCCATAGCCAATATGTTTTTCTATGTATATGAGTTAATGATTTTTTCTTTATAATTAGTTTTGGACAATTTCATTTTTGTGTGTCTTGGTATGATTTTATTCATATTTCTTGTGAAAAAGGTTCATTTTTCTTGGAAATGTGGTGCTACAATTTTAACTAAATTCAGAAATTTTAAACTTTTAAATATTTATTGCCTGTCCCCTTGTACTTTGAGAACTGTGATTGTATGAATATAAGTTTCTTGATTTTGGCACAGAGTGAACTATTATATGACTGATCTGTAAGCTCTTTCTTCTTCATTTTTATTTTGGACAATTTTTATTGTCTTATTCATTTAAGTTTGTAAATATTTTTTTACAATGTGCAATCTATTATCTCATGTACTCATTTCAGAAATATTTTTCTAAAATTCACTGTCTACATCTTATGACTTTCACATTTCAATATTTGTTTACAATTTTTAATTTGCTATATAATTATTATTGATTTTCAATAAAGTTAATAGTGACAATAAAAACTCTAATCACATAGGAAATAACACAAAGGATTAATAACTGATATATCATCCTATTAAAAAGGTTTTTGATAACAAAAGAAGCACCAACAGAGTGCAAAGTCAATCTACTTAGAGGTTAAAAAAAAAAAAATTTAGCTGTTGTCCTTAAGACAAAATACTTGTATTCAGAACAGACTGGCCAGATAGCTCAGCAGATTAAAGTGCCTGCTTAGGCAGACGTGGGATCCAAGGGTTCAATACCCAGCTTGCTGTGCCAGCACTGTCCCCAGGGCATGTTGAGATGGTGATTGAGAATGAGCATGGGGGCACATGCCTGTAATCCCAGCGCTTGGGAGGCTATAAACAGTAGGATCATTATGAGTTTGATCTGTGTAGTGAGACCCTGTAGACCCTATAGACCCATACATTAAATAAATAATATATACTTGTCAGATGAAGAAATATAAGTAGCAAATAAATATACACAGAAATGTTAAACAAACTCAGTTATTATGGAGATGCAAATTGAAACAATGCTGAAATTTCATCTCACGCCAAAAAGAATGGCTAGCATCAACAAATTAACCAATAGCAAATGCTGGAGCAGTTGTGGGAAAAATGAACCCTTCTCCACTGTTGGTGTGTGTGTGGCCCAGTTCAACCACTATGCATGTAGATGACTCAGAACACTAGGATTAGAGGGCCAGTTGGCCCAGTTACTCTCCTTATATTATCCTCCAAGAAGAATTAAATATGTCATACACAGTACTCTATTTCCCTTTTGTTTAATTTATCTCCCAGTACACTTTCCTTTGGTCTTTTGGATGTTGGTGGCCTCTCTGTCTCTGGCTGAAACAGCATGGTGGTGCACACCTGTAATCCCAGTGCTTGGGAGGCTGTAAACAGGAGGATCATTACCAGTCTGATCTGTGTAATGAGACCCTGTAGAGCCTATAGACGTATACATAAAAAATAAATAAATAATGAGTACGTATTTGTCAGATGAAATACAAGTAGCAAAGAAATGTACACAGAAATGTTGAGCTCTCTGAGGAGTACTGCACTGAGTATGTCCTCCAACGCTTGCTTCGTGGTTATCTGTCTTCAAGTTTCTTTGTCCTGGTAAGTCTTTACCTCTCCATCAATTTTGAAGCCTAATTCTGCAAGATATAGAAGTTCAGGTTGACACTTACTTTCTATTAAGGCTTGAAAAAATACATTCTGCTTCCTCCTGGCATTGCATGTCTGTTCTGGGAAATTTGTTATAAATCTGAAAGGCTTCCCTTTGTAAGTAACGTACTTCTTTGCTACAACAGCATTTATTATCTTCTCCTGAGGTCAAATTTGTGGAATTTTGATGATGACATAGTAGAAGTCCTTTCATAGTTCTGGTTATATGAAGTTTTATATTTCTTTTTCACTGAGATACTGAGTTCTTTTTATTTTTTAAATTAGCACCTACTTTTACATAATTATTACTATCGTCATGTGGAGTTGGTTCATACAAATAATAAATCTTAATTCTTGAATTCTTTCATTAGATTTGGAAGCCTGGGTATAAATTCAGTGCATAAATTTTTCATACCTTTAGAATCTTCTATTTTTTCCCTCCAATTCTGGTATTTTTAGTCATCAGCTCGTCAATACATCTTTCACCATGTCTTGTCCTGTTTATGATATGACTGAATTTACAATGTACCACGTCCACTTGTCCTCAATTTCTGATATTCTGCCAGAATATTGGCACCTCGGCTACCCATTAATTCTATTGATTTTTTTTCATATTTTGTATTTCTGTGTGCTTCCTTTTCACAATTTTTAATTCTTTCTAAATTGGTCACTCATCTCTTCTTTTATATTTCTTAAGTCAATTTGTTAAACATTAAGTTTTTTAAATTTGTTGAACAATTTATTAGGGAAATTCCTCATCAATCTAATAAAATCTTCTTTAGTAAGTATTCCTTAATCTCAATAAAGGTCTTGTGAGTTATCCTATGTGCTTCTTCTTTGGGCTCTTACAATGCATTGACCATTTCTTTTTGAGTTCTCCTAACTTCCTCTACCTTAGCCTCTGTGAGATCTGCTTTTGGGGGGCTAAGGCTCCGTTTCTGTGAAAAAAAAAAAAAGAAAAGAAAAGCAAGTTTAATTAGGATATATACACTGTTTCGTTGCTGACCTCCCTTCAGTTAGAAGCAGTTTCTCTGTCATTTCTGCTGTTGGTTGAGATGGTCTCGCTTTGTAGAGCAAGCTGGCTTTGAACTCAGCGCATAGCCCCCAGTGCCTTTTAGTTCACAGCGAGCTTTCTGTCTCAGCCTCCTGAGCGCTGCGATTACACACGTGCCGCCATGCCTGCCCCTGTTATGTGCTTTTGTGTTTGGTGATATTTAGGCGTTTGTACCTCTATTCAACCTACTCACTGTGATATTTGAGGTTCAGATGAGCGTCCACATTTCTTCTGGTGACTTCCTCCCTAGTACCACACGTGGAGGAAAGAAAAGAACTGCAGTGACGTTGATGACATGGGTGCAAACCAGAGACGGATGCTTAGCAAATCCAATTACTGGCAGCAGTAGCAGGGCCACCACTGGCCACAGCAAAGCAGTCAACTTCTGTGAAAGCCTAACCAGGTACTGATACACAACCAGAAGCAGAAACCTCCATTGTGCCACCTTTCACAATTGAAATGCTATCTGCAATTAAAGACACTAACACAAGTGAAATATTCATATATACTAAATATCTATTAAATGTGACAACGACGCCACCATTAACAATAGACAAGAATTCAGCAATCATATCACAGAATCAACTACATACGTGAAAATCTGTAAAGCTTAAGAGAGATGTCGGCCCTGCCCCCGGGGCGTGCTGAGATGGGCAATTGAGACCGGGCGTGGTGGTGTGCGCCTGTAATCCAGCTCTTGGGAGGCTGCAAGCAAGCAGATCACTATGAGTCGATCTAGTATTGAGACCCTGAACACCTTGAGACCCTTCCCTAAAATACAAAAAAAAAAAGAATGATGCTAATGTAAAGGGAACCAGGTCCTGTGGCACAGGGGCCTGGCAGACCTTGCGCGCAGCTGTTACTCCGCGACGTCTCACTCCTTCCCACAATAACCCTTTCCCATGTTGGCTCCTTTACATATGGCGGCCTGCAGGGCCTTTGTTCTGTGACATTAGCTGGTGATGTTGAAGGACTCAGTTTTAGAGTAAACTCCTGCATGTTTTTGCAGTTTATTAGTAACAGCGGGCTTTTCTTGGGGCTAACAGCAATGGCTTGCTCTATCCATTTTTCTTGGAGGGCCCAACCCTCCTGGAGTTTACCTTGTATTTTCCAAGACAGGTTTCCCTCCCCGCGAGCCAGGGTTACTGTTGTTGTGTTGCTGTCTTCAGTTCCTCTAGATTCCCCATGGTCTCTAAATGCTTTCTGTTTAGTTTTTCTTGAATCCTGGAGCTCTTCTTTTTCTTTTCGCTAAATTCTTGTTTTCCAAGTGCTGACTTGCTGCTCCCGGACACGCTGCTGTGTGGCTGCGTCTACTGTTCCTTTCTTTTGCCATCCCCTTCGGTGGGCATCATTGTCTCCACTCTGTCGATAGAGTAATCCAGGCTCCGAGACCTGCAGCGACCCGAGAGGACTGAGCTGAGACGGCCACGGCGGATCTGCACCTCATGGGCCTGGATCTGCTATTCGCTTGGGTAGAAGTCGAACTCAGAGCACAGGCAGAGAGCACTGATGGGATGGAGTGGTTCTGAGAAGGGCGGGAGTTTGGGAGAAATCTTTTGCACAATATTGAGTCACCCATGACTTTTGTTTGGAATCAATTTATTCCTTAGGAATAAATTGTGAAAATGCATTCTGAAACTAATCACAGAAAAGTACGGTTTTATTTTTCTAGTTCAAAAACCTAGCTTTACAAAGATTATTTCTCAACATTCAATCAAAAAATGTACTTAATTTAGCATTTGATATGCTAAGCTGAAAATTTCCTTTGTTTGCAAATATTGAAAACATTGTTTTCCTAAGTATTCAATTTCAAATAAGAAAATTCTCCCCTCATCCATCCACCACTCACTCACACTTCACACATGTGAGATGGTATGTTAGAGATCGCTTTCAGGTTATAGATAGCTTTACGTTTTCTTGTTGTCAATGTAATAAAAGCTTACTGTAAAAGTTTGCATAGCAAATCATTGGGATAAGGATGTAAAAATAACCTATAATAACAGTTCCCAAATAAAGTTCTTATTAGTTTTCTTGGCATACCTTTGAATAATGATAATTTGACCTTCTCTTTTTGGCTTTAAAAATAATGGAATTGGGAGACCTTATGTTAATAAAAATAAGTCATGCACAGGAAGGCAAGTGCCACATGATCTGACACATATGCACAATATAAAAAAAAGATCGTGTAGAAATTGATAATAGACTAGTGATTACTAGAAGCTGGGTTAATTAGAGAGGAGAAAAGGATAGGGAAGTGTGGTCTGTGGATACTAAGCTAGAGTTAGATAACATAAGTAAGTTCAGATGCCCTATTGTACAGTAGAATCCCTATAGAAAATTGATCATTTAAAAATTGATCTTTGAGAAATTATTCTCAATGTTTTTATTCTAACAAAATGATAATTATTTTCAGGGATTGATATGCTTTCTCTAATTTAAACATTATGCAATGTACTCATGTATCGAAATACTGCATGATACCCCCTAAATCTGTACAATTTTTACTAATTGACTAAAAGTATCTCTTGTTAGAACAAATGCAAAAACTAACAATAAATGAGTAAAAGACACTGCCATCAAAGCACCAGGCAGAAAAGACAAAGACACAATGGGTCTACTTCCCCGATGAAAAGCCGAGCTTTCCTTTATGAGTATTCTTTCATTCCTAACCCAGAAGGAGAGTCAGAATCCTCAGTACAAGATTCTGAAAAGCTTGAACTATTCAACCCTAGTGGGCATCGTAAACTATACCTCTTTTTTCTCCTGCCTTGATGAGGAGATCAAATGGTTCCAACTGTCAGAAGCAAATTAATAAGCAGGATAAATCATGAAAAGTTATTATAAACCAGATGCCTGACATGATAAGCCTGACACAGGCATTGGTGGTATCCTCACCCTGTCCCCTCCAGCAAAGTCTGACATGTCACTAATGAGGGTTTTTTTTTTTTTTTTTCTAGCCTGATGATCAATTCATTTTTACTCACTGTGGGATAGTTGCTCGTAAATGAGTAATTCTTCTGAGTCTAATTAAGTCAAGTCTAGCCTATACATTTCCTGTTGAGTTGGGGCCTTTCTGACCTCCAGAACATTCATGTAAATTGGACGGCCAGTAAGGCAGGGAACAGAAAGAGTAAATCATGCAGATTTATACTAATTTTTGTTTCCCTCCTCCCTCTCAGAATCAGATGTTGCTGACTTTGATGGCCGAAGCTCGCTTCTATACAGGTTCAATCAGAAGCTGATGAGTACTCTCAAAGACGTGATCTCCCTGAAGTTCAAGAGCATGCAAGGAGACGGAGTCTTGTTCCATGGAGAAGGCCAACGTGGGGACCACATCACCTTGGAGCTCCAGAAGGGGAGGCTTAGCCTGTACCTGAATCTGGGTAGGCTCAGGCCCTGCCCATTCCATCCCTGGGTGGGGCAACAGAGTACTGAATTCTTCAGGAGACCGTAGGCGTATTCCCTGGTGCCTCTGATGTGTCCGATGCAAAGCATGCATATGTATGATACCTTTCCTTCATCTGCGTGGGCACAGAAAACTACCAGGGTTTGCAGTGTTTATAGTAATGCTATATATAGAAGCTTCAAGCTTGTTACTAGGCATTTACTTGAATAGCTACACACTCATCTGTTTATCTTTAATAATTGTTTTAGCAATTCAAATTCTAAAGGAACTTTAGCAAGTGAACACACACACACACACACACACAACTTACAACTTACACTGTTAGGTACATTTGTGAAATCTAATTTAATTCAGGGGAAAATGGCAATAACAACAGTTTCATTGTTTCAGTGTTTTTGGAGAAGTCATATGTATGCAGGGGAAAAGCTGTAAGCTCCAGGACACTACCCTGCCTTGTTAAGGGAAATCTTCTCTGCTTTCACTGGTCCAGCTATGCCAGGGGGAGCGCCAGAGTCACTGGATGCCAGCTGCCTCAGTGCAGAACGTTCTTCCCACCTCTTGCAAGGCAGCACTCCAGCTTCCTCTTGTGGGATGGTGTCTTTCATTGCCTCCTACAGGAGGAGAAAATTGCATGCTAGTATTTACTATCAAATAAGAAGTAAGAGAAGATATGGTCAGTTGCAGTCACTAAGCTCAAGTTGCATGGGGACTTGAACAAAACAACACAAGTATATTTCAGCAGTTAGCAGAGGAGACATCAGATCGAGGATCAGTGCAAAACTAAAAGCGAAACTTGCTGGGAGATAACTAAGTGGCACTCTTTAATGACCACCCAATTCACACTACCTAGTTGGGCATCCCAAGTCTGACAAGGGCAGAGTCAGTTCTAGTGGCAAGATTTGACAGGGTATCCTCCTCAGCCTACTTTGCTAAGATAGAAATTTGATTATCTTTGGCAACTAGGACATGGGAAAGTGATTTCTTTCAATCCATAAGGATTCCCCTTTATACTTATTTTTCATCTTATTCAGCTCACCTGTGGGCATCTGCCCTCTATAGATTTACAACATCCAGAGCCCACAAGGGGAGATGAAGAATCGAAAAGAAGGATTCCGTGACTGGGATGTGCAGGAGCTAGACAAGCCATCAGTAGCGCATCGGGGTTAGTCAGGCTCACAAGAGCTCAGCGCCTTTGAACTGAGGCAGAAAGTTTGGGTGACGCCCAGCACATAGAGCTGAGGTAGAGGGAGATCCTGGATTGGAAGAGGCACATGCCAAGCAGGACGGCCATTGGGGCCCAAACGAGGTGCAGAGCTCGAGGTCATGTGTGGCAGTTTCTCACATCCTGCAGAGAGTGCAGCACACATGGACTTTAGCTCCTTTGAAATTCAAGTATTTGAAGAAGCTACTTCACATGTACGTATGGAATGTGTATCATGTTGATGGGGAAATTGCTTTTTTCCAGTTGCCATTTTCTGAAAACCCACATTCAACCACTGTCCCAAACTTTTTAAATATAAAAATGTTCTCTAAAATCTAATAATGTGGACCCTTAGCTTATATACTTGATTTCTCCACAAGGGTTGGATGTAACTTAACTTGGATGTAGGTCAACACTCCTTTTCCCCTAAGAAATAACGGAAATGCCCACAATGTATTCCAAATCTCTAAAGCACCCCTTAACTAAGTTCTTCATAATAAAAGCAAAGATTATATAATGTGTGTTCTTTACCAGAAGCACCAGTAGCTTTCCTCTTATACTCACGAAAATGTTATAAAATGTGCTTCCTTTAGCAGAAAGAATAACTTCATCCTGTACTCAGCATTCAAGTTAACATCTTTGACTTGCAGGGAGGGAGGAGGAAATGGAAGGTGGTTATCGTTTGGTGGGACAGGCCAGACCCTTCCCCTAAGAACCTCGGGACGCTGGCTGTCCAGGAGCGCTTCCTCTGCTTCTAGAGTCTGTAGCCATCAGGACTGCTTCCAGCTTGCTAGATCTTAACCTTGTCTGAATCACAGACTGGCCTATGGTTGTTTTCTGTCTTTTCTTTAGCACTGTTATTTTCCATTAGGGTTGTCTTCTTTATATTCTTTTTCTTCTTTAGCTTTTTTTCTAGCTTTAAGGCAACATTTTTTTTTAATTTTATTTATTTTGTGTGTGTGTGTGTGTGTGTGTGTGTGTGTGTGTGGCCAGCTCAGCCCACCAGGGGGCGGGGCTGGCTGGCATGTGGTGCTGGGGGATTGAACCGTGGTCACTTTGCTTTGCTAAGCTTGTTCTAAGTAGGTGCTTTAGACCACTGAGCCATCTCACCAGCCCTTTTTTTTTTTTTAATTTTATTTAAGGGCAACATTTTTGATAGACATAATTGCGGTAATTATATTACAGCACTGACTAAAATCATGTTCACAAAAACGTACTTCTAGGCTCAGATTGGCTTATGCACACTTACATATGATGTTCTGGAACTGCAGGTCTTTGTTTACAACTGCATAAGTGTTTGGGTCTTAAATCTTACTTTGGTCCTAAGTTAAATCAAAAATTCTGTTCATAACCCAAGGTGTTTTTTGTTTTTTGTGTTTTGTTTTTTAAATTTTGTGGTACTGGGGATTAAACTCAGAACTCTGCGCTTGCCAGGCAAGCACTTATTATACCGAGCTATCTCCCTGGCCCTCCAAGTTATTTGTATGCCAGGCCGGTCATAACTGAGGGTTCACTTCGTGCATGACGTAAATCATATGACAGGGCACATTAGCCCTGAACCCACGTTTATCAGCATCGTCAGGTGCTGAGGGTCGTATCATTGCCTACAGGCACAGCTGGGATGGCACTGGCTTCCTTCATTCCCCAGTACCCTGACATTAATCACTAATGTGGTGTAAACAATTATACTGTGAATGTCAGGCAATTGGCATTCATGTGTTAAATGTAGGAATGGAGAGATGAGAATGCACCTAGGAATCCAGTTAACTTTAGTTGTATGGACATTTGCTCATAAAGATGAGAGATCATAGAATAATTTTAGACTGTTTCATTGGGGAAGGTGCACACTTTACAATCAGTTCTGTCTTTCAGGCAGTAACTTCAGGTGAATAATTTTATTACTTCAGACACTGAGCTTGGTGCTGATAACTTAGAAGTTGAATTTTTCTGTCTCCTCTTTGGTGTTTCTGGGAATATAATTCGGGACCTTTCTTGTGCCACATAAGTGCTCTGTTAGTGTGCTCATCCACAACCTTTGCATGTTTTCATACTAGGACAGGAACCCACTGAGTTGCTGAGGCTGGCCTTAAAGTGACAACCCCCATCCTGCAGCCTCCCTACGGTTATAGGGCGTGAGTCTCAACACCCAAAAGCCAGGGCTTATTTTTAAGGAAATTCCAGTCTAATAAAATACTTCATTCCCCAGTACCCTGACATTAATCACTAATGTGGTGTAAACAAACTATTTATCTTTGCATATCAGTTAACAACACAGTAACTATGTGTTATCTAAAACATGTAACATAAACATATTAAGACAATATTTTTGTAAAGAAGTGATGTCATGGGGCAGGCAAGATAGCTCAGTGGACTAAACTCCTGCTTAGGCAAGCACAGGGACCGGGATTCTATCCTCAGCACCACATGTTGCACCAGCCCAGTTCCCAGGCTTCCTAAGCCAGCCACCAAGACCGAGTATGGTGATGCACACCTGTAATCCCAGCACTGGGGAGGCTGAAAAACAGAAGGCTTACTATGAGTGTGATCTGCTTAGTGAAACTCTGTACCAAATAAATAATAAATAGACAAATAAATAAATAGAAGTAATGTCACAGAAAATGAATATAAATTAAACGCCAGATCAAACAACTCCAAAATTTGCTAAGTATTTTTAGTCATTAATATTAAGCAGTCTCCTAACAAGAAAGAACTTGTATTTTACTGCTTTAAGAATGCTTACATACTATTCTGCTTAGGGAATCAGGTCTTCTAGAATCACATTGCTTCCTGCTTATTTTCTCCAAGGTCTCACATAGGTAATTATGAGACCATTCATGTATCCTATACATAGTCATATAAGGGTATAGTCCTGTCTGTCTAGACTGGTTAGCCTGCGGAGATGAAGTTAATTTTCTCTCTCTGCATCGTGTCCTTCCTTTTCTGTGTTGAACCATATTCCTTTGGCACAACTCTTTGCTTTCCAATTTATCACATTCTTTTGTGACACTCTCCCTTCTGAATAAGCAACATAGCCTATATGCTTTTACAGTGGGGCTTAGTCAATCACAACATGAGAAGCAAGGGAGAATTGGAATATCACTTTTCCCCAAGGTAGCAGTGGAGAGAATATTGCTTTTGCAGTCAGGTGAAGCCAAATGATGACACTAGTGACTTGTGTCCTTGTGTGACTTTTGTAGCTTCTTGCACACTGGCATTTTTGCAGAGCTGCATTCAGGGGTTATTTAAACAACATATGTGAAATGTGAGAAGCTGGGTAAGTGCAAGTGAATACTAGTATTGATGCTTTGACGTGTGGTAGTTGGGAGTGCTCATCCCGAAGGTTAGGTGGTAAAAGAAACAGGGACCATGGGCTGGCCAGATAGCTTGGTGGATTAAAGCACTTGCTTAGGCAGAGTCAGGGACTGGGGTTCGATCCCTGGCGTGCTGTGCCGAACCTGTGGACCCTGTACTAAATACATTGTTTTTAAAAAAGAAAGAAACAGGGATCTTCATAGGGAGCAACCTGTTTTACCAACAGTAAATCAGAATCTTCCATTGAATCTTCCAAAATAGTTCAGTATGATGCTTTTTATCCAAAAATGTGAGCTGCAAGCTAAAGGGAGAAGATGCCTTTTTTGTCCACCCCAGGCTCAGTGGAGGGAAACACATCAAATGAAGCTAAAAAGGCAATCAGCTCACATATATAAATTGTTATAAGATCCTGGTACTTCTATCACTTCATTTTAACTTTCAGGCCAAATAAAAACAGGATTTTATTTGATTAGAAGCTCTCCTTACATTTCTGGACCAAAAATTACCTCTTTTACTTTTATTGTATTTGTCCTTCACAGTTGGTCATGAAGACTTTATCTTTCCTTAGCAAATTGAAAACTAACTAAAGCTAAGTAATTGGACCTCAAGAGCCAGGAGGTAAGACTTGAAATTGATAAGTTTTTAATGATTTCGTCTCTTCATGTTTTAAAGAATGCAAAATAGTGACCAAAAAAAAAAAAAAAAACAGCACTAGAAATGACACAAAATTTCAGTAAACAAAGACATAGGAATTCAATAATGGTTGCTCTATTACATGATCCTATTTTCAGATTAGTTGCTAAGGTTGTCAGATATAAATGTCTAAGATTTGTTTAGAGAAGAAAACAATAACCAAAAAGTTGTAACAAATGAAGAAGAAGAAGAAGAAGAAGAAGAAGAAGAAGAAGAAGAAGAAGAAGAAGA
>NW_004524590.1:5706968-5727804 GCF_000260255.1 Octodon degus | reverse complement strand
AAGAAGAAGAAGAAGAAGAAGAAGAGGAGGAGGAGGAGGAGGACGAGGAGGAGGACGAGGAGGAGGACGAGGAGGAGGGGAGGAGGAGGAGGAAGAAGAGAAGAAGCAGAAGCAGAAGAACAAGAACAAGAACAAGAACAAGAACAAGAACGAGAAGAACGAGAAGAACGAGAAGAATGAGAAGAAGGAGAGGAAGAGGAAGAGGAAGAAGAGGAAGAGGAAGAAGAAGGAGAAGAAGGAGAAGAAGAAGAAGAAGAAGAAAAAGAAGAAGAAGAAGAAGAAGAAGAAGAAGAAGAAGAAGAAGAAGAACAAGAACAAGAACAAGAACAAGAATAGAAAGAAAGAAAGAAAGAAAGAAAGAAAGAAAGAAAGAAAGAAAGAAAGAAAGAAAAAATAAAAAGAAAAAAACATTAAGGGTTAACTTCTTTCAAAAACTAGTAGAAATTGATAGTAGAATCATCCAAACCATTCTGCATATATACCTAAAGGTATATATCTTTTTCCTTTCTTTCATCTGTCCTTTTCCTCATCCCAGGTTTCCCTTCACAATGAACAAATTCCTTCCCTTTCACAGTATCTATGGTACCTTTAACTTTTTTCATTACTCTTTCAAGTTCTCCCTCTAGCAAGATAATACCATGTTAGCACATGTGGATCTGATTTATTTCATTTCCCAATATAGTCTCTAGCTGAATCCATTTATTTGCAAAAATCTCAAATTTATCTTTTTTATAGCTAAAAAATAAACTTTTATGTAAAAATATCATATCTTTTTAATCTATTCTTCAGTTTGTGGACACTTGGGTTGTTTCCACAATTTAGCCATGACAAATTGTGCTGCTATAAACATGGGCACACATACATTGCTGTGGTATGATGATTTCAGTTCTTTTGGAAAAATACCTATGAGGGGAATAGCTGGCTTAATGGGACCTCCAATCCTAGCTTTTTCTTAAATCTCCATACTGATTTCCATAGTGGCTTACCAGCCTGCACTCCCACCAACAGTGAAGAATGGTTCTTTTTTCTCCACAGTCTCTCCAGCATGTAATGATTTCCTATAATAAAGGTTCATAGTAAAATGAAATACTTGCTAGTACTGATACTCTCCTAACTTCATAGAGAAAATTCAAAATATCTTGCTTTGTGAAGAGCAGATATTTTGTGCACCCAATAATTTAACCCAACCAACTTCTACTGAACTGTTTGTAATGCGAGATTTCCAAGTGTTAGCAAGTGTTAGGAAGTGGAGTAGCTTATTTCATGTCTTCTACTTTTTGATTAAAAAGTAAATTGGAAGATGAGGGTGCAGGGCAGTAGGAGAGAATTTTCCTAGCATGTGCAAATCTTGGACTTGCTCACTTGCCCTGAAAAAAATATATATGTAACTTGGAATTCAGGATATACTCAACAATTCGCATATCATCGATACACATTTTTCAGTGAATCACTTATGGAGCATGAAGTTTATATTTTTATTGAAATTAATATTTTCCCATCATTAAAAGTATTCATGTTTATTCTAAATTATAGAAAAAAAATAACATTTGGATAAAGAAATTCCTGAGTTTTATCTGCTCATAGTGTTTATCTGCGCCTCTCCCTTGGCTGTATTGTTTACATTTATATTTTCTTATGCTGCTTTATATATTTGAAATCATTAGGTGTTATAAATTACTTAGCATTTTATTTAGTTTTACTTCTTTTCTGTAAGAAAGGACAATCACTACTTCAAAGGTTTGACATGAGTAATTATGACCATTACTGCATTTTTAGAAATAATCACACAAGGCTATAGCATTGTCGAGAGAGAGAGAGAGAGAGAGAGCGAGAGAGAGAGAGAGAGAGAGAGATCCTGGAATTCAGGAAATATTAAAAAATATGCATATCACTGGTACAATAATTTGCATAGCATTTTTCAGTAAATCAGCTATGGAACATGAAGTTTATATTTTTAATGAAATATAAACTGGACTAGTTAGCCTCAGGAGAGAAATTTACTTTCTCACTGTGTACCACGGCTTTCCTTAAGTGATGAGTTCACTAAATGACACTAAAAGACTATATACTATTCTCTCCGGTGACTGTGTACTCAATATATTTTTTCCTCTTTCCAAGTTATTTTACATCATTTTCAACTTGTAACTTATCAGCCACTTATTTTTAAACCAAGTTTGAATTTATTTTATTAGAATAGATTTCCAGAAAATGGTAACTTGGTAAACTGCTATAATTTTAAAAAATTTCTTCAATAATTCTTGACATATACTCTTCTAAAAGATTGGTGGAATTTAATTTTATATTATCTTTGAGCAAGGAAAATATTGGTTAAGTAAATGAACAAAATAAACAAAGAGAATGTTAATCCAGTTTTGAGGAAAGGTCAACAAATTGCTTTATGTATTCATAAAAATTTCATGAGCCGAAGCGCATAAAATGATAAGTGCGCTAATTAAGGTTTATAGTTTCATTAAATTCAATGAGCAAGAGGTAGGCACTATTTATTTCAAAAGAGGTACATTTTTCTCCCTAAAATCTTAAAAATAACAAGGAACAGAATTATGGGATGAAGTGATAGCCAGCAGCTTTCAGAGACAGAGTCAGGACAGAGGTGAGGACAGAGCAAGGAAAAGGCGCACGTCCGACTCTGAGTGAGCACAAGGCCACCACGGCCTCCCACGTCACGTATACATCACCCATCACGTGGTGAGGGTGACTATGTTAGTGGCCTCTGCGGTGATGACAACAACCAGTCTGAAAATATACTGCTTGAATGAAAAGTGTTTAAAAATCTGCTAAAAGAAGACTGAAGTGATCAATGTAAAAGACCTAGTCTTCCAGGTCAGAGTTTCTCCTCACATTTGAATGTAATATAAATTACCACTCAGAGGCTTGCCAGTAGTAGATTTCAGACTATTGGATAATCATCTAAAAATCGAAACTAGAACTGTGCTTTATGCCATATGCTGGAAGCCATGTCCAATGAAATGAAATTGGAGGAAGCCTGGATGAATTCTTCTGACCTGAAAATGGGGATCACTTTTTAAATTATAACACAAATTCAGAATATTTTTTTAAAAAGGAAATGATGGCCTTTTCAACACAAAAACTTCTAAGTGGTAAATAAAGAAACAAAAAAAGGCATGGTCAAAAATGAAAAAAAAGAACAAAATGCACTGCAGCATTTATACAATAGACAATGGGCTAAACACAAATAAATCAAAAAATAAATGGACAAAAGCTAAGAAATTAGTTCCTAGACAAGGAAAACAATGAAAAGATTTTCAACCTTATTTATATTAAGAGTAGAACATTCAGAAATTACTCAGAAACACATTTTGAAAAACCTATCAAGCAGCCTTTTAGTTCTAGTCCTCTTGTGCTTGGGGAAGCTGTTGAGAAAGGACTCGGATGGATTTCTCTATTCCTGCTAGAATAGAGGCAAACTTTAGAGAAAACAGTGAGGCAGCAAGAAAAGCAAATTCTCATTTTGCTGTCCAAATGACCGTTCTTCAGGGTTAATCGGAACCGTTGCATTTGCTAGCTCCTCCGCGGCGCGGCTCCTGTTCCTCAAAGCCAAGGTGCTTTCTGTAACGCAGTGCTAAAGGCCTGGCTAACGTGAGCCCGCCGCCAGGCACAGCGTTACTTGCCGAGGGTCCCACGCTAAGACCTCTCAATGCTGCATCTCCACAGAACAGAAAGAGAAGGCAAATATTACATTAGTGCATTAGTAGCGAGACAAGTACTAAAGCAACAAAAGAGGGCCGAGTGCTCAAAGGCCCGCCGTGTGGCTTCCCCCTTCACACTCCGGAAGGCAGCAACTCCCTGTTCTGAAGTGAAGGAAAGTGACTTGGGCCAGACTGGAGGTGGGAGTAGGCAGCCCACGGGGAAGTGGCCGCTCCTGCTCCCTGAATGTCACACTGCCGGCGAGCAGGCTGCCTGCGTGCTGTGCCGCGAAAACACCTGGCAGGCAGAGGAGAGAGACGTAGCTGAGCGCGCAAAGTAGGCCCTGAGCTGAGCATTCATTTCTAAGTAATGATCACTTGCATTCAGTTGCTCATTTTGCTCCGGCGGAGGCACATGCAGCAGGCAGGACGCTGTGAACTCTTCCGCAGGAAGCTGCAGGTAGGAAGTCAGAAGAGGAGGGCAGGAGAGAAGAATCTGAGCCACAGTCGGAGTAAAGCTAGTCAAAGCAAAGCTGGGGTTAAATTCCACTTGCAGGGCTTAGGCCTGTATGTCTCACCTCACTGAGCCCCAGATTTCTTTACTTGTGAAATTCAGGCAATGACTTCATCGTGATATTGAATTAGAAGCCACAGACTCCCTATTTAAGGATCAGTCACGCGCTAGGCTGCTGCCAGTGGTAGCACGAATGACGCCTCCTCGCCCCTCCTTTGCCTGCAGAATTTCCTGACCCT
This sequence comes from Octodon degus, assembly GCF_000260255.1. Classification (NCBI taxonomy): domain Eukaryota; kingdom Metazoa; phylum Chordata; class Mammalia; order Rodentia; family Octodontidae; genus Octodon; species Octodon degus. The sequence goes on along the minus strand of NW_004524590.1, from coordinate 5,723,386 downwards.
ACAGCCCCAGCATGTCCTTAGACCACCCGAGTGTATTTTTCCTCCACACACCTCAAGATTGCCTTCTCTGTGCAAGAAACACTGGAGCTCAAAGGGATACGTGCATTTTCTGGAAAACAAAAACCTTGCTTTGCAGTCAGATTCATGAGGCCATTAGTATCTTGTTCTTTTCATTAGTTACCTATTCAAGTCCAGAAAACATTTAATTTCTGCCTGGGAGTTAATTCAATTGAATTAAAATTCAGTCAGTGAATATTGGGGGGAGGCCTTTCGTTTATTCCCAAGTCCAGCAGGGTGTGCGTCAGGAGAGATAAGGGCTCCTTAGCCTCAGGTAGAGGAAGCTGGCCTGTCCTGCACAACACTTTAGTGCTAAAAGCTGCCCAGGGCAAAGATGCCACCAAACCTGCTCTCTGTTCACAGAAGACAGCAAAGCTCGGCTCAGCAGCAGCCCACCCTCGGCCACCCTGGGCAGCCTCCTGGATGACCAGCACTGGCACTCGGTCCTCATCGAGCGCGTGGGCAAGCAGGTGAATTTCACCGTGGACAAACACACGCAGCACTTCAGGACCAAGGGTGAGGCAGACGCCTTGGACATTGACTACGAGGTGAGTCGGCTCTGCCTGCACATCCCCAGCCCCCTCACTCAGGAACTCTGAGAAAGTGAACACAGCCGTAGGGAGACGTGAGATCCCGTGGAGTGGCGAAGCTCGCCCTGACACTTCCCTCCCTCTGTGCATGCCAGATAGACCACAGAGGGAGGAATATAAGCAGAGGCATCTGACATGAGGTGGAGAGATGCAGCCGGGACTGGGGTCTTCCAGAAGGTTCCTGCTATCCTTGAGTACTACGACTCAGTCCTTGAAAACTCTTGACTCTGTGTGTGTGTGTGTGTGTGTGTGTGTGTGTGTGTGCACGCTTGCAACCTGCCTGTGTCATTATTGAATCTGTTGCTTATATAGTCGTTTTCTCTTTAAAAACAACCTCAATTAGCTGGAGTAATCAAAGATATACATAGCATAAACAAAATCTCCCAGCATCTAAAATCTACACTATCAGCACAGTCTTTTCAACTTCATTTTGTTGCAGGCTTCTACTACTGTACAGGGAGGCTGTTTCTCACTTGCTCTGTTGTAGATGAAGCCTCTGAAGTGCACCAGCTCTGCAGTGCCGAGAAGGTTACACAGAACTGCTCCAGTTGGCAGCCAGGAACTGTGCAGCCAGGCAAATAGTGCACTTTCTGTTGTCGTCCCCGCCCCCCCATAGCAGACCCTGTGCGGGGCTCAGAGTTTAGATGGGAAAGTCTTTGAGTTGGAGAAGCTCTCAGCCAATAGCAAAAGAAGTCACTGAAGAAGGGGCTGTTGAGGCAACAGTGGACAACAGCAGAGGGAAGCCCTGGGCAGGACACAGGGGTCAGCTTGGGACACAGCCGCAGGCTTCAGGCAGCAGTGCTAAGTGTTAGAAGGAGGGCACAGTGACCCCTATGATGAAGGGCGGGAGGTGTATGCGGGCACAGTGGCCGGAAAGTTGCAGAGCCACATGTGTGGGGTGCGGCGCAATAGCCTAGTGGTGGCGTGCGGGGTCAGCTCCGCCCCCAAGGGCTGCATGTTTGATTTTTAGGAGCTCTGAGTCACCTCATATGCATAGCAGTTGTTAAAAGTTAAGTAAACTTACAATAAATAAACCGGCAGCTTTCCACCTATGCAGTGGAAATACCTTAGATTGTGCTGAAACAGCAAATTGCTTCCCAATTCGGTGGTCAGGGACACTGTCCAGATTGCTTGAAATCTGCCAGAGTAGAAAGCGTTGTACCAAAGACCCTGAAAAATGCTACAAATTAAGGTTCAGTTGTCTTCTTGATTATCCAGAAGTATATGGTTTGAATACTATTTTTGAAAGGCTTGTGGTTTAACACCTATTTATATTTTTTAAAACTTGTAGAAAAAGTAAGATAATATACCATACAGACTATATGTGACTACTGATAGAAGAGTTTATTTAAAAACAAAAAAACAAAATTATCTTTGAGAATCAGCTGACTAATAGATGGATTTTTTGATAAAGTTTATCATCTAGAATACTATTTGCAAATTGTTTGTATGTGTTGCTTATGCCACAATATGTTTTACTCACTGCACACCGACAGACACACACACACACACATCTTTGCTCATGTGTGTATCCAGCTTCAGTAGCCATTTTTAGACTTAATCAGCATGCCACCTGAAGGAAGGAATAGTGATGAAACATGAGACTTGACCAAGGACAAAGTGATAGAGTGCCATGTGAGTCCAGTTAAAGATCCTCTGGAAAATGTTTTGCAGCACAGTGACATAGATAATTTTATGTTTTAGGATGATAACTCTAAATGGCTGATTTAGTTAGCAACCCTAGAAACCTTGTTAAAAGTAGGTGCATCCAGGTCCCATTCAGACTTACTAAATCAAAAGTCTGGGGCCGGGGAGATGGCTCAGTGGAATAAGCACTTCCCTGGCAAACTCAAGGGTCTGAGTTCAATCCCCAGTTCTGCCAAAAAATAAAAAATAAAAAAAGAAAGAAATAAAAATAAGCTAAATCAAAAGTCTGAGGGAGGGTACAGCAGTGTTCGCTTAGATCGCTTTGGGAGATGCTGTTATTTCCCAGTATCAGAGAGCCCCAATCTTGCAGCAGTCACTAAGGAGGACGCTTGTGGCTTGGACTTGTGAGAAGACATTGCTGGACAGAGGGTAGCAAACCCTGACAGGAGACCATGTTAGTCCCTAGTGGAAGAGGCAGTAGACCAGGGTGGGTGGAGATGAACAACTGAGAAAGAAGAGCTGGGTTCTCTTGTTTCAATCCCAATCATGAACTCTAAAAGATATCTCTTTCTTTGATCCTAAACTTTGTGTAGTTCACTGTGGATAAAACATGCCTTTATTTAACTTCAAAAGAGAAATTGTCACTCTATGACTCAAGAATGCAAGACACCAGGTAGATATTTTTGAGTTGCCGCATATTGAGAGTCTTTGACTATCCCTCATTTCCTGTTGTCAACTTGTTTAATTGATTGAAAACACAAAGAGAACACACCATATTAGAATTGTTTCAAAGCAGAGAAAAAAAAGTCTTTAGAAAGTTGAAGATAACAACAATACAAAGCACCCAATTTCACCAGGCAGTTTCTTTTTTCAATAATGTCCAAAGGAATACACTCATGGCACTTAATTTATGAAGATTGAAAAGATTTCTTCAGGGTGTGTCTGGATATCTTGGTGCCTTATGAAATGCTCGCTGGAAAGAAAGCGTCTTTAATCTTCCTCTCAAGCAGTCTCTGCTCTAGCAGTTCAAGTCCCTTCCAAGTGCGCAGCTAGGTCACTCCAGTGACCATAGGAAACTGATTAAATATAACAGAAAGGGAGACACTGAACAAACTGAAAGACAAGGTCAGAGTGTTGGAAGAAGTCTCTAGCCTTCAAGAGAATGAAGAATGCATAGAGAACAAAGTGTGCGTGTGTCAGATGGTTCTATATTCTAAGCACTACCCTACCGCTAATCAGTTGGATGAAGTGGGAGATGTAACCTCCTGACTTCAGTTCCTCAAAAGCAAACTCAGCACCACTGTGGAAAGGAATAGATATCTGGATCAAAACCTGTCTCATCATAATGTCGTCTGTTGCTCAGGGCCCAGTTTATTGTTTTTTCCTTCTGCGATAGGCTACCTGTGTATGCACACGGCCTAGATGCTGCCACCTGGAAGAAAGGATGGGGTTCATATTCCTGAGTCCGGTGAGCCCTTGTCAAAGCTGTCTTGTGAACAGACAGCTGTATTCCATCAAATTTCATACAGGGCTCACTAGCTGTATTATGCAGAACTACTTCCCTTTTCAAATATTATCTGGATGAGGTGCTGTTTGGTAAGAAAATGTGGTGGTTCTCGTACGAGAGCAGCCAGGTGAGGTCTGCAAAGGCTGTGGGCTGATTATGGTGGCTCGTTCTCTTCCCACTCCAGACATCTGTGTGTGCCCAAGAAGGCTTTCCAGGAGTGCTCTGTGGACTGGTTCCCACCGCCCTCTTATAGCTCCCCAAATTCTTAAGCACGTGTTTTTAACATGTATGATTTAGAATATATGCAAGAAAAATGTTTGACAAAATACAAAACATATTTTCATGAGACTGGGCGTGGTCGCATGCACCTGTAATCCCAGCTCTTGGGAGGTTGTAAACAAGGAGATCACTATGAGTTTGATCTAGTAGTGAGACCCTGAACACCCAGTAGACCCTTCCCTAAAATGCAAAATATATATTTTTTTCATGAAAATTTTTATTTTAAAAAACAACCACAACCACAAGTGTAGACTCACGGGAAATCCTAAACATTTACAAATACATGTGTGATATTTCTATATTTTCAAATGGAAATTTATAGAGCTTGAAAAACAAGTTTATATTATTAAAAAGTTTGAAGTCCTTTTAATATGACAATTTCATATTGGAGATCAAATATATGAAAAGTTTAGTCAATATAAAAGTAAAAATAAACAACACAACTTAACCTTATATAACACATACATCTAATGACATCATCCTCCAACAAATTCTTTTTTTTTTTTTTTTTTTTTTTTCGGAACCAGGGATTGAACTCAGGTCCTTGCACTTGCCAGGGAAGCGCTTATTCCACTGAACCATCTCCCCAGCCCCAAATTCTTTAATAAATAAAAATAATCCACAAATTATTAAAAATAGCTAATAGTACAGAATAGTAGAGAATAAAATTGAATAAACAAAAATATAAATTAGTTTCCTATATGATAAAGATGGTTTTAACTTCACTCATTAAAAACTCATCATTATAATAATCATAGTAAAATGCCACTTCCTGTTCCACTGAGATTTTTAGCTTAGATTTCCACAACCAATACTTCAGTGTCAGTAGCACAGCTGCAGGGCAGAGCCGCGCACCTCCCAGCATCCCCACAAGGCACAGAGTCAAAGCTCCCAGCGCAGCTGATCTGTGTGATCTGCATGTGGCCCTTTGCTTGCTGTTGCGCTCCCACCATCTGACTCAGAGAGAACCAGGGGTGCAGGTGGCGGGCAGCTGCCCTGAGGTCCTGTCCTGTGGGGCTTTCTATCACACAGCCCGTCCTGGGGCTGCTTTCTTTCACCTCCCAGGCTCTGCTGTGGAATGTTTTTTTAAAAATAATTTTATTGAGAAACAAATAGCAATTAGTTTCAATACTGATTACTAGCTCAGTTTCATAATTAATATATTACATATTATTATCTTAGTGGTTATTCATTGTACAAGATGCAGACATGATATCCTGTCCACAAACAGTACTAGAACAAATCTCTCTATTCATTGTATTAAGAGAAAGTAGTTGTATATCTATCCTAACTATTTTTATATACAGATACAAAATAGTCCTTCATTTATATCCCCTTTTTTGTTTAGTTTTGTCAGAGAAGAGTATCCCATTGTCATTTAAATATTGTAAATGCATGAATTCAGCAAATAATCCATTATAATCATCCAGTAGTCCATAATACTAGTATTTTATCTGTAAGACTGGCAATGTCAGAAGTGGTTGACTTGAGCCTTTTACAGCTCAGCATATTAGTATGGCTTTACTTTTTATACTTCATTTTTATACTTTTCTGATGGATGGTTAAGACCAAGATAAAGCAAGACTTATATAACAAGAAATGTAACTTTTGTATCTGACAAAGTCAGTCAAATCCCCTCATGATTTACCCTGAAGTTCTGTACTGCAGTTTCTAGATACTTTGTCAGCGTCAGCCACATGGATGAGTCAAGGCCATTGCTTGACCAATCTGCTCTCTGTGAAATCCCGAGAGAATATTTTCTCTCCATGTGACTCTCCTTAGGCACACTCCTTACCATCAATCACTGGTAGGATTCAGCCCAGGGATGCAAGGATGGTTCAATATATGCAAATCTATAAATGTAATATACTGTATCAATAGAGCCAAATCTAAAAACCACATGATCATCTCAATTGATGTAGGAAAGGCTTTTGATGAAGTCCAACACTCATTTATGTTCAAAGTCCTACAGAAAATTGGAAGAGATGGCCTCTACTTCAATCTGGTAAAAGCCATCTATGACAACTCAGTGGCTAATGTAATTCTAAATGAGGAAAACCTGAAATCTTTTACTCACAGACCTGGTACATGACAAGGATAGAATAGGCTTTTACCTTACCCCTGAGAACAGAGCTGCCCTGGAGAATGCTCTTCCCTTGTGATCTGCACGTAGGTCTTCAGATATGGAAAGTGCACAGTCCGTACTGTTGTCTTCTGGTGCATTCGGGGTCGGAGCCATCCTTTGCGCCGGGTGGGACAGGCAGCACAGGCAGCAGCAACATCTGGCCCTTGTTTTCTTTCCCATCTGTGTGAGCCCAGAGATATCTGAATTTAGCAAAAGTGTGTGGTCTTCGTCAGCCCATTAGACTTAGACCAAAGCTTAGAACTCGCCTTGCATGGGAATGCCTGGCAAAGATGCCTCACTAATTAAAACTAAGGAGAAAACTCCTGTACCCTCATATAGAAGCATCTGCGATAATGGTTGCTTTAAAAAAAATCATTTTGCAGTGCATTATACGTAGCATAGGATTTAAAAACAACAGGAGAATTCACAAATTCTGAAGTATATAAATATATACATAGAAAGTATAGGAAGGATACTAACATGATTGATAAGGTAGAATCCCAGAGATAATAAGCCACAAGGTCTTCTTTCCACTGTATGTTCTCCCTAAAAATTCTTAAATTGTGTAAACCATGCAAATATAATTTTACAGATGATGCATGATTTACAATACAGTTCTTACATATCAACTTCTAAAATTGTATGCTTTGATTTGTTTTTATTCACCACTTATTCTCAAACACATTTGAAAATGTTTTGTAACTAAATTCACCTTAAATTTGCTTTTCTAGCTCACCACCTGCATTGCATAGAATTTAAGCTCAGCATAGAAGAGGAAATTTTGTTTTTTCTGTAGGAATTTTCTGTAGTTCCATACAATTGTGTCTTGCACGAAAATGTACTCAGCAAGTACATGTTAAGTGAGTGAATGAATTCCCTTTGTGTGAATTACAGTCAGTACCGACCCAAGGCCCCCTCTCCTCCCTCTAAGAAGTTCACAGTGACTGCCCATGCTCAGAGGCCAGACCGCTGTCGCCTTCACTACTGCTGCACAGGTCTGGTGGACAAGGTCCATAAGGCACAGCCAGGATTAAAAGACTCACAGGACCTCCTCAAATTATTTATTTGCTGATCAAAATAATTACAGATCACAAAGAAACTATTTTCAAAATCATGTGATTGTATGATTGTCACTGGTCCTTTTATGTAACTTAGAAACTCAGTTGCAAGTCTAACTTTGAGGGCCTACATAGACAAGCTAAAGAAAATAAAGAGAAATCAGCTAGGTTCAGAAGGGTGAGAAAAAATGTTGCTCTTCTCTATAGCATTTGTGATTTTTGTTTAGCCCCTAAACCAGCACTGTAAAGGGAATTAGGAACTCTTCTGTCAAAAATTAAAATGTAACCCACACAGTGAAACTGAAAAATCCTCATTCTCTACTCCTCTGTAGCTACCTGGTGGCAGCAACAGGGTGTGAGCTCACACCCACAGCCCTTGACCAGGCGACCTGCAGGGGACAGCACTTCCTGTCTCTCTGGCAGGGACAATCAGTCCCTGATATGTAGCAACAGATGTGTCGGTTCTGAGCTCTGCCTGCATGCGTGACCAGAAAACACCACATGTAGCTCCTTACTTCTGATTTTCGATTTAAAATTGTTATGGTTTGTTGACCCACTGGTTTTATACTTTCTGAAGTTTTATAATAGTGAAGGTAATATATATTAAAAGTAAGCTGATGTATCCAATGTTGGCGAGATTATCTTTCAATGCTGCTATTATAGGGGGCCTGCCAGTCAGCTCAGTTGTTTAAGCCCCTGCTCATGCAAACGCAGTAAGGCTCAGGGTACTGCGGTTCGATCCCCAGCTCCACGTGCCTTACCAGACTCACCCTTAAGGCAGCCCGAGCCAGCAAAAAAAAAAAAAAAAAAAAATCCCCCTTAATGTTCCCATTATATAGCAAAAAGAAATTATTGTTCTTGTTAACATGAGCTAAAGGAGTATGTGAGGACATAAGTTGTAATTTTCTAATGGGGGAGGGGAACGATGGTCTAAAGCCTGCCACTCTTCTTGGAAGTGGCTAATAAGAAATTTGGGCTAAATTACTGCAATCATCAATAAAATAATGTAAAGCCAGCCATAGTCCGCCTGTATGTTCATTTAGCCTGGGCAGCAGCACAAATGAAAAACAGCACGCCATAAGTCTAAATACTTAAGGAGTTACAACCAGGCTAATGAGCCATTGCTTGAGATTTGCTCTCCTTTACTAGCGTGACAAATGCGCCCACCCACTCACACCCGGCAGGCCAAACTGCTCATGCTATGAAAAGCTGTCCCTCAGACAGCCCTCAGACAGGCAGATGAGGGAAGGGATCAGTCTCGACCCTCAAGGTAAATTTTGGGGTGTCGTGGGAGAGGTCATTGTGGGGAAGTTGGCAGTAAGTCTGCTGGGTCCGTGAGCACCTACCTATCCAGGAGGCTGGCAGTGATTGTCAGTTCTCCAGAAGTCCCTCTTGGGCTGGGAGCACTTGGCGGCCTAAGTGCCTGCCTAGCAAGTGCAGGGTGCTCAGTTAGATTCCCAGTATGGCAGGTCATTACCCCGGCACACCATGGAGGCTGAGACAGGAGGATCAATATGAGTCTGAGTTGAGGAGGTAGGAAGAGGGGGAGGAAAACAAGGAGGAGGGGGAAGGGAAGGAGGACGGGGGGGGAGGAGGGGGGGAGAGGGGAAGGGGAGGAGGAGGGGAGGAAGTCGAGGGGGAGGAAGAGGGGGAAGAGGGGGGGAAGGGAAGGAGGACAGGGGGAAGGGAAGGAGGACGGGGGAAGAGGGGAAGGGGAGGAGGAGGGGAGGAAGTCGAGGGGGAGGAAGAGGGGGAAGAGGAGGAGGAAGGGGAGGAGGACAAGGGGGAGGAGAATGAGGAGGAGGAGGAACAGGAGTCCCTGTTGCCTGGGTATATGGCTGATACTGAAGCTAGACTTTCCACTGAGCTCCTTGCTTGAGCATGCACATGCACAAGATCGATGGCTCGGCCACAGAGCACGGGCAAAAATACTGTATAATCATTAAGACAATGAAAAATCATATAATTTGTGTTAGAGTGTGTCAGCACCTGATGCCTGTGAGTCTGTGAGAAGATGCCCATTTAGAGAAAAGGAATCAGGGCCTGTCAAATAGCTCAGCGGATTAAAGCCCCTGTTCAGGCAGATGCGGGGGCCGGAAGTTCTGTCCCCGGGCCTGCTGTGTCAGCCTAGCCCCCGGGCGCGCTGAGACTGTGATTGAGACTGGGAGTGGGGGCGCACGCCTGTAATCCCAGCTCTTGGGAGGCTGTAAACAGGAGGATCACTACGACTCCCATCTAGGCAGTGAGACCGTGTAGACCTTGTCCTAAAATACAAGAAAAAAATAGAGAAAAGGAATCACAGGATATGAGTTTATCTGAGTTTAACTGGAACAATAACTTTTTTTAAAAAATAGTAAAAATGATAGCGTGAATGCAGTCTATGGAGAAGAACCTAATGGTGGACAAAGCACATAGCTCAGGCTCCCAGAGAATCCTACGCGCTCATTTCTGCTGCCCAGAACCCATTGCCTCCTGCTGCTTTATCCTCCTACCTTTTCTTTTCCTCCGCTCCAAGGCAGCACCACGTTCTCCAAATAGCAGAGGCAGGTTATTTGCTTTGAAACATGAGACAGTGGGGCAAACTGTGCCACATAGTCTGGGGTTCAGGGATGCAGAATTTTAGTTTTCAGACATAGGATAGCGCGTCAGCCATTTTTCTCATGGCTATGACATGGTACCCAATTTCCGCAGTTTAAAAGAAGAGAGGCCTAATGTGGCATCCAGGTTCAAGGGACTCAGGCCATGGGTACCGGCTCCCAGGCAGACACATTGTCCTGCAGCAGTGCTGCTCCGTTCATGTTGGCCAGGATGCAGGACAAAAGAAAGAGGTTGATGAGAGGGAGGTCAGGTACCAGCTCTAAATCCTCACGTCATGACACACACACACACACACACACACACACACACACACACACTATGTGTTTTACTAATTCTGAAGGAGGCCACCAAGCGAATCAAGGTAGCACAGTGAGGTTTAACCCCCATATTCACTTTTAAGAAAACCAACACAAGTTTGTCAACTTCAGTGTGGCATGTTTTCTGGAGAGTTTTGTTCAACTGACCCAAAATCGAAAAGTCTACCTACTAAAAATAGTAGGTAGGAACAAGGCTCAGAATTGAAGTCTGTGGAATTTTAGCTTCTCTACTGCATGGGTGAGGGATGCCTTCAACCACTAGCGCTTTTTAGTCCATCAATACTTTTAGTGGCATATTCAGCAAACAGTAGGGGTATACGATTCAAAGATTAGAAGAAAAATAGGGAAAGTAAGCTCTTAGTGTGGTATGTAAAGAAAGAAAATCAATGAATGGTACTACTTCCTTTTTTAATCTTTTATTTATTTGACACAGGGCCTTACTACTCAATTTGCACTCAGTGATTCTCCTGGCTCAGCCTCCCCAGTGCTGGGATTACAGGCATGTGCCACCACGCCCAGTTTTGTTGGTGAGCTTAGTGCGCCTGGGGGTGGGACTGGCACAGTGTGAAGTACTGGGCATTGAACCTGGATCCTTATGCTTGCCACACAGGTGCTTAGACTGCCAAGGTATCTCTCTAACCCTGAATGCTACCACTTCTATTGCTAAAACAAAGCCTGATGTGAGGGACAGGGCTAAAGATGGAAGTAGAGACACTGTATTAAGCTGGAATTGAAGGGGCGACTGTCAGGTCTGAGTCAGAAGCCAGATCTGGAGATCAGGGAGAACTACTGACCTGGAAAACTGGGCAGGAGCTGGACATGTGAGTTAATGCAAGAGTCTAGGCAATCAGGGCCATACACACAAACACATCTATTAAGAAAATGTCCTTTGCACTCAGTGTAAGATGTGTCCTGGTTAGGTGCTATTTATTCCTTGTCCACCAGCAAAAGATAGGACTTTTCTTACTTTAGAAATAAGGCGACATTGGGAACTTGTGCACTGGTAGAAGAGAAGAAAATAAAAGCATTTGGTGAACACTATATATTGTGGGCCATTTTCTCTGGCTTTCCCATTACATAACGGTAATTCTCAGCAAAACTGAAAAAAATATTCACCCTACTTGGAGGAATTTCAAGAATATTAGAAATTTAAAATAGGCAGAAAGTACAATCTTTGGACCAGAAGGACTCCAGATTCAAACAATACCTGAATTTTGATGCCTAATATTAAAGAATATAACGCAATTTGTTATGACCAAAGAAGAAATGTAAGAGGCAGAGCTGTCAAAACTATAGTAAACAAAAGCAGATTTAGAAGAAAGTTGCTTTTGGTTGAATTAAAAAAAAGAAGTTGTTGAGTGTATTAGGTTTGGAATTACATAATTAAAACTAATCAGGACATTATATAGTATTTGAGAATTTATTTATTTATTTTTAATATATTTGATATAGGGTCTCCCTACACAACTTGGACTAGTAGTGATCCTCCTGCTTTCAGCCTCCCCAGGACAGAGTTTATAGGTGTGGGCCACCACACCCAGACTTTATCTCTGGCTCAGCATACCCAAGGGCAGGGCGGGTGCAGCGTGTGATATCTGGGATCGAACCCTGGTCCCTGTGCTTGCCTAAGCAGGGGCTCAGTCTGTTGAACTATCTCGCTGGCCAAAAAACCTTTTTTAAGGAGTTATTTCAGTAATACATGTATTAGCCAACATTGCACTAGTATAACAAACAGCCAAGATATTATTTTTAAATTAAAGAGGTTTACATGGGCTTACACTTCTTAGGGCTTTGGTTTATGGTCAGTTGTGGCCCTGGTTTCGGGTGTCTGAAAGCCAAACATGGCAGCAGAAGCAGAGCAATCCCACATGTCTCCAGCCCTGAGAGAGAGAAGAGGCAAAGCATGAGATTCCCCCCACCCCTCACATGCACACCTCAGCAGTCTAAACCCCTCCCCCTGGTTCCCTACTTGACAGTCCCACATCTCTCAATGATACCACCTTAGACACCAAGGTGTAGCACACTAGATTTAGGGGACAGTGGAACCCTAAGTACAGCGGGATTTATCAACCGCTAGCAACCTTACTGTACATCCAATACCCATTTCCATGCTTTAAGAACGTCAGTGAAAAGCACAAAGCTTTCTGCTTTGGCGGTATTTTCATTCTTGTGGAAGAGACAAACGAACTCTACCTCTACCTTACGCATGAGAAGATTTGACCACAGCCATAAGCTCAACAGCACATCCTTCGCACAGCGCCTTTTAGGATTCGTCACTAATGAATTACGCCAAAGACTGAATGAAAGACAAAGACACGCCATCCACATCTTCAAGAACAAAATCAGTGAAGGAAAGTTAAAGTGTTTTTAAAGAGATAGAATTGGGTACAAAGATACACTAATTAAATTCATGTGGGAAAATGGTAGAAGCAGGAAAATGTCTATCTTTAAGATAGATGATAAAGGCCCTTGTGAAATTATCACTATGGTCCCTAATTAGAAACATACATATTAACTGCACACATTTATCCCACAATGTTAATAAATGCACAGATTTTTAAATATATACTTATTTCTATAGATCCTATTTAATGCTGTCTGGCTATTAGGTGTCTAAGAATCAGTTCTGCAGTGTGGAACCTCTGGGGCCAGGCTAAAGAAGCTGTTTAATACTTGTTTGCAACACATAATGATTCCATTTCTCATAAGGAAGTGGTCTGCCAGGGAGACAGCTCAGGGGCATAAGTGCCTGCCGGGGAAGTGCGAGGTCCTGAGCTCGATCCCCGGGACCCCTCCCACACAAAAGAAATTAGTAAGGAGGTGGCTTTAATGTATGTGTTGTGCAACCACAGGAATGAATTAAAGAGGATTAAGGAGAGAAGCCACAATCGGGAGGTTGGGAGAGAGTCGATTGGAGTCCAGCTGGACTAAATGGGCCAACAGCTTGAAGATGATCAATACGCAATTTTTGCAAATAGTCACCACAGTGATTTGCCCAACTCATGTTGTGCGCAGCAGTGCCTCATATGGATGGCTTGATGGGCAGAAATGCGATTGCAGACAAGACTTTAATGTTTCATCACCAAAGTTTTAATAAATAAATCATTCAAATGATATGAGGGATACAACTGTAATGTAGAATTAATAGTGGTATATACCAGGTAGAACCTGTAAACATTTATAAAATATTTAGAAAAATCAATGTTACGTAGAAAATAACATCATTATTTGAGACCAATTTTTTCAGTCTGCCTTATCTGATAGAGCACTAAATCTATAATTCTATATTTTAGTATGACTTGGAATTCTCTTCTTGAAAAATCCGTAGGTCAGGTGTAAAATTTGCAGTTATACTCAAATGTCTATACATGCATTTTTGGTTCTTCCTTCACTCAATTCAACGTGTTCGTCAGTTGTTTCCCCTGATGGCCGAATAACCTACCTTTCACGGTATGCAAGTGGTTAATCTCTATGGAAAGCTGCAGGGCTTGGGAGATAGCCTGGAGGCATAAGCACCTGCTTGGAAAGTTCAAGGTCCTAAGTTCCACTCTTGGTACTGCAATGCATGCATACATGCATACATACATACATGCATACATACATACATGCATACATACATACATCTGCATATGCGTTTGTGGAAATGCTGATTTGCAGTACGATGCTCCCCCTTTTCCTTCTCCGCTTTTCTCTGGGTAGATCGTGAGCTGCATGCCTTTTGCAGTGTCCTGCATAAGCAGAGGCGCATCACCTCCTGGTGCCTCGGACACATTGCCGCCCACTGCCCGCACTCAGGTTGGGCTCACTAGAAACAGACATGCGTCAGCTTCTGCCAAGGAAATCTGTGCCCACCACGGCCTGCGTCTGTGAGGTTGAGTCAGGGGGGCTCTCCAGAGCTCCAGACCCAGCTGCTTGCCCTCTGGGCATCTCCTGAGTGTCTCGGCGCTGATGTACCCCTCTCCCGCTGTCCTGGGCCTGTGAATCACCCACAGCGCACCTAGCGCTGCGCAGGAATGACCAGGTTGTCGTGAAACAGCCTTCAGAGCCATGCATGAGTCCCCTCGGCCACTTCTGATGTGTGCACCCTCCGGCTGTGCTGGGGCTTTGTGAAATTTCAGGCAGTTCTGATGGAATTGCGCTGGACAGAGCTGTGAGAATTGGGAGAAAAGGACCTTTCCTGGTTTCCAAGGTCTACGGTATGACTTCTAGCCACACCCTCCCTAACACACCTTGGGTGTTAATCCACCAGAGGGGACCAGAAAGCAAACCCTAACATGACCACAGTCTCCCTCTCTTCTCCTGCCCCATCAAAATTTTCCCAAGTTGTCCACTGAGCCTGGGAGAGATTGTGCCCCTCAGCTGCGTAGAAATTATCCTCTTGTTTTATGTAGTAGACTGCATAGTAGTAGCCTTTGAGGAAAAGTCTCTAGCCTGAGCGCTTCAGGCATTCTATTCTGCTATTTTTATAACAGTACTTTCGTATTCTTCTCCTTCTTTCAAATACTATTCTGCAACCTGTGCTTTCCTAAGCTGAATCTGAGTGAAGTAAAGCATTAAAATATATATTCAGAAATTCAGAGTGGTTGCCAAAATTAAAATGAAAATAATAAGTTTGTCATTAAACACTTAGCACTATATCAATAAAGCTATAAAATAAAAATCTATTCTATTTTGACATTGCTAATTTGATTTGCATAGAAATTTGCAAATTAAAGAATGAAACGTTTAAAAATATAAATGATTCACATGGACAGTATTTGAACGCTGGAGCAAATCCACAAAGAAAAAGAAATTTTCCTCGCCGGCCCTGCTGCTGGGTCACTGAGCTGGCAATTGAGACTGGATGTGGTGCCACACACCTGTAATCCCAGCTCTTGGGAGGCTGTAAACAGACAGATCACTACAAGTCCAATCTAGTAGAGAGACCCTGAACACCCTGTGGAGCCTTTCCTAAAATAAAAAGAAAATGTAAATTTTCCTTTACATTTTTTAACATTCTCCAGAGTATATTCCAATACTTAAAAACTATTTGTATAGTAAAATGTAAAATGGCCTTAGTTGTTCTAAAAGCCTAATCTACACTTGAAACAAATGCTTCAGGAAAGAAAAGACACTCAAGACTCATCTGCTTCTGTTAATACAGACACAACTATTTCTAGATGAAAGCAACCGGGCCGGAGAGATAGCTCAGCAAACTAAGCACATGCTTAGGCGAGCTCAGGGACCCGGCTTAGATAACGGCACCACATGCTGCGCCGGCCCCGCACCCAGGTGTGCTGAGCCAGTCACTGAGTCCAGGCGTGGTGGCCCATGCCTGTAATCCCAGCGCTGGGAAGACTGAAAATTAGAAGATCACTAGGAGCTGTGTCGTGAGACCCCGTACAAAATGCATTAAAAATAAATCAATAAAAAGTGCATTTGTGCCACTTCAACAGATAAATGTCACCGAAGTGTGCTTCATTAAAAAAGGATCCGCTAACTTCTAATCTGACAGGAGTAGATCAAACAAAATGTCCTCTGTTCCATCACATGATTTTTTAAAAGAAGTTCAGTGGGCAAAAACCAGTATTTATTCCAACTTCAAATAAAGAAACAAATAAATAGGAAGGTGAAATGAGAATCAAGAAATATTTCTTTAACATATCCCCAGAGCCCTAAGTGCTTCAAACATAAGAAATCTTTGTTTTGCTTTATGTTTACAAGATTCCATGGCGCTAGTATTTTTTTAAATATTTCGTAAAATGTTTTGGCTGGGTCATAAGATTTTGACCAGGAGAATAAAGTAAGAGAAAACCATACAAAAATTTATTTAAGAAATAAAATAATGTTTTATATGATTACAAAGCTTGCAAATTCCAATTAAAAATTTTATATTTTAATATAAAAGTGTATGTAATAATCTGGTTAGAGAACATAAGCCAACAATAGGAAGGGGATATTTTTTTCATGATAAAATGCTTTGGAATGAATCAATTCACACACAATAGAATTCTTCAAAGCATAAAATTCATAGGAATTAATCCAATGATACATAGGCAAACTAGCATAAGAAATAGTATCTTTAAGAGAGGGCATCATCCAAAGTGTTTAGAGAATTAAAGCAATGGGCTTTTACTGAGGAAGATGAGATATTTAGAAAAAAAAAGCAATCTCAAATAAATCTTCTCTAAATAATGATTTTTTTTTTCAAAAGCCAGCGCAGCTCCTTTCAACTGCGTCCAATTCTTTTTTTATTATTAT
>NW_004524590.1:5695638-5706868 GCF_000260255.1 Octodon degus | reverse complement strand
GGGCGGGGCTGGCTGGCTTGTGGTGCTGGGGGATTGAACCGTGGTCCCTGTGCTTTGCTAACCTTGTTCTAAGTAGGTGCTTTAGACCACTGAGCCATCTCACCAGCCCTAAATATTGATTCTTCAACCATGACTCTAAGAAATTATTTTAAATAAAATCATAGAAATCACACTTTAAAGTAAAACTGATTAAAATATCAAATCAATTATATTAACAATGTAAAGCAGGGATGGGGAGATAGCTCAGCAGTCTAAGCACCTGTCTCACAAGCACAAGGACCAGGTTTCAATCCAAAACCAGGCATGATGACGTACACCAGTAATCCCAGCCCCGGGGAGGCTGAGACAGGAGGATCGCCAGAAATCTGAGCTGCATTGTGAGGCCCTATACCAAATAAATAAATAATTTTTTAGAAGATCAAAAATAATGTAAAAGCAGTAATAAATGAAAGGCAGTCAACAGGATTAATAACTTACTATATTTTACTGTTCAACAAGAAAGATTTTTTTAAATAATGTGAAACTATGATTAAAAAAAAAAACCCTGTAAATGTTGTCTTTTGGGTGTATGATCAACTTTCATATAAGGAGAATAATTTGTGTGCAAAGAATGCCTCTGCCCGTAGCGCGGTTTGTGCATCGCTGTGTGCGCGTGCCCGCCTGTCTGAGTGAGTGGATACCAGGGGGCTGGACCTGGACCTCCATGTAGTGTGCCTCTCAGACGGGAGTTAGTGTAGGTGCACAATGCACGTGGTGGTGGAAACCGGGAAAGTAAATGGCTACACTTTTAATGATGGTGGGACAATTGATCTTATAAAAATATCTCTCACAGGTGACTTTTTAAATAGTACATGCATTAAAATTCATTTCTATTATGACTGATGTTAAGAATGGTACAGGAAACAAGCCCCCAAATCTTTCCAGACACTCCCACCATAAATAAATATTTTTGCCTGTTTTTTGCCACCTATTTGACATGCACGACTTTGGATCGCTGACACCATACTTCACAACCAACTAGGACTCTCGCACTTTCATTAGATGTCACATTCATTTCTCGCTTCATCATACATGTTCAATAAGTGTCATTACGGACACCAAGGATGATTCCTCATACTGATTTTTATTTGCTTTACGAAACTGCATGGGATCCGTGCCTGAGTTCCCATTTTTCATCTTCCTAGATAACAGTTCGGCAACCACTTTTGTATGAGTTTTTTTTTTTTTATAAAACGCAAGCTTTCAACCGAAGTGTTTATAGCCCTGAAGATGTATGTTTTGTCTGTCCTTTTGCTTTTGTTTGGCTACATAAGATGCTTGTGTAAGAGATGAATATAAAGATGTGGATTATCTTCTCTTTTATTCCTCTTTCTGAAGAACATTGTTTAATTTAGTATTAAAAAGGTTCAGAAAGGAAACAAAAATGGTTTTGTATAATAAGCCTTGAAGAAGCAAGCAATTACAGTTATTTTTACATGGTATAATCAGTATCCTTTTAAATGTGTAATCAAGTGGCATCTATAATTATTTGGACCACTTGGCTCTGGCACACAATTGAGTACACTGAAGTGCACTTGCTCCTTCTTTTCTCCTACTCATTCAGTGCTTGTTACTAAGAGCTGATTTTCTTTTCCTACCATAAAGCTTAGTTTTGGAGGAATTCCAGTACCAGGCAAACCTGGGACCTTTCTAAAGAAAAACTTCCACGGATGTATCGAAAACCTTTACTACAATGGAGTAAACATAATTGACCTGGCGAAGAGACGGAAGCATCAGATCTACACTGTGGTAAGTCCTCTCCTGTGTCCTACCCTTGTGGTGTTCACTGTCAGGGGTAAATTTCGCTCTTGCCCCCGGCCCCTGCGTGTCTTGAGATTGTGTACCGTGAGCTCTTGCAGCGCCTACTAGCCTACCATTGCACAGCAAAGAACAACAGGGCTAGAGACTAAGCCAGGGTGGACAGCATTACTGGCAAAACAAATACATTAAAGACACAAAATTCCGACTTCCTGGCTGTAGTTATTTCCCAGCGTTGGGCAGTACTTGCAGCATAAGTAAGGACTGTGGATTTGGTTGTTATCCTTAGCAAGGGCGACAGGAGCAAGGGCGACCCTATTAGGTCCCTAACTTGAAAGTCAAGGACCTGCGTAGGCATTGCCGACTCACATAGCGCAGGGTAAACAATGTGGTGCGACTTCGGGGTTCTAGGAGGTCCCTTGATCTCATTTGTAGTTCTGGAAAATTATTTTCTAATTAGTTAAAACATGTCTTCCTTGCTAAAGCCTGAGGTTTCCCCAATAGAGCATGAGTCAGAACCAGTGCTTATTATTCTTTTTTTAAATTTTTTTTTCAAAATTTTATTGATAAACAGCAATGAGACAGTTTCAAATCAAATCGGAAGTACAGCTTCAACAAATAACACACTGCGTATATTCTTCTTAGTGGTTAATTGCTGTACAAGATGTGGACTTGAGATCCTATTTACAAACACCATTAGAACAAATCATTCCACTCATTAAGAGAATGTAACCATATATCAATCCTAACCACTTTGAATACACAGATACAAAATGGACATTCATCTGTATCCCCTTTTTTTTCTAAGTTCCGTTATTTGAATATTATAGGTATGTAAACTCAGCAAAATATTCTAAAAGGGTCCAGTAGCCAATAATAGCATTGGGGCTTCTGTTTAACTGGCAATGTCAGAGATCATTGACCTGAGTCCCCTACAGCTCAACATAACAGCATGGCTTTACTTCCTATATTTCGTCTTCATACTTTTCTACTGGATGGTTAAGACCAAGGTAAAGCAGGACCTCTGCAACAAGAGTTGTAGCTTTTTGGTCTGAGAAGGTCAGTGAAATCCCCTCAGATTGTAGAACCTTTGTCAGTGCAGCCATGTGGATGAGTCACAGCCATTGCTTGGCCAATGTGCTCTCTGTGAAAGCCTGAGAGAGTGTTTTCTCCCCTTGTGACTCTCCTTAATTATTCTTTTTTTTTTGAACACTGTTTTCTCAGTACCTCACCCACGGTAGGAGCTAAGCAAAGGCGTGACTGTTTCCAGCTGTACTGCGAACCCTGTCCCCTTGGAGTTCTCTCAGTACTTGCTGGGTAAATGTTGCATCTCTTGAGTCCTGCTTTGTGGTCCTGTCGATATAATTATTATTACGATGTCATTCTCCATCTCTGAGCATTGCCTTTGCTCTGAAAGGTTTTAATAATGTGGCCATAAACACTTTTTTAAGAACAAATAATGCTTACATGGCGTAGCTTTCCCCCGTACATTTTCTTTTATGTGTTTTTTATTATTATCTTTTATTTTTAAAGAGAACACAAAAATGGCTTAAAAAAGGAATAAAAACATTAAAAATGATACAGAATCTCCCTGAACAAAATGATAGGAATTCAAAATTATAAAAATAAATGATGGGAATTCAACAATGGTTGTTATCTTACATATTTTGTCTTTAATTTAGTTGTTGAGATTACCAGACAGAACATTGGTCAACAATTACAAAAAAATTCAAAACGAGAAAAAAGCATTAAATATTAACTGCTCCTTTCAATAGACCAGCAGAAATCAGCAATACAGTTATCTCAGCTATATAGATATAGATAGATATAAAGATATCTTAAGTATTTCTTAAATTATTTTAGTATTTCATTTTGATTTATTTAATATTATAACATCATTCTGCATAAATGTTGTTAGTAGATTCTCAGTTATCATGTAATAAATACATTTTCCTAATGTACTAATTTCATCGTTCTATCGTTTGAGTGAAATATTTAAACCTTATTTCTTTTATCAGTGTTGGGTGGTGTAGGCCCGTAATCTCAGCATTGGGGAGGTTGAGGCAGGAGGATCTCTGAGAGTTTGAGGCTGTGACCTCCCTAGTGAGTTCAAGGTCACTATGAAATACACAGCAAGACCTGCCCTCTCTCACATGCCTCCTTCCTAAAATAAATTATCTTACTTTAAAATTCATGTGATTTATTTTTATTTATTTTTATTTTTTTTATTTTTTTTTAATTTTTTTATTTTTTATTTTTATTTATTTGAGAGAGAGAGAGAGAGAGAGAGAGAGAGAGAGAGAGAGAGAGAGAGAGAGTGGTGTGTGTGTGTGGCCAGCTTAGCCCACCAGGGGGCGGGGCTGGCTGGCATGTGGTGCTGGGGGATTGAACCGCGGTCCCTGATGCTTTGCCAAGCTTGTTCTAAGTAGGTGCCTTAGACCACTGAGCCATCTCTCCAGCCTCTCTTTTATTTTTATAACTGTCATAATTATTACTTCCTCTCTATATACTTAGGATTTTAACATATTTTTTTCTTTCAACTATCAAACACAATTTGTAAAACTTGAGACCGCTATTTTGTGTTCATTGCGTTTAGTTGTATTTTTTGTAGAAAGTAAAAATTGTGCTCTGATTCCTCCCTAACTTTCATCAATTTCTTCTGTTGTCATTTTCTAAATAATTCTCTTTCATCATTCTTTTTTAGGATACATATGAAGATAAAAATTTCTCTTATTCTTGAAATATATTTGCTCTAAATATAAGGTATCGTGTTCACAGTTCCTTTTTCATAGCACTTGGAAATGTTGGGCCATTTTCCTTTCAACTCAGTGACAAATCCCTTCTCTCATTCTGATTGCTTTTCTGCCATAGGTAATGCATCATTTTTCTCTTGATGATTTCCAGATTTCTTTTGTCTTCAGTTTTAGAAGTTTGTCTCTTTTGAGTTTAACCTATTAAGTTTTTCTTCTGTTTCTTGAATGTATGGGCTTCTATCTTTCACAACATTTATGAATTACTCTCCCATTACATGTATAAATACTTTTTATAGCTCTGTCCCTTTTTCACCTTTTTCCTAATTGAATCAATCAGAATAATGTATCTCTTCTTATAATGTTAAAAATCGTATTTTAGCTGCTCTTCAAGTTAAATTATTTCTTATTACATATTTGATATTGCTTGTCTTTGTTCCTCTAGTGGTATTACTATACTCACTTATTAATTTTGTCTAATGCTGTATTTTATAGTTCTAAATATTTCATTCATGTCTTCCTTGTATCTTCTATTTCTTTGCTAAGAAATTCTCCTTGTTACTGATGCTTTCTCACTTGTTATTTGGATTTTAGAGATTATTATTATGCTGGATAGTTTAAAATATATGTTAGATAATTGCAACATTTCTATCATCCAAGCTGGCATTTATTCATTGTCTTTTTTCCATTTCATTTGAGGTCATTTTTTGTCCTGGTGTAACAGTAAAATCTTTTAAACAGAAAACCTGGATATCTCAGGTCTTGTGTTACAGGGAATCTCGTTTAAACCTACTTCAGCCGCTTGTTCTGACATTGTCCAGGTAAAGGATGAAGTTTTGCCTCAGTACTTCTAGACTGGCACAGAAGTGTGATCTTGTTCAGCATGCCCTAATACCGGAGCATGGAAAAGCTACTTGTCCCTAGAGCTACATGAGAGTGTGGATTTGTCACTGATCCCTCTGTCTGAGATCAGTGGGAAAGGCTCAGCGCCTCCCACATGTGACTTGGGCAGACCTTCGAGTGTGGGCGGCTGGCTCTCGCTATCACAGGACTGTAGGGATGGTCGCTGCCCTCCACTGAGCTGTCTCCAGCACCATCTCTGCCGGCGATGGATGGATCCCTCAATCCTGCCCAGAAGCCCAGGGAGAAACTCTGGATTCTCTGACAGTGATTAAATTCCCAGATTCCTAACATTAATTTTTCAGATCTAAGACATTCCTGAATTTGTCTTCTCCGGAAGCACCTGGATGCTGAGGCATCGTGCGGCAGTGTAACAGGCAGGCCCTGGTTCTTTCTGTGGCTCTTGCTTGGGTGGAAGAGTCACTCTTAAAAATATAAAGTCTCACTGTGCTGTCACCTTCTTCATTCATTGCTTAGAGATAACAGGCTTTCAGGATTTTCTTTGTTTGTTAGTTTTTTTATTTTGTTTTGCTTTTTTACCTGTGCTAGTTGAGGTGTTCCCCAGGTTGTGAGCCATTCAGCAGTACCGCAGGGACATGGGAAGAAAAGTAGAAAATACAGAGTTGTCCACGATGTTGTCCCCTGGCTGCACAGGCGGGCGTTCTCTCCTCTGTCACCTTGCACAGCCCTTTCAGGTATCGCTTGTACATAAGCTCCAGCATGGTTGGGCGAACTGGTATTTAAAGGGTCCTGTAATTATATTTCCCTCTGTAAGCAAAACCTATAATGAATATTTATATTTTGGGTCCCATATCAACATGTCATCAATTATTTCTGTATGTTTATGTACATTTTGTGGAATATAATATTTACAGTGAGGGGGACTGCATGTACTGTCCACACCTTCTTTTTTCTTCCCTTTCTCTTCTCATCTTCCTGCTGCCTCCTACTCTCAATCCCATTTCCATTTAAAAAATCTTTGTTTCCTTTACCTGCTTTTGAAAATAGCCCGAGGGACAGTGGGATGAGTATGAGAAACGGGGACCTGAGAGAAATGCTTGAGCCAGCGCAGGTAGCTCGGGGTTGGACTCTTGGTACCTGAGATAGGAGGATTACAAGTTTCAGTCCCACCTGAGGAACTTAGTGAGACTTTCTGTCAAAAATGAAACACACAAAGGCGCTGTGTTCTATCCCCAGTACCATAAAAAAGAAAAAAAAATCATGCCTGGATTTAAAGTTGTCAACATTTAAAAAATCTGAATCCAATATGTTATCACTTCAGTTGGGAAGAGTCAGGATGGTGCTGAGAAGGGCTTTGTCTCCTGGCTGATTCTGAGTCCAGGGACGGAGCTCGCCTACCTTAGACCCTATGCACATCTCTTGACAATCCCCCCCTTGCCCAAGGCTTACTTTTTTGTTTCCTGATTAACCTGTATAGTCCTTAGGTAATGTGTTTTCTTAAGATAAGGCGAGGTTTCTTTTTTTTTTTTTTTTTTTTTTGTGGTCAACTCAGCCCATCCTGTGGTGCTGGGGATTAAACTGCAGTCCCTGCGCTTTGCCTAAAGTTGCCTAACTAGGCCCTTTAGATGGCTGAACTATCTTGCTGGTCTAAGGCAAGAAGATTTGAGGAATAGAAAAATTCATTTACTCCTGCTCCTTCCATAGGATTATTTCCAAGTAATAGTTTTCTTGTTTTGGGGGGTTTTTTTTGTATAGGATCTCACTATGCAGCTCTGACTCACAGTGATCCTCCTGTTTTCAGCCTCCCCAGCACTGGGATTATAAGCATGCACCACTACACTTATTCACTGTGGATGGCTTACTGTGCCTGGGGGTGGGGCAGGCATGGCATGTGGTACAAGGGATCGAGCCTCTGTCCCTGTGCTTGCCTAAGCAGGCGCTTAGTCCGCTGAGCTACCTCACCAGCCCAGAAATATTTCATAATATATCAGACCCTTGTGATCACCACGCTAAGGCAGGGACACTAGCACTGTGGTCACATAGGTAAACCAGAAGTTTTACTTTGTTAACTAAAAGTCCAGGACTTCAAAGAGCAGCACCACAGATCATTGTGCAAAGAGTATGCAGAGTGAGCTGAAATGCAGGAAGTCTAGGAAAACATCGCTCATCTTCATTGTTCATAAAACGGATGCTTAAAAGTGCGGCAGCCTGAGCTAGGATCTCTTGGCAATATTCACAAAGGAAATCTCCGTACTTAGGAGATTAGCACGTGTCTTTAGGGATGAGATATGACCAACACAGTCACCGAGCAAGCAGAACCAAGAGTGTGTGTGAGGACAGACGACCAGAGCTTGTGCGTGTTGGCAGCCCCCCGTTCTTTCCTCAGAGAACCATTCATCAACACATTCACAAATTTGTAGTGATTTTGAAGCCACTTTAGCACTTGTTAAGTTGTCTGAAAGTTTGCTTGTGTTCCTTATCCCTTGGGGCTTCATTTCAGTGTCATTAATACAAGGCCCAGAGAACCCTTTTGGCATGAATGCACTGGAGGGGGAAGAAATCCCAAGAAAACTCTTTTACAGAGCATGTAGACAGTGTAGTGAGTTTTCACTTGCATAATGTGAAGGAAAAACACACATTAGTTTTCTTCTATTGCTTCTATTAAGTGAGGTGAAAAAGCATGTCACACGCACACATTTATGTACGGAACTTAGGATGGCGGTGAGAGGACTTGGTCGGCTGACTGATCCTGTGAGTCCAGAGACGATACTTGCCTCTTTCTGGGAAGGAATGATTTGCACTATTAAAAACTAAAGCACGAACACTCTCATTCCTGCCATCAGACTTAAAGTCTCCGCCCAAAGACATCGTGTCTGCTGCAAAAGTGAGCTTTGCTCCAAGTCATTCAGGCACTGTGGTGCCAGGTAAGGCTTTTGGAAAAAAAAAAAAAAAAAAAAAAATTCACCCTTTTCCAATGTTCACAGTTCCTTTGCAGTGATAGAGGCCTGGATAGCTCAGAGTTTATCAGGACATCAGGAAATCTGGCAGCAGGTGCACGCAAGTGTGCATAAGTTATGAAATGTGGCTCAAGGCTCGGGAAGCGCTGCCTCCCCCGCTCCTGTCGCACACCTCTCCAGTAGCTGCATTCCGCTGGCATCCTCTGTGCCATCTGTCATCCTTCTCTTGTGGGGCCTGCCCACTCCCTGGAGATCTACCAGCTGCTCCATGGGGGACAATTCAATACAGTCTTTATAGCTCTATTTGACTACAGGACAATCCTCCACATGCCAACATGCAGTAAAACTAACAGCTGAAAGTAGACACAAAAAATACCTTGCTCTTCTTCCTCAAATCCTCCATCCTATGATAATACAGTAGCATATAACAAATGATCAGAAAGTAAATGGCCCACTGAAGCATATGTAGAGCACTTGTAATGTGGATTATTAGATACAAAAACATAAGAAATATATTACCAAGGTAGTTTCCTGAACATGATTAATCTCATCTTTTGCATTCCACAAGAAACGATGCTTTCGTTGGAGCTTTTGTTTTGCAATATTGCACCCTCTTTCTAGGAGGCGGGGAGAAGAATATGACTATGGGATAGTTGTTTGTAGTCTCACTTCAATGTAGGTCTTAAAATGATTTTTTTCAATCAAAAGAGGAGCATTTTAGACTTGTTTCTGTTACATGGTCATTGGTAGTAGGGAGAAAAAATAGCTAGTAGCATCACTATGGTTGTAGGATTTGCCTTGAGCCTAATTGACCATGTCAATTAAATTCTGTATCTTTGTATTCAAATAATGGAAACCAGGGAACTGGTTAGTCAGTAGTCAACATTAAGCACATATAAGGATAATAACCAATCCAAGACTAAAGCTTCCGGATAATTACATAGTATCTTTCCACCTGTTCTAGAGGGAAACCTAATAGACTGAATTGAGTGTTCCCAGCAGCAGCAGGTGTTACATAATTGCAGAATGTTTGAGGCCTTCATTTTCTAATCTCTACACTTCCTTTAGGATAGGATGTTGGGCAAATGATCCAAGTACCCATACCCTTGTGTGTAGAATGGGATGAGAACAGTATGGACTTCAAAGGTCTAATGGAAATGCTGACCGTGCTTGCCCTGTGTTTCTCTCAGTGCACGCCCCACAGTGGGCACCAAGTAAACTGGAGCTATAAATAAGCAAAAAGTCACCAAATCATTCAATTATGGTTGGTCTGATTTATTTGCCATTTTTCACAAATAATTAATGAAGCCACCTATAGTTTCTGAATAATAAAAGTAGACTGGAAGTAGCTCATTCTTTCCTGCATCTAAATTCTAGTTTACTCCTAACCTATCTGAATCATAAAGTGGGTTTGGACTAAATCAATTACAAAGTTATGCAACTCATTCCTCTGAGGAAGTTAAAAGACAGCTTCAATCTAGACCTGATTGAATGATGGACTCCTTAAAGGTCCAGTATGTGGAAAGGGATGTTGCCCAGTGCATTCTGGTCTTTATAGGCATACAGACTACTAACAACAGTGGAGCTCTGTGAAATTTGTCTGTTATTATTATTTTTTTTTTGGATCTCCTCTGCCGTTCAATTCATTAGAATATAGTTATCCATTTCTTGCAGCTCCCCAGCGAAGAGAACACTTTCACCCACAGAGAAAGAAGTGCATGTACACTGGTTTCCATTTGTGTGCAGTGCGAGCGCACGCACACACACACACACACACACACACACACTCCCCTACTCAAGCAACCTTTGTCTTACCTTCCTGTGACCCACAAGCTCATGAAAGCTGCTTTGAGAATGCTCCTTTCTGTCTAGTGAAGCCTATAATCTCTTCAGCTTGCCCCAGGATCATGCTCGTCTCTGCAAGGATGTGCGCTGATAAATGACACCTTCCCTTGATTGGAGGCATCTTTGGATAGAGCAGCTATATACCACCTGTGCCCAGGCTGTTTCCTGCTGCTCGCCGCTGCCATCTGACCAGGCTGCCATGCGCTTCCCTGCGTCTGTTTCCGTGCTCCTCGTAGCTCAGAAAAATGATTCTGAATTATGAGCTTCCTGAGTAGTCACTTCTTTTCTTTCTTTGGGAAAATTGAGATGAAATAGTTCAAGGTTATAAAAAGACTAATGTAGCTTACTGTTAAAAATTAAAAAAATATATAAACAGAGAGGAATGGTCATAATATTAATTTCATTGGGCAGCTGTAACAAAGTACCATACACCAGATGGCTTATAACAACAGCAATTTATTTCTCACAGTTGTGGGAGCTGAGGAATTGGAGGTCAGAGCAGCGGGGGTGCGGGGTGCTGGGAGGGCCCTCCTGTGGGGTTGGGACTTCTGGACGCATCCTCGTCCTGTGGGCGGGCGAAGCATCTCCTTGGGGCCTATGCCTTTAGGACACTAAGCCAGGGCGTCAGGATCCAGTCACCTCCTAAGAGGCCTTACCTCTTAATGCCGTCCCATTTGGGATTAGATTTCAACATACAAATCTGAGAGACGCACAAATATTTAGAATGTAGTGGTCATTCTGTAGAAAAAATGGTTTTACCGCCAGTTAAGGAGAATATTCATTTCTGAAGTGCTCAGTTGAATTCACTTGTCTGAAGAAATCATTGTGTGAAGACATTGAAGAAAAGTCAAAAATTTTAAAAATATTTCTATACATTACTTCATAAAACTGTAAAATATATAGAATAAAGCTCCAATCAGCCATAAAAGGATTGACTGTCATATCCATATAACAGAGGGTATACTATACTTTATTGATAATTTTATATCTTCATTGGGAGCATAGTGTTTTCCTTTAAAT
>NW_004524590.1:5661171-5694763 GCF_000260255.1 Octodon degus | reverse complement strand
ACACATGAACACATGCACACATGCAGGCAAACATTCACACATGCAGGCATACATCCACACATGCACACATGTGTACATATGCTCACAGGCTGGATTGACCCGAGAATAGCACTGAGCACTTGCTCAGGCAGACGCTAAAGGTCACGAGGCATTTCAGAAGTGGATGCTGCATGCTTTCTAACTTCCATGGAACTAGCTCCTGGCAATTTCTTGTAGTGTAAGGGCCTTGGGGCAGAGTCAGTGCCCTTGCTTAGAGAGGAAGGACAGCCAGGCATGCGTGTCGGGTCTCACGTGTCCTGTAGCTCCCAGCTTCTCCCTCCTCTGGCATCTGGTCCCTAGGCTGAAGGAGATGGTGGTGTGTCCCTCCCAGGAATTATGTGGTTCTCCAGGAACTCAGCCCCTGCTCCAGGGTCTCGTATTCTTCCTGAGTGGACGCTTTTGTGCAGGGAGTTTTCAAAACTGTTATCGGCTCTTGCAGTTTGTACACGTTCGCTTCCCTGTGTCTCCCCCTTCCTGTGCAGCCATGCCTGGCCCACACGGTGCTTCTGGAGGTGCAGCCATGAATCTCCTTCTCTTGGTCTCTGTCTCCCATTCCACTGAGCTGAATTTTCTTCTCCTCTGCCTTCCCTCTGACCCAGGCTCCTGTTGGGCATCCTTCTCCAAACTCACTGGCAAGATTCATGTCCTAAACCCAAGTAATACTCAGAATATTTAGCTGGCTATCAGAAGTCCATACAGTAGGTGCTAGAGCCGGGAGGCTGTGACAACCATGGAGCCTCAGGTGGCTGCAGAGTAGGACAGTCCAGGAGAATCCAAGACAGGCAGACAAGTCCAGATTGTGCCCAGCCCCTCAGAAAGTTTGGGCCAGTGACTCTTTAGCAACAAATATAATGTCTAAAATTTTAGTAATGACAACAGCCCCGGGGCATGCCAGCATGAGCCTGTGAGATAACTAGTGTGTACCGTGAACTCCAGGGCATTGTCAGTGACTTCTGAGAGCACAGTGCTGAGAACTGTAGCTAGGATGTCTCAACAGAAGAGGCCCAATAGTCCAGAAGCACTGTGGCATCTGCTGTGGCCAGGGCTGGCAGTCCCACCCATATGCTGTCAGCTGGCCTTGCCCAGGCGTATTTCATGGCCACCTCCCCCTCAGGGACCCTTTCCAAATCTAAGCTCCATTCACTTTCCTTGCTGAGAACCATATACAACTTAACACTTGAGCACTTACAGAATCCACAGCCAATGGTCCTTGTTTCAGAAGCATACAACCCTTTAAGTTCTACCAGGTTGAGATTTCAGAACTCAGAGTTCAAAGCTAATGTTTTGGTTGGGGCTGCTGCTTAAACTGCCTCCCTGCTCTCCGAGTCATGGTTCTGCTAACCTCTGTTCTATTCACCTCTTGTCATTACTGTTTGCCCGATGTTATTTTGTGTGCTTTTCTGGGTTGCCTTCTTTCTTCCCATGGCTCTGGTTTTGCAGCCTCTCCTGCTTTACATTCACCCAGCCCCTGCCTGGGGAGCCCATCCCTGCTTCTGACTGTCATGCTGCTGGCTTCTGTACCCAGCTTGTCAGATAAACACCGTTGACAGGCCTTCAGCAGCAGCAATCACAAGGTTACCTGGGCTCACAGAGACTTCGAAAAGCACAAGAACTCTGCTTGAGATTCAAGGAGGAGTCAGTTTTGAGACAACACCACAGAGAGAGGGGAAGTGCCTCAACAAGGGGCGTGATATGTGTAGAAGTTCTGACTGCGCCTCAAGAATGCATTTTAGGGGGCCTGCCCATTAGCTCAGTTGTTTAAGTGCCTGCTTAAACAAAGCACTCAAGCTCAAGCTGCTGTGGTTCAAACCCAGATACTCACGGCAAACCAGAAATGCCCTAAAGGCATCTTCTGGCCTCCAAAAAAAAAAAAAAAGAATGCATTTTATTTCTTGCCAGTAGTTATTCCTCTCACCTTAAGTATTTTGTAAGTCTCACCAAAGAAACACTCTTCCATGTTACTCATGATGTTGAATGTATGACAGAAGTCAGAGCATGAGTATGGATGAAGGCCCCTCTTGTTGAGGGGGAGAAGAGCATGGTCTTCAAAGGCCGTGAGATTCAATCCCAGCATCCCCTTGATCTCCCTAGAGCCCGGATAATCAGGGGCATTCTTCCATGTCTTTGTCCGCACAGTGGAGCTAATAATGCCTACTTCAGGTAGAAAGAGGGACTCCTAGGGTATCACAGGCACCGGCATAGAGTTACTAATAGTAATGGTATCGCTATACTACTTATTGCCTGTTTTGCCCACCTTTCTCATTGATGTTCTCTGTGAAGACCACTGTGCTATAACTCTTTTCTATCTTCTTCTATGCATTGCCTTTCCTGAGTGCAATGCTAAAGATTTAGATCAGTGTTTAATAATTGCCTGAGGAGAATTTAACTCTTTAAAAATATAATAATAACTTTGATTACATTGTATTTTGCATAACATTTCCGAGGCCTTGCTGCTGCTACCGTACTGGGTAGCCTGGCTGTAACGCAGGCGCACCTATCTAGGATAAATTTTAGATAAGATGAAATTTCAAGATTAAACTGAACTTTTTCTATGTCATCATAAGCTCCTAATAACATCCTTTAAATGTTTCTTGTTGAAGACAAAATTCTGAATATACTGCATGTGGAAGAACTGGGCCGGCTTCTTAGAAATTCTTTACCTTTTGTTACAAGATTTAGAAAATGTGTGTATCTGGCAAGGTCTAGGTTGTTTGAAAAGAATGAAAAAAATCTATATCTATATCTATATCTATATCTATATCTATATCTATATCTATATCTATATCTATATCTATATACCTATATGCCATTCACTACCAAAATGGATAAAAGAAAACCCTAAAGGATCCAGAAATAGGTAGTGTAAACAAGTCTGATGCCTCTTCTCAGTGTGGGAGACTGGACCGAGTAGCCATAGGAGCAACCCCTGCCTGCCTGCCTCCCAGGCAGAGTCCAGATTTCCCTAGGGTTGGTAGGGGTTGGTTGCCATGGGAACATGCAGCTTCTATGCCTGGAAATATCTCACAGTAGATCAGACATGCTAGTTGCCTTAGAGAAGCCGACTCCAGTAGGACTGGCCAAGCTGACTTACCCTATAGAGAAACCTGGGGCTGCCCACCAAAAATAGTGACAGCTGGCGGAAATTAGCAAGTGTCTTCCGGGCTCTTTTACCCTGCAGTGTCACAGGAGTACACCCTGGTGAAGGAACATAGCACTCAGCCAGCTGACAAAAGAGAAGTGTTTGCAAGTCCAACCTCATTATAAACAGCAGGATAAAGAAGGATCAGTTTGTAGCTCACACTCAAGACAGTGACTAACACAGCCATGAATCTCTTTTCTTCATTTAAGAAGAGACATGAAATGCTGAGGTCTCAGACATCTGAAACAACAGCTAATATCATTTATGTGTCCAAATCCTTCTTCTCACCAAGAGGAATTTCTTATCTCAAGTACTTCAGTACACTGAATATAAAATTGTATTTGATGTAGGAAAAATTTCATTCTCTATGTGAGGATTTTCTATGTCACATTCCTCACAAAAACAACCTTCTCTTATATCATCTAAAACTTTTTTTGCTGGTTACCACCATCTCTTGAAGTCAGTTTATTTCCCAGTCATTTCTGTCTCCAGTTTCTCTTAAGACCTTTCAGCTCATCTCTCCATTTACCACTCGGCTCCTGGGGGTGCTCAGTCTCATCCACGGTGACTAGTTAGTACCTCATCACTAGTACCAAACCCCACATTGTTCTCGTAGCAGCCACAGAAGCAGGCTTTTAAAGGTTTTCATGTCTGAGTCAACTTCACCAGTATGATCTATAGCTACGTAAAAGACTTGTCTTTAAAATAATGGAAAATTCCTGGCATCTGCCATGCCAGCTCTGCCCCCAAGATGTACTGAGAAGGCAACTGAGACTGGGCATGGCAGTGCGTGCCTGTAATCCCAGCTCTCGGGAGGCTGTAAACAGGCAGATCGCTAGGAGTCCAATCTAGTAGTGAGACCCTGAACACTCTCTAGACCCTTCCCTAAAATACAACAAAAAGCAAATAATAAAAAGTGGCAATTTAAAAATAAGAATACATTGATTGCCTCTAACCAAGTAACTCAAATAAGGACCAAGGCTAAGTTGACATGCTTCAGTCCCCCTAAGCCACATTTGACCTGACCAACAGAAATCTCATGCTCATAGACATTGAAGGGAGGGCATGCTCTACAGTCCCCCATTTAGCTCCCTTACATGTGCAGATCTATGAAGTTTGAATTCATCCAGCTGTGTCTGGCTTGGGCCTGGCTGCTGTGCTCTGCTCCTTCCAGCTGCAGCCCTTGGAAGTGAACCTCTTGTGCCCTTCTGGCAAGGTGTTGTGCTCCTGGATTAGCTGGGTGTTTCTGGCCCCTAGCCTCTCTGCAGGGACTTCAGCTGCAGAGTTTCACCCCAGGCCTGTATGCCAGGCCTGGGATGGGTCTGGAGGGGTTCAAAGAGCAAGACAAAAGGACTCACTCACAAGTGGGCCTGGGCTGGGTCCGGAGGGATCCGGCAGGCAAAGGGGAGCATGGAAGCTCTCCTGCACACTCACTGGGCCTGGGCTTGGGCTGGGTCTGGAGGGGTCCCGAGAGTGCAACGGAAGTTCTCACTCCTAGCTCCCTTACATGTGCCACCTGGTAGATGCTTCTCAGCACAGCACATTTCTATACAACACAGTAGCAACCACACTGAAAACCAGGTCCTTGTCTCAGACACTCACTGCTAAATTCTCATCTTAGTTATTTTCCTCTCATTGCTAGGACTAAATACCCACCACCCAGAATTAAGGACAGGAAGGTTTATTTACCTCACAGTTAGTGGAGATTACAGTCCATACTCAACTGGCTCCAAGGAAGAGGGCAGTTGTTCAGGACTACACCAGAGAGTGAAGAGCACAGGGAGGGCCTGCAGCTGGGGCTCCTAACAAGCCTGTCTTCCCTCCTCACATTGTAACGCAGATCACGTGCCCCAGGGTGGGCACAGCATATAACCAATTATGAACTTCAGAAGCCACCCCATTACTGCATGAGGCTTTCAGGGGGTGGGGGGCCCAACTAGACACAAACCATAACACTGCCCAAGGTAAGTGGAGGATTCCGTACCCAAAGAAGATGTTTCTAGTTTTCTAGACAGCCTTGAATATTCCCAGTTCTATGAATATGGAGATATATATATATATATATATATATATATATATATATATATCCAACTTGCAACAATAGCAACTATTTTTCCATAGACTTCCTATAAACTAGAAAGTAAATGAATTTTATCAGACTTTTAATTTAGTGTAATCACAGTGAAACCCATTAAGACAATATAGGTAGTTTTTAAAGCAATATTTTATTTCCATTATCATAAAAGTCAATGCATCCAGACTGTAGAACATTAGAAAAACACAAAGAAAAAAATCACCAAAAATTTCATTAAAGAACATTATTTATGTCATTGAAATGTAGAACCTTCTGTCTTCTCTTTTAAAGAATTATTTTAATTCATTTTTTATCAGTGTACAGTGTAATAAAGACAATGTTCTTGAACATTTAATATTCCAAGTGATTTTTATATTCATCTCTTTCATAGTTGAGAGACTTGAGATTCAAAAATATTAAAGTAACTTGTTTAATATACACTGTTATTAAGTAACAAAACATTGCCTCCATCTCTGTGCAAAATTTGCTCTTAACTGGTAAAACTTATGGAACTTTTATAATCTGCTCAAATAGTTATTTTTCTTACTCTACCTACAATGAAAATACATTACAATGTGGTGATTAACACATGTCGAGTGAGCAAGCATGGTTTTCACAAGAAGAGAAAGCAGTATGTTGAAGCTGCTCCAGGGAGAACGAGAGGATGCGCAATGCCAGTCAGAGCTGTACACTAAGTAGTATTGTACAGATTGCACCAAGATAAACATGGAGAGTCTGGTGAACTCTAAGGAGAAATAGCTCTAGATTTAGGGCTGGAGCGTCTGCTGAGGAGGAGTATCCTTCTCATACCTCAAGTCTTTTGAGTATCATGACGAGATCACAGGCACAGTCTACTTTGTGCATTCTATCTGAGTTCTGAAAATGTCTGTATACTCAAAAAATATGCAGCTTCAAAACTGAACTTACATGAAACAAGAACACACTACTTTGAAACTCAAAGAAGGAGCACCCCTAAATACACCTGAACACCACCACCATGACATCTACCTCCTCTGAAGGTTACTAATTTAATGAATTGTTATTTTGGCCTATTTGAAGGAGACTGGCACATGACTAAAGACAGCAGCAGAGGAAGTAAACATTGTGAAGTGATTTGGCGCAGAAACTACTTGAAGAATCAGAGACGTTGGGTTTCATGCCCAGCTGCTTCTGTTCCTAATCATATAAATTGTCATTATTTCTTTTTCTTAATAATCTATACAGATTATTTAATAGCTGCTACTAATTCTGAATACATTTGTAATGAAAGCTATCAAATACATTCATATTGGAAACATCTTTAACTCAAACTTTTCTTACAAAATTATAATTCTTGGGGCTGCCAAGTTAGCTCAGTGGACAAAGCACCTGCTTAGGCAAGCACAGGGATGGGGCTTTGATCCCAAGCACCATGTGCTATGCTGGCCCAGATCCTGGGCGTGCTGAGCTGCCGCAAAGTTCAGGATTGGTGGCACACGCCTGTATCCCAGCGCTGGGGAGGATGAAAACAGGGGGATCACTACAAGTCCGAGCTGTGTAGTGAGACCCTGCACCAAATACATAAATAAATAAATATTATAATTTTTCATTTTAGTTGCATTGGAAATATGGAGTTCAATTCTATAAAGAAAATTTGTAATTCTACCACTTAGAAAGGAAAAACTATTAAACAAATCAGTCTCTGTTCTGCACCCAAGCATTTGCATGCATATATTTTGCTTCATTCATGTATATGAATTTACCTTTTGTTCTTTTAATTTTATAATATACAATAAGCAATTTTCTTGTTTACCTTCAACATCATTACTAGTGATGGAAAAATAGTGTGTCTTGTGTGCACACCATAATTTTGCTTAATAATTTGTATAATTTTAGATCCAGATTTGTTTTATTATAAATATGTTTAGTGTATAAATCTTGGTCCAGTTTCAGATTATTCCATGAGAATGGACTTCTGCAAGTAAAAGTGATATGGAAAATGATTATTAATACTTTTTTTTTGGCAGAACCGGGGATTGAACTCAGGCCCTTGCACTTGCCAGACAAGCATTTATTCTACTGAGCCATCTCCCTGGCCCCAAACTTTTTAGTTTCTTGATTCATATTTCAAAATAGTTTCATATCATAGTCAGTAATAAAAATTAGAGAGGGTTCAAGATAGTTTTGTTTTCTAAAATGAAAGAGATTTTATTTTTTCTTATGTATTTAAGATAAGGTGTACAGTGTCCCACTACATAGATCAGACTCAGTGATTCTCCTGTTTTCAGCCTCCGAAGCACTGGGATTACAGGCATACAATGCCACACCCAGTCTCCATCATGGTCTCATCATGCACCGGGGGTACTCCGGGGATTGAACCCGGCCACTGCACTCTTCCTAAGCAGGTGGTTTAGCCCACTGAGCTATCTGACCTGCCCAAAAGAAAGAAATTTTAGCTTAAGCCTTGGCCTATTATTCATTCTCTTCCACTGGATTCCTCAAGCACTGAAGTCATCCTATAGGTTTCCTCTGGAATGGACAGTCACACCAAAAACTTCGCGGAGAGAGTTCATCTTTAGGGCATAGGGAGTAATCACAAAATATGGACATCAGAAGGGGGCAAACTCCATCAAAAGCCAGACAGATGCAACTAGGCGCTAGGAGATTTGAAAGGGTGGCAAGGAAACAGAGTCAGGAAGGATCCCTGTGGTCAAAGGCAGTGGGTGGCAGGCAGGGAGCCTCTGATGACTGGAGCCTGAAGGCCAAAGGCATTGCCATGTGGAGACTGGGTCTGGCCACTCTTGGAGCTTGCCCTCCAATTCTGAAGATAATTCTATCAGAGTTGTCTCCTGAGTGAAACTCAAAGGAGCTTGGTCTCTATGTTTAAAGACCTCTTTTGGCAGAAAACAACTTTTGGCTGTGATGTCATTGTCAAGCACCTAGTCATCCTTAAATTGGTATAAGGCACCAGGCTCATCTTCCTGGT
Organism: Octodon degus; assembly: GCF_000260255.1. Taxonomy (NCBI): domain Eukaryota; kingdom Metazoa; phylum Chordata; class Mammalia; order Rodentia; family Octodontidae; genus Octodon; species Octodon degus. The sequence goes on along the minus strand of NW_004524590.1, from coordinate 5,686,546 downwards.
GTTTGCTTCCTTGTATTTTCTCTCCTGGTCTAATCCCTGCTCCCATTTCTCTGCCCCCCACTTGGCCCACCAAGCTCAACTCCAAAGGCACTTTGTAAAGTCCTGTGGCCTGCTACCTCCACAGTAACATGTGACCTTCATGGCACTGGAGCACGTTTGTGATGACACGTTCTGTGAGCCTCGTCCTGTTGCTGAGCGGACCCCAGGTTGGCAGCCTCACTCTGCCTGCCTCCTGGCTGGCTGCTCAATCATGGAGCCCTCCTCGGCTGCCCACTAGGGATCTGTTGAATAAATAAATGAATATATTAATGTTTCTGTCTCCCCCAAAACACACAAAAGAGCCTTAATTTAATCCCTACTCTTCCTAATTTGTAAATACGGAGAAGAATTCGAACACACAGAGCAGTCTCTCTCTTACACATGCTGATAGCATGCCAGTCAGTCTTGGTAGTTTTCCGACAAATCAAATTAGAAATGGTTGTACTCATTTGGAAAATCAAAAACTGGCTTTGAATTCTTTTCCTACAAATTAGATAGAATCAAAATCATTTTCCCCTGCTTATAAATGCTTGATTGGCTTTGTTTGATGCCTCATGATTGAAACTCAGCCTTGCACCGCTAGCTCTATTTTTTTGCTCACCAGGGTGTTGTAATGTCAGGATGATGATTAAAAACAAAACAAACACCCACAAAGAAAACTCTTTGTAAATAACAGCTCAGCACAGGAATATAACTCTTGGAAGTTGCACATTTAAGAAACTCTGAAACCAGTCAAGGTAAGCAGAACTTCAAGCTGGGTCTGCTGGATTCCCCTGGGGTCTTAAAAATTGAGGTCAGCTGCACCTGGCTTATCATCTCTACCCAAAGCTGAACAAGAAGGTGCTGCAGGATCTCACCGGCTGTGCTGGAGGAGTCCCCTGGGAATGCACTGTCCTCCCACCCGCTCCCTCCCTGCCCTACCTGCACAGCAATAGCTTCTGGCAGTGACCTTCAATTCCAGACTTTGCACTCACCCGCATTTCCTTCGTGGTGAGCCACCAGCCTCCCTTGATCTTTGACCTCAAGCCCCTTTCCAACAGCTAATGTGGGGGATGGGACGGGGCAGTTGTTTCTTTTTCTCACTCCCTACACAATATGAACCCAGCCCAGGGTCTCACCACTGAGACAGTGAGCAGGGTTTGGGGAGTGCAGAGCACAGACAGGAAGCTTGGATCCTGACCAGTCAGTCTGAGAAGCAGGGAGGCTGCTGCTTTTGCATGGCATTCATGTGCTCTTAGCTTTGCTTGTGCTCAGGTTATTGCTTAAAATAGAGCAGACGACAATATTCCATAGTCTACGGCTAAGTGGATTCATCCACTCATAGTCATGGGAGGGATCTAAAGAAACAGTCTAAAGCAACAGATTCAAGATCGAGCAGAGCGAAATGCCACAAAGGAAAGTGGCAAATGAGCAGTTCATCATATATGTGTCATGTTGGCCATAACCTAAGATTTTTGAAGCCAACACAAGACTCAGAAATAGATATAAAGCTTGAAACAGGGTGGCTTCCTGGCCGAAGGATAAGGCAAAGAAAATACACCTACGTGGGAAATTGTGGCAGATACCTTTGCTACCAAGGTCTAAAGACTCTCTTGAACAGCAATGACCTCAACTAAACTAGAAACAGGATTATATTTAATCATAGAGCTGTAAAATGAATATACATTCGTCTGTTTGTTAAGATCTCTGTTCTCCGTCCTGCTGGCTCCCTGTTCTGGCTCAGTAAGTTGGGGCAATTACGCCATGTACTGGCTAAGACATCTTGCTCGATTCTGAGTTTAGGAGTGCTCTGCAGCACAAAGGTCAATTATCTCACTATCTAATACATCTTGGTCTGCTCCATCTGTTAGAGACTCATGTTCAGACTCCTATGGTCCTTCTTCATCGTGTCTGGCAGAACAGCATCCTCTTCTGGAATTGGTCCCTCTATAGAAAAGCTAAGTGTCAACTGTTCAGTTATTTCGGCAGCCACGTGATGAAGGCCTAAGTGGCTCCAAGTCATGTTAGTCAGAAGTGTTTCAGAGGAAAGCTGGTGTCATGAGGCACCCACCCAACCATCACTCACAAGGTCGCTATAATTATGTCACTACTCCAAAATAGCCTTTGCATGAGCCCCTCCCAGATAAGTGAGAGCTTTTAGTTGGATGAATTGTGTTAGGTTTCAGTCAGCATTCGACACATTTCAGTTCTGGTGGCAGAATGGCCTGGATGTGTCTAAGGAGGAAGATGCTTCGCACAACCCACATCCACTCTCAGCATTGTCCTCTGCTTTTACAGTACAGTCGTGAGCAACACCCTGAGAAAGTACCTGGTTTGTAGTCTCTCCCACTTTCCAGCTGAAACGGAACTAAAGTTTCAGCTGCTCTCTTTCTTCATACAGCTCATCATGTATCTTGTATTCTGTTTGCAAAATATTTTAGGATGCATTTGGGGGGAAGGGAAGAAAAAAGTATAATCAGTCAATTGGCTCTCATATCCTGGTAGGGGTGTTTGACAAGACTGGATATATATATAATTTTAAATATGATCATATGTAGACATACCACATATAGTTGTGATCATTCCCATCTATGGCAATCCTTGTATGCTTCCTTAGAGAAAGACAAACTTGTAAGAAAAAGGCCAAAGTTTCTTTTTGTAGCCTCTTGGTCATTCATACAAAAAATTTGAAGCATGTAAAAGACTCATGGCAACAATCAAATGATTCAGAAGATGCATACCTGCCATCCAAAAATATGTAGTTGATAAAAATGTTCAGCCTGAGCCTGAGATATAGAGCAATTAAAGAACATGTGGGAACACTGGAACCAACAGCTTTGGCTTGTAACAAAGAAACTAAAGCTCTAGATGTGACTCAGCTCTGTTCATCCAGAAAAATATGCTACGGGAAAAAATAGAGAAGGAATTTAGGAACAATTTTAGGTACCTAAAGTATGATCTCACTGCACCCTAAACCAGCCTCTCTTTTATTAGAATCTCTCTTAGTTACACTGGCAAACAAAAGATCCAAAAGTTGATACGTTTTTTTTTTCTCACTAAATATTCATGACAAAAATCCAGTTCTGCCTAAATGTAACAGACTCATTTTCTTCTAAAATTTCAAAGCAAGATCCTCTATACCTAATTGCCAGTGTGCTCTTATGTAAGGTTCATGCAGCAGTCAAGAAGAAGCGAATTAGTAGCAGTATATAAAATACAAGACGAATGTCTGCAAGTGGCACATTGAAAGCCAGTGAAGAGGGAAGCCACAATAGGGATGAAGATACTGGAAAAAGTATCGGGGTGGGTGAGGAGGAAGGTCCCCTGGGCCTGAGGAAAGAGAGTGGGAAGGGAGTTCAAGGAGGAGGGCCACACCTGGTGGAGGGAAACGTGGTGTAGGACGATTAGGTATGGGATGATTGCTGGAGAAACAATGCAAGGAGACAGAGAGAATGAGCTAAAGACCTCTTATTTCTTGTGAGTGTGCCCGCACATGACACTCGGAGTAGTGCTGGTGACCAAGGTGCAACACACAAGCCAGGCGATGGCCTTAAGTCAGTGGAGAATGGGATCTAGCGTTGATCCTCTCTCCTTTCCCCTGTAAGCACCATCTATCAAGCATGCCTGTGAAGTCCTCAGGAACAGGACTCTGCTTCCTCTCCCCTGTTATTTGTGTTAGTTATCTTACTCTAGAGAAACAGAAGCAGGATATTCATTATGAGCAATTGGCTCCCGTCCAGTGTCTTATGAGCTTGAGAAACAGGCAACCAGAAGGCATCAGTCCCAGCCCAAGGACACTGAAGAAGAGCACATTAAATGTCCCAGGTCGCATAAGGGGGCATGAAACAAAAAGACGCGACCCTTTGCCTCATTTGCCTTTGTTCTCCTTAGGTCCTCAGCAGGCAGCACATGCCCAGGCACTCTGGGGAGAGCAGTGTACTGTACCGTAACCCACTAAATCAAGTGCTAAGTTCATCTTCAAGTACCTTCAGAGGTCCAAGAATAATACTGAATCTGGGCACTCCATGATTAGTGAAGCTGACACAGGCAGGTAGTGCTTCATCACTTCTATCCTCAACAAACCCTCAACTGTTGCTCACTAGATTAGCATAATCACTACCTGTAGTGTGACAAATGACCGCTTGCTTCACACACAGGACACTCCCAAGCCCTAAGAACAGTTTCAAGGAGTAGGTAGTATTGCAAAATTCAGTGTGGAATCTGTCTTAGTGGTTACATCAGTTTCTCTGCACCTCTTAATGTCCCGATTTTCCCGTAGAATAAAGTTCTAGAACCTCACCATGGACTGAAAGCTGATACTCTCAGGACTGCATTTGCCACCACACCTTGCCTACTGTGGTGTTGGCTTCAAAACTACAGCCACATTTTTAGGTCCTCAATATCCTGCAGATTTTCCTGCCTCCAGCCTCTACAAATCTGTCTCTCCTCTGTTCAGTATGTGATTGCTCCCGCTCTTAAAATCTCAGTGTCGGGGCCGGGGAGATGGCTCAGTGGAATAAGCGCTTCCCTGGCAAGTGCAAGGGCCTGAGTTCAACTCCCTGTTCAAAAAAAAAAAATCTCAGTGTCAATATCACCTTCTAAGGACATGTTTTTATTCCTCCAGATTAAGATTAGCTTTCTTTGTTGATGCCCACGTATGTGCCTCTCCATCGCAGTTATTGAATGAGGAATTTCTCTCTGACCTTTGAGAAAGAAGAGCAAAAGAAAGTTTAATGGATAGAGCAGGAAAAGTAGAGGAAATTATAGGAAACCAGAGAACAAGCTATGGGAAAACACATACCTCATACATGGTCTCTTCCCTGAGCCCTGTTAAGCAAGTTGTGATCCCCACTCAGTTTTGCATTAGCCAAGGAGAACACAGTAGTCATTGTCTGAAGTCCTTGCTCCAGAATCCAATCCAGGGGCATCTTAGAATCTGAGCTCTTCTCCCTAGTTCTCAGGAGTTGATCCCATTAGCTATAGCACAGAGGGAGACAACAGCCAGACATTTGCCAGAAGGAGTAAGATTTTCCAACCCTCCATTCTCATGATGTCAACCCTCTGTAGATGCCATGCAGAGAGCTTAAGAAGAAGGCTTGGACTAGATGAATTTTATATTTTATTTATTTTTAGTTTCATTTATGTATTTGGTGCAGGATGTCACTATGCATCTTGGACTGATAGTGAACCTCCTGTTTTCAGCCTTTCAAGCGCTGGGACTACATGCTGGTGCTGCTACTCCTGGACTCTATCACCAGCTCCGTGTGCCCCAGGGGCAGGGCCAGTACTTCATGTGGGACTGTGGATCGAACCCTGGTCCCTGTGCTAGCCAAATCAGGCACTTAGTCCACTGAGTATCTCGCTCTAAATTTTATATTTTACATAACTGATACAGGTTTAAAACCTCATATGCTTTTGCCTTATCTTCCTTATGATGTGTCAACTGTCACTCCTTCTACAGCTTCAGATCTGAAGAACACCTTATTACAGGAAACGATACAGATCTCAGGATGCAAAACGGGGAGAGAAGTCACTGCTGTCACCTCCCTGCAGAGCATTTGTGCTTTTGCTTTTCGCTTCTTCCAAAGGACAGCCCCATCACAATTAGGGCTTCATCAGTGGGGAACTTTCCTTCTTGATAGAAAATTTACCAAAAAATTCCACCCCTGAGAGTTCAGTTAGCTAGGAGGTAAAGTGCAGCAACGTGTATCCTTTTAAACCTGGCATCATGGCCTTGGAGCTGAGGAGGTAGCTATAGGGAGGGGGATTAAGCACAGGAGGCTTCCAACTCAGACAAACACGGACTCTCGCCCCGGTCACTGCTAACGAGTCCTATGGGATTCCTTATTTACTCTTGCTGAGCCCAGTTTGTGCACCTTTCAAATGGACAGTATGATACAGCGCAGCACCCTGTGCAGTATTTACAAGGTATGCACATACGTGCTCAGCTCACTGTCTGGCAGGGTGAAGCACGGTAAACTGTGGGCTGTTTTTTTTTTTTATGCATTTTAAAGTATTATTCTTTGACCCATTAATTAACTTCTAGTGATCCACTCTAAAGGGAAGAAAACATCTAAGTAGCTCTAATGAATGATCCATGCAAACATATGCTCGTAGCAACATGATTAATGAGTGAATCTTTAGTAGAGCAGGAGCTCTGGTGGGAGTCTGTATAATAGTCGTGTGTTTTTAGGAACACAACACTATCATAAATAAATACGGTTGGAACCTAGGGAAAGGGGTTTTGGATCTAATTTTCTCTAGGACTTGCACATATTCTGCACTGGGATGTAACTCTGCCTCTTAGCCAGCTGAGTGGAATTACATTCAGGCTGCTAGTCAAGCCAGCAAGCTTTCCTGTGCCTATCTGCGTAAGTGGGGAATGGGCCCACCAATGAGCTACACCAGCATGCGTGAAAGTCTGTTTTGTGACTTCAAAAAGAAACCTTTACAGGCAACGTGGCTTGTGTGTGGCTGTTGGTGTGAACTTCAGTAAGCTCACTGCAGCCTTGTGAAAGAGAATGTTTGCTGCCTAGAAAAGACAGAGATGGAAAAGGAGCCATTGTTGGTTGCACAATTTGTAGTACACACCCCACAGAGCTTTCATAATACAACACCAATCCGGCACTAGTGCAGGACTCCAGACTTTCTCCTTCCACCTGCCTGGAATCAATCCCAGCATGCGGCTCAGTGGATGGAGCTCACAGATCCATTTCTCTTGTTCCCCATAGATTTTTAGTATTGAGACTTACTCTGTCATCCTCAACAAAATTTGGACCTAGTCTTCCTCGACTTATGCACAGAAAAATCTATTCAGTGTTCTTCCTGGTTCTGTTCTAGACATCCCGGCATTCCCCACATTTGGCCCTCCCACCCCTCCCACGCTGTGTTCTGCCAATGTTCTTATTAAACTGGCCTCGACCACTGCCATGCCACAGCATCTCTGTCTGCGTAACACCCGTGGAGCCAGCATCACAGGGCTGTCCAACTCTGCTTCCGCTTGCCTTTCCCCACAGCCTTCGGGGCTCTTCTCAACCCCGCCCACTGTGTAGAACGCCAAGCTCCCTGTCACCTTCCACCAATACCACTACACCTTTCTCCCCAAGATTTTGCACACAGCGTGCATTGGTGTGACAATGTCACCCTGCTCACCCTCACTCCTTTACGATCTTTTTCTGCCCCAGCTTCTCCTCCATGTGAAAACACGCTGTCTAATGGGCTCTTTGAGCAGCTCATATATGAGTTACAGACTCTTACATAGCACTCCACACCATACCGAAGCTTTTCTGTGTGTGTCTCTTTAAAGCTACCCCAGAACTTGACACTTGGTTGCCTTGGTGTGTGAATTTATGCAGTGAGTGAATGTAGTCATTTTCATGTTTTGGGTTCCCTAGAAAATGTTGCTGCTTCTGTCCCTCTCCCTTCCTAAAGGCTCAGATGGCCCTCTTTAGAGATATCCTAATGACCCTTACATCTGGAGCAGAGAACATTCTAGCTCTTGTACCTGGCCAAAGCTCACATAGTGTTTTTTTAAGATCCTGCAACTGAATGTGGAATGATCCTGAAATTAAGGTCAGCTCCAGGTGGTTGTTTATATCAGCTGTCAGACTGCAGAATAAAAAATGGCTTTTATATGTTTGATTTTTATTGTTTTCCAGGGCAATGTCACATTTTCCTGCTCTGAACCACAAATTGTTCCCATCACATTTGTCAACTCCAGCAGCAGTTATTTGCTGCTGCCCGGCACCCCCCAAATTGATGGGCTCTCTGTGAGCTTCCAGTTTCGGACCTGGAACAAGGACGGTCTGCTTCTGTCCACAGAGCTGTCGGAGGGCTTGGGGGCCCTGCTGCTGAGCCTGGAAGGCGGAGTCCTGAGGCTTGTGATCCGGAAAATGGCAGAACGTGCGGCCGAGATCCTCACAGGTACCATCTGCCGACTCCTCTGAGCCCGTTTCTCTTTATCCTTTCATTTTCCTTTGGGGAACTTTCTTACTCATTCAAGCAACCAAAGTTGAAATTCTAAACAAGCAAACGGACAGACATATAGTACAACTCCCAGAGATGTAGGATGGCCCAGGATTGGCAAAAAAACTCCCAGTCTGAGGAGCCAGCATTCCCTCCTAATGAGGAAGAAAACAGTATCAGTGAGTTCAGAAAGGTCCTCTAATGGCTGTGTTGCTCAGCAGTGTCACACTCAGTGCAGTAGAGCCTGCCTAGGGATGCTCAGTAGGTCCTACCTGCAGGCAGTGAGGGTCCACTGTGCCGCTCATCAGGCTCTCGCAAGGGAGGGGCTCATTTCTACTTTAGATGAGAAAATTAAGAGTTGGGTTAATAGCATCTAAATAATGTGCTACAAGATGATGTAACTGATATTCTGTTTGGACACTGTCTGGCTTCCAAGTCTCTATTTTCCTTTAAAACATATCATCACAGAATTTGTACTTGCCCCAATTTCTGTTTCTAGTCTAAAAACTAGTGAACTTTTAAAATGAGTTTTAAGGGCCAGTGAGATAGATCCATAGACCAACTGCCTGCTTAGGCAAGCGCAGGGACCGGGGTTCGATCCCAAGCACCACATGCTGTGCTGGCCCTCACTTCATGTGCTTTGAGCCCCCCACATAGACCAGGCATGGTGATGAACACCTGTAATCGCAGTGCTGGGGAGGCTGAAAACAAGAGGATCACTATGAGTCCGAGCTGCGAAATGAGACCCTGTACCAAATAAAATAATGTAACTGAAATAAAATGAAATCGGTGTTAAAAGTGCTTTTGAGGTACTGTGTAAAGGCTAGTACCTATGGCACCTAGCTGTGCCATGTTGCTGTAAAGGGTCCCCAAGTAGCTAAAGTCTCACAAGTCTGAGCACGGAATGCGGTAGAGCCTGGACTTCAGTGCTAGGAAAGTGGCACAGACCTAGAGCTACGATGCTTCTCAGCTCCCGGGTCCCAGCAGGCTGCCCACTGGCAAGGAGGGTCCTCTCCCTCTGCTTCCTCCCAGATGCTCCTGTCCTGCAGGCAGCAGGCCTGCTTGGTTGACAAACACTCACTGTTGCCAGACAGATCACCAGCCAGGCCTTGGGAAGAGGTGCAAACCTACAGGGCCTCCCCTTGAATTTTCAGTCTGAACCAGATCCCCCTTTGCTATCCACGCTGGGGCCATACCCTTCAAACATTTCAGACACTTTTCTTTAATTATCAGGTCTTCCTTTCCCTATGGGTCCCTCAGGTTCATTATACAAGCACAGGAGAGATTAAGTTAAACATTAATTTAAACATAAATTAACAGTTGCGTTCTGATCAGGCTGTGGGCCAGTCTCAGAGGCCAATCATAGAATCAAAAGTCCTGAGACTACATCTGCTTCCTGTGCTCTGGCTAGGATGAACTCTGGAGCTTTGTCTCCTACGTCTACTGGAGCGTATTCATTAACAATTTCTGGGGAATACCGAAACTCAGTGGTTAAACAATACTTTTTCTGTATCAATTTCTGTGAGTCAGGAATCCAGAGCTGCCTCGGTTGTGGCTCAAGGTTTCTTAAGAGTGCAATCAAATTATTGATCAGCGAGCAAGGGGGAGACTTACCACAAGGGGGTGACTTCAGTGGAGGAAGTTGTGCTGGCAGTGGTTGTTGACAGGCCTGTTTATCCTGACGGGCTCACAGCAGACTGTCAGCAGACAGCAGAAATGAACGTGCAAGACAGAGTTACAATCTTCTTATAACCTTGGACTGAGAAATGGTGCCACTTTTGCTATATTCTATTCACTAGAAGCATGGAAATAAGGTGAGCCCATGTAAAAGTGGAGGGATTACACAGGGACACGAAGAGTAGGGCTATGAATCAGTGAGATGAGGTGAGGGATTGTCAGTCATAAGAGAGAGAGAGAGAGAGAGAGAGAGAGAGAGAGAGAGAGAGAGAGACAGACACAGACACAGACACAGGGAGATGGAGACACAGAGAGGCTGTACAAGACTGTGATGTCATTAAATGAGACAATGGATCACCGATACATTGTAGAGTGTCAACAAGCTGTTCACAAATCCCCCTTCCTTCTTTCCTGATGAGTCAGGGCCTACGGTTAGAAGGGGCTCATTCCACAAAGCCAAGAGAGCTAAGGATGAATTTGTAGAGTCAGAAGCGTTTTATAAAATTTACTAGATTTCAGTAATGGGAATGAGTTACTCAGAATTATAATATTTTTCATGTTCACAGTTATGAAAGTCAAACCTCAATCCTTATTTGGAGAAGAAAAATGTGAGCTGGCACCAGGCTGCTTCTCTCTAGTCGGTGAAATGTTTGAGTACAGAGACTTGTAGGCCTCAGGTCAAAAATGCAGTTTTAATGTAGTACAGGCCCTAGTGATGGGTTGCTCTGAAGAATTCAGGTGCCGCCTGTGTTATTAAGCACATGTCAGGCCATTAAAACGCCTTTATGACTGAAAGGGAGGCTGCTGGAAGCTGCCACTTTGCTACACAGGCAAGGGGACAGTCATCAGCTAGTAGACCTGTCTCTCAAATATTGAAACAAGTAAAGGGAAATTTTTAAAATGTGCTGCCTGAGTTCCAGAAGTGAGCCTCAGAAAACTCTTACATAATTCGTGCCCTGGGGAAGCTTTTTCTGCATTTTGACACATCTGAGTTTCTTAATTTGTACTTCCAGTGGATCAAGATTTTGTGTTTTCTGGCATTTTCTGCCATGAAGGGAGGGAACAGCATCAGAAAGAATCAGTTTTGTCTTCCTTTCCAATTTTAAAGAAGCTTGTTTTGAAACGATCTGAGATCTCATAGGCTTTAAGAAAGACGAAACTCCCATATGAACCATAAAAAATAATAGCGGTTACCCGGGTCACTTGTGAGGGCCAGCCGGGCTCCCCGTGACATGTGTGCGACACAGAGCCGAACAGAGCAGCGCATTCGGGCCGCGTCTCGGAGAATGCACACGTTCAGAGCCTGACTGCGAACCGGCCCAGGCGTCCGCAGTGTTGTTGCTCGGAAAGCCCACGTTACTTCCTGGGGAGGGACAGCAGGAGGAGTGCAGAGCGCGCAGCCTGGGCGAGCCTCTCGGAAGCGCTGATCGGGTTGTCGAATTAGGGCTGAGGAAGAGACTTGCAAAAATATACCTCCTCAAAATAGAAAGCAGCTACATCCAGCTCTTCTAGGGGATGAATTTCAGGAAAATAAAGGACAATGGTGTAGTCTTCCACTTGTGTATTTGCGTGTTTTCTAGTTTTGCCTTTTCACATTTTATTTATTTATTTTTTTGTGGAACTGGGGATTGAACTGAGGCCCTTGCGCTTGCCAGGCCCTTTTCACATTTTAAAAGTCTCGCACGTATGTAAGGAAAGACCAAGGCCTCTGTTTTACATCAAGTGACGCTGAAGTGGAGCTAACACCCAAGGCCTGGTCTCTGCTGGCCAGGGCCTGCACCAGGTCCTTACTGCACTGCCCTCAGAGCAGGCTCTGTAGGGACGCGTGCAGTGGGCTGGTGCCCTGCACCCACGGTGAGGGAGCTGGAGAGCCACAGATACACGAAGGGAATCCTGATGCACCCGCTGAAGGCCTTTCCTGTGAATCCCAACTCACGCTCTTCACTCTGTGTCCTGTGGCCATCCAGTTCCATTCTTCCTCAGCGCCTAGCCATACGGAGAGGGGCCCTGCTGGAGATGACCGTGACCACTGTGCAGACAAATGTGAAGCCAGCTATCTACTAAGGCGCTGAGCTGTTCAGCATCTACCACTGGGCCTTTCCAAATCTTTTACCTGGTAGCCTCAGTCTTGGGTGAGGTAGAAAGTGTACAAGGTGGGGAGTTCATTGTGTTTATGGACCGCTGTGCCCTTCTGCTAAGGATGCTGTCTAATGTAAAATAAATGTTGCATATTTATGCATTAACATATGCAAATATTTTCTTATATGCACAGTGTGTGGTTTTATCATATTTTTGATTTTGATATGGATTCTGCCCAAGGATTATTGTCTCATCTGAGATAGGGGTTAGTCCTCCTGGATGGCCCGATGCCTGTCTCTGTAGGGCTTGGTGCGCTTCCAGGACTCAGCCCAGCCGCTCGGCCGTTGCCATTCTGGCTGCCTCCTGCACCTCATCTCAGGTTCCAATCCTGGCGCTGCAGCAGAATAGAGAATTCTTTTAAGGAATCTTGCTCTGCACTGAAACTTATCATTTGCCCTTTCAGGAATTGGAAGCTTAATTTTTTTTGGGGGGGCAGAGGGACAAGGTCTTATGAAATAATTCAGACTGGCTTGAACTTACTATGTAAGCCAGACTAGCCTCAGATTCACAGCAATCCTCATGCCTCAGCCTAACAAGTGTTGAGGTTGCAGGCATGTCCCATTATTTAGGTGAACAATAAATGAGATATTTGAAAAGCAATTGGACTTCTTGCTTTATGCATTTCAAACTCAAAATCTCTCTCACAATGGTCATGTGATCCTAGGGATCCTCTGTAATGTATGTAACGTATTAAGGTTCTTAAAATGTGAAGAACAGAGATCTGAATCACTAAGCAAGAAGGACAGATTTAAAGATGACAGGGCCCATCAGCTTCAGTTACCTAGGAAAAGGATGGAAAAATAGTTGGAGCATTACACAAAATAGGATATTACCTAAAAAGAAAATGAGTACTCCCATAATTATTTTGAAAGTTATTTGACATTTCCTTTCATTTTTTTCTGATGGGATGAAGCAAAGCAGAAAGAATATGGAAAAGAAATTGTGGGCCTTCAGCCTAATTTTATTTTTATTATAATGCTTCTCTAAATGTTACCTCCTCACTAAAGATAGAATCTGAATATGAAGCTAAGTTGCAGAACACGAGTAAGCCTTGTTGCCCTGGACATCACGGCCCTTCTGCTAAATAGAGGGCTGGTGGGGAATCACTCAAGCCACCTCAGCTCATCCCATTAGGTTCTTGAAGGAAAACTGTAGGTGAACCTGATTCTCCATTTTCATGGAAATCACCAAACCAATGGTTTTGTAATCTCTCTGTCTCTGTCTCTGTCTCTGTCTCTGTCTCTGTCTCTGTCTCTCTCTCTCTCTCTCTCTCTCTCTCTCTCTCTCTCTCTCTCTCTTCCTTTCTCCCTCTCTCCCTCTCTCTCCTTTTTTTCAAAGTAAGGTAAGTGGACTTGGTTGGATAAACCCAAGTTCAAGTCCTCTACAGTTCATACCTCCCAAGTGCTAAATTTCTTGCATATCTTTGTGGATGTTATGGGTTAAGTACAATTTATCCTGTAAAGACTCCTGCAGGGAAAGCTTGATCTTGGATGTGGCACTGTTCAGAGGTGGGACAGGAGAAGTGATCTGACCAAAAAGTGCTCACCCTATCAATGGATTAATCTACTCCTGGGCTCATTGGCTCAGTGGGCTGTTGGGAGGTGGGGCCTCCTTAGCAGAGGAATTTGTTAATAACCCTTTGAGAGACATTTCTCTTCTTGGGATTTTCCCGCTCCCTCTATTTCCTAGCTGCCAGGAGATGAAGAGCTCCTCGGCCATGCTGGAGCCAGCTAACCATGGACTGAAATTCTGAAACCATAAGCCAAAATAAACCTTTCTTTCTGTAGGAGGGGCTGTAAGGCCTTGTGTCCCAGCAAATGAAATCTGACCAATGCAGTGGAATAGGATATAAAATGGTCCCTTGACACTATTACTTTTGTAATAGTGAAATGCCTTTATGTCCCAGAAGTCTTATGATATGTGGCTCCCAGTGATTGTGGGGAATTCAAAGCACTTGAATACTCTGTGCATGTGTGTGTGTGTGTGTGTGTGTGTGTGTGCACCCCTGTCTGTGGGTCCACATTGGGAGAGGAGGTGTCAGAATATGTAGGATCTTTTAACTGTTTACAGTGGAAATTTAAAGGTACTAAAGACATGTATCACAGAGAGAAAATAAGACAAGGACGTGGTAAGGGTAGTTGGACATGGTACAAATGATCCCATATAGGACACTTTATGTGTGTTTGCCACCTCAGAAACAAAAGGCAGCAGCAAGGTTCAAGGGCAGACAGACCCGCCTTGAATCTTAATAGACTCTTCACCTCGAACTGCCCAATTGCACATTGTGTTTCCTCAGTATCATTCGAAACACCAAATCCAGACTGGGATTCTTTGGGATTAAGCGTGTCAGTCTACACCTCACAGGCCTGAGTTTAACTGAGATACCAAATACACATTGAAATGATATTGCAATATGTAAGAAAGAAGAGAAAGGATCCAGATGGAGATAACATTCTGGCATTTGGCACAGTGGACTGAAGAGCTAGGAAGACTGAGGCGAAAGGCGGTCATGGCGTCAGCAAAGGATTTATGAACAAAATCAGTTGTGTTTTGCAAAATATCACGAATCAGCCAGGTGTCACCAAAAAAGATTTGTTCGTTTGTTTGTTTATTATAGTTGAGGCAAATGACACATTAGAGAGACAAGTCAGCCCAAAGCGTTCAATTACTAAGAGCTTATCACATGTCCCTAACTTCATAATTTTTCAGTATTCCATAATATATCAAATATGTCTACTTAGAGAGAAAGTGTTTCAAAAACAATGAATCTGTTTATTGATCATTGATTTTATATTCTTGCTAGATTGTTATGACCCTTTTGCTTTTCCTGGAGCATAAGATGTTGACACAACTGGGGACCAGAAGCTGTAACAGTGTACAGTTGATCGCTATTTCACGCTGGATCTCTTTAGATTAAACACGTCCCCCATAGCTAGGATCAGGATCACCTTGTTTATCTTTTAGGTTTCATCTCAATTCCTAGTTTCCGAAGGAACCTTTCCCAAGCAGGCCAGACACCCTTTCTGCTCTTTCGGTTGTTCTTTCACAATTAGCCTATATTAGTTTACAAAGGTTATTATAACAAATTGCCAGTGTCAACATGACTTTATATGACCAAAGTTTATTTTCTCCATGCGGCGGGCTAGCGATCCAGGATGCTGATGTGCCAGAGCTGCTTCCTTCCCAGGCTGGTCCCTTCGCTTGTTAGCGGCCTTCTACCTGCTGTGTCCTCACATGCCCTTCCTCCGGTGTGGGACTTGATTCCAGAATCCTCTTCTCACAAGGATATGAGGTTTATTGAACTTCATGTTACTTTAATAACTTTTCCAGTGTCCTGTCTCTATATACGGCCACATTTGGGCTCTAGGATGTTAAAGATTCAATATGGAAATCTTGTTGAATTCCTCTTCTGCTAATTATATGTGCACAGAACTGGGTTCACAGTGCCCATCTCGCTCAAGAATGTAAATGTCATTGGAACAAAAGCACCAACTGCCTGGCCTCCCTTTATGTGTCGAAAGACTAATACCTTGCTTACCATTGGTCCTCCACAACTTTTTGTCAAACATAAACATATTGTCTGAATAAATGAACTAAGGAACTGTTGTCCCAAATATTCTGAAAGGTAGAATCTTAACAATAACAGAGAGTTAGTAGTGATTTTCAACAAATTTACAGGCGAGCAATTAATACCCCAGAAGATATACATCCTTGGAATGAGGGAATCAAACAGGCTTAGGAGAATGCTTAATTAAATATAGAACAGAAGAGCTCATTGAGGTGGGAAAGTGATCCAGAGAGCTGCATCATGGAGGGGGGTCCCCACTCTGATACCCCCGGGCTGCCAGATGGTTACGGGGCACAACCCTGCAATTAAGAGCTGCTCTTCAAATCTTGCTCTTTTTTTTGTATAAGACATGTGTAACTGTCCACCATCTGCACATGAAGCAAACATGGCAGGTCTGTGAACTTCATCCTCTGCTTCAATTAAGTCATCATTAATGACTGTTTAGCTAAGACAATGTTAATGAGAAAATAATCCCGTTAGCAAGGGCAAGTAAACAGATATCCTTGGAGACCTGACTGTCATACCAAGCTGTCTGTTTGAGTGCAGAGTTTGAGTTTCAGAAGATAGAAAGACGTGGAAGCATTTTCTTTTGTGAGAAGCTGAAGTGAAATTGCCCTGATCTCAAGAAATGAAGGAAGCCATGGATATAGCTCAGTGGCACAAGTGCCTGCCTGCCAAGTGCGAGATCCTGAGTTCAATTTCCAATACAATTTCCAGTAGAAGTAGTGATCTCTGGTGCATGTGCAGCGTCTTCAGGCGTGGGTGATGACAATGGGAAATTTCATTTCCCAACACACTCTTGGCTGCCTACCTTGAACTTGAAAGAACTGAAGGAGATGGATTTCTCCTACGACAGCAAACAACCTACTATTCAAACCTGGTATCACTTTCCCTGTAATTTCATAGCTTCCACGTTGACAATTATCTCATATAGATTGCTTGGCTTCCCTTTAATTCTGTAAGCTTTTGAAGCATGCGTCCTAGACTGGTGCTGCGATCCAGGCTCACATGCAGGCTGCTCACTGGCAGCCCATGTGCACTGCTGAAAGGAACCCTGCGCAGTACTGACTTTTCCGTGAAGCCAGGAACACACTCAGGAAGCACAGGCCAGAGGAGCGAGGTGGGTGAGAACATAAGGATTCTTGTGGTGAGACAGCATAGCTCTGTTCTGTAGAGCGAATAGAAGTTGACCAAACAGAGAGGGAAAGGGTGCTCTATGCAGAGCAGTGAAACAGGAAGAGAAGACAAGACTTCTGAGACTCCAGAGAGACTTAGGATGCTGGTGACACAGAGGAAAAGGAGGAAAAAGAAAAAAGAAAGCAGGATTTTGCGGGCACCAGGCTCTAGGCTGCCTCAGAAAGGGGATATGGAGATATCTCCCTGGAGGTGAACGTGATTCTTAGCTTAGAGATAGCACAATGGTCTATGACTGCACTAGCAGAACACTGTCATGATCCACCTTAAATGTGTTGATCAGATCAGAGTAAAAGACAGATGTGTGTGTCCTCCCCCTATATGCGGCCCAGGAGTTTCTGAGGTCCAGGTTACCTCGCGATACGATCCATGCTTTAACAGCTAGGGAAACTTTAGCCTGTGATCTAGGGGCTGTGCACAGGAGAGGGTCTTGCTGCTGCTGCCACTTGGCCATGGCAGTTGGCTGGCCTGCGGCTCCATCAGTCAGTGAGCATTTGAGAGGGCAGGATGCTGCCTTGTTGATTCTGTGGAAGACACCGAAACACGGTTCAGACTCTGAACCCGAGGAACGTGTCATCCCACTGGGGTGAGGAGACTTGCATAGACAAATTCTTAATTATTACTACAAGGTAGTGAATAGGGTGACCTAAATGAGCAGGTCAGACAGTGGATATGACAGCATATTAGAAGGAGAAATTGCTATGGACTGGTCTACTCACGGAAAGCCTGTTGCATCAATTTCCTGACTTGGCTTATTCACTGACTCATTCAATCAATCAATCAATCAATCACCCCTTTTTATGTGCTCTGTGTTATGCTAACTGAGACTGAAGGAAAATCAGAGTCTGCACTCTCTGTTCATGCACTTTAGGAGACGACATATTAGGACAAACCTGGACCTAAGATGACAGGACGTGAGTGTGGATACTAGTGGAACAAAAAGGGGCAAGCAGGAGCGGGAGCGGGGTGGGACTGGAAATGCAGAGAGCTGCACTGTTCGCCTGGAGCCAGTGTGTCACTGCACCAGGTGGAGTAGAGGACGTGCGCTGGGATCAAGGAAAATAAGATGGAGAGGGCAGGTAGAGACTCGGGTACGAAAGGAGGAGGCTGTCAATACAGGCAGGTGCTGTCATCCCTTGTTTCCACAGTCTGCCTCACTTGTGTGTCCCATGAGGTCAGTAGTCTTGCACTGTAGAGAGTTCAGGCTAGCCAGGCGCCACATCCCAGGAAGGGGCAGCAAGACAGGCAGGATGGGTGTCTGCTGCGCTGCTGCAGCAGGCTTCGCTCCCAGAGACACGGGACACGAGACTCGTCTTTCTAGGCCTCAACCCCTCTCATGCTGGCGCTGGCTCAGTGGGTCAGTGGCCAGGTGGGGGCGGAGCCTGACCAGGTGGAGCTCTGCCTGCTGCACAGTTTTTGCGCTTTGTCTCTTGTGAGTGATGACACACTAATATATGACACCCTGGTCGGGTACAGTCGTGGTCACAGAGCCAGGCTAGAACTGCACACACGTATTTAGAAATAGTGCCGTGTTGCCTGTCTTTGTTCTGAGAAGGCCCTCACTGCCCTCCTTTTGCAAGGGCCCTGCCACACTCTAAGGAGTAGGATAAAAGCAGAAGAGGTCATCTGATAGAAAGTGTGAACTCAGCCAGCAATGTATCAGGGATGCTTAGTACAGCTTGATCATCTCTGGAAAAAACGGTATCCAAGAAAACTGTAGTTCAGGTGCTAAATTGTAGCATTATGGTTCTAGTAATTGTAGCATGCTCTTTTACAGTGTGACTGACATTTCAGGACTGCTTTATTCAATTATTTATATTTCCTCTCCTTTGTTCTCAAAAAACTGAAGCTACCTTTGAGCTGTTAAGTGAAGGCAAAGTTGGCAGGATGTGGGAAAGCAATTGGGTTTTCTGGGGATGATGAAGCTGAAACTTCTAAGCCAAGGCAGTCAATTCTCTTTTGTTTCCACAGATGAGGAAATGCATTTAAAGAGATTAAGAAATCTATCTAAATTCATAGAAATTATAAGCAGCAAGGTCTTGAGCCAGGACTAACAGGTGGATGAGGGCGTTGAGGAGATGCTTAATGGATTATTTCAAAGCCTGCAAGCAGAGCCTTCAGCGCTCAGGCCGCAGCTCTTACCCATTTCTGCAGTTGGAAGGCATGACTAAGATAGAAGCCTGGGCCAGCTTTTGGGTGCAGAGGACCATGAGCAAGCTGCAGCACAGATTACGGTGTTGCATATCTTTTTTCACTAAAATGAGATGAAAACTCAAGAGCAAAGATGGATTTGTTAAAAACTTGGCTTCAGAAAGAAAGGGGTCAAGGAGCCAGCTCAGAAACACGCACCACAGCTCCTCAGGCTAAGAGCATCCCTTAACTCAGTCGGTCTCCTCTGTGGAGGAAGAACTGTGCATCCACTCACCCACTCCACCTGCCATAGTCCTCCTCGGAGGACTGTTGGCTGCATCTGGGGACAGTATTGCTGTGGGAATGGGGCTTTTCCTGGCCTCTGAGGATGATCTATATCCACACAGGAGGAACACCACAGGGCATCCCAGCCCAACAAAGAGTCATTCAGAAACCCAGCACACAGGCCGGGGAGATAGCTTGGTGGTCTAAGCACCTGCCTGGCAAGCTCAAGGACCTGGGATTGATCCCTGGTACGGCATACATTGCCAGCTCCACACTGAGCTAGCCACCAAAACCAGGAGTGGTGGCGCACACCTGTAATCCCAGCACTAGGGAGAATGAAACAGGAGGCTCAGAATGAGACTGAGATGCACAGTGAGACTCTGTACCAAGTAAGTAAAAGATTAAAAGAAAAAACATTACCCAGCACCAGTCCACAGAAAACCTCCCTTTTCCTCCAAACTTGGGGTGTGTAAAAAAGGACTTAGGCTTTCATGGCCTTCTGTAACTTCTCTGAGTTTCAGTTTCATGAAAACTGTACTATAAATTTGCTGTAAAGGTTTCTTAGTACCATACAAACTATTTTTGAAAACATATTTTCTCAAATTGCCTTTATATTTTATCTTTAAAATGCAAAATAATAATCAGTTGGAATCCTAATGACAGTCTTACTTCAGTATCTAGAAAAATAAAAACTATAATCTTACTTTAATTCGTTTTAGAAGTTACATAGTCAACAGAAGACATGTCCAAAGCTTAAAGTTAGAATTATTAAAATCAAAGTTGCAGATTAGGAATGGAAATTGGTACAGACACTTTGGAAACAGTCTTACAATTTTGCCAATGCTTGGACATGGAATTGTCACATGACCTCCTAGATTAGAGAGAAGGGAAACTCTATCTCCACACTGATGTAGGTACACAGTTGTGTACAACAGCATCATTCCCAATAGGCCAACGTGAAAGCCACCTACATCTCTAGCAATAGTGAATGGACAAAGAACATGAGCATATCTATTCTATGGTGTGTTATTCACCCATAAAAATGTACTGGTGAATGCTACGTGGATGAATCTTAAAACATCCTAAGCCAAGCAGTCACAAAACATCATTGTTTCCTTATGAGCAGGCAAACTCACAGGAGTAGCAGGTCGAACAGTGGTTGAGTAGAACTGTGGTTGTAGAGATGGAAACAGACCATGGTAGATTTTAGGGATGACAAAATATTTTAAAATTGATTACTGTGATTGTCACATAGACTAGAATAAATTAAAACTCACTGATTTGTGCATGGTAAGTAAATAAATATATGGTACATATCTTGATAAAACTTAGAAAATGAAAAGAAATACAAAGTCAAAATCAACAGCAGAAAATCAGAGGTCTCCATATCTCAGAGTGGTCCCAGGACAGGGGATGGCGTTGCAGTCTGAGGGTAGAAAGAACTTCGGCAGGGCATCGGACGCCTCCTCTCTCAGCAGCAGTGTGAACCTGGACAAACACTCAGATCTTCTGAGCTACTGTCTGTATTTAAGACGACAGACTTTTCCTTGGAGACTAGGATGATAATTAGAAACAACTGATTTCAAGTTCCTGGCACGTCCTAGGCATTTGATACTGTTACTGTGTATTCTTAGCACTTTTTATAATAGGCCTTGTTTCAAGCATTCATTTGCAAGTATGGAGACTGCCCTTTTGTCTGCCCTTCCTCACAGGGAAAGCCCTGCGAGTGGTGGGCGACTCCTCACTTGGCATAGGGAAGCTTGTCTGTTTTGCTGTGTGAAATGCACTGTACGGAAGCTCTGTGCAGAATATGGTGACTTGGGGGGGCAGCCAGGGCAGCCAGGAAAGGACAGAGACTTGTCCTGTGTTGTACATCCACTGAAATCATTTCTTAGATTTCTTTTATTTTAGCAATTTCAAATATTTAGATGTTCTTTGTAGCAACTTCAGTAATTCCAGTGTTCACCAGAAAAGACACAAAAATAACCCAGAACCCTGTCATTCCATGTCACGTGACTGCTTTCTGGGTGAGAGACCCACAACACACACTCGTTGGCCCACCGTTTGCACTGCAGGATGTCTGAGGCATTCTTGGACGTCATTATTTTTCACAAATACACTACATCCCATACCATGAGCATAGTGCATTCATTCAGCTGTCTTGCTCTTTCTGGAAATCTGACAGTTTTCAATTTTTGTTACTGTAAATAGTGGTACCATAAAGTATCTTTACCATATAGCTTGGTCTCAGGTTTCGTTATTTAGGGTTAATTCTTTACAGCAAAATATCATGAGAAATGAAACATGACATATATTGGATTTTTTTCTAACTGAGAGAGAATGTACAAATGTCTGCAGTCCAGTGTAGTGTGCGAAATCGCCTGTTTTCCTCTGTATCACTAATGTTATGGAATGTAATCGCTTTCCCACTCCTCAAAAGGCAGATCACTGCCATTCCTGTAAGGGAAGAAGATGAACCAGGGAACAGCTTGGCACATTTATGAACTGTAACTTGGAGCTGACACGGGGCTTTCAGAAAGGAAGGCCCAAAGACCTGGAGGAAAATGTTTTTATGCTTCAGTTGGGTGAAGAATTTACAGGGATGTAGAAATGTGACGGGGCGAAAGCCTGTTACCATTGTAGGACCTAATTGCAGCAGACTAAGGCCAGAGTGTCTGTTCGGATTCTTCTCAGATGCTGCACAGCCAGCTTTCTGCTCAAGTGTCAGTCAGGGCCCACTGGAGTGAGGGGCTCTGAAGGGTGAGGGAGAGCTTCCTTTGTACCCTTGGGGGCTTGTTTTAGGAAAGAAAGTGTTCTTGTTTCTAAGTCCCTCCTGGAGCAAGAGGGATTCTGGTTTTTTATGCTTCTGTGGGTGAGAGGATGGTTGGAGGGCAGAAGGCATTCAGAGAAGCTTTCTTTGGGGATCCCCCATTTTGGGGGGCATTTTGTTCTGAGCCCAAAGCAGGATAATCAGTCTTTATTCTTTGCAGTCTGGGAGATGGACGCAAACATCCTTTTAAACTTCAGAGATTTATGCTTATGACTATCCAAATTTCATCCAGAATCCAGATCTAATTGTTTAAGCCTTGGACCCCAAATTGTGTGTGCTTAGTGCCCCAGGATAGCCCCGAACCTCCCACCCCAGAGGCACTACCCATCCAGGTGCACCTTACCTCAGGCATATTCCTTTCCTACTTTCCTCACTGAAATACTCTCTTTTTCAATGCGATATATCTTGAGAAGGTTCGGAAGGAAAACAGCCTGATAAATGGATTCTCCCTAATCTGTGAATAACTAATAGCACTCCAACCTGTACTTTTTAATGAGTCTTCTTAATAATCAAGGCTTGGAGAATCTCTAGGGGTGCAATTTTGGGTCTATTAAGAGAATGAAGTGAGAAAAAAGTACCCAAGTAGAATGGTACGATTTTTAGAGGGGAACAGCCTGTTTCACCTGCCCTGGAATCGATTCCAGATTCATCTCCCTTCACTAGCTAACGGTTCTTTGCTAGCTGATTCCCTTTGCCTTCTAATATCACTAATGGAGAAGTATTCCACTCAGCTGTATGCTTGTGTCTCCAGGGCACCTTGGAGCCTCCTAATTCCTGGGGTAACCACCACCAGACATCTGCCTTAACTTCATGTGATGCTATGGGACCTGTATTTTCAAAATAATCTCTGGCTATTCCTGCATGTAAAAGTGTTGTTTTACCACTGCCTACTTCCTCAAAGAGCTGAGCCTTTCACATAGACTCCAGCTGTAGGGAATGTGGAGCTCGTAGGCAAAGCATGATTTCAAAGGAAAAACAGACCAAAAAAGCAAAAACCAAAACAAAACCACAGAAAATGAATGAAAAAGCCCAACTCAGAGACCTCTCAATAAGTAATACCCTTGAAGGGAGATAGGAAAGGATGGAGACAGGGCCAGAAACAAGAGGAGAGCTTAGACTGCTGCTGTCCTAATGCCCACTGAGTAGGCGTCTTGTCTCAGGCCAGCTTCACCTGTACATGACTGGATGCTGGGCCTCCGATAACAGACCCCTCCTCGTAACTTTCTTGCTGTCTCCTGTGCCTAGCAGGGCACGTGTCCTTCAGGGACCATTTAGGCCCTATATGTTGAACTAATCACTCACTCACCCTTCCAGCCTAAATAACCTATATCTTACTTTCAAATGTAATCTTATGTTTTATGCAGATATATTCAAATAAGTATGCAAATGAAATGTAAAAAAGACCTATAGTTGGGTATGCCCCCAAATGCTCCCAACATAAGTCAAATGTTCATCATTGAGCAACACCTGACAGAGGCTCTACCTCATTAGAGAGTCGCTGTGGCCAGGACCTAAATCTTGGCCCCTTCCTCAGACAGCTGCCTTTGGAAGAAAGTGGGGCCACCCGGCTAAGCAGCTTGTGGGGTCTCCTCTCCACCCCAAGCAGATGTTCAGGGCTGCAGCAAGCTGAAAGGTAACTGGCAGAAAAGGAGGCACACTCCTGCATCCAGGCTGCTCTGGCACATGGGGCATAGATGGCCTGCTGCGGCTACAGTGCCCACGCCTGTGCCCACATAACCCTTGGCAGCTTTTCCAGCCAGCTGCGCGTTCAGGACCATGAGCGCTGCGCCTTCCATCAGCCTGAGGCCTCTGCTCTGACTGGGAATGCCTCCGTCCTGCCAGGCCTCTCGGGCATGGCTCCCACGGGCTTTGCCAAAGCTGGCTTCTTTCCCCTCTTGAAACAGCTCGCAATCCATTTCAGATTCTCTTTTCTCAACTCTGCCGTAAGGGGGAGCCTCACCAGCTCTGCCTCTGGGCCTGACCGCTCTCCTCTCCTCCATCTGCTCAGCAGACAGACAGTGCTTGAACACGCGCCTTCCTCGGGTCCTTATGCTGAAGCCCCCCTCAGAGCCTCTCACGTAGCAACTCTGCTTTTAGTCCCAGGCTGCACGCTGGAGTTCCCCAACGAGCTGTGGGAAGACAGAGCGATGCGCAAGACCCTGACATTCAGATGGACCTGTTTTGCTCAAAGTGCTCTCTAGAATCTTCTGTCAAGGATTCTGCAGAGACCCCTTCGTGGCTGGGAGTGGGGCTCCTGGCCGGCTGCAGCCTCTTCCCTTCGGCCCTGCTTGCCCTTCCAGACCCTTGTTTCTCTGCACAGCACCTCCGCCTCCTCACTCTTGCTCTGTGAGTTACAAACTAGGGCACACCTTCAAAACTTGCCCTCTCTGGCGATCATTACTTTTGTGAGGCGTTCTTGGAATCCTTATATCGGAGCTGAAAGCGACAACAGGAAGACGGATGAAGATTGCAGCAGAGGTCTCGCTGAGTTCAGTCCTGCTCTCCGTGAGCCCCAAGCCACTGGAGCTTGTCACATGACTGGGGGTTCAAGCAGGCTCAGGAATGCGCATAACTAATTTGGTACAAACAAGCTGCTATTTACATCTTTCTAGCATTCCCCAAACTCTAAGCATCACTAGGTGGTAACCTCCCAGATAAAGGAACAAAGCCGGACTGGGCTCTGCCTCCAGGAGTCTGTTACCTTGTCTCCAGCTTATAGAGACTGAGTAGGGGCCAGTTTCCTTAGGCTCTGCTCTTTGTTCCTTCTCCCTGGGACAGTAAGCTTCTGAGTCACGTCACTACATCCCCACACGGAGTTAAACCCCTTTCACTTCTATCCACATTGTACTTTTTCACCCATAATCACAGCTTACGTTTCGATGATGATGATGATGATGATGATGATGATGATGATGATGATGCTGATACTTGGCTTACTTCTCTGTCACGTGAGCCTGAACTTGAAGACTGGTATCTTAATCCTTTTCACCTGTGTCTCACCTAGTGAACACTGCTCCCCCAGGATGAGGACCACATGTTGATATCCATACTCCTCCCTCCCAGGGACCCCTGAGCACTTCCTGTTCTGTGATTTGAGTTAGTTAACAGGAGCACGTGCTGCTGATCACCTGACCTGTTCTGCAGCCCCTCATGCATGAGCCTTCAGGGCCAGCAGTGCCCACTCCATGAGGTGATAACTAAGGCGAGGAGAAGGAAAGCCGCAAGACAGACGGCAGGGCACAGTCGTGACTGTCGCATGGGCAGCCCTGGCTCTCTGCTGCTGTTGCAGAAGTGTCTTTGTGTTCAGATTAGCTAATCAGCCTGTTTCCTTCCAGCAAGCACTTCACACCACCAGCCTGGAGCAGACAATACCTTCTCGGAGGAAGTAGTCCAGACCTCATGATCAGCTCCTGATGTGGTCTCCCCAGCCAGAGAGGTCAGCAGTGTAGTGTGCAGTCTGACAGAAGAAATCTGGGACAAAAGGAGAGGAAGAAATGAAAGGAAGTTCCCATACGTCAGCACCCCAAGAGCCTTCACACTGTCTAGCACTCTCCCTCCAGATAGCCTCC
>NW_004524590.1:5660231-5660720 GCF_000260255.1 Octodon degus | reverse complement strand
CCTAGCCCTTTTTATGTTTTACATTTTTGATTTTAACCCAAATATATCAGAAATGGTTTAGTCACTTAAAGAAACGAAGAAGGACAAAAAGGAGAATTGAACTAAATAGACGGAAACAGAAGAAGCTGACCCTCCTGAGGCAGCCGGGGGTGGGTTTGTGCCAAGCGAGACAGGAGTCTGATCTGAGAACGGCACCGACCACAGAGGCTGGGAGATCAGCCCCACTTTCCGCAGACCCACGCAATCAGTCATGCCCACGCTTGCCCTTCCTGTTTCTCTTGCAGGCAGCAGCTTGAACGATGGCTTGTGGCACTCGGTTAGCATCAGTGCCAGGAGGCACCGCATCACTCTCACGCTGGATAACGAGGCAGCGTCCCCAGCTCAAGACGCCACCCGGGTGCAGATTTATTCTGGAAGTAACTACTACTTCGGAGGTAAATTCTCCAGCCTTGGAAATTGAAAGTAAAGTTGGGGCTGGGGGCTGGGGGC
>NW_004524590.1:5654008-5659271 GCF_000260255.1 Octodon degus | reverse complement strand
TCTCTCTCTCTCTCTCTCTCTCTCTCTCTCTCTCTGTTAAACACATGGCCTTCCAGATGGTAAACATGAGCTCTTAACCTCTCTTGTTGCTTACTTCCATACTCCAGAGGATACCAACGATTTCTTAACTATCAATGGAGTATAGTTAAAACTATAAAATAAAAAAGGGGCTTTTCCTAAGAACAGGGTGCATACTGATGTTCCTGGAAAAAAAGAAACAGTGTAGAATAAAATCCTTGAGGCTGTCCTTTGGGCGAGGACAGGGCCCCAGTCTTTCACCCCAGAGATAACACATTCCATCAGAGAGAAAATGTGCTCTGTAAGTGTTTTCTGTGGCTTATTTCACTCGGTTACGCTGGAGCTTTGAGAGATTGGTGATGATACGCCTATTCGATAGACACAGCAACTGATGTTTGCGATATAAAATAATCTGTACAGAAATTAATGGAGCAGGGATTCAAACCCAGACCAGCATTTTCCAGGACAATAAAAAGATAATGTCACCAATGACAATAAAAAGATAATGTCAAAGTAAGCATCTTGGGGGTCCTCAAAAATATACTGTGGAGACTCTAATTACATATCTTCCACACTATTTTAGCAACAGAGAAAGAAGAGTTCACATGAAAATATATTTCAGGCGAAAATGTTTTTGAGTAATTCTGGTGTAACAAAAAAATGACATGTTAGGAAGGCACAATGACCACCCTCCTTCAAAAAGGTGCCCTTCTGAGGGTGGGTGGGAGGTACCGCCGTAGGAGTAGACTTTGCTATGATTTGGACAGAATTTAAACAAGTGCCTCACACGTAGTCTATAAACTTAAGCAATATGAAAAATGAAGTTCACTAATAATAGTCAACTTACATAAATCTTCTCTACAGCTCCAATTAGAAGTTGTGGCATCTTGCTTCGTTTTATGGTGTGCCCGTAAGCTGTTAACCAGCAGCTGGGCTTCAACCCGGCAGAGACTGTCTATTAGAGACGGCTGAAATAATTCCCAATTATTTATGGGTTATTGCTATGTTTTCAAGCTTATATTCCCATATGCCCAGCACCTATTAACACCGTTGAGGTAGAGCTTATAAAGAGCACAAGCACTCACATACCTGCTTCACCCTACACCTGTCTTAATGAGAAGGAGCTATCAAGCTATACTAAATCAGTGTAATGTAGTTTTAAAAAAAGAGGGGTGTTTAAAGAGGTATGGTGTTAACCTTTCACCGGTCCCATTATCATTCTATAACTATGTGCATTCAAATCCATGGCTCCTGCAATGACTTGATCTGCTGTGTATGTGATTTCAAAATTCCAGGAACGGTCTTATGTGTACCTTTCTTGCGATCTAAACCCACTAATGATAACAATTAACCAGACGATTGCTCTGCTGCTGTTCTTACCCAAAGCATAATTTCCTTTGAAAGTATAATTGGAGTTGAATTGTACGTGTAAATGTGTGTTTCAAGTCAGAGCTGAGATTCCCAAGTGCTTATGACATGCTGCGTCATTGCAATGGGCATAGGGGGCCATGGGAAAGAATGCCCAGTAGCTTACCAGCCCAGGATAGGAAGAAGGACGTACAAAGCATGCAATGACCATTTGCTTTAGCAGTGTGGCACTGTAGTCTCCCATAAGCCACTGAGTATTCTGGTGTGTACTAGTTCTGTCCCTCCCTGCACATGGCATGATTTGCAGCAGAAGTATGTGCGTGGCTATGAATGAGAAAGCACTAGAATAATTAGACCTCAAGGTCTTCTGTCAATAGGTCGCCAGAACAATGACTGATCACTTCAGCCTTCTTCTTCATCTTTTTTCTCTGTCCCACAGGGTGCCCCGACAATCTCACCGATTCCCAATGTTTAAATCCCATTAAGGCTTTCCAAGGCTGCATGAGGCTCATCTTTATTGATAACCAGCCCAAGGATCTCATTTCAGTTCAGCAAGGTTCCCTGGGGAATTTTAGTGATTTACACATTGATCTGTGTAGCATCAAAGACAGGTAATTATTGTCTCTTCTCCTCTGTTCTCCTACCCGCTTCCCATTCTCACTGTTCTAATATGTGTTTCTTTAAGCCAAGTTCTAATCCGCCAACATTAGCCACATTAGACATAATTGAGTCACCTAATAGAAAAATATTTCTGAAAAGGTTTCAGGCTCAGAGAAAAAAATGGTTTAAATTAGTTGAGTCTCTCTTCATGTTGACTTGCAGTAAATGGGATATGCAAATTAAATCAAAATACAAATTTGTGAAAGGATTAAAATTTTATGCGTAAACAACATTTGATTACTTTGAAGTTAAGAGTAAAGCAAAAAGGGAAAAAGGATTGCTTCTCTCCTAAACCATTTTATTCTTCTCAATGGTGGGTATCTTTTCACAAGCTCAGAAGTACCAGCCCTCCCCCCGGAACCCCACAGCCAGATGTTGGAGGGCCTGTCAGCACTGTACAGAGCAGCACTCACGGATGGTGACCTTTGCTATCCTGTGGAAGTTCTGGCCTTGAGGAGATAAGACTGTGGCTCTCAAGAGTCTACTCTTTTGCTCTGCCACCCGCAGATGTAGCCAAAGCTCTTTCTGTCTCTGCATCTCTCCTGGCATCTGGTCTGTCTTACAATGGAAGTTTCTAGATTTAAAGACACAGCGCAGAAAACCAAAGAGACCAGAGCCTGAATTCCAGCAAGATTTACTCTGTTTCTTCTCTGATGCTGACCTTTGTTTTTCAAATTCTGCTCACCTCAGTCAAGTATCACTGACAGAGCGGGTGACCTGTATCTGCTAAGTGCCCACCTGTGTGCTGCTGATAGAGTTGTTCTGCTCACATTTCATCAGGAGATGAAGCAGCCACTAAAATAAAGTGAGAGAGATGACAAGAAACGCATCTTTCTTTGATGGCACAGTAGCTAGGCCATGGGAATGAGCTCAGGCAGATTTGAGGCTGGGATATTGAGTTCAGCCTTAAAAGCGGAGACCTATTAGGGTTTGTCAAGATGCCAGTGGCTGGGATTTGGCAGAGTATAGTGCTTTGTGAGACGTGGAAACAGAAGAGAGCATGGTTTGTAAGAACAAACTTTGTTTTCTTTTTTGCTGTACTGGGGTATTAAACTCAGGACCTTTTGCTTGCCAGGCAAGTACTTATTCTACTGAGCTATCTCCCCAGCCCCAAACTTTGAGATTCAGAATACTATTTTTTTAGCATTTTAACTGTCTCTTACTGGGATGGAGTTCTAACTGATGAAGTGTAATAACGTCATTGGGCATAGTCATTGTTTTCAGTGGTACGTAACTAGTCACATGTCTTACTATCAAATGTGTCTCCAGTTCCGTCCATACAGCGCATTATGATGGTAAGTAAGTGTGAGTGGGGCACGTGGCTTGGACGTATGAGGGCAAATCAGGAAGAACTCTGTGTACTAGTGGAGCTTGTTTTATGCTGCAGGTGAGGATCGGAAGGAAGTGGTTAGGTTTGCCTAGTAGAAGGAGTGTTCAGGAACGAGGAAGACGCAGGGGTAAAGAGTGAGTGCAGAAATGAAAGGCAGTAAGAGGGTCTGCTGAACAGCATGCAGCCAGCTCTCTAGAGCCTGGGGCCCCTGGGAATGGCGGACTGAATGTGCTGGGACTTTACACATGCTTGGTCGCTAATAACATCACATGTGAGAGAATCAAGGAACCACACAAGTTCCTTCCTGACTGCCGTGCTTCGTTTTGTCCTGTTTTATTCTGTCTCTATTTGACCAGCTGGAAAAGTGGATAATGAAATGTGTGCGTCATTAAGGTGTGCTAGTTTAGAGATCTCAGAATTAAAGGTATCACCCGCAGCCACCCCCCCAAGTCTCCCGTAATTGGGAGGGGAGGATGCTGCTCCACCAGCCAGCACAGCCTCTGCGAAGCTGGGATCAATACTGGGAGCCTTCACCAACGGGGTCTTTTTGATACCTTAATTTCTAATCAGGGAAGCTTTCATTATTTGTGATTACATGAAAGTCATTCCCGTCTACTACATCATTACTTTTGTGTAATTGTAGACTTGTGTAATTACGTTATATACAATCGTGTTTTAGCTAATTATATAATGGAGAATTGTTTTTAGTTTAGTGAGTAAATGGCAATGTTTTTTCTTGATTTACCAGACATTTTCTCTAACAGAAAGGAAACCTGTGGCAAAATGTTTGGCCTAACTTATATTGATTGAATTCACATTTAATATTTGTTGGAGAGGAACAAGCATCCAATAGGCAGGTGGTTTCTGAGTTTTGAGTTTCGCATTTAATGCATCAATCAGTGTAAACTTGATTTGAGGGTAAGTGCAAGTCTTTGCCTTTGAGGAGCTGGGCACCGGGTGAGGTGAGATGGGAGGAGTCGGCAGTGGCCTTCCTTGCCTGGGCTCCTACCTCAGAAGTCTGCGAGGGCAGCCTGAGCATTTCTCTTCCCTCCTAGCCTCCTTCCCTACCTGTCTTAGTGATGGACAGAAAACTCCCCTTTGCCTTCTAAGGCTTCTTCTCCTTCACAGAAAAGCAGGATCTGGCCTTCCATCTGCTTTTCTGGACACCCACTTTCACACGTAGGATGCCTTGTACTGGTCACTGTGTAGAGACCAGACACCCGGGAGCGCTCCTGGAGGAGGAGAGAGTGTCCAGATGTCTTAGAGCATCCTCTAGCAAAGGCCTCAGGCAGGCCCCATTTTCACCTGTGGCTTGCGCACTGTGTGAGCTGCTCAGAATGTGTCTTGGAGAAATACTTCTGAGAGATTAAATAATTTGAACCAGTATCACTAATAATGGGCAAATTATCTAATCTTCTGGCCTCTAAAAGAAAAGAAGCAAGTAATGGCCAGGCCATATCTCAGGGATAATGGAAAGTACTGGCTTTAGGCAGGTGTAGAGCATCACACCCAAGAAAATAGTGGGTGGAAAGGGACGTGAAGCAGAGTGGACCTTTGCTGGAAGACTGCAAGCCCTTCTGGAAGTTCTGGGATAAGATGAGCCACCATCTCTGTCTCCTACCAGCCAGCTCACTAGGCTCATGGGCCTTCTACCCTAGGCTCCGTTCTTCATGAGCTGTATCTGTTCACTCTCTTGGACATGAAGAAAAGCATGATTCCCAACCATCATTGTGAAAAATTAAAGAATTGATTGGGGGCCTGGCCCTAGCTCAGGCCTTTAAGTGGCTGCTTCCACAAAGCTGTCAGCCTCAGGTTGCTGGAGTTCGAACCTCACACCTCTCCAGCTGGCCAAAAATGCCGTGAAGGCATTCGAGGAACAAAAAAAAA
>NW_004524590.1:5641148-5653908 GCF_000260255.1 Octodon degus | reverse complement strand
AAAAAAAAAAAAAAAAAAGAATTCATTCATTCAGCAAGAGACTGATTATTGTGCCTGTTGGCTAGATAGGCATTGGGTGAATAAGACAGAATTCTAATCACCTTGAGTAAGATAGGATGGCTTAAGAGTTATGAAAGCCTTGCACCAGTAGGATCCCCTTTTTAAAGAGAAGTAAATTAAGACACAGAGAGGGACATCAGTGTTTGCAAGTTCACGGGAAGCTTAAATTACAGCCAAGAACCCCATAAGTGCTCCTCCCTGCACTGTCTAACAGACACCGAGGTGGAAATGTCATTGTATATCTGTGACATTGAATGTGTGGTCCTGGTTGTTTTTTGTTGTTGTTGTTGTTCTTTTGTTTTTTGTTTTTTGTTTATTTTTTGGTGGAACCGGGGATTGAACTCAGGCCTTTGCACTTGCCAGGGAAGCATTCATTCCTCTGAGCCATCTCCCCGGCCCCCTGAATGTGTAGTCCTGTCTTCTCTCCACCACATACATTTTGTGAGAGCATGCAATGTGTTGCATTTTTTGTAAACCTTATGTAACCAAAGTATAATTCCATTTAAAAGGAGAGGACATTCGAAGTGGTGTATATTGGGTGGATAGTGAGTGGGACAGTGTGAGCCAGGTCTAGAGGTTTCACTTGGCAGCCTCCTCAGAAAGAAGCTAAATCACTACATGGAGCCAGCTACACTTCGTCCTTGGGTTTAAATGTACAGGGAAGTGCTGGGGATGTAGTGCCATGGCACAAGGGCCTGCCTGGCAAGCACAAGGTTCTGAGTTTGATTCCTGTTAATTAATTAATTAATTAATTAGCCCAGAAAGACACCACATTATGACAGAATTTGAATAAGCAATAGGACTCAAGGTATGCAGTCAAACCCAGAGGCCAACATAAGGGTTTGCTACAAGCTGCCCAAGGGGAAGGAATTAGAAGCCAGCTCTGGGGAGATTCCCAAAACCTGGCTCCGGTGGTTGCAACTTTAACAGACAACACAGAGCATTTAAATTCCAGCCCATCATTATCAGTCTGAGATGTGACTTGTATGTTGTTTGATCTTTTGTCTGAGACTCTTTGTTTGGAATACTGAGTTTATAAAGCCTTCCTTTGGGTTAAGAAGTAAAGGAGTGGGTCTGAGCAGGCTTGTGCTCAGTTTCATTTCTGGTATAAAAGTTGATCCTCAGAAAATGCTTGCTGTGTTAATTCTCAAGTTCACATGTTAACCAAATGTTTGATTTTCCTGAGAAGGGAAAGGCCTTAAAGCTCCTTCTAATATTCCCCCTCCCCCAGGACTACGTGATCCCTGGTGGCTTCTGTGTAATCCCCATGGAAACATCTCTGTTCTGTGAATTGGGATTTGACTCCCTCTAGTTCACGTGGTCTGCCTTTGTAGACCGCCAGCCACTACCCTTGAGGAAAGCAGGCACCTACAGTGGGGCTTGGGAGTTGCCTCAGATGGTGGTTTCAGACTCTGACCTAGGATGAACCTGGAAAGCGGAATTTAAGGAGCCCTTATTTCCAGGTTGATGCATAGGTAGTCCATACACTGACAAGAACCCATGTGTGAGAACACCCTTTAATCTTACAGGCCAATTTGAATGTTTTCAAAAAGGGCTTGTCAGAACATAAACTGAGACTAAGCCCAAGAATTTGCATTTCTAACCAAGTTCTTATATGATGTTGTTGATGCTTCAAGAACTATATTTCTTGGTCTATCTCTTAAAGACTCTAGTCCTAGGGAATTTCCAGTTTCATGGCCACAAAAAAGGTGCTGCAGATGTGGAGGAAAGGGATGAAACCTTCCTTTCCTGCAGTTCCAAGCAGCTCTCTCCTGGCTAGAACCTCATGGTATTTCTAGAATGTTCTCTGAAACCTGTTTCAATATTCTTCTTTCCAAAGGGACATTAAAACCAGTTCTAGGAGAGCCTGGCCCTGGACCACTGTTCCTCCAGCCTCTCTCTGTCTCTCTTACTTAGCTCATCCCTGCTTTGACGTCAGAGAAAGCCTTTCTGAATAGACTGGAAAACAGATTCTCAGATGTGGAAGTGATAGAGGATTTTGGCTGGAGGGGAAGGTGATTTTAGAACAGCTATGATTGCTAGCAAGCATAATCTGTGTTTTTAGGAGGAAAATATTTCCTTTTATGGCCCCTGCTGAACATTACAGCTTGATCTTTCCTTCTAGAAAAAAAAAAGAAAAAGAAAAGAAAAAGAAAGCAGGCATTCAGGACCTATGGTGATGGCACTGTCACTCTAATGGGATGCTACCTTTCCCCTTACCACTCCCACAGAATATTACCTATAACACTTTGCATGGATTGCCAGACACTGATATCATATGGCTCAGGACTCCAAAAGGGTTTGTCTGTGTGAGTCCCATTTCCTAACCTTTATCTTACAGCTTTGCTCTTAGGAAAAGCCTTTGAAGGTCATCTGACCTGGAATAAGGGGGAATGGAGGTCACATGGAGGATGAAAAAGCTAGGTGTGGACGGAGGAACTGTCCCCTGACTCATGCTGCTGTATCCTGATGAGATTTGTCACTCTAATCCTCTTGAAAATCAAACAATTTACTTTTTCCGAACAGTAATCACACCTAGAATGGTGTATTCAATTTCCTGCAGCCAAGTAAGTTATGAAACATAGCGTGTTCCCTCCATCGCCCTTTTTTTTTTTCCTCCCAACATATTTTCTTTTAAGACGCGGATCTGCCAAACTCTTTGGTCAAGATTCGTACTTTCTTGGCTTAGGGTTTGAGTGCGATAAACATGAAAAGTGAGAAGCCTTCTGTTGGATAACCTCCCATAACAGATTTCTGTGAAAAACCCACCGGTGTGTGGGAGTTTGTTAAAACAGTGGATAATATAAAAAGAGTACATTGCGGGGTAATACATATGTTTTCGCTCTGTCTCTAAAATCGAAAGCCTTTATATTTGGTTCCAGAAAAGTCAGAGTGAGGGCAATACCCACACAATCTGAGCTCCCCACTCTAAAATGAGAAATGTTACAATATGGTACTCTCCCCCCACTCATGGGACAGGGCCAAACTTCTGCTTTCTTATTTACCATTTCATGGAGGAAAAGGAAAGACTATGTTTTAAGCAATAGTGACTGAGGAAACATTTTCTAAATGTTTCATCATTTAGTTTTCCCTTCATTTCTACCAAAGGCCACCAAGTGACTCTCCAGGTGTGTCTCTCAAAAGGGCAGCCCCATGTCACCTGACAACTTGTAATAAGTAAAGACTCACTAGGGCCAAAGCAGACCTCCTGTATCAGAAACTTGTGGGGAGAGGTACCCTGAAGTTCAGTAAGTGCCCCAGTTGACTCTGACCTACATTCAGGTTTGAAGCCCTTGACTGGCCCCACTGTTGCCATTTACCAGGAAGTCAGCAATGCTCAAGGAGAGGCAGGAACTGCCTGAGATCGTAAGTTGTATAATTTAGGTGAGCCCTGATGCAAATCCAGGTTCTGCTGATTTCTCGATCATTTCCATGTCCAGAGCCTTTCGCTAAGAGGAGCAGATGACCAAGTAACCAAGAAGGGAAAATGGAAATTGGA
Source organism: Octodon degus (assembly GCF_000260255.1). Classification (NCBI taxonomy): domain Eukaryota; kingdom Metazoa; phylum Chordata; class Mammalia; order Rodentia; family Octodontidae; genus Octodon; species Octodon degus. Next base: position 5,650,349 of record NW_004524590.1, on the reverse strand, counting down.
AAGTTAGATATTTTTCTTGCTCAGGCCTAGGGGATAAAGAGTTGTCCCCACACCTCTTTAGCCCAGATGATGGGTGGAGTATGTAGATGTTGGCACCAGCAGCTCAAAGCCCAATTTCATTTCTGTAGTCAGGAGATGGAGCAGTCCAGGAGTGGATGAAAGGAGCCTAAACAAATCTGTTGTCTCACTTCAGCCCCTTAACTATTGCTGTGCCTTACTACACAAAGCCTAACACACCTATACAAGGTACTGGGGCTCCTCTCTCCTCAGAGGTAGCTTTGAGTCACTCTATTTACCAAAATAAATGACCTCTTTGACTTAGTCACTAGCAAAGCATCTTGAGTGGTCCTTATCAGGCAGAGCAAGTAAAAGGGGGGCGTTGCTGAGAAAGTGAGGATAAAGGAGGATGTGCAGGGAGGGCAGGGCTCCAGGGCACTCTGGGCGCTTCACTGTGGGTGGCACAGAGCTTAGCTCGAACATTTGAACAGATAGTGCTGAGTGACAGAACTCAAGTTAGGGTTAAAAAGAGAACTTGTCATCTTACAAAATAGTCCAAAATCCAAGATAATGGTTCTTTACATAGCTAAGTTTTAAGTAATGCTGCTGATGGTCAGTACCTCTCGGTGCGTGTGTGCACGACGTTAATACTCACAACATTGCTCAGAGCTGGGTAAGAGTAATACAGACAGTACAGTTAGAACTCATCTGGGCAGCTGTCATCCCCATAACTGTATCATTAACCTTATTGGGTAGATGATGACATGGAGGCATGAAGCCCTGGGTAACATGCCCAAGGCCACACTGCCAGTGTGCAGCAGACCCTGGATGGCAGTGAAGTCTGGCTGGAGAGGTCTGCGGTGACCTGGCCAGCTGTGTCTGTGGCAGGACTGGGAAGTAGAGAAGAGTGCATCTTCATCTTGTGTTGAAGTCACAAAGTAGACTCAGTGAAGCAGGTGAAGAGTGAGCCAGAGAGGTGACAGTCCCGAGCAATCGCCATCACAACCTTGTGGTGAACCTACCGAGAGACCCTGGAGACAGCTAATAGCCTCCATCAGGAAGTGCGCTGTTATCCGTGTCTGGGCTGATCTGGGAGTAAAGGAACTGAAGTAGAGTTAGCCTGAAATGACCACTTTGTGAAGTCCAGGTGGTATGCACGGTCCATCCAGAGCTTCCACAGGAAGCTCTGATTCACCCATCTGCTTCCTGAGTGTCCGTCACCGTTTCACACCCCATCAGCTGTTAATAAGGTGAGAGCGATCGGAACCTGCCTTTGGCTGGGGTAAGTGCCCTTGAACAAGTGCACCTGTGAGCTGTCACCAGCCTTGTCACGCTGACTGCTTCTTTTCACAAGGAAAGTGCCTCTATTAGCAAAATGGTCCTTTTCTACCTGTCCATGAAGAAGGGCCCTGTGCCGCCTTTGATTCATGGAAAGTGCAGAGGGCCAACCTCACCGGGGAAGGCGCATCATTCTGGCCCATCAGTGTGAGAATCTTCCCCCACCAACTGGTCATCTGAAATATTGACAAGGAAGACAAAACCACTACCCTGGGCTGGCTAAATTATCACAAGCACTTCCAACGTTGAAGAGTTTGTTCCAAGAGCTAGAGTTTTTGCAACAACAAGAAGAAACACCAAAAAGTCACCCAAGAATTGGAGGTGGATTTATTTTATATTGACACGCGCTGATTGGGATCATTCCCAGAATGCCAGGCACTGATCTCCGCAAGCAGGAGGTGCAGAGGCAGCAGAGCTTGCGAAGCGGGGCTTGGAGCCTACAGCGTGCATCACGACGACCAGCTGAGCATCGCAGTGCAACCAGGCCTGGAACGGGAGCTATTACCTGGGCAACGCAGACGCTGGAGCGTGCTGGCTGTGGCCGTTGTCTGTTCCATTCGGAGACTGAATCGCTGTGTACATATTCAGGAAACCTTGATAAAATACCTTTAGAAATCGATAGATGCCTGGATCCTGACCTGAAAAATACTGCCTGAGAAACTCAAATTTAAGACCACAGAAAAGCCAAAGAAAATTTACTCTGGTTGGAAGCATGAGAAAAAGATTATTTGAAATTCTCAGCTCTCCTGTGAAGCAGCAAACATTTCTAAATTAATAATTAGAAAAAAGACATTCTTCCCTATTGATTTTTTTTTTTGCAGGATCAATATCTCAATAAGCCCTCGTCCAACACCCTGATAAGGGCTCTTCATCCGTATTTCGCATTCTCTAAAGGACCTCCCTCTGCATAACAAATGTCACATTCAGTTTTCCCTCGTCTACACTGACTTACATTCATTAGACCCTCAAGGCTGTAGCTCTGTAATACTTTTTTTTTTTTGTACAAAGGAAACATTGGTGGCTACTATAAGCTCCATTTATAGATGCAATGAGAAGAGAAAAGGAAACTTAGTGTTTTGACCTGGTGAAAAAATAAGGCAGGAGCAGAGGCAGCAGCCGCTCTTCTCACTTATTACTGCTGTGAAAGCTAAATTTGAAATTAGAGCTGGGGTAGCTTTTATGTTTATAAAGGCTCTCGTATGAGAAGTTCATAGAAAATGAATGTAGCTTGGTGGATTTATTGTGATGGGAACAAAGAACGCAAAACTGGTCTGTCACCCTTGTTCTTAGGGTTTGTGTCTGGTTGTCACCCCAAAGCCTCATGCAGTCATGGGGTGGGTTAGTAGAGTTTATGATTAATTCATAAATTAATTATGCAATGATGGGACTATGGGTGTGCGTGCTGCTGAGGCTATGGGTGTGAGCACTACACCTGACCTGGGGCGGGTAGCCCGGACGCAGTAGAAGGAAGGGAGAGGGGCTGCTCGCTGCTGCCTCTGCTCCTGCCTTTTGGCCCTTGCTGTTCTGCTTTGCTCTGCCACCATGAACTGCTGCCCTCTGCCTTGTGCCACCCCGCCTTGGAGCCAGATGATGATGGACTGACACCTCCACAAACTGTGAGCTAAATAAACCTTTCCTTCCTTGATTTGGAGTGTCTGCTGTTTTGCCCCAGCAATGAGAGAAAAGTAACTGAGACACTTGTCAAGGCGTAGTTGTCCTTCTTTCTAGCTCTCCCCGCATATCCAAAGGGAGAGTCTGCCTCCCTGGTTGCAGAACTAGGAACCTGACATTACCATAAATTTAAAAACTGGATTCAAAACAGAATGAAACTGCAGATCGTCACATGCAAAGCCCGCATTTTTGAACTCTGCGTGCAGCCTGCCATTTCAGCTCCTCTGTCTTTCAGCTTCTTTGGTAGTCAGTGGAGGCGAGTACGCACTTCACAAGTGTGAGAGGATAAAATGAAGTGAGGTGGTGCTGCTCCCTCACCCCTCTTGGCGTTTTGGCAGGGATTTGCTACAAGCTGATAGACAAAAGTTCTGTAAGTTAAAAGCAAGAGAGATGGAAATGGACGGCTCTCTGTGTATATTTTCGGGCCAGATTTTAGAAAACCCATACACAAGCAAAAAAGGATGACAGCTTTTTTGAATAATTTACCTACCTACATAACCCATTTTATGTCATGCACAAATGATTAATGTTTTCCCTTGATGCAAGTTACAGATTTGAAACCTTCCTGTGCAGTTTGCTTCATCTTAAAAGATCTCTTTGACGTGATTTACTGTACACACTGCAAGACCGTTCTCCTAACACTGGAATATACTATAGGCCACGGGAAGAGATCAAAACACCTGGAAAATGAAGAGAAGAAAAAAGCAAACCTAAAACAGATAGTTCCTTCAGGGAAAAGAGATTAGGTTGGATTTTATGGCTCTGAATGTTCCACACTCTAAACTCCTCTGAAGTCTAGCACATCTAGGATGCCATGAACTTAGATTGAAAAAAAAAAAAAAAAAAAAAACAAACTTTATAATCACCTTGCTAATTTCTTCTACTTATGTTGAAAAATAATGTCGTGCTTCTAATAATTAGACAGGAGGTTAGTCCTGTGTGGCCATTCAAGCTTGTCGCATTTGGGGCCCTTAGCAGACTCCGAGTTTATGCACATGACTGCATCAGTTATGAAGAGTTACAGAAGCTCACACTGTGAATGGGAACCAATCGCGTGAGCCTTGCGTGTATGTGTGCGCGTGTGAACGTCTAGTCATTTCTTGTCAATTTTAGGAAAGGGTCTACAGCGTGTTCAGAGTCTCACTACTAGATCGCTCTTGTAGTGACCCGCCTGTTTACAGCCTCCCGAGAGCTGGGATTACGGGCGCGCACCGCCACGCCCAGTCTCAACTGCCGCCTCAGCGCACCCCGTTGCTAATGTCGACAAGGCAGACCCCCTGGGCTGTAGTCACATCTCTCAGGAGGCCTGCTGTGTACTTCTTCTTCTTCTTTTATTTGTGTTTTTTTATTTTTTTATTTTTAGTGTATTTGGTTGTTACAGGGTCTCACTATACGGCTCAGACTCATGGCGACCTCCTGCTTTCAGCCTCCTTAGTGATGACATTATGGGTGTGCACCACTGTGCCAGAGTCGGCTGGCTGAAGCCACCCTGGGGGGCAGGGCTGCTGCAGCATGTAGTGCCCAGAACAGAACTGTGGTCTGTGCTTGCCTAAGCTCGCTTAAGCAGGTGCTTTAGTCCGCTGAGCTATCTCGCCGGCCCCCTGCTGTATACTTCTGGGAGTTGCCCATGTTCTGCTCCCCTTCTTCTGTGTGCCACTCAAGAGGCCTTCTCTGAGCACTTTGTTAGGGGCCAGGGGCATTTATTTGTCCTGGGAATCCCTAGTAAATAGACGGAGAGTTGGTGCCATGGCCTTTTCCCTGTGCTGGTCCTTCTGTGGTCCTTCGATTCGAGGTCTGCTTCTACCATCACTGCCCACTGCTGTATCCCTTGTGTTTGCCCCTCCTCAGCCATGCCAGGGACATAGGGTCTAATGCAATGAGTGTGTTACACGGTCACTGCCTTCATAACCATTTATTTCCCTGGTTTCCACCACCACGTACGTTTTGTACCTACCTCGCCCTGTGGACGATCCCAGGTAACCGTGGAAATGACCTCATGTGCTGCAGAATATGCTGAGTGGAATAATGCAAACACAGAGGGCAAAATCTGAGGGGAAGGCTGGTTCATACTGGGAATGAAGGAGGCTGTCCGAGGAGGAATGTGGCTGTGATAATCCTCCGACTTTCACAAGCAGCTACTCAGCAGTCACTACAAATTTTAATCAGTGAATGTCTCAGAGGTTTGTACTTTTTTTAAAAAAAACTTTCCCCAAACCTCTGGCAGATGACCCTGAGCTCAGTGTTCTGGCTGCGTGTGCTCTGCTGAGATTGCTGCTCCCTGTGGGGCTCTCACGCCAGCAAGTAGAAAAAAATAGACTTTTTTTCAGCGAAAAGGTAATACTACCTGGAATTTTAGCTAAAGATAATTGCTCATATTTCCCCCAAATATGAATGCCCTGAGAATTCCTCTGCCTGCCATTAGTACCATGCCCTCCCCTGGTCTTCCTTCCAGCCCTCCCTAGGCAGCCTTGGTTCAAGGATGTACCTTCCAGTAAGCCAGGCCTCACTCCGCTCACGCGGCCTGCACCAACACTCAGCAGAATAGGCGGGAACGAATCTCTGCCTTCTCAAAGCCAGCATAGCGGAGAGATGGTGCTGACATTCTAGCCAGCAATTTGGTAAGTCCTAAACTCCCGAAAGGGACTAGAGGAAGGCATAATTTAAGGGTCATTCCAATTATTATGCTTACTTATATTAAGCTGCTGCTCCGGAATTCATGTGAAAAGACCTACACACCGGATGGAAATTAGGGAGAGGAGAGTATGTGGTTGGCAGGGAGTTGAGCAAACGTGAAGGAGCAAAACACAAAGTACTAAGGTTTTCAGTGATGTTAAGTAATACTTCAACAGAGCTGGGGAGATAGTTGAGTGGCACAGCACCCTCCCAGTAGGCACAAAGTTGTGAGTTTGATTCCCAATACAAAAAGGAAAGAAAGAAAAGAAAATGCTTCAACATCGGAGGATCTGTGGAATAGAGGAAAGCTTAGCCTTGACAAAGGGCTAGCTCTTTAGAACCTCATGGCGTTAAACCTGATTCTCTGACCTATTGTTGTGAGCCTCTTGTGGCTCTGTCATATGGAGCCTCATAAGGAGAGGCCCCACGATCGAGCTCCTACTTGTAATGGAATTTCCATATGCAGCTCTTTCATTCTGGACCACATAATTAATTCCAAATGCAGCACACCTTGATAGAGTTAAGCTAAATGTAGAACTGCTTTTTATACAGGGAAATGAAATATTTGAAAATGATTCTCTTTGACACACTTTGCCTCAAACCACTCTCTCACTTTGCCAGATACATTTCTTACTACCACACCAGCTATTTGGAGCATCGGGTTCTATAGGGCCCTCCAAATGACTTCACACCCGAAGCGCTGAACACGAGGCTCTCCAGCTTGCATTAGTGGTCTCCATGGCTTGGCCCCGCCTTCCCATCCATCTCTGTCTCCCCTTGTATTGATTTGCTATTCCGTGCTCTCTCTCCATCCCTCCGCTGCATTCCAGAATAGAGCGCATTGGTCTCTGCCTTTGGGATGCCCAAGAGCAAACAAGCAACCCGGAAAACATGAAATCAACGTCTTAGACACACACAAAAATCATTGTTTAGCAAGACATACGATCATACCTCATGCACTTGGACAGCCAGGCAGGAATAAAGTCAGGAGCACAGGGACATTGCAGGGGAGGCAGGGTCAGCCCCAGGGCAGCCAGTCCCATTCCAGTCCCCAAGCACTGCTGTTGCTTCTACCCGTATCTAGCCCCTCCGTTAAAGTCTAATTCCCATCCTGCCACTGCTTGCGGACTCTCAGCGGTGCACACAGACTGCGCCTTTTCACTCTTTCTCTCTACTGTTGAGCTTCTGGATTGCGGTTCTCCCAACCGTCCTCGGCACCTGCATGTCACCTCCTGGGAGCACGTACGTGGTGTCGGTAGTGGTGCATCCAGTTGAAAGCACGTGCTTTGCAAGATTTGCTGAATAATTTGAACATTTCAGACTAACGGCACTTGCTCCCCAGTAGCTAGGGATGAAGTTCTTAGGACACTTATGCAAGTAAACAGTGTCTCTTGGGGTTCAGTACATGACTGCCTCAAGATCTGGAATCCACCTGAAAATGTTCAGTATCTTTGTACACCTAAAACTCCAGAGACTGCTGTTTAAGATTTGGGCATTAAAGTGCTCGCCTCTTCTCATCTTGAGAAGTTTCCAGTGTGGCTTGTGCCAAGTATTGCTCTATTTGAATAGCAAGAGCGCCTAATAAAGGTAGCGCCCGGGCCAGCTGTCGCTGCTCACGTGGCCTTAAGTGCTCCGTCTGCGAGCACTAGCTAGCAAGAGTATTTTTGTTTAGCAAGGCCATCGTAAAATTAGACAAGAAACCATAGCGATGTGTTGGAGCTGTGGGATCTATAAATAATAGTGGAAGGAAGCGTACGGGTGCGTTAGGGTTATTACAGTCTTGCGCTGTAAGGGAAGAGTAAATGGGGCAGCTGTACCATGGAAGGCGGGCCTGAGCGAGGGCAGTGCTGGCGCGACCCACGGGACAGTGCGGGTGACGATCGCGAGGTGACAGCCTGGCGATGGGCGGTGCCAAGGGGCCCTCGGAGCTCTCGCAGGCAGAGGTGGGGAGCTGCTTGCTTCGGCCACGTGGGACTGAACACATCACGGAAGGGTGTCGGTCTGCCAGTACACATTTCACTTGTTTATTGGAAGGTGAAGTCTTTGGAGAATAAAACGTTTCACACAAACTCAGGAAGTAATATTGGGATTCCATGTCACCCATACAATGTCACTATTTTTGTTTTCTTTATTCTGTTTCTTTTCTTTTTTGAAACGTATTTAGCACAGGATCTACAGGGTCTACAGGGTCTCACTACATAAATCGGACTTATAGCGACCCTCTTGTTTTCAGCCTCCCAAGCACTGGGATTATAGGTTCATGCCACCATGTCGTCTCAATTGCTGCCTCAGAGTGCCCTGGGGTTGTGGCATGGCAGGCCTGGGGATCAAACGCCTGCCCATAAGTTCTGCCTAAGCAGGCACTTTAGCCTGCTGAGCTATCTGGCTGACCCTTTTTTCTGTTTATTTATTTATTTATTTTTGTATTTTAGGGAATGGTCTCCAGGGTGTTCAGGGCCTCACTACTAAATCAGACTCGTAGCGATCCTTCTATTTACAGCCTCTCAAGAACTGGGATTGCAGGTGTGGGCCACCACACCAAGTCTCAGTTGCCATCCCAGCACACCCCAGGGGTGAGGCTGGCTTGGCAGGCCCATTTATTCTGTTTCTTATGTGTCTGATAGAACCTTAAAAATTGTTATTTACATAGAAAGCTGTTTTCAACTTTTTCCAAATGAATGTCATCTAAATTCTCTTTATTTAAAAGCAAGAGGAGGAGGATGGGGAAAGAGAAGATACATATTTTATCTTCTCTTTCTGAATTTTGCTAGTTTCCCTTTGGACTCTAGCTATTGTTACCCATGTTGAGTAGAATGAAATTATGGGCCAGGTGCTATGCTGGGATTTGTTCCCCCACTAGTTACCTTGTTCATGTCTATGAAGAGCAATATTAAAACTAATAAATGTGAACTGCTCTCATTTTATAAAGGAGGGAGGGGAGGTTCACAGATGTTAAATTACTTTCTCAAATTCTATAGATGCAACTTATTTTCCTTTGAAATTAACAGACCCTCTAGCAACTTGGAAATTAAAAATAAATAACTTTGCCCTATGGCAGATAGGCTCTACGTCTACTTCATCTTAATAGATCATTTTTGAGATACAGGGCAGTCTTCACCTGAGGTGAGACTGGGGCTTGCTTAATGCAAATATTTCCAAAGCAAGAAAGAGCCAAATACAAGTAGGTGATTCATAAACAGAAAACATCATCTGTAGGTGATTGTGCCGATGCACCTACAGAAGACCTTGGGGGACAACCGGCTCAGGCCTCCCTCCTGTCCCTCTCAGACAGGAGCTTTCTTTTCCCCCAGTAAATCTATTTTGCAAAAAAAAAAAGACCTTGCTGCACCAGATCTCACCTCGTGGTCCCATCCGCAAGAGATTGGGAAACTCCCCGTTAGGAGCGGAAGGAGCGCATAACACTGTAACTTGAATATTTTCTTCAGCAAATTAATTTCTACTGCTCTAGACCAGCCCAACACCTAGTTACTGGTGATGCCTGAGAGCTCGGAAAGTGGCTGT
>NW_004524590.1:5617712-5641048 GCF_000260255.1 Octodon degus | reverse complement strand
GTCATGACTGATGAAGTGAATTTTTAATTTCTACTGGTCTGGACCAGCCCAACACCTAGTTACTGGTGATGCCTGAGAGCTCGGAAAGTGGCTGTTATGACTGATGAAATGAATTTTTAATTTCATTTAATCTTGCTAAATATAGTTTGCTTTTCTGCTTGCTTTTGTTTTTGTTTTTAGATAGGATATTCAGCCCAGGCCTGCCTTGAATTCATGGCTGTCCTCCTCCCTCAGCTTCCAAAGCACCAGGATTTCAGGCCTGTGGTGCCACGCCCAGCTAAATGTAGACTTAAATTGGTGTTAAAAACAAACTTCCCATGACTATCCTTCCTCAAATTTTAGTTATAATTCAGAGCTCTGTAATATTTTGCAACTCCGTGAAGTTCACCTGAAACAACAAAACATATTGACCAGTCTGTAGAAAATATTGAGCCTCTAAAAATTATAACTTTCTAAGGAAATTTGTGACCTGGGTTTTGTAGAGTCACTCATCATTCTTTTTGTGAAAGTTGTTTGTAGAGACTGTAATCTTGGTGGTTGTTTATGGCTCCAGGAAGCTGGATAGAGTGAGGTCCAGGAACTTCCAGGTTGAAGGCCCACTTAGGTGCATTCATTTCAAAGTAAGAACCACCTCGGGGGTTGTGCACAGCCAGAAGTGGCTTCACCTGAATCTTCGTCTCGGCACCCATGGCCTCCCAGGAATGCACACGCCACATACAGATGGTGCCCAGCGCGGGCTGTCCTACGTCAGCCGTGGGCTAAGGAGTCCTAATGTTAGGTATCAGCCATACTGGAGCATAGCTGCATATGTGGGAATGCTTTAAAAGCCTTTGGAAATTTCTTGCAAGTGAAGATTTTTGGACCTTCACAATTCTGATTAAGTCCTTCTGGCACGGAGACTTGGAATCTGCATTGTATCTAACACCCCAGGATATCAGCAGATTGGTCTTTTAAAAATAACTTGTGAGCAGATTAAACAGACATTTCTTTATTGAGTTTATCGTAATGTGGTTTCATTCAAGTTTATCCTATACAGTGGGGTGCTAGACTCCTGTTCTGCCCAATGGTAATCGTATTCCTTGGGAAATATGTTTTGTTCAAATAAGTTTGAGAAATACTTTGGTTAAAGCATTAAGTGGGTTTCTTTTCTCAGAATATCTCTGCATGCACGAATGTGTGTGTGTGCGCATGTGTGCGTGTGCGCATGTGCATGTGTCTGTGTGTACAAGCTCAAATGAGGGAACTCGATGAAGCTCATTTATAATGCCACAAATACATGACTACAAAGCCATTTGGTGACATTACTCCTCAATATAACATGCTTTTGGTAATCAGACAAAAAGTCAAATAATAAATGATATGTATTAATAAATTAATAAATAATAAATACAATAATCAATAAATTAATAAATCAAATTAAGCAACAGGGCCCTTTGGGATGCTCACTGCTGGCACTAAGCACCAACTCAGAAGCAGGCAGTAGTGCAGGCAAGAGGCATGCAGCGGTAACACACAAAGCACTCCGGTCACAAGTGCACATTGGCCTTCAGCATTCCCTCTTCCCTACAGAACAAGCAGCTCTCCTGGAGGGCCACTTCTTGGGCCCGTTTTTCTTTCTGGCTTAGAGTGTGTGTGCTTTTGGGGCTCTTGGACCCCCAGTTTGCCTCTTGCCTTTTTAATTTCTGGGACCTTGAGTGAGTTGCTGGACTTGTGAGCCTCTTTCCTGGAGATAGCGATACTTGTCTTAGCAGGTTGTTGCATTGATTTGTTGAGATAGTTATTGTGCTATCTCTGTGCTAAGTCTACCACACTGAGTCCAAACACGAGAGCACGGTAGAAACACTTACTGTATTCTACACATGTAAGCATTTGCATGGAGTGAGCAAGGAAAGGGAGGGGAGAGAACCTATCCTCTTTCTACTGCACAGCTTCTAGGGATACCAACCAGAGTTCAAGCTTTATATCAAGCTTGCTGGTGGGAGTTGTGGTGCCAGTCAGTACCCACAATCTAGTCAGTGTCTGGGCTCAGCGGGAAAGAGGAGCAAGGAATGAGAAAGACTGCACTCACATCTGCCTCAGAAGTAGAAGAAAAGAAAAATTCCAAGTTTTCCAGAGTTCCTGCAGAGCAAAGATTAAAAAGAACAAATGGAAGGTGACTGGCGTCATCTAAGAGCTGACAGTCATATGGCACTCAATTCCAAATAAATAAAACTCCAAGTAATGAATAAGGGCTAAACCTGAGGATGTGGATGATTAATGTTCGTTTTTGGAGCACGATATATACACTGTGCTGAAAATGATATAGGAGACCTTTACAAGAAACAATGACAATGATGGCAAGGCTTGTGGCTCCCAGTGTTAAATGGGAACTGCTTCCGAATCCTCTGGCTTCATCTGTGGAGGATCTCCAGGGTTGGCCACACACCATGCCATATTGCCCTCTGGGAGTTTGCTATTCTTGCATAACTCTTCACTATGATCGGCATGGACTATTTATCCATGCAGACAAAATGGCTTATTTCAGAGATTTGCAAGCTTGAGATTACAGTGAAAGGCTCTTTTCTTACTATGGACTCAACAGGCTGTAGAACTCAGCAGCTGCCAACCCCGTCTGCTCTGGAGGAGGAGACTGGGACACAGGAGTGAGGGAGCAAGGAAAAGCAAGGGCCAGAGCAGGCTGGGTTCCAGTCTACAGGCTCAGTGGTTTCTTGGGTCCAGCTGCATCCTGTTCTGCTGTGAGACTTATTCAGCCCTTGCTTGAATTCTGTATGCCTGTGTCACTTTCTATCCCCAAAATAGTTCATTTCTAATGAATGTTCTCACACAGGAGGGTTATTGGACCCCAGTTTTCACATATATAAATGAAATGCTAAAGAACTTAAATCAAAATGGGAAAGTACCCAGTGAGGGAAGGGTCTGGTGCTGTCCCATTTGTGTGCTCATAGTTGCCATGTGTGAGGGGTAGATTCTGGTTCCCATGGAACTCAAAGCCAATGCTGAGGAAAGACAGGAAGTCTCAGGGCTGCTGGAGCCATTCTCTGGCTGTGGTGAGACCCATTAGTCATGGCTCAAGGCCGTCAGGAGCATGGCTGGGTGGCACTTTGCCACTCTGTGGCTTAGTCTCTGCCCTCACTTCTACAGCTCCAATGAAGACCTGTGTATAGGCAAAGTGGGGGTGGCTCCTGCTTCGCCTCAGAAAGCTGGGTTTGCTGCTCAGGTGAACAGGATGAAAGAAACTCCAGGGAGCAGGATGTAGCATGGCCACACTTAGCAGCCCTTCTGGGTACGAACAGGGAATCCAGATAGGTTGAGCACCTCTATGACTAGGAATGTGCAGGCCAAATTCTGGTCTTTCTCCATGAACTAGAAAAGAAGTCACAGAAGAAAAGAAAAAAAACCCAAGCCCACATTAATATCACAAGATGTTAAGGGCCAGCCAGATAGTTCAGTGGACTAAGGCACCTGCTTGGGCAGAGCACAAAGCCCTGGGTTTGAGCCCCAGCATGCTGTGCCAGCCCCACCCCCAGGGCACTGAGATGTCAAATGAGACGGGGTATGGTGGTGCTCATCTATAATCCCAGCACTTGGGAGGCTGAAAACAGGAGAATCACTACGAGTCTAATCTATGTAGTGAGACCCTGTGGACCCTTGGAGACCCTGTACCAAATACATAAAAAAGAAAAACAAGATACTTATAAGTATAAATGACAACAATGAATTCACCTTTATGTCTTATAACGTATTTAACTCTCACAATTATTTGATATTGATTTTTGTCTAGATTCTACAAATGAGTCACCTCATAAATGAGAAAACTGGAGTTCAGAAAAGTATAAATGATTTCAAATAATGGCCTGCTAGAAAGTGAGAATATCAGGATTTGAACTAGGGCCTCTGTCTTCTGAGGCCCAGGTTGTTTTCTGAACTTGTCTCCTCTGTGAAGAAGGCTGAGCTTCTCTCAGCTGGGACCGAGAGCACAGTCCCTGGCTGGCAGCACGCACTCCTCCACCTGGGGCAAGGCCCTGAACTTCTGGGTCTCTAACACCAGCTCCGTGCTCCTCGTGCCCCGTGACCTTACAGGAAAAGATACAGAACCCTGGGTTCTGTAATATTCTAGGGTTGAGTGGGCATCCTGGCTGTTCTCTCCATCTGCGGCTTCTCCAGACCATGCAATTACCACACCTTGGAGGCTGGCCTGGGCAGCACGGATCTTCCCTGAGGGTGGGGGGACTCTAGATGATTCTAGATAAAAGAATCTGGAACAAGATTGAAGAGCCCAAGTGCAACCTATGCCTTCTCTGCTTCTATTGTGTCAGTAGACTTTAATTTTATTTTAATGCAGCAAAATCCTCTTATTCTATCAAATAAAAGTTTAAGTCTATCTGTAATAGATAAGGACAATATTTGAAGGTTATGTTAAATATTCCTACACTCAGTCTTGAAACTAGTAAAGTACTGTGACCCCAAGGGATGTGACAGAGAGAATTTCACAAAGGACATGCATACATTCATCTCAGCGTAAATATTAGTTTCTGGATATATTGAATTGTTCAATGTGGAGAAAAATGTTTATTTATATAAATAAGTAGGTGGCCAGTGATAAGAGTTTTGGATACTTCACCTTCTCGTAGCAGATACTTTTCAATTAGATGAATTCAGAAGTTGGCAAAAGTAAACCTAATTGCTTGACTTGGTTTCAGATGTCAAGAACCGAGTGCCTTCCTTACAAATGGAAACACTAGATCCAGTATGGTCAGCACTAGCGCTGCCTGTCATAGCCTGTCACTTCGATTTCATGTTCACGTCTTGGCTTGCTCTTGTTGTGTTATCATGCTGCAGAAAGAGCACACGGGAGGCGGTTGGGCGTGGCCAAGGCTGGAGAGCCAAGTGAGGCGGAGAGCTCCAGAAAAGCCCCAGGATTCACTTTTTTCTTCCTTCTTTTCCCTCTAAGATTTCATCTGGAACTCAGAATGAACACGTTGCCAGTGTTGTTTCTAAAATGTGATACCTAACACATTTAGCATCTGTGCCATTTTAATGTAAAATTATTGAAAAAATAGAAATATTTCCAAAATAAGACTAAACCCAAAACAAGAAAAACCAAGGGAAGAAATAAAGCCTTATTACTTGAAAATACCTTGAGCTGTCTCTCCAGAATGGCTGGCAGTTGGAGTATATTATATATCTATGCTCTTTGCCATGTGGTCTAGGAACCAACAGCTTTGGTACATAACTTACTCTTCATGCAAGCTCACAGCTTTGGGAGTTCCCCTTACCTGTCTTATCAAGATCTTTATAACAAAAATAGAGTTGGCGAGATAGCTCAACCGACTAAGCACCTGCTTAGGCAAATGCAGGAATGGGAGCTTTATCCAGGGCCCCACATACCTCAGTGGCCCCATCCCTGAGCATGCTGAGCTGTTCTCCGAGACCAGGAGTGGTGGTCCATGTCAATTATCCCAGCACTGGGGAGGCTGAAAACAGGAGGATGACTAGGAGTCTGACCTGTGTAGTGAGATCCTATACCAAAGTACATTAAAAAAAAAAAAAATCCTTTTACTTTAACAAAAGTTTGAGAAGCGCTGAATCAAACTGTAGAATTGTATAGTGGGATCTGAGTAATGTTCTAAAATATGAGAATCAAAATGTCTTAGTGCTCTGAGTGGATGTACCTTCTGTGGATTTCTTCGTTGGTCCAGTATTCCAACTGAAATGCCCATTCTATGGTTCTAAACAAAATTGTCGTTTTGCAAGGATGCAAAGTCCTTTACCTGACATGAGAGAAAATAACTGAACTAGATATTTCTCATAAGAAACCTGAAGTGAGGTGTATTTCCATCCTAATATAGTACTTCCAGACCATTAAGAAAAATGGGTTTATTAGAAGAACTGAATTGTCTCCTTTTTAGACGAGAATCCCTACCTTGGCTAACGGGCAGATCTTTGTTAATGTTTCTGTGCATATTGTTTTATTTTTTGAGAGTAAAGGGGATCTTTTTCTCTGGAAAGGTAGCAAAGATTTATACCTCAGATTACTTCTATTCACAATATTGGGATATTGAAAACTATGACACTGATAAATTCTTATATCTCAAGTTTCTCTCCTTTCAGGGGTGGTCTTTAAAGAGTCCCCAGTACAGCTCTGCTATGAACTTGGTCTTGCAGCCAGTGGAGGGAGGGTTCTCCCTCCTTGTGGCAGGGGTGACAATGCAGGAAGCAGCGCAGTGCATCAGCAGCAGAGTAGGGGAACCTGAGGCTGCAGCACAAGGTTCCAGGAGAACAAGGTTCCTGGATCCCAAGGTTCCTGCCCGTACCCAGCACTGTTGCAGGGACCCTGTGTGTGCAGCTGTGACCCTAGTGGCTTCCCCATGGTCTGGGGAGCTGCCCCTCAGTCACCCACAACTGATTCCCCACTGTGAACCAGACCTTGGAAAATTTAGGCAACTGACTTCTGACACTTTTCTTTTTATTCACTTTAATTCCTTAATGTCTGCATCTGCTGTAATTACAACAAATTTCAATTATAATGAAGATCAGACTGTAGGGGTAAAATGGGATTATGGTAATTGTTAGTATGGAGAGGCATAGAAATAGGTTTCAAAAGCTTTCAAAGCAGCTCTCTGACCAAAACAAGATCAATACAGTTGGCTGCTAATTAAAGTGAACAGACAAAGGAACGCAACCTAGCTGATTTTTAATGTATGAGCTTCATTAAGCAGCTTACATTAGTCAGCTTGCATTTTGAGGACTACTGGAATGTTTTGTTCTTTTGTCTCTAAGGAAAGGCATATAGAATTGAAGCTGACCTTCAAGTGTATGAAGAAGGGAAGAGAATTCTTAAAAGGGGAAGCAGAGAGCAGATACCTTCAGATTCAGCTGTAGAGAAGCTTGTGAATGTGTGAACTCTGGGGACTTGGGCTCCCACTAGGTATCCTGTTCATTCCAGATAGACAAGTGGGAAACTCACCCGGACAGAAAATGTATGTCCAAATGTTTTACTATAAATACACTGACAGCATTTTGAGTCTGATCTAACCTGTAAGGACATTCTCGAAGCATGTTCAAGTAGAGGATTTTGGGGGTGGGCAGACTTGTATTTTCACAGGATGTGTCACTGGTCACAGAACAGGTGCTCAGCTACAGGGTTAAGTGCTATGCTCTTTTGTAGACAGAGGTCCTTTGTCTTGTAGGCTTTTAAAATTTACATCGATCACTAGACGAATGGTGATCATTAGGGACGTGTACCAAATGGTCTTCATTCACAGGAGCAGAGGCCTTGCCTGTGCCCTTTCATCGCTGGCATGCTGTGCAGCAGACAGAGTGGGTCTGCGCACCTATACCACTCTAACTGGGGGTGTTAGAGCCTCAGCAGCTTTATTCCTAAAAGGCGCCTCCACTGTACACCTTGTGCTTCCCGTTTGCGGTGAGTCAGGCAGTGTCCTCAGGATTGGCTGGTAGCCCTTGCAGGGGCGCAGGGCTGCTGCCAGAGCACTTCAGCGCCCATCGTTCCAGGCACCCTCCCCTCCTTGCTCCCCTATGCTTTTCTGTTGTCCAGCTGACCTCATGGCCAGGTTGGGCTCTCTCTTTTTAGAAACCATTTGCTACTCAGAATGAATTTCTCTCTGCTGTTGTGTAATGCAATAAATTGCATATGCACTAAGAAGCAAGTCACATGTGCTGGGATGCCATTTCAGTCAATAGCACATTGCGTATTTGATGGTCCTGTAAGATTACATAAACAGCTCACCTGGAGCTTGCTTAATTTGTGCTGATGTGTTCTGTGAGGTTTGCACAACACATTCACACAAAGAAGCATTTTCCTTAATTGTCACCGGTGTTATCCATCATTACACGGGCATGCTTCTTCCCAGTCTCACTGTGAAAGCCACAAGTGACCCAAAATATACCAATATGTAAGTGTAGCTTCTGTTCCCCCCAGTCAATGCTACTAACGGATTACACACTCATTGTCTTTCTCTTGGTTTTCTCTGTATAACAACATGAGCACATCTACAACTACACATTTTACTCTGCAGTTGTTTTTTGTGTTTTTGATGTCTTTACATCTGAATCATCCCTTGCTTTTTTTATTTTTATTTTTTTTTTGTATTTTTAAGGAAGGGTCTACAGAGTCTCACTTCTAGATCAGACTCGTAGTGATTCTCCTGTTTACAGCCTCCATAAGCTGGGATTACAGGTGTGCGCCACCACGCCCCGTCTCAATCGCTGTCTCAGCGCTCCCCAGGAGTGGAGCCAGCACAGCAGGCCCCAGGATTGAACCCCCAGCCTCTGAGCCTGCTTGCAGGTGCTTTAATCCGCTGAGCTATTTGGCTGGCCCTCCTTGTTTTCAATTGTTTCATAGCCTTCTGTGATGGGGTATAGCACTTACCTCTCTGTTCTCAAGACATTAATAATTTTACAGATATTTTCGTACATGTGAGAAAATACTTCTGGGACATTATTCTAAGAGGTGGAATTCTAGGTTGCAGCAGGAATGTAATTGGTAATTTGGAAGTGCTACTGGTCGGGGTGAGCCTTGCGCATTGCAGGAACAGAAAAGAGGGTCGCGTGGGAACGCTGGGCTAAGCTGCATGAGGAAACGATATAACACAAGAAGTAATCATCAGAAAGCATGAGGAAAATGCGTACCAAAAGTCCTAAGAAGTAACCTTTCTGCTATGACATTTAAACACTGAGAGAAATGAAATTCAAATTTGTCTACATTTGAGAAATAGATTCACCTAAATTTTACTCTGGGGAGTCAGGGGATTTCACAGCTGAATTTGACTAAAAAAGTAGACCGATCATCTGATAGTTTTCACCAGAAGTATTCATTAGAGCGATAGGCACAGAGACCTGTGGCTGCGGCAAAGCAGTCAGGGTGGGCTCTGCAGAGGGAACTGGCGCATGAGGTGGGGCGTGCTGGCACTGTGCAGACCCCAAGAGGAGGGCAAGGGCTCCCCAGAGGCAGCCTGGAGGAGAGCTCAGGGTGCGAGTCACGCCCTGCGGAGGTCACGGGGGTGGGTGCGCTGGAGCCCACGGGTGGGGGGTTTTGTACACCAGGCAGATTGCTGGAAGGGTTTGCTTCAGGTTGTTAAGCAATAATATTAAATAACATAAAAGTATAAAATTAAAATCCTACTGCTTTATGTTTCCTTTTCTCCATCAGTTTATAGAATATTTTCTGTCTATATCTCTAGAAGGTTATAGCAATCAAGTCCAAGCAATCTTTGAGATTTTTTTAATACTGCTTATTGTTACTGAACTGTGCCATTCAAATATGTTAAATACATATGAAATAGATCGGATTTACCTTATGAATGTTTAAATTTGCTTCATTAACAAATACAATGCCACACACATTGACAGAAGTCAAAATCCAGAAAATTAACTTTTAACTTTGGCAAACTTTATTCTATTTTAAGAAGATTTTGGAATCCATGTCAGTTGTTTCACTTATTGGACATATAAATTTACAAGGATTATATGCAAATAATCCAAATTATTTTTACAAAAATCATAAACCAAAAAGGTATTAAAAATATTCTCTAAGCGACATGCATGCCAATCTTTCTATGTGGGAAAATACCCACAACATGCAATTTAAGAATCTCCTGGTGGCAGTGGACATTTCTAGAAGGACAGAAGAATCAGATCTTCTCGGCTGGATGTTGGCCACCAAAAATAAAATTAAAAACCTAGTAGATGCATATTAGGCTCCTTGACTGATGGCAAACCGTTTAACATATTCCTAAGCAAGATTCCTCTCAGATTAACAGCTGACAATGTGTTTTAAACTTATGATCTATAATAAATAAACATGCTGTGTTTTTTAAAACAATACTGATTTCTTTTGAGAATGATTCAATTTGTATCACAAGGAAGCCTTTGGCTCAGGCCAGGCTTGGGTCATTCTGCTCTTTAGTCCCATGTTCCTTCTTCCTCACCCCCAAATATCAGTACCATAGTTTACATTATTTTAAATTTGGATAATGGATTGAGAAATCTCTAATATAAACAATTCCATGTCCAAGAAAGACACTAATTACTAAATGAGGGGGATCTGCGTGTGGTCCTTGGGAGTGACTACGGTGCAGTCACGTGCTTTGTGGGATCAACAGTGGGCCAGAAGGCCGCTGACAAAAGACGAAAGGTGGAGGCTGAACACATTTTAATTTTCTTAATGTAGATGGAAGAATGATGACAGTTTTGTGTGTTTGAAAATTTATTTACTTATTTATTTTTGTATTTTAGGACAGGGTCTACAGGGTCTCACTGTGTAGATCAGATTTGCAGTGATCCTCCTGTTTATAGCTTTCCAAGTGCTGGGATTACAGGCATGTGCCACCACCCCCAGTCTCAATCGCCATCTCAGGGTGGGGCTGGTGCAGCAGGTCCAGGGATCGAACCCTGGCCCCTGCATCTGCCTAAGCAAGCACTTTAATCCACTGAGCTATTTGGCCGGTCTGTTTGTAAATATAAATAAGTCTTATTTATTTTAAACAATAAGATTTTGAATTGGCTTAATGGCTTTGTCTGGTTTTCCCTTGGGAATGCATAAATGATCCTATCAAAAGCAAGCAGAGACTAACTTTTTAAAAATATTGGTATTAAGGACAAGGAAGGCACTATATTAATTTAGATAAACTAAAAACCCATGAAAACTGCCTCATTCCCTGAAAGAAATAAAATACAGCAACAGGGCAGGGAAATGCTGGGGCTACCTTTCTGATACCTCCAAGTTTTAAACATTCACCAATTATTAATGAAGAGGGAGTGAAAATAAAATAAAACTTACTTTCATATTGTTGAGTATTTATAGAAATAACTACATTTCATGCTAATTACACAGTGAGTGTATATTTTGTTATACAGTGTATCTTGTTAGTGATTCTTAATCCATTTGCCACACTGCTAAAGTCCTTTTTTGTACCAAAATGTACCTTTAGAAATGCAAACGGAAAGCTCCACATTGATTAAGTTTGCTCAAATCAGTGGGGGAACTCTGTAAAGGCTCATACTCTTCAGGTTGTCAGAGGAGGAACTGATCACTGACATAGAATCAGAGCTAGCTTTATTTTTTTATTTTATTTTTTTGGCAGAACCAGGGATTGAACTCTGGTCCTTGCATTTGCCAGGGAAGCACTCAGAGCTAGCTTTAAAAGGAACATTTGGCACTGAGGTCGGGAGGACTGGGAGCAGATCCAGTGCTTAAACATGTGGACGTCTGTTACTTGTAGTTGAACTCCAATTTCTGGCCCTGTCACATCCTACTGGGACAAGCTGTTTACATTTGTCTTGTCTCTTCTTGAAGTATAAGATAGAGAAAATAATGCTGTTAGAACCACAAATCTGGTGTGATTGTAAGCATATATCAAAGTTTCATTTCAAGTTTACTGGTAACAAAAACCTTTTGAGAAAGCCAAAGTCCAATGATTTCAAGAGGGATACTTCTAGGAAACCATATTTAAGAAAGAATGTTTGGTTAAGAATGGTGACAATGGACAGGCGAGGCATCTCTGGCTATCTGATTCAATATAACAAGACTAGATAGCTGAGTGAGTTTAATCTGCTAGAATATTAGTTATGTCATCAATGTATTAAAAATCACATGCAAACTTTGTTAGGAATTCTAGGTATTTCCCCAAGGGAGGTCTAAGTTGCTCTGGGCTAACGTGTTTTGCTTCTGACAGTAATCTAAGCACCTCCATGCAGAAGTTGTTAGACCCCAACGATGCAGCTCAATGGGCACAAGTAATTGGAAGGAACCACATCATTCATTTGAACCCCAGAAAAGTCCGAGAGAAGAGCCAGTTCGTGGCATCCATTGTGCAACTCTATGCACATACTCCAGTTGCTTCCCACGTCCTAACTGCTCCTCACCTGGGCTGCGCTGAAGGTTTTCTCTTCAGGTGTTATCACTTCCTTACTACCAAGAAAAGAAAATCATAAATGAATAGCAACAGTAGTGAAGTTTTCTCCTGTCACCTCTTTCCCATTCAGCTCTTGCTGTGCTGTTTAGAGCTGGCCAGGCCCTGCACAGGTGAGCTCAGATCGCCTACATAGCAGAGGCTACTTAGACCAAGGTAGCTGACAGAGCCCAGCGAAGAGGTGATGGCCCCAGCGGGCTGGAGCTCCCAGCAGTGCTCCTCGCTTCATTCCACTGACAACTCTCCATTGAGTGCCTCCCCTCTTAACTACTTCGGTCAGGTCCATGAATGATTTAGGCAATACTTCTCAGTTATAAGAAAATAACTGACTATTACAGTTTATGGCTAGATGTTCCCTTTAAGCCTCATACAATTATACATGAAACCTTTGGAATAGGGATGGATTATGGGAATTCATAGCTGACACACTGTTAGGTAAGATCTGGTCTCCAGAAGTGGGTCACTGGGCGCTTGCACAGGAAGGACCTGTCTCACTCCCATACCCCTCCCTTGCCTCTCTCTGCTTTCTGTCTGTCATGCCATCAACAGCTCTCCTCCACCAGGAACTTCTGTGAGCTGACCTGCCTTGGAGTCAGCTGTCTATGCTCCGAAGCTGTGAGCCAAAATAAGCCCTGCTCCTTTTAGTTGCTGGTGTTGGATATCATATCCTAGCAATGAGGAAAGTGACTAAGAGATGAACTCAGATTAGTTATGAAGAAAACCAGGTTTTCTTGACTCACGATTTGAAAACTGATAGTGCACATACCTCGGAGTCAGCTCCTCCTTAGTGCGGGCCCCTCTGCTGCCGACTCCTCCTTAGTGCGGGCCCCTCTCTGCTGCCTCACCCAGCGAGGGACATAGATAGCCATGGCATGACAACCTGTGGGGACCAGGAAGTCTGCAGCCTGACTAAGATCCAGGCCAGGTCTGCTTGTGAGAACTCAAGGGGCTGCCTGGGAACCACCTTTGAGAACATGACCCCAACAAACTGAAGTCCTCCTTCTGGGCCTCACCAGGAGATGCCACCAGGTCCCATTCGTGCCACTCTAGGGACAGAGCCTCCACTTACAAAATGCCCTCAAAGGATACCCAAATCATATCCAAATCATAGCAGGAAATCCAACAGGTAACAATCAGTGCCCTTAAGGAGGTTGAGTTCTTCTGTAAGGGGACAAATGACAAATTATGAGCATAATACATATTCAGAAGTTAGTATGTTAGAAGACAAGTGCTGGGGTTGGTGATTTAGCTCAATAGCACAAGGGCCTGCCTGGCAAATTCAAGGTCATAAATTACATTCTGGGCACAAAAAAAAAGACAAATACTAAGAGCTAGATTGAAGAAATGGGGTAAGAACAGGGGTGTTGTGGAATGGGCTGCAATTTTAAGTAGCACAATCTTGAGGCTTCCGTAAAGGCATCATCTGAACAGAGAGAAGAGGGAGGTGGGGAATGAACCATCTGCACATGTGGGAAAAGCCGTCAGGGAGGAGCAAAGAGCAGGATGAAATCCCTGACCACGGAACGTCTCTTGTAGGTTCTCAGCAACAAGGGAAAGGTCCTTGCGGTAAGAGCAGATGTAAACAGTGGAAAAAAAAAAAAAAAAAAGCAAGGGTGAGTTCAGAGAGTACAGGTCTATCTGAGCTAGTCATTTTAAGGTTGTTGCTTTCAAAAGTTTTGTTGCTACATATTTGTACTGCTTAATGTTTACATTCAATATGGGAATTCGCATGTGTATGTAACGCATTTTAATTTTTTTTTCTATTGCCTTCTCTCATCTCTTATCACCTTTCCTTTTGCATAAGTTGACTGCCTTTGCCCTGAATAAATCAGAGAGCTGTTGCAGATATGCTAAATGGCCCTCTCCTCAACTGTGAGAACACTACCTCTTACTTTTGAGTAAGGGCTATAGAAAGGGCCCAAGGGTGGAAGCTGGAGGACGAGGTAGCTGATAACTTCAGCTGTTCAGCATAGAGATGTTGGTGGCTCCCTGCAGACATGAGGGTCAGATTCAGGACAGGTTCTGAAGGGGCAGCCCACAGTGCTGCTCATTTCTCTATGTGGGCTGTGAGCAGAGAGGAAGACCTTCCAGGTATGGACTTTGGGAAGGAAGGTGCTGGTACCAACTTTGAATTTTTAGTGTATTTAGTACAGGGTCTACAGAGTCTCACTACGCAGATCAGACTCATAGTGATCCTCCTGTTTTCAGTGTCAGAGGACCCCAGGGGCAGGGCCGCCATAGCAGGCCCGGGATCGAACCCTGGTCCCTGCATCTGCCTAAGCTGTTGCTTCAATTCGCTGAGCTGGCTGGCTGGCCCTTTGTTATCATCCTGAATGTGGAGCTGGTTGCAGCCACAGCCAGCCACGAGGTGGAAAAGTCAATTTTGAAAGCACAGATGTAGGACACACAAGTGATCTGTGCATCAGGCAGTGGAAATACGAGGTTGGAATTCAAGTGGAAGGACTGAAATCCAAACGTACACTTGGAGGTTACCTGTGTGTGGTCACGAAATTTGCTTTATTACTTTTAGTGGTCTGATTTTTATTTAAGTGAATATATCTCTCCAATGAACCTTTCCGAATTAAAAAAAAGAACAGAATGTATTTCTGTGAACTAACTTGAACTCACCGCTTTCATAACACTGTTTCCAAGCCTCACCCACTCCAGCTGGAATTTCTGCTCAGTGCTGGTTAAAGAAAAGTACAGAAGAGTACCCCAGTCCTTCTTCGGGAAGATGTGGTGTCTTTTGGTTCTTAATTTTGGAAAAGTAGTATGCTGTGCGTCAAAGGGCTTCTGAGTGTGCTGGCAGCTAGGCTCTGACTTCAATTCTCAGAAATGCCTGCTTACAGTTTTCCGAGTAGGTCAATCTGTAACAATCTCTTACTGTGGCGTATTGTCCTCGCTTGAGTATCTGCATGTGTCTTCCCAATTCTATGACCTGGATTGTCTTTAGTGCCCCCAAATGATTCTTTTCCTTTTAGAAATGGTTTAAATTGGAAGGAAAATTGTAAATATGAATATAAGAGTAATTTCTGTGCTTGGGGCATCATTATTTTTTCTCTTTCCAGTTCTACCTTTTCTCTGCCTTTTCTTTCAACCTTTCTCAGCATCTCCCTGAAGACCGCACACACTGCTCTTACACAGAGGCAGAAGAGCTGGCACTGTATCTGCCGTGTTCCCCAAGTCTTCGCTGAACAGCTCCCTCTGTAGGCTTCTTGGGGTTCTTGGGGTGACTGAAGGAAACCGTCAGTGTTCGTGGATGACCCTGGGCACCAAAGAAACCACTTGTACACAGAACCAGTGGCATCTGCAACATCATTAGGACTGCAGAGGCTGGGTGCTCAGAGTGGACACTGCCAGGCAATTGGAACTAAGGGCCTTAGCGTTGAGATGGCAACTGTCCCCGTGTAGTGCTGTCTCTTCCTTTAGGAGCTTTGCACCTTTGCCTCCACGGGCTCATGTTGGAAGTGCACAGTTCATGCCACATAGAGATAAAAAAGAAATGAAAAATAGTTACAGTGAGCTGAGGAAAGTACCTGCAAACTGTCCTTGTAAAGCTGCCCTGTTGAAGTGAGCAGATTGTGCTTCTGCATCTTTTATTTTGAACATCTCCTGTACAGATGAGTTGTTCCCAATTGCGGTGTGCCTCGCACCAAGAGGAACTGAGCTCCCGGCAGTCCTACCAGCACTCATTTCTTTCCCATTCTAGGAATATCAGATTCTCCCTACCCACAGACTGCTTTTCCCTTCCAGAAATACAGCATTGGTTCTTTCAGTGACCATAAACAAATGAAATTCTAGGCTGGATTTCCAGTGGTGACTTGTGTTTATTGACTCTGCAATAGCAGGTCTGCCTGGGGCTTATTAAAGGTGTGCTCACGCTGCCTGGCGTTTCTGATGGCTGACTGCTAGGCCCTTCCTCCTGGCTCTCCCAGAGACAAAGCAATCTTGAGTTTTGAGGTGTTTTATTATGTACAGTATAAGAAAAAAGTAAGCTTTCATTTTTTCTCTAATAATAAGACGCTGTCTTACAGAAAGTTAGGGTTATGTTAGTTCAGTGTGGCAAAAGCACAACATTAGCCAGGCCAAGTGAAATGAGGATTTTTCTGGAAAAGTCTTGGTCTATTTCATAGAACCCATTAAAGTTGAAAATAGCCAGTCCTCCGGAGATGGAGGGATGCAACCAGCTCTCACGCACCACAGCAAGCAGACGTACAAGTGTGGCCCGCACTCTGTTTCACCTTTGTCCCTGGAGCTGCAGCTCAGCAGTTTTGCTCCTGCCTCTTTGAGAACAAATGCTCTTCTCATGACTGAAGCCATGGCCACTGAAAATATCTGAATTTTTTATTTTCTAATATCAACCAACAAAGAGACACTAACCTGGATTTTCCTGGAGCCAGAAATTGAAGAATTACAGCATAACATCTTTCTTCTTTTGTGTAGCTTTCTATTCTTAAGGCAATAGACTTTCTGTAGCCAGAGATGATAGTGGCAGTTCTTTTCTAGTTGTGGAATCCTTGTGTGTGTTTGGAGAGATAGGGTGAGGTGAAAGGTAGTGTGGAAAGGTGGCACAAGAACCGGCAGCCTTAGCCAAAAAGAAATAAGGTAAAGAGCTGCTAAGCAGTGCACCGAATAAAGGCACTGCTGGGACGCAAATGAATTGGGTGCAGGTGGGAGTTCGGAAGGACGCCAGCTCCATAAGATTTCACAGGACACGTCCAGAGGGAGGACGCCTTAGCGAACTTCATTGATGAGCACAATGGTGGTCCACCTCGGAGCTTCTGCTGCAGCTCAGAGTTAGCAGAGGAAGCACTCCAGGCTTCCAGCACTCAAGGCTTCACCAGTGACTAGCCTGCTTCTTTTTCTTTCCACTGAGATCCAGAGGGGAGCTGGTGGAAAACACAAAGAGCTGGGGGCAATCTAACAGCCACTGCTGAATACCTATTGTCTTGTTTTTTGGCTTTGTGTTTGAAATTGTATATCATTTCTATTTATCATTTTTCTATTCTTTTTAAAATAGTAATTAAAGCAAAGAGCTGTGGGATTTGGACAAAAGAGAAGACCACTTTTTCTTCCCTTACTTGTCTGGTTGGTTTAGGTGAGCACATCCCGCAGTTCTTGGGTCTCTTTTTCTATCCTGCGCTTCTTGAGGCCACAGTTGGCACCATGAAGCATCAACAGGGCTTCCTCGCAATGCCAACCCTCTCAGCACAATTGCACGTTTGCTGTGCTAAGCAGAAAATTTCCGATAAGTCTGAACATATGCAGGAATATTACTGTCTGGGATTTGAAGCAATCATTGCTCAAGGGTCTCCTACCCATAGAGGACATTTAGAGTAAATCACTGTAGCTCTGCCGGCCTCAGACTCACAGAGGCGCCTCCGTGAGCCTGTCATTGTGTTTCTCCACGTTTATACCTTCATTATTTGCACTCTCCACCTATTTACCTTGTGAGTTGTTTTCTCCCCTTTGCATTCTCAAACTCCATGTAAAGACTGCTTTCTCACAGTTCAGGTTATCATGGCTTTTACCTTCATTTTATTCATTATGGTTGTCGAGTGTTTGCTAGGTGACCTAATAGGAAAAATACTGTCGGGATGCTAACACGGGGGCAAGAGAGGCTGAGCTGGGTTGGAGCTGATGTGCTTGTCTGTAGGGTCGGATTCCTATACAAGACGTGACCATTCCTTGCATTTCCAGTAACCCGAGCCATGTCTTGTGTATTTCTATCTCACCATTTTGGACATGGATTTGGTCCTTGTTTTCTACTTTGTAATTGTGCTTATATTTTCACGTTTAGTCTTAGTCCAATCTCTTACCATGATGCACATGTACATTATATGTACCAGTTTCATCATATCATAGTTCATTCTTTGTGTAATACTAAGTTTCCTATGTAATATATATATATATATATATATATATATATATATATATATATATTATATTTTGGTGGAACCAGGGATTGAACTCAGGCCCTTGAGCTTACCAGGCAAGCGCTTATTCTACTGAGCCATCTCCCAGGCCCTGTAATATTTTAATGTTGGGCATTTATCAGTAACTAGCACATATAGTTTTCATATTTTGAACAACATTGTTAAGATAACACCACCTAAGAGTGATTGCCAGCTCAAATTATACAAATGTTTAAGCAAGTTTTAATATATGTGTTGGAAATATTTTGTGGAATAGCCATACTGTAAGGGCTACCTTTTAAGGCTGGCATTGGCACTGGGTTTTTTTTTTTTTTTTTCTTCTTCTTCTTCTTCTTTTTTGTTTTTTTTTCTTTTGGTACTGAAGCCAGGGTCTTATGCATGTGAAGCAAGATTTCTATCGCCTTAATGGCCCCTGTCATGTCTTATCCTATGATTTTGTCTCCTTCAATTGTCTGAACTAGCCTGGAAGTTGGGGTCCTCCTTAGCCCCTTGTGTAGCAAGGATTATAGGCTTGTACCACCCCCTCCAGTGGCGCTTTAACAAATGGAAGAGCACTCCTTCCTGTAGAGAGCCACCACCATCTTTTCAAATTTCAGGTTGTGTGGTTAATTGGCTTCTTCCTCATTTCTCAGAAAGAAGCATATAAAAAGTAACTTTGTCATCTGCTTACCCCCTTTCTTTAAATATTCAAAAAAATTCAAAAGCATGCAGTGTTGATCTTTATATATTTCTATAGGCTATGGGTTCTGACCACTTCTTTTTAACATGCGCTTTCACAGTGTCTCCACGCTTAGCTCGGGTGCCTGCTTAGGCTTTGTGACCTCCAGATTTGGTGGTCTCAGGGGGACTCACCTCTTGTGAGTGAAGCATAGTATCCTTTGCGTTTTGTGTAAGTCTGACTTAAAGATGGAAGCATAGCAAAATCAATTTCTAGAATTAGTTTATACAGTTGCCTTTTTCTTCATTTCAACTGACTTGGCTTATTTTTCTTTGCCCTCTCTTTGATTAGGTGTTTGCCAAACTACTGTGAACATGGAGGACGCTGCTCTCAGTCCTGGATGACCTTCTCCTGCAACTGCAGTGACACAGGTTACGCCGGTGCCACCTGTCACAACTGTGAGTGGACTTGTGGTTACCACAGTGGGCTGGGCAGAGATCCAAGAATGCCAGTACCAATCTAAAGATACATTCATCGTAGGATGAGGGCACCTTTTATTCATTAATTCAGGGCGTGGCTTTTGAAGGGATGTGATATTCTAAGTACTGCGGTAGGCAGATAGGACACATGAACAAACCATGTTCCTATGGGGTTTATGCTGAGCTGTGAGACAGACAGGAGATGAGGTAGCACCGGTGCATTTGCATACATGCTGGGTCAGAAAAAAATGATGCTATGGATACATAAGGGACAGCCATGAAGTTGATTACTTTGTGTCGTTGGGTTAAGTTAAAATTCTGTAGTACATAGTACCTCAGTGGTCTAAGGGACACGTAGCTGTGACACAGCTTTGCCACACACCCATCACACAAAGGTGGGACATCTACCTTTTACTTTCGATGACAGCGGTTCCGTCCTTTGTACTCTTGCCATGTCAGGGAAAAGAAAACTCAGGGAAGTGTGTGCTAACTTTCAAGAGCTTCTCCCTAACAGTGGCAGCATTACTTCTGCCCAATCCCGTTGCCCAGATAAGTCGTAAGGGTGCACACAGAGGACACACCATGCAGCCTTACCACGGGACAGAGGGAGCCGAGCCCAAGCATGGTGGTAAATTCTGCTGGCTACCTGTTTAGATGTGAGGCTTGGGCTGATCGTGCAGTAGACATGTGGCAGGAATCGAAAAGAAAGGACACCAAAAGCAAATGAGTGAGTGGAGGAAGAAAAGAGAAGCATCTTCTGTAGACAGTTTTGATGTGCAGGGCGGGCTCTGATCTGAAGAACCATGAGACAGTAGCGGCAGGCTTGAACATATGAAAACAAGGAATGAATAACACTGAAAGAACTCGCGAGCTGATGCTCATGGTTCAGCAGTGAAATTGGGTCTGCTGGAGAAAGGCACATGGAAAGTACAGGAAGGTTGCTGCGTGAGAAGTGTATACCAGCTTCACTGACACACCGTGAGTGTAACTGAGAAGTGCACATCCGAGAGCATTGCCTGTAGTCGCAGGAGATTTCATCAATAGCAGGCTTAGAAAGAGGAGGATGTGGACCAGGATTTTCCAGAAAGGTATAAAATCAAGCCAAGACTAAAAGCAGTTCTGAGGCCCACAGTAGCACTGACATGCCAGCTGATCTGCCAAGGGTTTCTCAGCTCCCTGGTGCTGGCTGGCACTCGGGAATGCCGCAGGGGAGCGGGGCAGGCTGGCTGAGTGGGAATCAAGCTCTGACCAAGGATGAAAAATGTTGGTGTTCTTTCTCTGAAGACCTCTCAGGCACTCGTGACCTCTGCTGTGCCTTGGAATTTAGCATCTGTCAATGATGCTTTAATCAAATCAGAGAAGACATATTCCATAGGATGAGAATGTTGTTCTTGGTGTTGCCTGGGGGAACAAAAAAATGTCTAGCTCAATAATACAATATTTTATTTAATTTTTTTCAATTTAAATTTTGGAATAATGAAGACAAAACTGGAGAGAGAGAGAGAGAGAGAGAGAGAGAGAGAGAGAGAGAGAGAGAGAGAGAGAGAGAGAGAAAGAGAGGACTTGATTCTTATTTACTATACTTGAATAGGTACTTTTTTCTCTGGATAAGATTCATTTTTTCTTCAAATGTTGCAAGAGAAAAACTCATAAATTCTCATATGCTGACCTAAGGGTGAAAATATATCTGAAATTCCTAACGAATGCTAGTCTATGTATTTTAAATCTGTTTCCAGATATATCCTTTCCAAATAGCCAAGAATAATGTACTTGCACAGAAATATGAAAGTCTATAGAAAAGACTGTTTAGATTATATCAGTGTCTTTGTAAGAAGCCTGGAAGTAGGGAACGGATCATCGGGCTAGTGTTACAGCAGAAAGACCCTGATGAAGACTTAAGCGAAAGCAGCCTAAATGTCAAGCCAATGACATGGCACAATTCTCCTGTGATGTTCAAACCTTTTTCTGCTCACTTTCTCCAAAAGTAAGTTAGTGATTTTTTTTAGCGGTCCATCTTCACAGATGCTGTTCTTCTTAAATATACGCCATCCATCAGGCTAAAAATAGGAGATTTCTGTTAAAAGAAGTGTGATTTTGAAAATCAATGGAAGTGAGGTGCTGATTTTTAAAGGAACATTGTCAAGGTTGGTGGACAGGAAACTCAACATATAAAGCCTTTAAAATGTCATTCTTTCTTTTATTTAACACCTTCTCATTCCCCTTTCTGTGAAATTGCTTAGTTCTTTCACTGTAGCTGAAAGACGGTGAAAGTCTGTCTTCCATTCTGGGCACCAGGCCAGGACAAATAGGACGCGCTTGGTGTTTGGCAAGCACACCTAAGACACTGGTGTCATTCAAGAAGCTCTCTTCCCTTAACTAATCTCCCTCTGCCATTTGGATGAGGACTATTGTTTTGAGTCACTCTGTAAACTCACTGATTCAGTGGAGACTTTCATGCCTTCAACAGGTGTATGCCCAACGCGTGAGCCCTCAGAGGTGGGAGTTGTGGAATTGTTGCTAAGAAGAGAAGCAAAAGACCTTGCGATCTTGCTGTGGTAGCGATGGCAACATTCTTGATGTTTAAGGGCATGATTCATTGAAGCAGCCTTTGATATTCAGAACATAAATGCTGACACTTTGTATAATAACATATTTATGATAATATTAAAAATGCTACCAAGTGAGGTGGCACATGCCTGTAATCTCAGCACTTGGGAAGCTGAGGCAGGAGGAGAGCTGTGAGTTCAAGGTTAGCCTGAAATACAGGCAACATTGAAAAAAAATTAAGCAACATCTTGTTCAAAAACATAGTAAAAACAGTTATTTCTTGAATGTTTTCCTAATTTTAAAATTTCAGGATTTCCCCCCTGTAATTGGTTGTTTCTCTCAAAACAGGTTAATAGATGATTTCAGACATCAAGGGTGAACTTCTCTTAGCTAGACTTGATGTATGAAACAGTCTGGCTCAGGTCCAGGGCTCCAGTGAATTTGCTAAGGAATGGTGAAGTAGGAATCTCCAGATTCCTTAGACACAGTGAGCTGTTGTTGGACATCTAGAGAGTATCCCTCCATCAAGATTTTACTTCTCTTTATCTGATGAAACAAGTAAAGCTTGTATATGAAGGACAGAACATTTCAAACCATGTGTTGTTCAAAGCTGTCTCATTATGAAGGAAACTATGAGTAGGGGGGCAATGTCCATCCAATTTATGACAACTTAAGCCCAACATTTGTGAAGTGTGATTGGATAGTATTGCATTAGGTACAAGTTGTTAAGGTTGGGAATCTTGAGTTTAAATTTTGTGTTATTGTCCAAATAAGTAACTAAGGGTATATAATTTTTATATTTTAGATCCAACTTTGGCTCTCAGCTTACATTTGACACCAAGAGTTCAATAGAAATAGACATGACGGTTATTGGTTTTGTGTATGCATTTATAAGGTTGTGTAATTGAACCCCAACTTCTCCTAGGGCATAACTTGGGCATTGTATATCATTTCTTTCTCATTAGGAATCTCAACGAATATTGCAGAGTAAGTTTTCATTGTGGAATCTTTGTAGATAGAAGATAGACAGACAGATAATTAGATAATAGATAGATGATAGATAAATAGACAGACAGACGGATGGATGAATATTATTACAGCTCAGGAGAACATGATGGCTAGTACTGCTATTCCCATTTTACAGATGAGGACCTTGAGGTCCAGCAAGGTCACAGAGCTTTCCCAATGATACCTAGTTTGTAAATGCTGGAACTATGACTTGAGCTAAGGAAATCTGGATACAGATGAGACATATGAAGCTTCACATCTTATTTCTTCTCTTAAAAAGTAAGACACTTGCAATCTTCTGAACTTGGTGACGTCCTTCATAAACATAAGACGGTAGAACCCTGTACAATTGAAATGCAGTTCTAAAAGACTAAGAGGAGAAACTTTCTGTTCTCCAAACACCAAAGTGTACAGAGGGAAGTAGAATGAGATGTGACCTGAAGGATGGCTGAGATGGGAAGAGAGACAGGGAAGGGATGCACATTCAAAGAAGGGGACTGTCCAGGAAAATGGTATGGAGGCAGAAATAGATCCATTATTTATGGACAATAAAGATGTTATCTGGCTCAAGAAAGGAAAATTCATAATTCTATTCAATTCATCCCTGAAGCCTAAATAGTACTCTGGTAAAGCAGGAGAAAAGTTGAATCCACTTTTCATTAATTTTTTTCTCTTACTATGTTAATTTGTATAAATATGACTTTAATAATGATGTAATACTTATTTTTTTTTCAGTTTGGAAGCAGATACTTTATTAACTGACCAAATCATAAAAACA
>NW_004524590.1:5606238-5617372 GCF_000260255.1 Octodon degus | reverse complement strand
ATAGTGCCTGGCTTTTTCATAGATGAGTTTCCTCCTCGCCTTGCGAAGCGTCTTCTGGGAAAACTTCTTTCTCAGGCGCTTTATCTTTAGCTCTGCGAAATGTTTTCGCTTTTTCATAAGGGTTTCTGGCACAGCAGGAACCTTCTTTTTCTTCTCTTCTGCAACCTCCATGGTTCCAGCCGGAAAGAGCATGATGTAATACTTAATCTAAGGGTATTTTGTTGTTTTTTTACCCAATGGTTGTTATTTGGGGGGGGGCATAGGAAATGGGTAGATCCTCATTGCTCCCTTATATTTATTATTTCAAACATCATTTGAGTGAGAATATGTGTGCTTAAGTACCCCACAGGTTTCATTATTTATACGCACTCACTTCACACAGAACGTTATTGAATCAAAATTGTGAGTTAGTTCAAGAGTCCTGACTCTAATTTCCTCATTAGAATGTATTAAATGATGACTATTTTTGTGATATTATTATTCCTCCTTTTTTAAGGATTTTTATGTCTTCTTTTGAGAATTATTTAATTTATAAATCTATTTAATGTTTTACGATAACATTTGCAAATCGAATTAGAAATTACCATTAACTCTCATAGTGAGTTCCATATAAGAAGTTTTTGTTTTTGTTTTTTTTTTTAATGTGACTTGTACAATAGGAATACAATTATTTCCATGAGTTTTCCAAAAATACCATTTGAAATCACATCTGGAATCAATATCTATGCATTTAATGAAGAGCAAACACTAAGGGATCCCAACCCTTACTTGGCCTCTGTCCGGTCCTCCTATTGAACGAGCCTCTCCTGGATCTTGATTACATGATGACAGTGTCAGGAGCCCGCTCTGGCCCTTCCACTGCATCTCAGCTTTTGCTAATCCCTCTGCACAGTGCAGTTCTCTGCCCCACTAACAGTGGGCATCGGCTTATTTTTCAGCTTTAAATGAGGATGTCAGCTTTCTGCCTCTCCCAGACAGACACAGTGCTTCTCCCTTGGACAGCTGAGAGCTGGGTACTAATGGGAAACGCAGCAAGGTGTGTGGCCATCAGCTCTACAGTAGACACCCAGAGTAATCACACCTGGCCAGCTTCCTGGCAAATGATCCTGTGATTGTATGATGTTGGGGTAGTCAGGTGGAAGTTGGGAGGGGGTAGGAGGTTACGGGGGAAGGGTTCATTTAAAAAATCTCTCTTATATCTTTTAATTGGAGTTAACTCCTATTTTAATTATATTTTATGAGTTTTCTATCAAGTTGTAAAGAAAATTAACCCCCATTGTTAACTGTGGAAGCCATCAAAAGATTGTTCTTAGCAGCAACTTGACACAAAGAGGGGGGAAAAAGGGAGAAAGTAGAGGGGGAGAAAAAAGTAATAGAAGTAATGGTTGAATTCACACGTGCTTCATGTTGGGGCATTCACCACAGCCTGAGGTGTCACCATTATTTTATTCTTATCAGTTCTTCTACTGAGACTATAAACACTTATATCAAAAGAACTATGTTTTATTTATATTTGTACTAATTATAAATAAACCTTTAGTGACATGCAGGATACATCATGTCATTGATGAACTGGACAGTTAAGCAGAGAAAGTTCATTCCATGTACCCTTGGCTGGGAATGCTGTCAGTGCAGAATGGTGTCTCCGTCTTCCCTGGGTCTCCTGCTCCTTCTCTCATCCCTGGCATAGAAGACATATGTACTTTTTCATCTAGGCATGAACACCAAAGTTAACTTTCCACAGAAGGTGAGGAAGTTTCCAGAATGACATTTGAACAAAGACTTAAAGGATGAGAAAGAAGGAGAGCAAGAAAAAGGGCCTTCTGGAGGAGTGAACAGCATGGGCTAAGGCAGAGCAGCAGGCCAAGCTGTGTAGCAGCAAAGAAAGGCCGGGAGACATGTGGTGTATTGAGATTCTGAGAAGTATCGAGATTCTGAGAAGAAATGGGGAGATCCCTGCAAGACTGCAGGCAGAATTTACTCAAGTGACCAAATGAAAAGGAGTGTTATTCTCTGTTAAGGGCTTATTGGTTTTATGTTAAACTTGAGAACCGAGTTGCTATTTATTTTGCTGCTGTTTGCTTTGCAATCAGCTACTTTTTAAAAACTGTGTTGTGTTGTGGAACATATGCTGAAGTGTTCAGGAGAGATACCGTACTGCGTGATATTCGAAGTTGTATAGGCATCTGATAGAGTCTAAGCATCCTAGAAAGAAAGGCCTGGTGTGAAAGGCCTACCTAATATTGCACCCAACAGACTTGGAGGCAAATGGAACGAAGTAGTGAGAAGGGTGACTTAGCTTTTAGGCGTGGAAGAGTTCGTGAGTCAGACATGCAGTACCTGAGTCTCCATACCCGGCTTGGCTCCACAGCCAGGTGCCAAGTTCAGGTCCAAAAACTTAGAAGATAAACAGTTAAATCCAGGCATGTGAGCTTGATCTGCATTACCATTGCCAGCTGTGAAATGCGGCTGGTAACAGAAATCACCCCAGGGCTGGGGCTATGGCTCAGCGGCATAAAGGCCCGCCTGATGAGTGCAAGGTCCTGAGTTCATCGCCCATACCACAAGAAGAAAAAAATTAACTGCTAACCTTGGTTCTGTCACTAGTACCCCCGCCCCCGGGGGCTCTGAGCTGGCCACGGAGACAGGGTGTGGTGGTGCATGCCTGTAATCCCAGCACTAGGGAGGCTGAAAACAGGAGGATCACTGTGAGTCTGAACTGTGTAGTGAGAGCTGTATCAAATATGCAAAAAAAAAGAAATCATCTCCTGAAACATGAGCATGACTAAATGAAATCATTTCCATAAATTGTTTAGCAAAGGTGTCTTTTACTTGGAGAGATCTTACTCCCTGTTAGCTGCTGTTTTCATGGATAGAAGATGCATCAAAGAGAAGAACAGATGTATGAGATCTTTATTTCAGTTTGATTTGGCACAGTTTGCTTTGAAAGGTATACCCTAATAGCTAAAAAGTGGAGGTGAGGTTCAAGGGAGAAGACTAGAATCGGTGGGAAAGTGATATCCTAGGGAACAGGAGTAAACTCTTCCTAGAGAAGACTCAGGAGAGTGTTTCTCAGAGGCAAACATCAAAGAAAGTATCAGAGATCAAAGTGAACATGGCAAATGGGTGAGGAAAGGAACTGACATTTGTGAAGCCCACATAAAGTGCCATTACTGGACTTAGTGTTTCATGGACAGTAGTTCCTCCAATGTTCAGGATATAGTGCAAGACATCCAGGACCTTGGAGAGCACCAAGCCCACCAGCTATAGTACTCTGGTTTGCCTTGAACCATGCATAATTATGAAGAAGGTTCAATTATGAATTAGGCACAATTTAAAAGTATCACAATAATAATCAAATAGTATAAGTATATTAATATATGGTAACAATTACTTAAAATTTATGAATTATTAGATTTATGAGTTATTTATTTCTGTAATTAGCCATTTAGTATTTGTGGAATTCTATCTATCCTCAATATATGAAATGTCTGATAACAAAACTGTTTTTTTTTGGGGGGGTTAGCTTGTTTATCTGTCTGTTTTTTGTGGTACCAGGGATTGAACTCGGGACCTTGCACTTGCCAGGCAGGCACTTATGCCTCTGAGCTATCTCCCCTGCCCCTCTTTCAGTTTTTAAGGCCATCTCTTATTTGTGATTTTGACCAGTTAGATGTTGCTAGTTCTTCAAACAGCTGATTCTTCCTCACATATGCATATCTGTGACCAGAAAGTCTTCTCACATGCTTTGTCACGGCCTGCAAGAAGCCAGCCCACACGCCCAATGGGCATCGCTCATTTAGGGTCTTGTCACTGTGTTCACTTAGCACTTACTCTACCATAGGAGGAGATCAATGAATCTAATCGTTCCGTTATTGCCAAAATGCTTCAAGCCGCAGAACTGGTGGAAGTGGGATTGGAACTCACTTGTAGGTGGCTTAAGAACACTTCCTTTTTACATTACAACATCTCTAAGTGGGAGGAAGAAGACTCTTAAATATTTTATGGAACTGCAGGATTTAAAACCAGAGCTCGTGCACAGACTTCTTGTCAGAGGGGAAGAAGGGCCAGTGTGTCTGTTCAACTTAGAGTCAACTTCGCTCCTGTTGAATGTATTTCTACCACGTGAGGGTTTCCCACAGTAATCTCCTGCATGGCAATTTGTTATATCTTCTCTTCTGCTTTTTCTGTATCTCTTTGTCTTCTCCTATTCCCTTTTTAACTGGAGCTAAAGTTAACTTCAAGTAATTACGTTGGATTGGCAAAGCTCAAGAAAAGTAATCACAGATTTTGGCTTTATTTCAAACCACTAGAAATAACAAAAGATCCCAAAATATGAGAGAAGATAATTAACTGAAGATAATTTAATTGTTAGTGCTGTTTTCCTTTGGAGAATCATTGATATTTACTTTGAACTGAGTAGGAACAATGACCATTTGTTTCTAATGTATTTCAGTCAACAAAAGACTAATTGCCAGTGAAATGCAAAGTTCTAGTGTGTCCTTTGAGAAAGAAGTAATCTGAAATATACATATATATTTAACTATATGCATACTCATTTTTCTTCTGCAGCCCTGTTTTGGGTTCTGACAGAATCAATTTGTGGACAATATTCAGCATTAGACAAACTGCTCAGCTTCTCTCAGCTTTAGTTGTTCACAGAGTGATTAGGAAGACCAGCAACAAGGATGCATAGAAAAAACATAGTGCAATACTCAGGACGTGGCATTTCCGTGCTAAATCATCTTTATTATGTATCTAAGTTACTTTTCTGGGTGTCTGTGAATATGTTTCCTAAAAGACATCTGATGACTTGCCCTCCTGTGCTACCGTGTTGTACGGCAGCACGGACACTTTTCATTTTAGACTACAGAAGTGACAGCTCGGCATTGAGTTGGTCTCAGAGGAAATCGTGAGAAGAACGATGATACTGAAAGGATCCTCTGCTGTGACTTTGGTGGTACGGTTCAGACCTTCTCCACCACAAATGAACTTAGGCTTTCTTTTTTTTTTTTTTTCTATTTTAAGGGAAAGTCCACAGGGTATTCAGGGTCTCACTGCTAGATCAGACTCATGGTGATCGACCTGTTTACAGTCTCCCAAGAGGTAGGATTACAGGCACCAGGCGTGTGCCACCACCCCTAGTCTCAGTTGCAGTCTCAGCATGCCCCTTGGGCGGGGCCAGCACATCAGGCCCGGGGATCGAACCCCCAGCCCGTGTGCCTGCTTGCAGGCACTTTGGTCTGCTGAGCTGTTTGGCTGGCCTGAGGTTAGGTATTTTTGACACCTGTTGCAGCTAGTGTTCCCTCCCAAATAAAGGGAGGTTGTGCATACACTGTACAATGCAACCCAGAAAGAGTGTTGTGATCTGCAAATCCAATGTGACTTCAGATGCACACGCTGAGTCGCTACGGAGTGTGCTATTATCACACCAAACAGCTCCTGCTTCCTAAACATTTTCAAGTACTGTAG
Organism: Octodon degus; assembly: GCF_000260255.1. Classification (NCBI taxonomy): domain Eukaryota; kingdom Metazoa; phylum Chordata; class Mammalia; order Rodentia; family Octodontidae; genus Octodon; species Octodon degus. Next base: position 5,611,900 of record NW_004524590.1, on the reverse strand, counting down.
CCTAGAATAACATTTGCATGAATCAGACACCCCACTTTTTGCCTACGGTTTAGCAAACACTGAATGTTCATGCTGTTACCTCAAGCGACCCTCAAAAGCAGATCTGGTGTAAATGTAAGCGGTGTACTGTAAGGGCCTCAAGTAGTCAGGATTTTGTCTTTGAAGCAGTTAATAGAGCTGAACCAGTTAGGTTTCCATCTGTAAGGAGTTAGCTCAGAGAGTCGTTAAGAATAATAAGCAATAAGAACATGCACGTTTGCTCCATGTGTTTTAACAATTTTATTTTAACTGTGACTGACTTTACTAAGTTGTTAGGAAGCAAAGAAAATCCCATTGTGTTCAGTTTGAAGCATGCAGTTCTGAGATTTGATTGTACAGTTCTGTGATTAAATTCAGAAAATATTTCATCAGCCATTAAAATGCTGTTACACAATAACACTGTGACCTACAGGGAACTATTCCAACAATTTCAGACCCACTTGTGCTGTAGTCAAGGGAAAATAATAGAATCCGCCCCTTATTGCAGTAGGGGTAGATTCATGAATCAGTGGGTGTGAAATCTTTCGGACAAGGAAGGTCATAACCCTTCCTTAGGGGTTCTTGCCGTGTACTGACCTCATCTCGTTCCCCCTACAACCTTGGCGAGGGACAAGGTACATATTCCTTTTTCTAGTATACAGGGGAAAAGACAGGAGATTTGAAGTAGTTTAAGACGGAGAAGCCAAAGACATTCAGTTCCAAGAACCAAGCAGGGCAAAACTGGGAGGTAATTGTTCCTTCCAATATTCTTCAGCTATGTGATCCTCTAGACAAGATCCATTGTTGTAAAATCCCAGTGCTAATGAACAAAATAGTTTGTGTTACTTATTCCGTAAAAGGAACTTTGACTGCAGTGTTACCCAGACGCCTTTAGCAGTGCTCTATCTTAGTGAATAAAACTTGGGCATTTCTGCTGAGCAAGGCCCCTTGTGATTGAATTCTGTATTGGAGCCTAACTGTACCAGTGCTGGTTGGCTAGTCCTTAGCCAGGCTGGGGTCCTTCCGTCGTTTCCATTCCTTCTTGTAGTACTTCTGTCTGTACTCTTCTTGCAGACTTGCCTATCTGTTTGGATCCGCACTGTGGTCTAGTATTACCGCTGCATGAATTAGTGGTTATGAGCTGTTCTGCCTTTCTTTGGCTCCATGAAGTCCTGGCTGTTTCTGAAGGCTCATCCTCTGGTCAGGAGGCCCCGAGGCAGAAGCAGTGTTAGCCAGGGAGAAGGGAGGGCATGGCCTGGAGACACACCCTTCGCAGCTCACACCTCCAGCCACCGCCTCCAACCTCGCCCGCCTCCGCCCTCGCCCACGTCTGGTCACCCCCACCTCCTTACGGCCCATCAGGCTCTGACCTCTGTGGGTCCATCGCTCATCATGTGGCACTCCATTCCACCATTCAGTCACCTCCCAAAGTCCACTCTGGGCGCATCACGCCTTTCCAGGCCATTCACACTCTAAACTATGCCCATTTTTAATTTGACAAAATATCTGAGGATCCAGCTTTCTATTCACAATGCATCTTTTAGGTGCCCGTATACCAAGCCCCTGTTGACTCTCAAGCCAGTTTATAAATGCTTCCTCAGTTGGGATAACTGTTTGTATCCAAAAATACATCTGGAAAGTATGTATATGTAGAACGCATCAAAGGAAAATGAAGCCAGCCACTGTCCTGGCAGGACGTGCCACTGAGCGGACTGTCCTGTCCGCAGCGGGCATGTCAGTCCACACGGCGCGGCCTTCCTGCCAGCAGCCGATGTGGTGATGGAGAGCCGTGCGGTCACTCCCTAGCTTCTCTCTCCCCAGTGCCGCTGTCAGGATGGCAGGAGTATGAGTCCAGCACCTGCATCTGCCAATGCGCGGCTTCATTACTGAGCACTGTGTGATTAGGCACTCTGTGGAAGGACTGTGTGACACCCAAGCACCCACGCGAGTTCCCGAGCTCAGAGGCCTCGGGGCACACCTACACTCTTCTACTTCCCTTTTGCTGGAGTCTTTTGTTTAAGGACAGCACTAGGGGTTGCTCAAAAGGCGGAGAAAACAATTCTGTTCCATTTTTTGCTTTTGTTTGTATCAAAACAACACAGAAAGTGAGTTATTTTTGAAAATTAGGCTAATTTGTGTTGTTTCAGGATCTAGCAACTACCTAATTGAGTGAGTAAAAAGAGAATTCAACTCTGAAGCTTGATTTTCTTGCCTCTAAATGTGGAGACACAAGTTTCTCTGTTTAAGGGTAATTTGGTGATTAAACATCAGATCACACTAAGAACGCCGGATGCAGCGACTGCACAGGAGGCCCTCGGTGACCGCCCTTGTGAGCCCTCTGCCTGTTCTTTGTCCTCTCTTCTATGTATAACATTTGCATTAGTATAGAAAGGCTCATTTCTGTGTTTAGAAGGGCCTGTGAGTATGTTTTCTTACATCCTTCTCCGGCTGACTGTCTGGAAGGCAGGCTAGTCAGCACCTCCTCCTGTCATTGGGCTTCTCTGATGGCTAGATGATTTGTTTTAGTTGGAATCTGAAATCTACCTCCCAGCTTTCCCTAGGTACTTATGTGTGGGTGCTCAATGACTTTACTGTGGAGAAGCTGCCGTTTGGGTCTTCCATAAAGAGTTTTAAGGAGGCCTCTAACTAGAGAATTTAGTATCTTCTAACCCCACTACTATTATACCCCAACCTCTGATATAAAGCAAGCAGTGGGTTTCTTAGTTCCTGAAGTGATTGGATTTAGAAAGCATGTAGGAAGTATTCATCAGGCTGGGACACTTATTGCCCTTAAGTAGCACATAATATACTTATCATAATCTTATTATGCCCCAAATCAGTGAACATAGTTGGATCTACATTTTGCCTGTTAATATAGTAAGATTTCATTGCTATTGATTTTCATTCAGCATCAGTTCCTATAAATCTCTCCTCTCTTTGAGGAACTCATCCATGCAACCTATACTTATACCAGCAGCAGAAAAAGAAGGTCAAGAGCAGATCTCCTGTGGCGAGTGGCATTCAAGTAACTGAAGGTATGATTGTGGAATCTTGGTCCCTGTGTACCGCTACTGAGAAGTGCTGGAGCCCTTAGAAGAACAAGTGGAGGGCTGGGGAGATGGTTCGGAGGTCTAAGCATTTGCCTGGAAAAGCAAGAACAGAAGTTTGATCCCCAGTAACTCATGCCATGCCGGCCACCAAAACCAGGCATGGTGGTGCATGCCTGAAATCCCACAGCTGAGGAGGCTGAGACAGGAGGATCACTATGAGTCTGAACTGCATAGTGAGACCCTGTACCAAATTAATTAATTAATTAATTAATTAAAAGAAGAACCAGTGGAAGGTTCTTAGACCTTTAGGATGCCCTCAAAGGACCTATGTCCTCGAGTGGAACCTCTAAAACATGAGGCCAGTAAACCTTTTCTATAGAGGAGACAAGCACAGGGACAGATAGATGCCAAGCATATCCTCAATATGGAATTCAGTCTTCTCTTAGCACCGAGCATTTTCTTGAGGTCTCTTTGCTACGGGAGCCCCGTCATAACTGTCTTAGTTGCCTTCTCATTACTGAGCCACAGTGCCCAACGCCTACAGCTTAAAGTAGGAAAGGCTGAGGCAGGTTCACAGTTGGTTGAGGCATCAGTGTGTGTTTGGTTAACTCCAAGTCAGGGCAGCATGGTTCAGGGCCATGGCAGTGGGCAAGAGACAGTTCAAGGAGGAGGAGGGAGATAGACCTGCCAGGCCACGCCACCAGTGACCCCCTCCTCCTCAGAACTGCACCTCCCAATGTCATCTGTGTGGACAGATCCACTGAGTAGCCTCACCCCACGTGGCCCATTCACCCCCATAGCCCCACCTATGAGTGCTTGAGGTTCTGGGAAACGTCTAGGTAGATACCATAGCAATAGGCAAGGGCTGTAAGAAGATAAGAATCTATGGGTAGATTTGGGTTTTGACATTCAGCATAATTTCTTGCAGCTTTCACCAGATATTTGCCTCTATTCTCCCAGGAGTATTGCGTGGATTATGTGACAGTTTGTATTTCTGAAGGAGCAGGCTTCCTGGGTAGGGCTGGTTGCTTCCCTGCGCCACCATCCTAGAGACGCTGTCCAGCCTCTGCGTCTGTTGGAGGAGTCAATGGTGCTGTCCCGGGAGGAAGATCATTGCCAGGCAACGGGGCTCCCAGCTGATGCCCTTGTCAGCTCAGCCTGGCAGGGACTGAGCTCCTTACTTTCAGCCTAACATACGGGGACAGGCAGGGAGAGATGATCCTGCTTAGGCGGCCAGCCGCTCCTAAGCTAGCGTCAGGAAACACCCGTGGCCATCACAGATTCCCTGCTGCTGTGTGCTCTTTTCAGATCCTAGGTCCCAAACCAAGTCAGCTCCCTCCTTCCACATTGAAGAATTCTCTTCAGTTGCTTCTTTCATAATTCATTTGGCTTAGTGTGTAGTTAGCAAGAAATATTAGGGAGAAAGAGATCTGTAGATTTGGGTAACCTATTTTATGTCAAGAGACAATCATAGGCCTGTGTCTTTGTGTATCTGTTGCCAGAGATCAAGTCCAGAGCCCTATATATGCCTTAAAAAAAACAAAAAACTAAACAACTAGTTGGACATTCGATACTTTTAAAAATAATGTACAGTATTCAAGCGATTTGAAGGTGAAGCTGTTGTTATATTGCCTAGTCTGGCTTTGAACTCCTGAGCCATAAGCTCTTGCTTCTAGAGCTTCCCAAGCAGGTGGGAGCACCATCATGTTCCACTTTGTCCACTTGAAATTTGAGTGTCAAATTTGAATAAACAATATGCTGTCAGGGGTTGTCTATCAACACAAATCAAAACATATGTAGTGCAGCACCTTATTACCATCCCTGGCTTCTCTCTGCGTAGCCAGGCCTTCAGGCTGTAACGCAAATCTTAGCTTCTTCATTGAGGCAGAAGCAAACCGAAGAAAATATCGCACTTGCTAGTTGGTCCTTTGGTTTGCTCACATAATAATCTATCTTAGAGCTTATCTTTCCATGTCAGCACAGAATGGGTTTCATCATTCACTTTTCAATTGTATGAGATTCGATTGTAAATGTGTATAGTATCTCATCTCATGAAGCCCTAATTGATGGGCTTTTTAAAGATTTTCTTAGATCTCATACACATAAAACCACAATGAATAAATGTAAACATATGTCATGTCAGATACTTGCAAATATATCTGTAGGGCAAGTTCGCTGAAGAGCAATTGCTCGGTGAAGGTTGTGTGCGTGTCTACCACGCATTGCCAAACTGACTTCCAGGAGATGGAACCAACTTGCACTCCTACCAGCATTCAGGAGCCAATCTCTTCTCAGAGTCATTCATAAAAAGGGTCATAAAAATCTTGGACTTTGGTCCATTTGAGATCATTTTTGAGAAAATAATAGAAATATCAATGAAGGGCTTGGCGGTGCTTAGTGAGTGATGAGAGGGTTCTTTGAAGGTATGGCTCTTCTTATAGACACCTCCTGAGTGCCGACTAGTCACATTGGCCCAGAGAAGGGCTGCCGTCTTTTCTCTCTCTCTCTCTCTCTCTCTCTCTCTCTCTCTCTCTCTCTCTCTCTCTCTCTCTTCTATCTTATCATCTATTACCTATTATCCATCTATCTCTGTA
>NW_004524590.1:5597794-5605793 GCF_000260255.1 Octodon degus | reverse complement strand
TCTCTCTCTCTCTCTCTCTCTCTCTCTCTCTCTCTCTCTCTGTGAAACAGATAAGACTAAAGAGTTCAGAAAAGTATTGGAGGTCTTACTTTATAGAAGAATTACACAAATCAAGTCCTTTCAAGACACTAAGGATTGGTACAAGGGAATTTTGGGGAGCAGAGGGGACATCTGACTACTCAGAGACTCACAGGGACCATGGAGTGTTGGTGACATGATCTGATCAAAGGATCTCAGAAGAGGGGAGGAACCAGTGAGGTAACCAGTTACTGGAGAGAGCTGAAGCAATTTATTGAGGCAGGTGGTGGGAGGCCCAGCTTGAAATCTCTAGAATCTGGGCCAGAAAAGTCTTCTTTTAACTTTCCCATTGTTTAAAACTCTCTGAGCAACACGAGTCTTCTTATTTTTCTATTAGCAAAGATCACTCGGGTTTCTTAATTGTAAATTAAAATCACGCTAAGGTGGGAATAAAAGTGAAAAGGAAAAAAGCGAAAGTTAAAATAATGTCTTTGTAATAGTCTCTAGTTTCCTGGTTCTTGCTGCCTAAAGAAGTCCAATCCTCTAATTAGAAGATAAAGAATTGAAGTGCGCACACAGATTCCCTCATGTGATTCCTTGACTAAGAAATCAGAGCCTTTTAATTTTCAATTTTCTGGTATGGCAACATAAAACAATCTCATTAAGCGCTGCTGAATATTGGGGAAGGTTAGGCAGAGTTCAGGCAGCGGTGACTGAGAACGAACATCTGAGAATCAGAGCAAAACTTGGGTAACTTCCTACAGAAGTTTTCAGAACTGATATTGAATAGAGAAGGAGAAGAGCCCAGGTGGTGATCAGACCAAGAGCAGGCGGGTGCGGAGGGGTGAAGCTTTTGCCTGGAATGCAGGCCTAATAGGGAGCAATGTGCGACAGTGTCCGTGTAGCCCCACACCACAGAGGAGAGGAGGTAACTTATGTCGCATAGAATGGATCTCTGGCTGGGAAAAGTAAAGCTCTCTTTGGTGCACCAGATGTCACCTTCTTCAGCAGTGACAGTCATATGTTTGTATAAATAGTGCTGCAGGGAGCCCATTTTCCAGGCTAAGAAAGGGGAACTTTTTAAGATGGAAATTTTACAAATGAGGAAGCAGTGGCTTAGAGTAGAAGCTTATGTATTAAAACACAATAAGTTTATTGTGATAAAATTTCTCTCTGTTTAAAATATTCTTTAGAATGAATTTTGAAAGTCTGCGATACAGCTAGTCTGTAGGCAGTAAACTGAAGTGGTTCACAGATGCCAAAATATTAGTTTATGCTACTACAGTGGGCCTCTGTACAGGAGAAAACTGACTCTTAATGGTAAAACACAGACAATTCCACTGCAAAACATGGAGTGCATAGTTATTTTCAAGGGTAGCCTCAAAGAACCTTCACTAGGATTCTTCTTACCATTCTGTCTAGCTGAACCAGGTGTGATAATGTATGATCACAATGTAACTGTTTCTTGAGTTTGTGGTCGGTATTTGGAAGATAGACCGACGAGTTTGGAATCAGAGAATCCACAGCAGTCGCAGATGCCCTGCACACCAGCTGCGGTGGCTTAGAGCAAAGCTCTCCCACTGCGTGAGCGCGTCTGCTTGATCTGTGAATAGGAATGCTCAGCACCGGGCTTTCCCCTCAGCACTCTCCCAGCTGCTGAGCTGTCGTCTAAGGAGCACATGTGCTGGGAAACGCAGAAGCCTAAGGTGGCGGACAGGGCCCGGATCTCAGTGGCTCAGCCAAGTAAGAGCTGTCTTGTGTTTCTTTGCTCACCTCTCATGGCTGATGCACAGAGCTGTGCTGGGATTCTGTCAGCTTCTCCTCACTGCCCTTTTGCCCTCATGGGCAACTGCATCGAGCCATACAGGGCAGATGGACAGCTTCTAGGGGCCATGACTGGCCGGAGGGCATTGTCCCACACTACATCTGCTTGAGTAACACTAAACCATTCTTAGTAACTCATGCACATCCGGGGCTTCGGAGCTTCCCACTGCCAGGAAGGCAGCAGGCTTGCTTACCTACTTGGAGTATCTCTGCTGAGCTTTTCCATCTCATAGTGGACTCCACGGAATGAACACCTGTGATACATTCTGCTACTCTTTATAGAGTACGGAAACCAGACTTGCTGCACGTCCGTGTCACACCTCGCGTCACATTACTGTTCTGTTTGATAACAGAAGCCTTTGCTGCTCTTTTTAGCATCCTGAGAAAACAGGAGATACCACTAATTGTGGAACATGAACCATATGTAGCTTACAAGCCCTGCAGCATAGGAAAGACACAAATCAAGAATATGCCCACCAGGCAAAGATTGGGTTTGATAGAAGCCTATGGTGTTGCTTGACCCTAAGTACTGGCTGGTATATTCTGGACTGAAAGGTTCCCAACCAATATGTTTTGTTTGTCAGTTGATATAGAGCCAGAGTCTCGCTATATAATCCAGGCTGGGGAGATAGCTCAGAAGAATAAGCGCTTGCCTGGCAAGCCCAAGGGCCTGAGTTCAATTTCTGGTTCTGAAAAAAAAAAAAAAAAATCCAGGCTGGCCTTGAACTCACTGTGTAGCCTACGCTGGCCTCAAACTCAAGATGTCCTCCTGTCTCAATCTACACAGCTCAACTAACACTTTTTGAATATGTATATAGTAACTTTTAAGTGGAAGATGGACAAAATGGAGGATCACCAATGTATCTGAACACTTACTAGGGGATAAGCTTGGCAAATCATTTCAAACCTTCTGAGTTAGTTTTATAAAATTCATCAGCAGCAAATCTGGGATTTTAATTGGAAGCTTTTCAGCTTAAGTACTTCAGTTTGAACTGCGTTGTGAACTCCCCTCCCAAGGTCACTAGCTTGTGGCTGTGAAGTCAAGAACAAACTCACAAACCCAGCAAGTCCAGTCAGAACCTACTCAGGCCTGTTTCCAATAGGACAGCTTGATGAGGGTCTAGGATGGAAAGAAGGGCTCGTGTGTGGTCTAGAAGGAGCTGTGGGGTGTGTGTGTGTGTGTGTGTGTGTGTGTGTGTGAGCTTCTCCTTTTATCTGACCTGAAGAGTTTGAAAATCTTCATGATGCCCTACTCATCATGTAGTAATTTAATAGCAGAGCCATGGATGACTGTGAGCTGTGTGTGTCTCTTCATCTTTAGAGACTATTTTGTAGTTGTATGAGTCAATGAGCAATTAGTACTGATCATCAGATCTGATCACATCAAGTCTTCTGCATTTGTGAGATTTTATTTAACAAGGGAGATATTACTCAGGGCCACAGAGTCCTGGTGAGCTTATCCAAGGGCAGGTCAGTCACAGTCAGACCGACAGACACTGGGCTGAGAGCACAGAACATGTTTTAGCCTCCGTGAGCTTCAGTGTTGGTTGCTTTTATTTTATTATTATTTTTTATTTATTTGTTATAGGATCTCTCTATTCAGCTCAGACTCATAGTGATCCTCCTGTCTCAGCCTTCCCAACTCTGGGATTACAGGCATGTACCACCATGCTGGGTCTCAGCGGGGGGCAGGGGGAGAAGGGAGTGGGGGGTGTGTGCACGTCATGCCTGGGTTCCAGGGCCATGGTCCTGGGGATCAAACTTGGGTCCTTGAACTTGCTAGGCAGGTGCTTAGACAGCTGAGCTATCTCCCTAGCCCTGGTTGCTTTTATTTTGATTGATTGATGAATTTCTTTTTAATCTTTAAACTATAAAGTAAGATAATATCATCACCTTCAGGTTTCCATGAGTTACTTTTCATTTAGATTCTACTTTTTCTCCTTGCAGCCCAAGGGTGGGTGAAGTGATGTTATCAAGTGAGCCCTGAAGCCAATGTAAGAATGAATAACCATATCTGCAGCAGCAACTGCCAAGAGTTAAACACTGTAACATTGAAATATTGCATTGTGCTCACCAAAAGACAGACATTACGTATCAATTAAAAATCAAACCTTTAAGACAGTTAGGAACTGTAGCATTCTGAGAATTTGTAGCTGTTGTTGCTGCTGCTGCTGCTGCTGCTGCTGCTGCTGCTGCTGCTGCTGCTGCTGCTGCTGCTGCTGCTGCTGCTGCTGGTGATGGTGACGTTATGAAGTCACAGTGATGTGATGTGGCCAGCTCCCTGGGGAACCCTGGAGAGCTCCCAAGGCAGAGAGCAGAGGTATTCAGAAAGCTAATGACTGGGCACACTGGAATGCCTGTAAATGTTGCTGGAGATCCTGGTATCGACCTCAGTCTCTGAAAGTAATATTAAGAGTGCAGTCTGGTTGATGAAGCTTAGGGTGGACAGCATGTACCGTACCCAAGCAGGGCAGCTATTTCTGATGACTGTTGGCTGGCTTCCGACCAGTCAGGACCCTGCTCTGTTGACAAATGTACTTATTTACTTCTTTTTCTTTTCATGTTTAATTAGTTATTTAATAGTTGCAGAGGAGATCTTTCCAGAGAATTTATGAACATTATGGTCAAAATAGAAACAGTGGTATTAATCTTAACAGTTATATCAAATGCTACCTGTAGTGTCAAAAGGCAACCCTGGTATCAGATGGAAACCACTCTCAGATCCTATTGAACTCCATGTAATGTGCAGAATTGTGGGAAAAGTACCCAGTCCTTCAAAAATAAAGCAAGTAAGAAGACCTACCATTGCCTCGTGCTGGGTCAGGTCTTCACCCTCACTTGAAAGGGATTGATGCTACTGTCTTCTCATGTGACTGCCTGAGGTGAGCCAGGAAGCAACTGTCCCTACACCCCTGTAAGTTCATAGGCGACACACATTCCTGTAACAGAACAATAGGTTAGCAGGAGAAAAATGAACAGATGTAATAACACCTGCTGTGTAGAGCTGGCAAGAAAACTCAACGGACTCAGTACCTGCTTAGGCAAGCTCACGGACAGGGATTCAATCCCTGGACCGAATGCTGCACCAGCCCCACACCCAGGTGCACTCATCTGGGCACGTTGTCTGAGCATGGTGATGCACACCTGTAATCCCAGCGCTAAGGAGGCTATAAACAGAAGGATCACTATGAATCTGAGCTGTGTAGCGAGACCCTGTACCAAATATATTAAAAGAAAAAAAAAAAAAAAAAAAAGAACCTGCTGTGTGCATCATATGGAATAAAAAAAACTAAGTGAAAGATGATTCAGAACATTGCCTGAGCCTTCTTTTCTCTATAGGATGTGTGTGTGAGTGTGTGTGTGTGTGTGTGTGTGTGTGTGTGGCTGGCTGGCTGGCTGGCTGGCTGGCTGGCTCCACCCACCCTGGTGATGGGGCTGGAGTGGCATGTGGTGCTGGGGATCAAACCTCAGTCCCTGTACATTTGCCTAAGCAGGCACTATAGACTGCTGAGTTATCTCGCCGGCTGGTCTCTGTAGGCTCTTTAACAAAGGGAAAATATTTTAGAGAAATGACAGTGTAAGAGGTACATTTTAGGACTCTAGGGGCAATAAGCCATGAAAGTGTTAATACGTGAAAAGAAATAGTGGGTGAGGGATGTCTGTAGGTTTCTCAGGGGCCTGGTCATGAGAGCTGTCCGTGGTGAAGAATTCTGTCCTTCCTGATAGAGAACTGGAGAGTTTTCACCTTTATGAATGTCTGTCCTGGCTTCTGACAGATGGAGTTAGCACCATTTTTCCTCCATCTATTTCTTACCACCTTCATCTAAGAAGAAGTAATATGAAAGCGTCATATCTGTGGTTCCCTCCATTGCCCTGCCTGTCTGCTTCGACTCTGGCTTTGGAACATCTCGGAAGCCTCATGTCCATTCCTTGCCACTGGTGCTTGCACTCAGACACTTCACGGTCCAAAGAGCATGTTTCAGAGTACCTCAGGTGGTGAAATGATCAGCCAGGACTAGGGCCATTCAACCAGTGGATGGGGAAATCTCCACTCGCAGTTGTGGGATGGCTGCTTCCATGACGGGAAGGTGGAGATCAGAATCTAAAGCAAAGAGGGGAAACACTGGATGAGGAGCATTCTGAGAAAAGTTGAAAGCGTTATTTTTACCAGACATTGTCAGCATGCAGTACATGAAAGTAAAGTTGTCTTGATATCTGCTACCATTCAGCAGGTGCGACTTTATAGGATTTTCTTTTGGTTTATTTTAGAATAAATTTTTACAGAAAAACCCGAATGATCTGGAGACATAAAGCACCTTCCAGAGCCCTCTCCACACAGATTCTGATCCAGTAGGTAAAACTGCGGCCCCCAGAAAGTGCATATCTAAAAGGCCGGCCAAATAGCTCAGCGGATTTTATCTCTGGGCCTGTCATGCCAGCCCTGTCCGTGGGGCGTGCTGAAATGGCGATTGAGCCTGGGCGGGACTGGGTGTGGTGGTGCATGCCTGCTAGCCCAGCTCTCGGAGGGCTGTAAGCAGGAAGATCACTACAAGTCCGATCTAGTAGACCCTTCCCTAAAACACACACACACACACACACACACACACACACACACACACGAATGTGCAGGTCTATCACAAGGTCAGAGTGATGCCAGTTGCTGCGGGCCCGTCCGAGGGCCCTAGTCCCAGCTCACTGCCTTTGAAGCTGAGAGTGGTCACAGAGGTGCAGGCCAGCCCATGCCTCCCCTCCCCCACAGCTTTGCTGCCATGTCCCCAATAGGCGTATATTATATGTGGGTTATTTACAACTTTTATCCGAAGTGCGCTTCCAGATTTGTGTTTTCAATATAGCATGTAGGTGAGAAGATTTACAAATTAGTTCAGTAGACTGCATTCAGTATGACCCCGTGTGCAACAGGAAGAGGAGACAGCTTCCCCTCATCATTCAGTAACCTTTGCTGCGTCCCATCCTGAATGAATGTGCTCGGATTCCTGAGATGAACGTGAAATGAAGCTTCAGAATCTGGGGGGAGAAGGTGAGGGTAAGAACAGTCCCTTCTTTTCCCCTGGCTCCAGTGACATCGGGCTGGCTTGTTGTATTATTAATTACCACCACCACGAGGTGCGACCCCCACCCCGCCTGCCTCTTATTTTCCACCTTTAATACCTAGCAGCCGCTAATCTTGTTCCATTTCCACTAACCTCCTTTCATAGGGAAAATGTTACAGCACCTTCTTCTATTTTCAGCCTGTACCAGCTATAAGCAGCCTGGGACATCAACAGATCTATTTTCTAATTTAATCCCCTGACACATTTTTTTTTAACTAATTTCAGCAATCCCATTAATTTTAACATATTTTTTTTCCTTCACTAAAATAAGGCCAGGGCAAAGTCCTACAAAGCTACTGCACAAGGGATTTGATAAACTTAATTAAATAAATGATTGCTAAATGCAAAATGCTTCCCAAGCATTTACTTAATTGCTAGAATTAATTTGATCTTATTTATGTCTGTAGGCTGTGTATGTAGATCTGTAACTAATTTTAATCATGTGGTAAATATGACATTGCTGAGGAGGCAGGGAGCAAGGAAGCAAATAGGATTGGAACACTGGAAGACCTTTAAAATGCTCCAAGTTTCTTGCCTGCTTCTGTAGTTCTGCGGTAGGAATAGGAATGGTGAAGCCGAAAAACTACATTTCTGACCTTGGTGCTTGAAAAGGTGATATCTAAATAAAACGATTTGTTGCCTGAATACTGCCATCATCTTTAGTGAGAGCATCACAAAGACATTTCAAAGTGCACCGTAGGCAATAAATTAGCTGCCACAACTATATTCAGACTATTTTCCTCAAATATGAAAATGCCGATCCATCTGCTGCGGGCAGCTACGTTACACATCCGTCCCAATTAGAGTCAAATCTCTTCTGTAGAGTCCTGGTGCTCCGACCACTGCCCTGTGCACTGGAGAACACATAGCTCTGCATGTCCTCCTAGTAGTAGAGTCTCAAATGTACTTCTAGGCTGACGTTTTGCAGTCTTTAATGGAAACGCATCTCAGCATTGAGACGCAGCCTTGTTTTTCCTTTCCTTTCCTACTCACAGCTTTTCCCACGTAGGGGACGTCATGCCTGCCCGAGAGAGGACCTCTAGTGC
>NW_004524590.1:5594447-5596734 GCF_000260255.1 Octodon degus | reverse complement strand
TAGGACTTCTGGATCAATGTATTTCTGTCCTATCTTTTTCCTACTGATTTGAGTGTCTGCCTTCATAATACATACAAATTTCATTTCCTATTGGATAGTATGTTAAGCAAGTAGTGTAAGAAGGAAATGAAAATACTACACTTCTTAGAACACTTTGTGGATTGGATATAGCTAGTTATGTTCAACTTCTCTAAAAGTTATCCATAAATAACAGTGAATGTTCTAACACTGCATTAAAGTCCTTGAAGAGTAAACAACAGACACTTACTTAGAGCTAGCAGACAGTACTTTCAAAAAATATAAAACTTTAAAGAAATATAAAACTACAAAAGATAACGCTATCCCAGAGAAGAGGATCAGATGAAATGTGACACAGAGACAAAGGAGGGGGAAGAAGAGAAGTGGAGAAGAAGGGGGAGAGAGAAGCTCGAAACACAAAAAGAAATATCCACAATAAATAAGTAAAGCTAAGAAACAAGCCCATAAAATTTGGAGAAGACAGTCTTTAGAAAGAGAAGACTTAGGGAAAAAAGTGTCCAAGAAACTACAATCTGATCAGTTTTCTCAGATGTATTAAATATTTTATCAACCAATCACAACTCATCTGATAAAGATTCTAATCAAAGAGAAAGCACTAGCACTTGAAATGCTCTGCCTGGAATACTGGAAATAGCCCTGGCGCTCTTCCAAGAGCGAGTTCATGACTTTACTGTGGTGGTCCGGCTGTGTGCACGGTGGACTCCTGCACGCTCGACGAGGAGGGGCTGGGTCTCCAGGGAAGAATGGAGAGGCGGCCGTCGAGGAGCGTGCTCTGCGCGGCTGTGAGGGGCGGCACGGGGAGGTGGCGGGGCAAGACAGGCAAACACGACACAGAAGAACTCTGAAACACAGAGAACACCTAAAATGCCTAAACACTTACGAATCTTATTAGTGGCATTTGCGAATTCATAAAATACAGAATTATACAATTGTCCCTGTTGTGTCTCTCACCCAGGATGAAAAGTTATCAATACCCTATCATGTTTGTTTCTAATATCCTATGTTGTTTTCATGGAGCAATCTAAAAATAAAAACTGTACCTATACTTTTACTACTAATACAGTGTTTGTATGTAACTCTTCAACTGAGAGAACCTTTTCATCATTTAAAACTTAACTACGTGTCCTACCAAAACTAAAAATATTTTTAATGTGACTTTGGAAGTTTATCTTTAATTTTGATTTCTGGTAATTTTGGTAATTTTTTTTACTGTACCTAATTTATAAATTAAACTTTTATCTTAGATGTGTACATAGAGCAAGAGATTTCACATATATAGGGCTCAGAAGTGCATATGGACAGTTTCAGGCATCCTTTCAAAATCTTGCCTGGATCCTTTGCAAATAGATAAGAGGCTGCTGCTATATTCTTTCTGCACTTTCCAGCCTTGGTTATTCTCAAATTTATTTTTAATTTTATTTAGTTATTCATTTATTTATTTGGTACAGGGTCTCACTACATAGCTCAGACTCCTAGTGATCCTCCCATCTCAGCCTCCCCAGAACTCCAATTACAGGCACATACCACAATGTCTGGCTTCAGTGGCCAGCTTGGCGTGTGGCTGATATGACATGTGGTACTGGGGTTTGAACCCGGGTCCTTGCACTTTTCAGGCAGGTGCTTAGGCCGTGGATCTATCTCCCTGGCCCAATCTAAAAAAATTTTAGTGGACATTTAGGTTGCTGTCAAACACAGTTAATACAAGAAAAATACTTAGCAGAACAATATCTATATCCTTTCCAATTTCCAAAGCATGAGTTTATAAACTAACAAATTTTAGAGGTGATCAATGGAACTGGAGAGATGAGAGAGACAGAAGATGGGATACCTGTGCAGATGATAGATAGATAGATAGATAGATAGATAGATAGATAGATAGATAATAGATAAGTCCAAATGTATATCTTTAATAATTTCAGGAATGCTCCATTTTGCAAATTTTATTGTTATATCAAATTGGTTGCTGTGTCATTTTTTTCTCTTCCTCCATTCCCCCTCTCTATCTCTGTTCCTCTTCCAATCTAAACAATTGCTTCCAACTTCTGAATATCTATCATTCATTTTGGTACTTATTTACACTTTCAATTTCTCACACAAAAGAAATAATGTGATATTTAAACATGTGTGTCCAACTTATTTCACTTTAAAGTATAGTCTCAATGTGCATTCATATACTTAAAAATGTCTCAAAATTGTCCTTTATGGCAGAATAGTACTCTAATATATAGTATTACAAATATATAATTTT
>NW_004524590.1:5578090-5584702 GCF_000260255.1 Octodon degus | reverse complement strand
GGTGCAGGGTAGCAGGAAGCTCTCCACACACTCACCGGACCTGGGCTAGGACTGGGTCTAGGGGTTCCCGGAAGTCTATATATCTTCTTGACTCAGCTTTGGCATTTCTTATTTATCCAGGCAACTGTCCACTTCCTCCCTGTCTTCCATCCTGTGAGATAAAGATTGTGGAAGTAGGTGTTAATGATCTTCTAAAGTTCTCTAAGGTCTCCGGTAATTTTACCCTTTTCATTCTTTATTGCGTGAATTTGGGTTTTTTCTTTCCTTTATTTGATTAGTTGGCTATGGGTTTATCGATTTTATTTATTTTTTCAAAGAATCAACTCTTTGATTCATTCATGCTTTGTATTGATTTTGTTGTCTCCAATGCATTGATTTCTGCTCTAATCTTGATAATTTCCTGCCTTCTTTGGTCTTTGGGCTTGACTTGCTCTTCTTTGTCTAGCAACTTGATGTGCAGCATGACATCATTTATTTTGGCTTGTTCTGTTTTCATATGGTGTGAATTTACTCCTATAAATTTTCCTCTTAAGACAGCATCCCACATGTTTCAGTAAGTTGTGCCTGCAATTTTTGTTCGTAAATATTTTTAATTTCTACTTTAATTTCATCGGTGACCCACTGGTTGTTTGGGACATTGTTATTTAATTTCCATGTGTTTATGTATTTTCTTTTGTCAGTAATTTCCAGTTGTACTGCAATGTGTTTAGATAGTATGCATGGGATAATTTCAATTGCTTTGCTTTTCCTTAAGAGTGCTCTGTTTGCTAGTATGTGGTCTATTTTGAGATATTTTGTGTGTGTGGTATTGGGGATTGAGCTTTGAACTTTGCACTTGCCAGGTATGCACTTATGCCACTGAGCTATCTCCCCAGCCCAGTGTACTGTGTGCATCTGGGAAGAATGTATATTCTGTTGCTGCAGGGTGAAACACTCTGTAAATTTGTACCAAGTCAATTTCTACACAAGTTTGGTTTATTTCTGTTATTTCTCTGCTGATATTTTGCCTAGTTCATCTATCTCTTTGTGACAGTGGCTTATTAAAGTCTGCCATTACTATTGCATTAGTGGTCATTTGATTTTTCATGTGTTTAAATTCATTTTTTCTAGAAGGGCGCTCCTACATTTGGTATGTATACATATTTTTATAATTGTTATTTCTTCCTCTAACAGTTTTCCCTTGACAAGTACATAGTGACCTTCTTCATCTCTTTGGATGACTTTTTGGTTTGAAGTTGATATTGTCAGCAACCACAATAGCTACATCCACTTTTTTTCTGATTTCCTGTGGCATGGAGGATTGCTTTCCGTCCTTTGACTTTTAGTATGTGAATTTCCTTTTGAGTTAAACGTGTTTCTTTTATGAAGCATATTGTTGGTTTTTGTTTCTTAATCCACTCTGCTAGTCTGTTTCTCTTGATTGGTGAATTGAGGCCATTGACATTGAAGGTTATAACTGATACACATTGGTTTATCCTTGTCATGTTATTTGCCCATTATAGGTTCCATATTTCCCTCTTTTTACTGACTTGGTGGTTCCTTTCTGCTGTCCTTGAAGCTGAGATCACTCCTGTCTCTTTCTAAAATATATATCAGGACTCTTTGTAGGGTTGGTTTGGTCCTCACAAATTTCTTCAATTGTTCTTTGTCATTTAAGGACCATAGTTCATCATTGGATGTGATATAGTTTTGCAGGATACATCAATTTGGGTTGGAAGTTATTTTCTTTCAAGACCTGAAATGTTTCATTCCAAGCTCTTCTCGATTTGATGGTCTGTGCTAAGAAATCTGCTGTGATTCTGATGGGCTTTCCATTGTAGATGACCTGTTTCTTCTCTCTAGCAGTTTTTAATATTCTATTCCTGTGCTGATTTTCTGATATCTTGATTATTATTTGTCTAAGTGTAGATTTACTGTGATTATGGCTGTGTATAGTTCTTTATGCCTCATTTATCAGTATGTCAGTTTCTTTTGCCATTTTTGGAAAATTTTCTGCTAGTACTTCTACAAATAGTCTTTTTATATCATTTGTGCTGTCTTCCACTACTTCATTGACACCTATTATTCTTATATTATTTTTCTTTGCATTGTCTTGTAGCTGTTGAACTGAACTCTTATTTCCTTGTTCCTTGTTAGTGTCAAGTGATTTTTTATATCACATTCATTAGCTACAACAGTCTTCCAGGTCTGAAAGTCTATCATGAAGTTCAGTCACATGGTTTTTCCAGGTTTCAATGTAGTTCTTAGTTTCTTGGGTATCTGTTTGAATCTGTTTCATGTATTCTAGCTCTTTCCTGTATTGTTCATTCAGTGCTTTCAGCACTTATCTATTCATCTGCCCAGAGGCCATCAAAATTCTTGCATGGCTCCAGGAGAGCTCTAGATGGGCTTACAGACCGCAGCTTTCTTGCACCCCACAGGCCACTCAGAGTCCTCCTAAGTTTCTAAAAGTTTCAACAGCACCAGCAGAAGCTCCATGCCTGTGCACTGGGGACTAAGTTAGGTCAGAGCTTACCAGAATCCTGCAGGCTGCCCAGAGTCTACCAAAGTTCTTAAATGGCTGCTGTGTTATTTTTACATGACACAAATATTTGGTGAATTTCTTTGTTTTCAGACAAGCCAATGAGTTCTGAAAACTCATCCTGTAATTTTCCTGCTCAAACATGGACTCAGTGAAGCCCTTGTCCCTTGGTATCTTTAGACCCTTCATGTCGGTGGCTTCTAGCACTTTTTTTATGTATTCAGTACAGGATCTACAGGTTCTCACTACACAGATTGGACTCGTAGTGATCCTCCTGTTTTCAGCTTCCCAAACGCTGGGATTATAGGTGTGCACCACCACACCCAGTCCTAGTCACAGTTTCAGTATGCTCTGGGGCTGTGGCCAGCACAACCTGCTAGAGATCCAGCCCGGTCCCTGCACCTGCCTAAAGAGGTGCTTTACTTTGTTGGGCTATCCGGCTGGCCCTGCTTTTATCACTTTGATTAACTTAAATGTGAGAAGATACAACATCATTTAAAACAATAAAATAATGGGTTTATAGGGATACCACACACTCAATATAACTGGTTAGCTTTATGTAATTTTTTCAGTTTATGTACATATTATCTTTTATGGTAAATATTTTTATTGGAAGTAGCATAATTTTTATTAGCTTTTTCTTGTTATCTATGACAGTTGACTACTAAAGTAATATTTTAAAATAACCTTTTAAAGTGTATTTTAGTATTTTTGACATCCTTGTTTAGTTTTCCTGTTAGCTTGTATGTTAATTATTTTGTTTGTCAAACAAACAGCTAAATGTTAAATATTTTTAAACCTGTAAGTTCATAATGATAGTAAAACAGTATAATCTGTCATATGTACAGAATAGTAGACGTTGTTTTGTTTTTCCCATACAATCTTATGTTTCTGGGAAATTAAATCATAGGTAAGTGATGTTGCTGACTTATAAAATATTCCTACTACCAAAATAGGAAGGAGAGTGTGCTAGGAAGCTTTCTGTCACTATTGCTCCAGAACCAAGATCACAAGCTTTTAAGTAAAGGTTTGTTTTACACTTTTGGAGTTACTGATACATTAATAAAATAGACCTGATTAAAAAAAAAGTTAGGAAAATCCTGAAATTTGAACATCAATTTGAGGAATTTCCTAGGTATTGTTTTTCATTTCCTCTTAATCCTAGGAATTGCTTTTTTGCTATATATAATTTTGTTTTTAACACTAAAATGTTTGCATGGGTTCAAAGTTAAAAATTAAAAATATTTCAAAAGGTCTAAATATTACCTTTCTTCTTAGAGACAGTCTCTCTCTTACCCAAAAAGGTATTCATTAATATTATCTGAGGAAAACTTTGAGATTTTGTTAATTAATTTAGCATTTAATTGGTGAATCCTCAAATAGCTTTGAATTTGCAGAGAATAAGGTTATTACTTATAGTACAACTCTGTTAGAAGAACTTAAGAATGGAATCTTTTTAGATTTTAGAGAGGAAAAAGACTGAAGGCATCATTTTCCATTTAAGTAAATAAATACATAATAAGTTAAAATGAAAACTTGTATCACCATATATAGATACACTATTTAAGGTGTCGTTTTCAAAGTAATAATATAAAATTTCAAAATATTCTTCACTGTGAGAAAAGAGGTACCCAGAGAGTTACTGGTTTGATTCCAAACTTTGTAATTTATGTTAAAAAATTAAAAAAAAAAAACAAGTAAAGATGCAATTGAAAGAAGAAAAGTTAGCATGGCATGGATCTATGATATAATTATAATAATAGTCCATATTTACCAAGTCATCTCTAAGTACCCCGACTGGATAATTGCTGTGATGCTTTCCTAGTACAGTAGGTTCTTCTTAGATCAATAGCATGGTGACATATTTAATGCTTTGAGAGGTAATTAGCTATTTATTATGATTTATTTGAATCATTGCAAAGCTTAGCGTGTAGAAACCACACCCATAATCACTTCATACCTTCTCTGGAACTGTAATATTGAGGGGCTAGTCTCTGCTGCAGTGAGGCTGGATGCTGGCGTGGTGGGGCTCCTCCTAGTCTTGCCTGTGCGTGTCTTCCTCCAGCTTGTACTCATGTCATACTGCATACAAGCTTCCGAGCTCACCCGCATGCTCTCTTAGCACTGTCTGAAATGGCTGTTGACTTTACCAAGGGAGGTGATGCAGGAGCAAGGCAGTGCCCATGGTCTCTCCATAGTCTAGTACTGGAAGTTGTATCTGTCCTTTCTGCCTGGTCTATGTGTTAGAGCAATGAATGAGCCCAGCTCAGGAGGCCAGGATGGCTCTATGAATAGGACACGAATCCCAGGGAGTGTCCCGCAGAGCAGCCATCTATGAAGGCACCACGTCAGGGGAAACAGCTTGTGCAGGCTCCCTACATCATAAGTGGTAGCTCTACCCTGTAAAACTGCACAGTATGGTTCTGAGGGCTGTGCTCTCAGCCACTGTGCTGCTTCCCACATGCTGCCTGGGCAGTGTTTGTTGTTTATGGGACATTGGTAGCTCCTTCTGGGGTTATCATTGTAGGAGCAGTTGGGAAGGCATACACAGGAAGGAGTTGACTTCTTCATGTGACACCGATGTGCTGTCATATTACGCAAGCCTGATAGCAGCTCACATAAACGAGCTCTATGTTAAGCTCTATCTATAAGCTACAAACAATGACATGCTCATTTACCTCCTCTTTAGAAAATACCTAGGAATGCAAGAGAAATTGCCATGAATTCAAGTATAACCTTGAATTGACTTTAATTTATAACAAGTCAAACACTCCCTGTCTTCAGAAGTCTATTGTAATGAATTATTTGAGGTTCTCAGCCTCACTACTTGATAATGATAAACCATACCGTCACATTCCTGGGATGGGACATTTGTCACAAGGGGTAAGAGTTGGGTAAGGTGAGAATTGAGGACTATATCTTAAAGAATTTTGGAAGTTAAGGAAGTGTTCTAAGCACGGATGGTTGATACAATTACATGTGTACCTGCTGCTCTGAACTGTGAAATTTTGTTAGGAATATCAGGTATTTTAATTTCTTTATGAATAAAACAACAGATACCTCCTTTGGACTCCTCCAAAGTCACTCAAGATGATCTAGTGGAAATTACAGCTTTCTCCAACCCCCAGATAAATGAAAGCCTCCTGTGTCAGGATACATGTGCTGGCCTTATCTGATGACCTAGAGACCTCTATGGGTGTCACCTAGGCTGTGAGCTCTCAGGGCACTGACTTACTGCCTTGTCTATGATTCCATTCTTTCACCCATCTCTGTTGACATGTGTTAGGAAATTAGTAAATGCTCATTACATGGAAATGGATTGAGCTCGAATTATGATTCTTTGTTAGTTACTGAGACAAGCTTGAGTATCCAGAAATAAGGTAGTGTTCTTACACTTCATGGTAAAAAGGCATAATTGTGTACAGATGGTTTTTATTTTTTAATTTGTTACTCAAATATTGTTGAGCCCATGCCGTCAGTGTGGACCTGCATTAGATGCTGGGATACAGTGTAAAATAATGCATGCCCATTCCTCTTACAGCTTCTGCAGCAGATAGAATAGTACGCTCATGATCCTAGCTCAGTATTTGTGGTGCAAAAAGGAGAAACATAGAAGAAATGAGGGAAGCTGGGAGGGATGGAACCCAAGAACCTAGTTCAGAAGCATCCATAAGTGAAGCTAAAGAGATGATGTGACTCTATTAAGCATTAGAACAGTTTGCAAAGGCATGGGGACAATGTTAAACGTAATCTGGAGGCACGGATCCCTCCAGAGAATATGCAGAGTCCAGCAAAGTTCTTCTCTGCTGCCTTTCTGTCTTTTCAGCCATCTATGAACAATCCTGTGAGGTCTACAGGCATCAAGGGAACAGAGCTGGGTTCTTCTACGTGGACTCTGATGGCAGCGGGCCCCTGGGACCCCTTCGCGTGTACTGCAACATCACTGGTAAGTGTGCAGAATTTCTACTTGTGCTCACCTTTGCCATTTCATGATGAGAAGCAAAGACAAATCACTGAAAAAGGTACCTGTGAGAATAAAACTTCAAAGAAATCATCAGGTCATGTAGGAGAGACAGAGACAGAGACAGAGA
>NW_004524590.1:5575143-5577990 GCF_000260255.1 Octodon degus | reverse complement strand
AAAAAAGAAAGAAATATATAAAAATTAGCAAAAGAAGAAGTAAAAACAATTTTAAAAAGGAGAAAAAAAATAAATGAATGCATTAACTGCTTCTTCCCATAGACCAGCAGAAATGTACATTACAGTTGTCCAAACCATCCTGCTTACATTCCTAGATAAACCTCTTTCCCCCACTCCATTTCCTGGCCGCAACTCAGTAACTCTTCTTGAATGAGTTCCCTTTCTTTTCGCAGTATCTATTGTACCCTTTAGATTCCACTTTTTCTCTTTCTGGTTCTCACACTAAGGAGACAATATGACATTTGCATATGTATGTCTGATTTATTTCATTTAAGAAATACTGCACCCATTTACTGACAAAAGACTCAAATTTATCCTGTTTATAGCTGAATAATATTCCAATGTGTAAAAATACCTTATGTTCTTTATCCAATCTTTGGATGATGGGCATCTATGTTTTTTTCAGGATTTAGCTACAATAAATTATGCTGCTATAAGCATAGGTACACATACATCATTGTGGTATGAGGTTTTCAGTTCTTTTGCAGAAATACCCAGGAGAGGAATAACTAGCTTGAATGGGATCTCCAATCATAGCTTTTGAAGCAATCTCCACACTGATTTTCGTAGTGGTTACACAGTCTGTACTCCCAACCAACAGTGCAGAAGGGTTCCTTTTACTCCACAGCCTCTTCAGCTGTGCTATCGGCTGCCTTGTTGATGTTAGCCATTCTTTCTGGGGTGAGGTGGAATGTCAGTGTTGTTTTAATTTGCACTTTTCTAATGACCAAAGAGATTGAATACTTTTTTATATATTTGCTTGGGATTTGTATTTATTCCTCTGAGAAGTGTATATTCATCGCAGATGCCCATTTTTGGATTGGATCTTTGAATTTGGGGGCCTGATTTTTTTTTTTTAAATCTTTATATGTTCTAAATAGAAGGCTTTTGTTGGAGGGACAGTCAGCTATTATTATTTTTTTCCAGTTTGTGGGTTTTCTTTTTACTCTGTTGGGGATTTGCTTTGAAGTTCAGAAACTTCAAAAAGGTAGGATCCCAGTTATTGATTCTTTAAAGTATTTTCCATTCAGTTTGGTTTTGTTCATGAACTCTCTACCTATCCATATGTCTTGAAAATTTTTACCTACATTTTCCTCCACAAGATTTAGTGTTTCTATTTTGATATTTAAATATTTGATCCATTTTGACTGTAGCTTTGTGCATGGTGTTAAGCATGGGGCTAGTTTCAGCCTTCAGCATGTGGAAAGCCAGCTTTTCTAGGATCATTTATTAAAAAGGCTATCTTTCTTTCAATGAATATTTGGCCCCTTTATCAAAGATAAGTTGGCTGAGTGTGTTTGCAGTTGTGTCTACATGGTCTTATCTGTTCTACTGATCTTCAAGTCTCTTTCTACACCAGTACTATGCTGATTTTATCACAGTAGCTTTATAATATAATTTTAGTTCAGGGATTGTGATACCTCCTGCCTATCATTTGTTTCCCATGATTGCTTTTGTTATTCTGGTTTTCTTCTGGTTCCAAATGAATTTGAGGAAGGTTTTCTCTAGCTCTGTGAAATATACTAATAGATTTTTAATCAGGATTGCATTGAATTTGTATAACAATTTTGGGAGTATGGCCATTTTCACATTGTTTGTTCTTTCTATACGGGAGCATGGAATATTTTTAAATTTTCTCAAATTTTCAATCTGTTTTCTCAGAGTACCATAATTTTCACTATATAAAACTTTGTATATCCTTTGTGAGGGTGAGTCCCAAGTATTTCATTTTTTGGATATTATTGTGAAAGGTAGTTCCCCTAATTTCTTTGTCAGTGTGTTCATTGTTTCTGTATAAAAATGCTACTAAGTTCTGGGTGTTAACTTTGTATTCTGCTGCATTGCCAAATTGGGTGATTAAATCTATAAGACATTTGGGGTCCTTTATGTAGAGTATCATGCTATCTGCAAATAATGATAATTTCATTTCTTCTTTTCCAATACTTATTCCTTTTATTTCTCTCTGTTGTATAATTGCTATTGCTAATGTTTCTAGAACTATATTGAGTAGGAGTGGAGACAGTGGACATCCTTGTCTTGTTACTGATTTTAAAGTGAAGGTTTTCAGTTTTTCCCCATTTAATTTGATGTTGGTTGTTGGTTTCTCATACATGGCTTTTGTCTGGTGGAGATATAGACCATCTATCTATTCCAGTTCTCTGTAGGGTTTATTTTTATCACGAATGAGTGTTAGACTTTGTCAAAAGCTTTTTCTGCATCTACTAAAATGATCATGCAGTTTTTGTTCTTGGTTCTATTGAGAGGTGTATTACATTTATGGGTTTGCACATGCTGAACCATTCCTGCATTCCTGGAATAAATCCCAATTGGTCATGATGTATATTCTTCTTGATGATTTGCTGAATTCCATTTGCTAGCATTTTATTGAGGATTTTTTTCATTGATATTCATTAGAGAGGTTGCTCTATATTTCTCTTTTTTTTTAGTTGGATCATTCTCTGGTTTTGGAATCAGAGTAATACTGGTTTCTAGGAATGAGTTTGGGAGAAATGGTTCCCTTTCAATTTCATTGAACAGCTTGAGAAAAGTTAGGATTAAATCTTCTCTAAATTTCTTGTAGAATTCTTCTGTGAATCCATCAGGACCTGGGCTTTTCTTTGTTGGTAGGCTTTTTATTACATTTTCAATTTCATTTCTCATTATTGAATTATTCAGAGTTTATATATCTTCATTTTTTATATTATCATTTATTTATTTTTTTATTTTTCAACAAATAATACACTGCATATATTCTTCTTAGAGGTTAATTGCTGTACAAGATGCGGA
>NW_004524590.1:5566977-5573438 GCF_000260255.1 Octodon degus | reverse complement strand
TCCCTTTGAGCTTCAGGTGCTCTCCAATGAAGTAGGGATGTTGATTTCCAACCTGGAGTTGTGCATACTGAACACAGCCGTGTGTACTGAGCAGCTAGCCAGGCTGTTATGGGCAGGAGCTGTTTCTGTTTTCCTGGCGACCTCATGGTAGTTTGCAACTCCTTTCTAAAGTTGAGCACATAGAAAGAGGCAGTTATTGTAAGGGTTTGGAAATGGTGCGTGATCACCAATCAAGTCTGAAATAGAGCCCCTCAGTGCCAAGCCTTGATGTAATCATTATTTAAACATTCAGCTAGGGAAGCACTCCTACAGTGAGTGCCGGTGACAGACACCTCCAGATTCTGCCTGTCTGTCCCAAGCCTGGCCTTCAGAGATGTCAGGTGCATCACATAATGATGCAGAAAAGTAGGACTCTTAAGGCTCATTGAGCCCCCTGCCCCAGGGTTCTTTATAAGAGAGCAATCACGTTTATGGAGCTCTTTGTGCAGCCAGAATTTGTCATGGACACCGAGGGTATGCAGAGAAATCAGAGATCGTCGCTGTCGGTCCTGAGGCAGAAAGTCAGGCTCATCACCATGCAGTGCCACAGACAGAAGCACAAGCAAGCCATTGCCCCGAGTGATAATTAAGGACACTTAATTATTTGCTCATCTGAATACAAAGAGCCAGACTTTCCTGCAGAAAATGCCTATTATCTGGCATGGGATCAACTTTCATACCTCATCTCTCCCAAACTATACGGTAGCTAATTTTCAATAGCTTCCTACTGCAATTAGATATCGTGTTGTTTTCTTTCTGTTGTTGTGGTCACGCATCACGTTCAACTACCTGGCTAGGCATCGTTTCTCAGGGCATCTTTTTTACTTTCAAAATGTGATTAACGTATGGATGTTTGTTAAAAATGCAGACCTTGCACTATCAGATATTGTGAGTGAGTAAATGCGCGTGCCTCGGCTTCCCGAGAGATTCTGATGTAAGTTGTGTGTGGTCCACACCAGACACAGAACTGAGCAAGGAGGGCGAAGCCTGCCGTCCCACCACGGGAGGGGTGGCATGCCTGCCAGCTCCTCAGCACTCACCATCCTTAAGAGTTAAACGGGGTTTGCAGACATTATCCACTTTACTTCACAAGACAAAGATCGAGGCAGATATATTTTTCCATCCCCATCTTAGACATAAGAAAAGAGAATACGACTTTTTATGTGTTTAACATAATGAGCTCTGTAACAACTAGTTAAGCCCCAGGAATCAAGCAGAATTTCTGACTCTGTGATAATTCATTTTGCTGAACATTAATTAGACACCTTTCACTGCATATATTTAGTTTAAAACAGTGTTTACATTTTGTTATAAAAGTAATAAATATTGGGCTGGGGATATAGCTCAGTGGCATTAGCCCCTCCCTGGTAAGTGCAGGGTCCTGAGTTTGATTCCCGGTACAAAAAAAAAAAAAAAAAAAAAAAAAAAAAAAAAAAAAAAAAATTGTCAATTATAGTAAATTTGGGGAAAATTTTTGAGGAATAGTATCCTACAAATGTACATGTTTTAGATATATACATATGCCCATACATGTATTTAACTTGGGAATTTAAATCTTAATGTATAAGTATAGCCATTTCCTATTTACATTAATATGTATACATTATATTAATGATATCTATTAATATATATCTAAGTTTACATATATACATTAGTTTAAAACTGTTGAACTCTCCTTAGTAATGGCTACACATGGATACCGATGACCAGATTGGCTCTTAGGTCTCATTTGCAGGGCAGCCTTGGTGTTGTTTATAGCAGACTTATCTAGATATCTTTTGCACCTCCTTGTCCAGGTGGGGCCATCGGTGAGGGTACACCTGTCAGTAAAGGTCACAGGTTGGATGGTGTCATCCTGAAGGATGTCGCCGGTCTCTAAGTTGTGCACTAAGTTGGACAGCTTCATGTGCACAATGGGACATCTCTTCTAATTACGAATGCTTTGGTCTCATGCACTTGTAAAACACTTAGCCTTAGTTATTATTTGCCCTGTTTCCTATTCAACACTCCCAAAGAGTTGTAGAAATAAAAGTGGAGTTGCCTGTAGGTTGAACCAAAAATTACCATACTTAGTTGGCAATTATTTTTCTAATACACAAAATTCATCTACCCAAGTATTCATATTTCTATAAGGACATTTAGAATTATCAGTCTCGTTCAGCATGAGTGACTTGTAACACTAATACAAATACAATAACTGGTCTAGGAAAGAGCGTGAGAGTGGAAGGGAGTGATGGAGAAGGAAGAGAAGACCTGGAAGAAGGAAGGGGTTGTGACCTCACCTCTGGTTTCTGAAATGCCAACTTGCTGTTCCTTGCTCTTCTCTGTGATGAGCAGTGATGATGTCACTGACGCAGGCCTATGTCGCCCACAGTGCACTATCCCAGTCACTGAAAACATGAGTTTTGGTGAAGGATAGAGCTTCCTCATGAGTGAGCCGAGTGTGCCTGCAGCAGGGTAGATCTCAAATCCACCTCCCAAGACAGGGAATAGGGTGTTTATGGGATGGAGAAATGGGGCGGTCTGGGACATGGGAAGATGCCCGGATGCAGGGAACAGTGAAGTAATCTATAGTTTGTGCCTGCGTAGGCAGTGTCAAGGGTCTTCATTGGAGCCAAGGTCAGAAAACGGAGGGTGTTAGCAGGATATGAGGATGGAGTGTGGCCTTCCAATGTCACCTATCAGATGAGGGAAGGGGCAGTGGCTTCAGTTGGTTGGAGCTAGACAAAAGCAGCATACAGACTCTGAAAAGTAACTGGCACAACCTGTACATCTTGAGCTGTACAGCTGAGATATGATCTGTAGCAAATCTAATGGGAGTTAATATATTGTTTAGCTATGTGACCTCTAAACTGGATGATTTCTAAAGCCAAATAAAAGCAAATGCAGCAAAGTCAGTTAGCAGGCTTTACCTCAGTTTTGTCTGGGTTTCAGTGACACAAAGCCTGCAGGTCGTGTTGGGAGTTGGGTTCCCTGGATTCTCTGTCTGCACCTTCTGCCAGTTAGCCAAGTACTGGGGGCAGGTTCTGCTCTTCTGCACAGAACCTAGGCCAGGTACTCTCGTGGCCCTTTACCATTTGGAATTCTTGGAAAATACCTGTGAAATTTCTCCTCGGAAGCACATAGACCCTTGCCAATCAAAGTTATAAAGCTCAGCACGAGTAGCTGGAAAAGACAGCCACGAGTGGCTGTAGATACTGAGTGGTGGAGGCTCAGTTTGGGGATGCAGATTTAAATAACATGGGGCTAGGGAAGATAAAAAGTAAATTTCTGCAGGAATACATGTATCCCCTGCTTTTGTTTGCTCATTTGTGGTACTGGGGTTTAAACTCAGAGTCTTCACACTGAAGTACATAGCCAGCCTTATTTTATTTTGAATTTTGTGATCGGACTTCTCTAAGTTCCATAGATCAGGTTGGAACTTGTGCTCTACCTGACTCAGCCTTGAGGAGTACTTGGATTATTTGCATGTGCCACCGTGCCTGGTTACACGTGGCCTGCTTGTACCACTTTTAGAAATAACTTGCATCTCATCTCAGCGCAGTATAATTTTACTCAATTTAAATTTGCACCTGGGAGGCCCTGTGCAAGCTGCCGTGGATGTTAAAGTGTATCTGCATTAGTTTTCTAGGGCATTTGTGCGAGAGCCACACACTGGTGCCTTAAAGAAGAGAGCTATGTCACCCCACAGCTTAAGGAAGTAGAAATTCAAAACCAAGGTGCCAGCAAGGCCCCGCTACTTTGGCTGTCTTCAGGGGTGGTCGTATCCTGCCTGTCCCTTACTCTGAGGGTCTGCTCAATCCCTGGTATCTCTTAGACTGCAACACTGGCATTCAGCCTTCCTACTGGGACCTATCTCGGCCACCTCCAGAGAGAATGCCATATGGTTTCTGCCTTTATGTGCCTGCGCACCTGCTTCTTTCCCCTGTAAGTACACCCATCAACTGGGCTTACATCCACCCTAGTGTAACACGACCTCATCTTAACTTGATGATATCTGCAAAAACTTTCTCCTAGTCTGTCACATCCATAATTACCTACCTTTGATATATTAATTTGGTGGCCAAATCTTAACTCATCGTATAGTTTAGATTTCTTTCATGCTAATCATGGGTAAGACAGCAACAAGTGAAGGGCTTGTTGTGTGACACAGTGGCAGGGCTTATAGTGTTCTGGGAAACCAGAGGAGGGGCCCTAATCCAAACACAGGAAAGCCCCTAATTTATGTCTGTAGTCACAGCACTACCTGAAGCCTAAGGCAGGCAGAACATAAATTCCAACCCAGCCTGGGTAGCTTAGTAAGACTCAATCTCAGAATTCAAAATAAAAAGGAGCTGAGATGTAACTCAGTGTGAAGACCCTAAGTTTCATCCCAGGCAAAGGCAGGGTACATCTCCAAAGCATGGAGGTGAGGCATAAACTGGCCAAGAGAAGTGGTAAAGGAAGGTGCTTCCAGGAAGAAGGGATTAATGGCAGAAATGAAGGGTTAGGGTCCCTGCAGTTTCCCGTTGTGGGGACAACATGCCACTATGCCCAGTCAAGGAGCCAAGGGCACTGAGTGCATGGGAAAGCTAAGGCTGAGGGTTATCATCAGAATTAGTGAGTCCAAGCCAGGAGTGTGAGCCTAGCATTCAACAGGCTGGAAAAGGCGGAAGTCTTATCATTAATGCTCCTGAGCAGGCCTTACTGCCAGCAGGAGTTGGACCATATGCTAAGAGCTAGCGACACTGTATTCGCACATTCCACAAGGACACAAGGGCTCTACCTTGAGGGCAATGGATGTGCACAATGGTTAGCTACCAGAGACTAGTTTTTAAAATGTGAGCACAGAAAATGAAATTATGAGAGAGGAGCCCATACACTGGAGCTGGCAACAAAGGAGCTTTCGTACCACCAAGCCTAGAGAGACAAGAAGAAGGGATGCTATCAGCATGGGAAGAGGACACATCTGGAGAAGCTGGTCCTTGGGAGAGCCGTAGAAAGCAGCTAGCTGGGCAGGAATGGTCACCTTGATCCCCCTCTCCCCCCACCCTTCCAGACTCCTTCCTGTGTTCCTCTCGGTGAGATCTAAATGGAATCTAGAAGGTCAGGTGACTTATTGGTAGAACGCTTTTATTAAGCCTTCTTGATCACAGAGAAAAGTAAGAATGAGTGGAAAATAAATCAGATGAAGTAAGCAGAAGATATTCATATCAATTGTTTGAAGGGCTCTCTAAGGAAGTCAGGAAATGCTATTAGTATTTATCAAAGATCAAGGATGGTTCTGAGGGTAGGAACTTAAGTAGAATTCATAAACAATACACATAAATGAAGCAAAGACTTATTCGATAAATTTCAACCCTGATCAGACAGGTCTTCCCTTTCCATGTAAAATGGGGCTAAGGCTAAGATAAATGTAAAAACCACACAGTGAAAAAGATTTAGAGAATGAATTAAACTCAAAATTGATGCAATCATTCAATCTAGCACTGGAGCCAAGAGCCAAGAAGATAACTAGGAGACACTGTGACACTCTGAAATGTAACGGTTTGCCAAAGTGGCCCCTTGGCTTTGTGCCGCTGTTTGGTGGTAAAAAACTGGAATAGATACAGATCATTTCAAGCAGTGTTGTAGACATTGATGATCATCCTTTTCTGCTCCAGTCTAACCAGGCAAGCAGGAAAGGATGCATTCGAGACACAAAGGAATCCAGGAGCTAAGAATTGACTGGCTGGTTGAAAATAGACACTAGATAAACTTATAGGGCAGGTAAGATGTCATCAGGAGACGAAGGTGTTGTTGGCACCGGGACCAGGAGCAGAGAAAAGGCAGGGCACAGTGAGGATAAAATAAGTGAACACTTAAAATCCTGGTAAAGGAAACTTGGGTTGTCAGACGGAAGAATGGGATTTTCTCAGACTTTAGTCTCTGTCCCTGGTGTGGTAGCCAATTGTTGTCTCATGCTGGCTAGGATGCACTGTTTAGCTAAGCTTTATCCTGGATGTTTCCTGTGAAGATGTACTTTGAGTGAGATGAACAGGTAAAAGAGTGAGTTTGAGTGAAGCAGGTTGCACCTCACGATGTGTTGCGACCTCCTGTAATCTGCTGAAAGCCTTTACAGAATAAATACTGGCTTTTCCTGAATAAGAATGATTTCTGTCAGTAAATGTCTTTGGACTTGAACTAAAATGCTTCTTACTGCATGCAGCCCTTTAAAGCATTCTGCAGGTGCTAAGCCTCTGTGTCCAATTCTCTCTCTCTCTCTCTCTCTCTCTCTCTCTCTCTCTCTCTCTCTCCTTCTTTCTCCCTCCCTCCTCTCTCTCTCCCCTTCTTTCTCCTTCCCTCCTCTCTCTCTCCTCTCTCTCTCCTTCTCTCTCTCTCTCCCCTTCTTTCTCCTTCCCTCCTCTCTCTCTCCTCTCTCTCTCCTTCTCTCTCTCTCTCTC
>NW_004524590.1:5564599-5566877 GCF_000260255.1 Octodon degus | reverse complement strand
CTCCTTCCCTCCTCTCTCTCTCCTCTCTCTCTCCTTCTCTCTCTCTCTCTCTCCCCTTCTTTCTCCTTCCCTCCTCTCTCTCTCCTCTCTCTCTCTCCTTCTCTCTCTCTCTCTCTCCCCTTCTTTCTCCCTCCCTCCTCTCTCTCTCCTTCTTTCTCCTTCCCTCCTCTCTCTCTCCTTCTCTCTCTCCCCTTCTTTCTCCCTCCCTCCTCTCTCTCCCCTTCTTTCTCCCTCCCTCCTCTCTCTCTCCTTCTCTCTCTCCTTCTCCCTCCCTCCACTCTATCTCCCCTTCCTTTCCCTCTCTCGCCCACTCTCTGCTCTGTCCTGTTTCTCATTCTGTCGTACGTACACAGAAACGCACAGTGCAGGCACGCATGTGCACACTCCATTCCGTCCGTTGGAGTCACTGGAGAACGTGTAGTAACACATATGAATGATCCCAGGCTGGGATAGATGCCCCCACTTTATGCTTTCTTCTCGATATCTGTGGATGTGCACCATGACACTGATTGCACCGCGCTACAATCATCACTATTCACTTTCACTTTCCTGTAAGATTGTAAGCCTCTTAGTAAAACATAATGTCAGGGTACACTATGATAATGTATCCATGAATTGGAGGGATGTCTCAGTGTGGTGACAGGACATGGCCTCGTGACATGTGGTTAGTTCGTTTAGGGCGCTGCCCTGCAAGGCGGTGGTGATACCTCTCCTGGAACCCTGGGTAGTTTTCACAAGAGTTATTGCAGAAGAGCACACCCTGTCTCACCCCGTCTCTCCGGCTTCCGCCCTCTCCATGTGGCCTCTCCCTCGCATGCACAGACCCAGTCTGCTGCCCTCCACAAGGAGCCCTCGTCCAGAGCTGGTGCTTTATGTGCTTCCAAAAGAGTGAAGTAAATAAACCTCTTTTCTTTGTATGCCTCCCGGCCCCATATATCTTAGCATACTAACAAAAAATGGACCAACACAGGATGGGATTAATCCTCGGATCTATTCTTACACATATTCTGCTGAACTCAGTATACACTACACTCCATGGAACTAGTGTCAAACTCAAAGCTCCTTCCTTTGCTCTTCATTTTTTCTTTCTGCTCATCATAACTGATCCTAGATTTGGGCCCAGTTCTATTAAATCAGTAACAGTTTAGAGCTGTGCACTCTGGCTTCCTTGTTTAGCCTTCACTGGACTTGAGTAATTTTTTCTGCTGGTGAGTTCCCCTGTACATCCAGGAACGAAAAGTGTCCCTTTCTGCCTTGTCTCTTTTGTGCCTTTTCTTTTCTCCCAATGTTTCCAAGTAAATACTTCCTTCAAATGTAAGAAGGAAGAGGACTAGGATTTTAATCACATTGGAGGTTAAATTAGCACTCTGTACACTCTGGCAGTGTGGTCTCAGCCAAGCCATTGAATGTTCCTGGAGCTTGGTTTTTCTTGTCAGTAAAGGGAGCTGACAGACAGTTTCCTTTCTGGTGGTCCACAAGCATGTAACAAAATGCCCTGGTGTGCTTTCTGCGAAGACCTTCACTCACTCTCACAGTTGCCAGAAGGCCTCTGAGTATTCATTCTCCCCATAAAACAACAGTATAATTTTTTAAATTTTATTTATTTATTTTATGTATTTATTTTGTGATACCAGGGATTGAACTCAGGACCTTGTTCTTGCCAACCAGGAACTTATGCCCTCAACTATCTCCCTAGCACAACAGTATAATCTTAACACTTCCATAAGTGTTGTGTAATTTCTGAGGCCATAGTAGCATTTCCAAAAGGAAGCTTTTAGTGTAGATAGAGTGATTCTCCTTTCCCTCTCTTAATTATTTAGTCCTCAAGTTCTTGCTTTCCTTTTAGTTGTATTAAGAGAGGGAAAGGAGAAGAGCTAGAAAACATGACAGTGGCAAGCCATGCAGTTATATGTAGAAGATGGGCAAGGCAATGATCCTGAGTATCTCCAGAAGATTTTTGAATCTAGCAGTTAATTGGAATGATTCTCCTCCTGAGTAACTATATATACTGATACCTGTGAACTAAATAACTGCACTGAAGATGGCAATTTGTAATAGTAGATTCATACTTGGAGTGCCTGTCATTCTGGTCTTCTGAATAAGGGCTGCTTGTCATGACATGCCAGTTGCTGCTGTGCTGTCTCTCGGGTAGATGATTGTTCAAAAATGAGGGGGTGGTGAATGAAGGAAAGAGACAGGAAAAGGAATATTGTGGGACTGTCCTGCTTCAAGGTTGTATATGGTTAGATTTCTGAACTTATGTGTAAACATAAGAATT
>NW_004524590.1:5545672-5563885 GCF_000260255.1 Octodon degus | reverse complement strand
TACTGGACTATTTTGGAATATTTTGCTGAGTTCACACACCTATAATATTTAAATGACGGAACTTAATAAAAAAAGGGGATACAGATGAATGACCATTTTGTATCTGTGTATTCAAAATGGTTAGATAGGATAGATATATTCCTACATTCTTTTAATGAATAGAGGGATTTGTTCTAACAGTGTTTGTAAATAGGATATCATGTCTGCATGTTGTACAGCAATTAACCACTAGGAAGACAGTTTGCAATGTGTTAATTATTGAAACTGTCCTACCAATTTGATTTGAAACTGTCTCATTGCTGTTTATTTCTCACTAAAATTATGGAAAAATGTAGATAGAGTAACATTTGAAGCATAAAAATGTTTGGCAATATTTTCCTTAGAACTCAACATTTAAACTGGTTGGAGTGTGTTTGCGTTGTGTCCTTATCAATGTTAGCAGGGAGCCTTGTCTACATGCTAAAAGGTATTTATTTCTCAGCTATACAGGCTTTTCCTGCCCAGCAACCTGCATATTTATATGCAGTCTAGAATCACCACTGAAGGACACCTTTATTTTCTATCTTGATGATGCAATGCCAACTTCACGTGTGTGGACCTGTAGGGCAATCATCACGCATTACAAGGAATTTGCAAGGAGCGCTGAGGCCAATCCCTAAAGCCAAAGCTGTTTTGCATTTTCAGCAGCTGCTAGTGCATTTGCAAACACCTGACCAGTCTCTGCATCTTCTCGCCCTGGTCATTAGGGTGCTTCCATTTTTCCCTGCTCTGGCAGCAGCCTCTGTTTTCATTCAAACTCATCAAGGCATGCGTAATGGAGTGGGTAGAAAAGCTGCAATGGAGATCTCTCCAATATTCCCACACATAATTGTGCAGTGCGATGGCAGGTAATAGATTATCAGCCCACCTATTGATGGAAAGAAAGAAACGTGTCCATGTGGTGAGGCCTAAATTGTTAACTGCTCCACGAAGACAGAGCAGTGGCCTTGATGCTAACCTCTGATCTGAGCATGCATCTGACAGCCAGAGGAAATGGGCATCCCTCAGATCATAGGGCGGGGTCGCTCGGTCAGGAAGTGTGTAGCTCCCCCAGGCTTCTTCGCACATTGTCAACCTTCAAAAGCTGTATTGAACAGCAAAGTATATAGTGTTATTGGTGTGTGTGTGTGTGTGTGTGTGTGTGTGTGTGTGTGTGATATGCATTTACAATACAGTTCTGTGCAGGCAACTTTCTGGTGATTTGTATTCTGAAACACTCCAATTCCAACACACACACATGCACGAGCACACACACACACACACACACACACACACACACAAGCTTCCATTGCCTGATCAAGGGCTTATACAAGGATAATGTAGGCTCAGATTTGCAAGTTCCTTTCTTTTTACTGCGGGGATCTCTGTGGCACTGGAGCCAGGAGGTCCCCAGATTGCAGGCCGTGTGACACCATGTTGGTATCCGCTACATACCAACAGTGTGCAGCAGACGTCCCTGTGGAGTAGCTGGAACAACTTTCATTTTACACATACATTAACCAGGCTAGGAAGTTGTGGAAACCGGAGACAGTTATGGCTGTCTAGAGCAGTACGCAGTGCTTCTCCAGAGGAGTAAGGCATGAGAAGCAGCCCTTCTTCCACTCCTTTGTAGCCCTGGGAATCCATTCTCTGCCCACTCCAGGTACTCTTGAACCAGTGAGAATAAAGAAATAGTTAAGATATTTTCTCTGAAGTTTACCAAACTTATAATCTCACTTGCTTGTAATAAAATATGCCCATGTCTTCCCTATCCGCCTCAGAACTTATAGCTTGTACAGAGCTGGAGTTTTGTTGTACAAACACAAATCTGGCTGCATCCCCTTACCCACTACTGTCTACCAGTTTAACTTTCAAGCCCATTTTTATGGCTTAACCAGTTTTACAGGGCATGGTGGTAAAGATAGGCGGATTACTATACTTCAATTAAAATATTGAAACAGTGCTCCTTACTACCCTGTAAATGATGATATTGCTCTCTACCATAATTGTGTTCTGTGGGACCACCAGTGTGAGGTTCTCTCTAGTACATGGATGGAGATGGTTAAGCTCTTCAGGGTTGGTGTATCCTCAATTAAACAAGTTTTTTTTTAAAAAATAATGTTATTGAGAAACAAATAGCAATGAGAAAATTTCAAAACCCATTAGTAGGACAGTTTCAATAATTAATGCATTGAATATTGTTGTCTTCTTAGTGGTTATTCATAGTACAAGATGCAGACATGATATCCTGTCCAAACACTATTAGGACAAGTCTTTCTATTCGTTGAATTAAGAGCAAGTAGCTGTATATCTATCCTATTTTACAAGAAGCAGTGCTGCAAGTGCCTGGCACAGAAAAGATAGATGGTAAAGGAAACTGAAGCACTCCTCCCTTGCTACTTCCCCTGCCCTCGGATGTCCAGCATCTTTTTGAAAAGCAGACTTAGCTCATGCTGGGAGGAGTTCAAAAGCCGTGTCCTCTCCTAAGAAGAGCATCATTTTCTGGCAGAGACTCACCCACGGATGATGTCCATGCTGAGATTCACCTGCAGTTTAATCAGTTGAAATAATATGGATATTGTTGCTTGCATTTCAGAAAGACAATTTGCCTCCTGTAAATGAAGTGCTTCCAAAATA
Source organism: Octodon degus (assembly GCF_000260255.1). Lineage (NCBI taxonomy): Eukaryota > Metazoa > Chordata > Mammalia > Rodentia > Octodontidae > Octodon > Octodon degus. Next base: position 5,561,230 of record NW_004524590.1, on the reverse strand, counting down.
CTAGCTCAGTGGGTTAGAGGAAGGAAGCTTTTGCAAGTGCCTCCCTCTCTCCTCCTGATGTTCTGCTGTCTAATGAAATGCAGTGACCAGAAAGGCTCCCAGAAGGTTGCTTCCTTAGGTGAGCTCACGAGAGGCTCTGCCAGCACCGAGGGCTTGAGCTTGAAGGTGGTTTCTCTGGTCTCGCAGCAGACGGCACAATCTCCTGCTAAACTGGGCCATTAAATAAAACTACTAAGTCATAAAGCTGCAGCATTAGCCTGAAATTAAAGCACTGTCACCTTTGACTTGCCAAGAATTGTAACAGACACTTAGAGAAATTCTTTCCACACACCAGCTGCCCAAGGCCAGCTGAAGCCACCCCACAAGGTGAGGACAGGAGCCTCAGGTAATTGCAACGTGATTTTTATTCATGCACCACGCCTTTACTAACTCACTCACTAATTTGTTGAACTCTTTACTAATCTCTCACGGATGTAACCCATTTGCTAATTCTCTTATTCATTTCTTCTTCATTTATTTTAGGTGTCCAGGAGCTTGTGCATTATTTATGTGGTCAATGGTTTAGTTGGTCATTTAGACATTAAGTCATGCAAATGCACTTGGAATATGGACTAAGATGGGCACCATGGTCACAAAATGCGTGTCTGTTCTTGTCCTAAAGGAACTCACCGTTCAGAGGAGGCAGGTGCCAAAACATGTAGGAATGTCTCGTACATAGTGTGGGAAGCAGAGTGAATAGAAGATGAGAGGAATAGCAGACAGGGGGCAGCAGTTGAGGGACAGTGTACAAGGAACTGCGGGTCACAGTCAGACACGGCATCTTTGCGGAGCTGCCCCTGGGCTGATGCTTTGGTGAAAGCAGCTAACACACGATGAGCATCTTCTTGCTGAGGCACCACGCTAGGGGTCGCGTTTATGGCGTTTGGTTTCCCTGACAGCCATGTTGAGAAGATGCTATTGATACAGGGAGAAAAACTGATCTCGGGTGGGTGACCTCCAAACCATACAGGGAACCTCCAAATGACATAGAGAAAAACGATCTCTGGACCTGACCTGCACGAGTTCGTGTTCTCTAAAACCAAAGAATGAATTTTAGAAACAAACGGAGGTTACGAGCAGAATATATTTATTGAGAGAAAGAAAGCTCCTGTCCAAGGGGGGAGGGGGTGGTGCCCGGGCGGGTAGTTCCCCGGGAAGCTGTCTCTTCCAGGGACTTTTATAGTGTAAAACCATGTGAGACTAAGGTAGAGAGAATGGGAACTCGCTTAGGTGGGCAGGAGGTGGGACAAAACTATGGCCAACCAATGGGATTACATATGGGACAGGGTCTTTTCCTGTTGGGGGTTGGAATGAGGGACAGGGTCTCTTTCTGTTGGGGGTTGGGCTAGTGCCTCACTTGGGTCTTTCCAGGTGATCGATACCTATTTAGAATATCAATCCCAGGTGCTACTCGTTTAGCATTTGTTTGGCCTTTAGGTCTTTAGGTCTGGCTCACAGCAGGAGCATCCGTCCCTCCCACAGTTGTAAGGCATCTCTTCTTCTGTGCTGTCTCCTTCGAGGGCCTGGCCCTGTCTGACTGCCTATATTTTTATCTAACTGGGCTGCCTGCAATACTATCATCTCCACTTTACAGAAGAAGGCATTGAAATCTCAAAGACTAACTGTGTTGACTGAGTTGAAGTTGTGATCCATGTCATGGAGCTGTGCTTCCGGAGTTGAGTTTCCTCAACCAGTGAATATGGATTCTCCGGGTCAGGTTATAACCCTGTGTGTAACAGAATTTACCTATTATCTCCAGCGCCCATCCACTGGTCCCTCCTGCCTGAGTCTAATCCATATTGTAAAGTTCCCCCAGGAAGTGACCTTGAAAGATGAAGGCTATGACCCCACCCCCGCTTCCCTCCCTGTTCATTGTTTTCCTTATTAGCAAAATCAGGGACACCCGTCAGGGCTTTTTGAGTATAAGATGTAAATCACATAGAGCAGAAGTGCTCTAAGTTTAGTTCTCTAAAGAATGAGCTGAGAGAAATGTTTACAATACAGCTTTCCAGGACTTTTTCTGTAATGGTTAATTGATTTAAGACACTAGGTATAAATAGCATGCATAGGAAGCATGTGAAGAAACTGTCCTCAGGCTTGTCTAGGCAAGGTGACTGGCACAGTGCGCAGCAATTAGTAAGTCCCTTCCCAGGCATTGCCCCGTTTTTGTGTGTCTGGCGCAGGGCATCACACCCATGGTCTCAGGACTGACAGACAAGCACAATGGCACAGTTAGGTCTCTAGCCCTTCATCTTCCCCTTTTTTATAGTCCTGCCTTGTGAATAAGAAAGATGCTCTTCACACCCTCTGAACATTGTGCTTATCTAGACTGCCTCCTGATTGACTTTTCACTGCATTTTTTATGGGAGTCTCCTGACGAGCTCCTTTTGCAGCCAGCGGGTCAAGAGGCAAGCCACTGGACAGCGACCTACTGAGTGCTGCCCTGCGTGCTGTGCACAGCCACACAATAAAGCCAGCCAGCTCTTAAATCAGGTTCATGCAGGCCATTGTTAGCAGTTAACACAACTGTGCTCTGTGTGTCTGATAGTTGTGAAGTCCTGGCCATGTTACTTACCTCTGTGAGTTTCAAATTACTCATCTGTATTATAGGAGCTAATTCTACCTCAGTGGCTGTCTTAGGTACGTCTCTCTTGTTGCTGGGACAAAATACCCAAGACCCAAAGTGAAAGAGGGAAACGTTTATGTAGCTTGGAGTTTGTAGAGGCTTCAGTCTGTAATCAGCTTGCTCCAAGGCAGGGTGGCACATGGTGGAGGGGAAGCCATTCATGGCAGCAGAAGACAGCAAAAAGCAACAAGGGAGGAGAGAGAGTGTGACGGGAAAGGCTCTTTCTGTCCCTTGTGTTGCAGGCAGCGACCTCCCCTACGGTGAGTGTAGCATTCACACCCTTGATCTCCGCATGGGACCATGAATCAGTCACAAATTCTATACCCAGTCACGTCCAAAAACACCCCATCTAAAGGTGTGTGAAGCTTTGAGGAAATTTCTAGACACAAATCATAACAGAGGCTTGATATTGAGGTAAAATAAAATTAAATAAGTAGATTTACTGAATATACCCAGTTTAACATGTGGCATTCTCTATGACTGCTGAGATAGAAATTAGTAATTGCTCAGTACTACCATTGTCAGAGTGCCTAGGATGCTAAAAGGATAGAGGCAGGATTGGCCACAAAAGGACTCATGAAATTCATCAGACTCATTTAACTGTGGAAGGTGTTTCTGCAGGAGGTAAAGGCAGGAAGGAAAAATCACTGTTGTTTATCTCAGTGGGAACATTTATGCAAAAATGCAGTGCGCATGTACGTGTGACCAACTAGCTTGCATTGAATGAGAGTTCCTGGTGCAGCTACACATTCTGATATAGTGGTATCTTTTAGTTGAATGAACATTTTCCTGTTAGGAAGCGAAAAATAACAAGCAGATGGCAAAGGTGTCTCTCAAAAAGTCAGCTTGCTCTTCCTTGCCTTTGCTTAGAGCCCTGGATTTCAGGTAGAAATGAAGAAAGTCAGTTAGACGTTCTCAAGAATACAAGAACCAGCCTACCCTGGCAGTTTGTGGTTTCTTTCTCTGTGAAGAAGGGAAGCCAGGGAGACATTCACACCGGACATTTTCTGTTCTTCTTCTCTTTATGAGAAGAACTTTATCTATTTTCTGTTGCTGGAACAAAATATCTGAGTCTAAGGTCATTATCAAATGAAAAAGTATATTCAGTTCATAGTTCTGAATGTTGCAAGCTCAAGGTCACAAGGTTCCGTGTAATCAGCTGCTGGTGGTCAGGGCGTTAACTTGGCAGCTGGGATCACACGGTAGGAGTACGTGTGAGAGATCACGCGGGCGGAGAGAAAGCAGGAGCGTGAGTGGCGGAGGTGACACTCCCCGCATCACATCCTCATCAGCATCTCATGGCACTTAGCCTGGACCTCTGACAGGGTGCACTCGTTCCCATGTGAGAAAGCAGTCATTCCACTTACAGAACCAGCAGCTCCTCTCTAAGTCGCCACCCCGCCTCGGAAGGTCTGAGCACCTCTGCTTCTCATCACAGTGGGGAATCAACCCTCTAAGCACAGAGCTTTTGAGGGACAGGTCATCCCCAAACCATGGTGAACTCCACACACAGAGAGCCAGCTGCATGCTCAGGATGCAAGAGTCTGCATCTGTTTGGGTTACACTGCTTCGTGAAGGAAGGCTAGAGGAGAGCATCCCCCTGCCGGGGTCCATGGGGCAGACTGCACTCGAGATTTCCTGTGCTCCTTGTGAGTAGACCGTGCAACTTGCACAGACCTTCACACCCAGGCTTGCTGGCTAGTATGTTGTCACTTCACCTCCAAGTAAGGTGCCCAAACAAGCCTTCACTTCTCCTATGAAACTGTGCTGACAGTCACCATCCCGTGGCTGTCTGTTGAATTCAGGTTGTTAGCATACCTCCCAATCCTGTTAGGTGTTTTTTTTTTTTTTTAAAGAGAGTACAAAATAATATTAAAAGAGAAAAAAAATGACAAGTGCTACAAAATTTCACTTAACAAAATAATATGAATTTCACAGTATTTGTTGTATTTGAGAACTTGTCTTCCAGATATATGCATGCAGAATTGGAAAAAGAAAGAAAAAAGAAAGAAATATATAAGAAATTTAGAAGAGAAAGAGTACCAGCAATTGAAAAAGGAGACAAAACGAATTACGTATGATCTGCTCCTTTCCACAGGCTGGTAGGAATGCCCAGTGCATTGGCCAAACCATCCTGCTTGCTCACGTGGAGAGTGTAGTCAGCGTCTGACCCTCAGCACTGCAGTTCCCCATGTTGCCAAGCGATTGGGTTCCGAGGAGCTATCCAGGTCTCTAGCCCTCAGTGTCCTCCTCTATTTAGTAATAAAACTTATGCATGAGTTTGTTGTGAATTTTAAACGAGATAGCTGCTGTAAAGCACAAGAACAATGCCCAGCATTGTATGGTGTGCTTGCCACGGGATACCGACTCATCACTGTGACTCTGGAGCCCTACGAGGCAGCTCTCGCTACTTCCAAGGAAATAGTGAAAAAGAACAGCTACTGTATTTTATAAGAACACTGCACATGACATGCTGAAGGCACCCACAAAAATTAATAAATACTTGTGCTTGTAAATGAATGAGCTACCATGGTGTGAGTGGTTGAGTTAGATGGCAGTTGTTCTTTTGGATAAATATTTGGCTGGTGTACCTTAGTTCATTCTCTTTCTCTCTCTCTCTCTCTCTCTCTCTCTCTCTCTCTCTCTCTCTCTCTCTGTCTGTCTGTCTGTCTGTCTCTCTCTGTATTGATGTTGGTAAGAAAGCACATGCTTATGAATTTTTAGAGTACAACAAAATAATTTTGAGAACTTACTGCATGTGAAGGATTGTGCAAGCTCAACGTTGTTTTCCTTGAGGTTTCTAGTGCAAGCATACAGAGGATGGAAAAGAACAGAAAAATGCACAGCCCTGGGCCCGCCCTGTGAATTCAACAAAAGGCTAACAGTTGCTACGTCTGCATATTTGTCCTGTGTTCATCACCCCTCTCTACTTTTTCTTTCTCCACCTTCTCATATAAAATCATTTTCTTAGGGCTGGCCAAGTAGCTCAGTGGACTAATGTGCCTGCTTAAGCAGGTTCAGGGACGGGGATTTGATCCCCTATATGCTGTGCTGGACCAACCCCTGGGGTGTGCTGAGACGGAGACTGAGACTGGGCGTGATGGAGCAGATCTGTAATGCCAGCGCTTGGGAGGCTGAAAACAGAGCATCACTACAAGTCCGATCTGTGTAGTGAGACCCTGTAGTCCCTGTACTAAAATACATTTTTTTAAAACACACAAAAATCATTTTCTTATATAAAATTATTTTAAAGCAATGTATACGTGATACAATTCAAATGTCTTCAGTTTGCAACTCCAAGAATATACAGTCGTCCCTCGCTATTTCATGGTTTGACTTTTGTGAACTCATTGTTTCTTGCACTTCCAAAAACTATTAATTTAAATTATATATCCTGGATGTTTTGCTACATTACAGGACTTTGCAGTACTGTGCAGTATACATACATTGTTAAAATTACATAGGTAGATGAGTTAAAAAATGGCTAAGTATATTAGAAGTGTTTTCAAAAGTGTGAAAAAGGCTTATAACAGTACGGGAAGGATTTATAAAGCCATATATGTCTGGCATGACTACTTTGCTGACTTTCACTTATCACGGGGGTGTCTGGAACGTAACTCCCGCGATCAGTGAGGGACCGCTGTACTCTCTGTAACCACAAAACTAAAGACATACATGATGAAATAAATATTAGTTTTGTTAATTCTATTCAACCTTCTGTCCCTGTTTTCCTTGTAGTATCAGCTATAGAAGAGTCAGTTTCTTAGTTTTGTGCAGGATGCAATTGTGCTCACACTGGATTTGATTGTCAGGGCCCACCCACCTTTTGTAATTCAGGATTCCTCCTCCCTGACCCCTCTTTGCTTTGTGGTTGCAGCTTTGTCTGCGGCTAAGGTTGGTTGGTTGGCTGGTTGGCTCTCCTGGCATGGTGGAAACCAGTTTTTGCTGTTGCTGTTAAGGGTCCCATGTTACACACTTTTGCTGATTATTTCCTGTCAAGAAGACCTGTCAAGAGAGCCTCCCACATAAGTCTGTCCTCAGTGCCTCTAGGAACAATCCAAGATGTCACCGTGTCCATAGTGGGAGAGCCGGGCTCCATGGTGTGGTTGAAGTGGTTGTCAGACTTCTGTGACGTTAAAGTACCTCATGGTCAGTAAGCTGTGTGGGGTGCTTCCTGTGCACACCGAATATCCTTTCCCCCAGCACTTCGTCCCGATTTGTGACTGGTCAGGCCTCCTCGGTTACTACACGAGTGGTGCTTTCCTGATTCTGTATTTGCTGCCACACTCTAGCTGTCACTCTGTCTTCTCTATAAAAGAGCTTTGACTTTTTGCCCTGTTTCTGCCTCCCTTACCATGGATTTCCAAATTATTTTATTTTGAAAGGTTGTTACAATTACCATCATTATTAATTTTTATATTCACGTATTTCCAAAGAGAGCTAATCATGTTCCTTTAATTATCCTCCTGGGTCTTTTTCACATTAACCTTGGAGTCTCTCTAGTTTTCTAGCACAACAAGACATCCCTAGATGTCACCTTGAGCATTGCCCTCCCTGGACCCACACGCCACACTCTGCTCCTTTCCTAATGGAGTCTATTTCCTTTCTTAGGGAATGTTATTTGGAAATGAAGAGCCAGGTGTTAGGTTTAGTCCTTGTTTCTAGGCTGTTTCAGCGGACAATGCTAGGATCTGTGTGTGTGTCTGTGTGTGTGTGTGTGTGTTTCAATAGTGAGTTTACAAGGGTTTCCCCCGTGTAAACCATACCACTAGGTTTTTCCTAACTCTTTTCTTGGCTGTATTCTGGATATTCTCTCTTCTAAGTGAGAACTTTTCCCAGTGACAATGCACTTAGTCCTGTGTTCTAAACTGCTATGTGCATAAAATAGTTTTAGAATCACATGTGTAATACCAGCATGGTAACAAGGTAAACCTTAACATTGCCTTGAACCTGAGTTTTGTCCTTAGAGCACACCATACAAAGACAATGTCGTCAGAGAACACTGTTCACATGTTACTCGAGTTATTGTTTGTGATTATTTTATAAATTTAAACAAGCTTTTTTGATTCCATTTACAATTGTATTTTAAGACTTGTCCTTTCTTCATTCTTTTGTTTTAATTTTTTGTTTTCACTACTGAAAATATTTTTGATGCTATACAAATCATACACACACGCGCACACACCCACATGCTATTAACCATAGACATTTTGTTTCCTACTGCTTTTACCCTATTTTAAATCTGTCACTTCTAGATAACTATCGATACTTTTTCTTGCATCTATTCATTTTTGTCCTCTATTCTAATACAGGATGTGGCCTCGTCCTTGGCACATCAACTTCCTTCTGTTATTTGACAACATAACGTGGGAATTGGTGCATGTCAGCTTTGAGACAGCCATTGTTTATTATGGCCGGACTGCAATTGACTGTTGGTTAACTGTTCTTTATTCTGTCAGATGCCTTCTGGTGGTTACTTAACTTTTCCTATACACTCCGATGCTGGGTAGGCAAGCTTGGCCTAGGAGCAGCGACCAGACCATTGCTCATTTGCATTTGGTTAAAGAAGAGGTTGTGAAAGGTGAGTGGAATATCTGCCACCACCAGCTGGTACAAGGTACACATTTCCAGAACTTCAGTTAGGCCTGTGTGAGTCCCTCAGGCCTAATCTGAAAATGTTCAAACTATTGCCTGCCATAAAGACCACCCCGCCTAGACCTCATAAAATTTTCCAACAGCCACCATCAAAAGCCACACACAGCCTCTCAGTCCTCTTGCTACAGAGTGATTCAGGGTAGAGTCGGGGCTCCTGGTGCCTTCCCTGTCCCAAAGGAGAGGCCCTGAGCACCCGGGTGGACTCTGCCCTCACCCTGCTCTAGCTGTAACTGTGCTGATGCCAAATGTCTGCCTGTGAAGGGAGTCAGACACTGAACCTTTGTTCAGAGCCAGTTACACACTCCTGGGGTCTCAGCCTGGCACCCCATGCCACCCCTTCACAGGACCTAGCTGAGCACCCCTAACACACTAGATGTTTATGCGTCTATTTTTCCTCAAATTACTGATCAGCAAACCAGCATGCCATATCATATGTGGAGCCTGTCCCAACCCACCAGTGTCTGTGACCATAAAGCCACGTTTCCTTTGATCAGGCCACCAATTTTAAAGCAAGGAGGGGAAAGAAAAGGAAGAAAAAGTACTCCCCAAAGAGGCAGGTACAGTGTAAGGGCTGGAGCGCAGTGGGGGGATAAATCTCAGCCAAGCACATAGTGTGGAAGTCACATGGTACAGGCGATGCTGGATGGGCCAGTGTGTCTGGCAGCTGTTAAGGCAGGCGCAGCGCCCTCCGGTAATGGGAGCCCCAGACACACCCCAGGCTCTAAAAGCAGCCCAGCGGGTTGGCGGGCGTACTTTCAGAGCAACACTGTTTGATCCTTGCACAGGTAGCTGGGCTAGTGTGCTTGGAAGAGGAACAGCAGCTCCTGGGGGAACCCTGAGCCTTTTAAAGTAGTTGGAAGTTGCCTTAGGCCAATAGCCTGCTTCCCTTAAAGCCCGGGAGAGGGAGGAACTGACCCCTTCGGATAGGTTGTGAGAAGTGTTTCTAGTAATGAAATGACCTCTTCCCAGCTGCCTTGACCCCATTTGGCAGAAGGCTCAGGGCAGTGTGTTGCTTGTTTAGAGTCCAGCTCCTTGCTGAGGGTTAGGAAGTCGCAGAACCTGGCCTGAGCCAGCTCTCCTGTTGGCACTGATCTGCGCACAGCAGATTACATCCACATTAGGGGTGGGCAGATTGAGGCTTGGAGGGGACAGAGCACCTCCTCGTCAGGCACCTGGCATCTGTCTCGCATCAGAAGCCCAGTCTGACCATGCAGTCCCGTCTTCCACCTGCACATCTGCCTCAGAAGCAAGGAAGCCCTTTCCAAGTGCGTATTGCCTCCACAGTCATTGCCTATGATGGAATTGGAGAGACAAGATACAAACATGAAAAATTAAATAGCCATCAAGGCAAAATGACAAGCGGTAGCACAGGACCGTACATGAGTAGATGGCAAATGAGCGGGAGAGACAGCGCTCTGATGATTGAACTGTCTTTACTCTTGGCATAGAACGTTCACTTTGTCAACACAGATAACTATACCAGTAGTGACCCGGGGACCTTAATATAGACTTCTGTTATTACAATAGGAGTCTAAGTGAATTGGCACAGTTGTGCAAAGGAATATAAGCAGCTCCCCACAGTGGTTTCAGTTCAATTAAGAGTGGTATTGACAATCTGTAGACTTCCCTTCCTTCCAAGCGTTGTGATAGAAAAATTGCAGGTTTTTATTTATTTATTTATTTATTTATTTTTCTGGCTTTGCAAAGACAGTTACGTGTGCAGAGTAAGGTCTTATTAATCAGTGTTATTTCTTCTCTGCTGCTCTCTCTTTAAACTTTCCCTTTATTTGTTCATCTTTCTGTGTGGCGAATCCCATGGCAACGGATAGAACATTATATGGGACCTGCAATTACCATTATTAATAATAATGACCACAATAATAATACCAATAAGATATAATGGGAGACAAAAATATGAAAGAGAATGAAATTGTAGCTCTGTGTGCAAACAGTTTACTGCTTCCAGAGTGAGCTGCAGAACAAGCAAGCAGGTCTCTTGGAGTCCAGGCCAGTGAGAACTGAAGAGCTGTGACTCGGAAAGATTTCACCCCAAGGATGGTGATGGAGAATGTTCTAGAAAACCCTACCGTGACCATTCTGCTGGCTGCTTGTGTAACTTTTTTTTTTTTTTTTTTTTTTTGCTATTTTTGGTTGTTACTCTGTGTGTGTGTGTGTGTGTGTGTGTGTGTGTGTGTGTGTGTGTGTGTTGCTATAATTTAAAACTTCTTTTAAATTTGGACCATTACATAATACATGCATACTAGAGCTCTGCTTTGCAAATGCTGGAACCAAGAACCTGGCATATTACAAATGGCTGTAAAGAATTAATCTTTGCATTTGACTGGTGTATTCTGCAAGTGCTAAGGTGCTCGGTTCAAGCCTGGACTCAGATAGCTTGAAGATAAACATTCCTCTTTTTATTTTATTTTTAATATAGTTCATACAGGTCCCACTGCACAGCTCAGACTCATAGTGATCCTCCTGTTTGCAGCCTCCCCAGTGCTGGGATCACAGGCGAGTGCCACCATGCCTGGACTCAGCATAGGCGGGGCCTGCACAGCACGAGGTACCAGGGATGGAACCCCAGCCCCTGCGCTTTCCCCAGCAGATGTTCAGTCCACTGAGCTATCTTGGTGGCCCTGAAGGTTTCTTGTTGATCTGCAAGCCATTGAGGAAGTGCTGAACAGCTTCCTTGAACAACACCCTCATCATCACCACCAACACTCCCCAGTAGATCCCTGGGGACCCCTCTCAATCCTCAGAGTATTTGTTACAGCCTGAGACATTGTCATTACACATACTTTCCCTGCCACACAGCAATCTTTTGGAAGAGTTACTGTGCTTGGCTCTCACGTGTACACCCTCGTGGCTACCATAACAATAGGGCATGCACTTGTGCATGAGAATTAATCATATCTTCATATCCTGCATGATTGCATAATTCTATGAGAAGACAGATTCAAAAGTTAAAAGCCACAATGTAACTTGAGTAATACCGTGCTGGCTTGTATAACACAGCATGGTCATGTCTATTCCATGATGCTTTGGAAGTTCATCACACATGCTGTTTGATGGATCGTGACTTGTAAGTCTTGTATGCAGAGGTGGCATGATACTTGGTCTGGGTCTGACTCATGAGATCACCCACAGCATATCGGCCCAGAACCAGGCATAGTGATGCACCCCTTTAATCCCAGCAATCGGGAGGCTGACACAGGATGACTGCCAGGAGTTCAAGGTCAGCTCGGAATACCTCGTCTTTAAGAACCAAAGCATGACAAAACAAAATGTAAGAGTAGATATTTTGAATAGACAAGCACTGTTACTTTAAGGAAAGTAGGATGCTTAGGGAAGTGGCCTTCGTTTTCTTCTAATCAGTGAGCAATGGGTTTCTATCTGTGGAAAATCTCCATGTGCAATTCCCTCATAAATAAAGAGAAATGATTCTGGGTAGCTTGCTATTCATATACCTGGAGTAGTTAGAGCGAGGAAGCTGTTTCTAATCATGCGATTGAATAGTGGTGAACAGTAAAAGTTTTGAAAGACCATAAACTAGGTAGCAAATGGTAGAAGCAGCATTTTTATGAAGACATTTGAGTCTGTGAGTCCTAAAGAATAAACCCTTTTGAATAAATTCCAGGGGATGCTAAGGACACTAACAAATAGAGACACATACACAGCTATTCCATACGAAATAGGAACTCAATAAAGCAATAACTTATCATATATAGCAGCAGCTATGCTACAAAGAATCACAATCCATCATACATGTTAGCATCATTTGAAGAATAATGAGCTCACTTCCTCCTCGCAAAGGAGGGAAATCTAGGTGCTAATTCCACTCACTATTAAAGAAAAATTCAAATACAGATATAGTTACAGAGACACTGACATAGATGACACATATACATATAATGGTGTAGATATAGGGGCCCAGAGAGATAGCTCAGTGGACTAAGAGTCTGCTTAGGCCAGCACAGGGACTGGAGTTTGATCCACTGAACCACATGCCATCCCACCCCCAGGCACACTGAGCCAGCCACCAAGTCCAGGTGTGGTGGCGCACACGTGTAATCCCAACACTGAGGAGGCTGAAAACATGAGAAGGATCACTATGAGTCCAAGCTGCATAGCAAGACCCTGTACCAAATAAGTAAAGATTGTTTTAAAGTTTATAAAAAGGTATAGATATAGCTATATCCTTAGCTATTTTAGTGCCAAAGTTTTCTGTGTCCCTATAACAGAGACCAAATCATTATGATGCTATTATGGATGAAATGATTGGCATTAATAATCCCATTTCTAGTAGGAAACACTCCAGCCATGTTGTGTAACTTGTTGAAAGTTTCAGTGCTAACATGGGATAGAGCTCACACAGATCACAATTGAGGAAGGCTTTCTCCTAAAGCTAGGTTTTCTAATAGTGTCTCTGGTGTCACTGCACAGCCCAAGCTCTGTCCATTAATTGCCCTATTTGAAGAATTAACTGTCTTGGTCATTTGCCTTCATGAGTCCAGTCTTAGGGAGGGAGAGCCATGTGTGGGTCCCTGTGGGGTGAAGCCCACCTGCCCCACTGCCTGCAGAATCTTTCATAGTGTCTCACCTAGTCCTTGTCCTGTTGAAGCCACTCTTGCCCATCCCAAACAAGGCATGGAGAGTGACAGCAGAGTGGATTTGCCCTGTTGCCATCCACTGCTAGCCTTCTACTATTTATCCACCTTCCAAAGTTAATGAACCCAGCTATGAAGGAGCTGAGGGGAAAAAAAAGCCAGAAAACAGTAAGGTCCAGTTGTCCTTTTTTTTCAGTTGTCGCCCTTTTCCCTGTAGAAAAATAATCAAAGCACTCCAGCCAGTTTCCCAAGGAAAGTCAGCTTGGTGACTTCCTTTACCACCCCCAACCCCAGCCCCTCCCTCTGTGCTTGAGCAAGACTGGGAATGTATGGTAAGTGACCTGTGGGAGCACTTTGGGGCTCTTAATTGTCCCTTTGTATCTTCTGCATACTGTATATTACCAAAATGTGTCAGTATTAAGTTGTATTCTCAAAATGTCAACTCACCTTGAGGGAACAAGGATGGAACTGGTGATGGTGCCAGTGAGGGCAAGCTGAAACCCTCGCTCTCTGGAGTGTCTGTCTTTTCTTTTTTGCCCTGGATTGATAGGACTCTGGTAAAACGAACCAATGAGTAAATGAAGGAGCAAAGCAGTTAGTGATTGCATTAGAAATCAGACAAAGAGGTATATGAGTATGAAAATGTAAAGAAAATATAAAATAAGAAAGATTTATTGATTTAACATAGGCCACATTTGCAAATTGGATTGGACACAAGGAGCATAAGGAGAAACTTACTTCAGGTAGGTAGATGGAAGTATGCATAGATAGAGAGACAGAGATAGATAGATGACAGATAGATGGGCAGATGTATGGCAAGGGAAATAATGCCTAACTAATGCGTAGGCCATCAGTCTTTACCTGACATCTTCTAGGACATCAGTGAAATGAAAGCCATCTGGGAAGAACTTTAGTAATAGACTATACACAGGAGACACAGTCCTCTCTTTTGTTCTTCGGGCTGTGCTGGAAGCCCATGGCTTCTATTACTGTAGCTCTGACATGGTTTCTTTTTCTTCCTATGAACATCAGACCCACCTCAAAGTGCCCATATTAGTTGTTCCTAAAACATTTCATTATGGAATGATAACTTTGCTTATTTTATCAATGTTTGTCTATACTGGTAGGAGCATATTTAAAGCTTCAGGTAAATTATTTAGTAATATCATCATGGTTACGAGGGAAATCTAGTGGCATTCATTTTGGGAAACTTAAACATGTAACCCTGCTTCAGAGAAAGACTGAGGAGGAAACAAACAAACAGGGAAACATTGAGGATGCCGGCTACCAATAGACCAGTTTTAGGACATGTAAGGTTTGTCAGATTATTTACCCATAATTCAGTTGGATAATGTAACAGTTATTTCCTTTTTAGGGCTAGAAAGCCTTGAGGGATACTTAAAACCAAGCCCACTCTTGCTCTGTTCTTTTCCCAGTATGTTGGAATTGAACTATGAAGTGAAGGGATTTGTGTGAAGGGACTTACTGATGGTAGAAGAACTGCCACCAACTGCTCAAGAAAAGTCACTGTCTTTTTTTTTTTTTTTTTTTTTGCTAAATTACAGCAACAGCCCCAGCACTCCCTAGGAAGGCTAAGTCATAGTGGTTCATTCCAGCATACTGCTTGTCACCACTATCTGAAAGCGAGGCCTTAAGTTCTTTCTTTAGCTCACAGACCTTAGTTTCCCATTTGTATGAACTTAAAAGGGGGGAAGCGGGAAGAAACCGCATGATTTCTCTGCTAGGTTTCTTTTCAGCTCTGAGCGTCTGTGAAGAGTAATGAAGCAATTATGTGGGTAAGAGTCTCAGATGACCAGAGCTTTTCAGGTCTTCCTATTTCCTCCTTTGCTTTATTTGTGAGGAAGTTCAGAATTAAATTGCATGTCCAATTGAACTAAATGTTTTGGCCCACGTTATTGTAACAGTGTCTGAGGCAGTCTAGATCGTTCCTCCCAATTTTATATTTATGGTTGCTATTTCCTGTCATCAGCGCTGTAGTCCAGGCTACTGGTAGGGCTGACATGCTTTTGTTGCCACTGGTGCTGTTCTAGCTGATGACAACATTGAGCTTCCGAAAAGTTAAAGCTTGCCCAAACTCACTGTTGTCAGAAATAGGTTCCAAATACTGCTTTCTCAGCCTCAAAAACCCGAATTCCCGTCTTATGTTTTTGCTTTCAGGTCTCTCCTGTTTTGCTTCACTCTGGTGTAGAGGTTCTTATCTCTGTTTATTCTACCACACAACTTTCTGAATATTTTGCAAAGTATATGGAATGACCAATAAATGAAAAATGTCAGTTCAGTGCACTGCACATATACTATAGAGCTCATAATTATGCCTTTGTTGCTGACATCATATTTTTCATTATTTATTATGTGTCTTACTTTCAGAATGATACTATAGACATTTGAAAAACTATTCAAGCTAGTGTTTCTCCTGTGAAGAAGTGGATTCCGTAGCTAGAACCGCAGGCTTTGATGCTAGAGGCCCTCAACTCACATCCGTGCTTAGTCACTTTTCATGTAGTCCTGGGACACCTACCTACTTCTCAATGACATTTTCCTCTTTTATTTATTTATTTATTTATTTATTTATTTATTTTTTTTGTGTGTGTGTTTTTTAGTAAGGGT
>NW_004524590.1:5541693-5545321 GCF_000260255.1 Octodon degus | reverse complement strand
ATCTCCCCGGCTCCTAGTGCTCAGTATCTTTAAGATCCATGTTTGAAGATTCAATCAATCTCAGAGCAAGTGTAGAATAGAGGATTTGTGTGTATGTGTTTCTGTGCCAGGTATGTATGGATATTTTCTGTGTCATTATTCCCTGAACAACTATTTGCACCCTGTTCACATTGCATCAGATACTATAAGTAATCTAAAGATGGTTTAAAGTATAAAGGACATTGCGCATAGGTGACATGAAAATACTTGCCACCTTATATAAGGGACTTGAACTCATGGAGATCTGATTATCTTTGAAGGCTTTCTAGAACAAATTTCACACGGATGTGGGGGCTAGACTCTACTGTCAGCTTAAGACACTTGAACATTTAGTTTAAACTGTAGGATAAATACTCCATCAATACAGATGTTAAGGTTGTCTGCCCCCATACTAACTGTTAGGTACGAACCCACACGATCAACCAGACCAGGCATTCTGACACGAGTAGAAGATTTATTGGGGACAGCAAGCAGGCTGGCTGTCTAGCAGACCAAGACAGCAGTGAATAAAGGAGAGACAGGAGACTTTATAGTATCTTTTAGGGAGTGTGACTGCAGGCTGGAATAGCCGAGGGAGAGCTGATCTTGGCAGGGCTACCTAGCCTGTGGAGGACCTTTAATGTTAACAAAGGAGAGTTTTGTGGTTGCTTGCTTAGGTCAAAGTCAGGTGGACCTGCTCTACTGTTTTGCCTTTGGCTCTGCATGGGGCCAAGGGGGAGAGAGTTTGGGGGCAGGGTGCCTGGCAAACCAAGAGGGAGATTGTCTGGGTCAAGGTGCCTGGGAAACTTTGAACTCTGACCTATCGCTAACAGAATGGGGCTCTACAACAAATGCTCTTTGCATTAGTAGGGCACATGGTGACTAGCTATGGCACATGAGTGACCCATCACCAACCTGCTCTTTTGAGTCTCCTTCTAACGTCTCTTGCTTGTGGATGTTGTCTTGGCAGAGGACAAGATCTGGATGTCAGTGCAGCACAACAACACAGAGCTAACCCGGGTGCAGGGCGCTGACCCGCAGAAGCCCTACATCATGACCTTGGACTACGGCAGCAGCTTGGAGCAGCTGGAGGCCTTGATCGATGGCTCAGAGCACTGTGAGCAGGAGGTTGCCTACCTCTGCAAGAGATCGCGCCTGCTCAACACGCCTGGTAAGGCTCAGGGCAGGGACAGTGAGGAGATGAGTCTCCTAAACCTCAAAGATCAAGAGGAGGAGTGTTTGCCAAGAAGGGGCTGGAGTTGTGGTTGCTCAGCATTGAAGTGTGGCCAGGAAAGGCCCGGTCAAGTCTGAGCCTTGGCTTGAATACCCAGAAGGATTTGAGTGCATTGCAGAGCCTCTAGGGGTTTGTCCTAAGCTTCAGAAGAAAATGCAGACAACAAACATCCTATGATGGTTGTGGAAATGATGAGTATGTTGAGAAAAATGGCACTTGAAGAGAGAGGGCCTGTGAAGATCACACGGGAAGGGTGGTGGTAGGAGGTGGCAATTCTGGGAAGGGAATAAGATGTTAGAGGGGAATGGATTTCAGTACATTCATCCAAGATGGCACATGTAGTCTGGGAGAAAGAAGGTAGAAGGCAGAAGATTAGAGAAGGAGGCCGGTTAGACAGCCAGAGGTCACTGTGTGCTGATGCCGAAGGGCAGAAAGGGCAGAGGAGTTACTGAGGGGTATTCTTTTGAGCTGCGGAAATGGCGCGATGGAATAAGTGCTTGCCTGGCAAGCACAAGGTCCTGAGTTTGATCTCTGGTACCACCGGAAAAAAAAGTATTCTTTTAATAACGATCTTTCATTTTAGAAAAAGCAAGCCAATGCTTTTTATGTGCTTTCCCTTTGAGGTGATGATTTTAGAGGAAATGGTTGATTTTTAGTTATTAACAAGGAAAATAAAGAAAGAGACAGAGAGGAATGGAAGGATGGAAGGAGAAAGAGAAAGAAATAGGAAAGGTGGGAAGGAAGGAAAAAAGAATGAAGGGGAAGGAAGAGATAGAAACAGAGACAGAAGGAGACAGATCAAACTTCTGTGGGCACTTAAGAAATTTAAAAAAGTGGAACCTATAAGAACGTGTACAAGGAAGAGGCTGTCATGTTTGTGAAAAAGGATTTGCTGTGACAGAAAAAGCCCACAAGTGTACTGGGGATCCACCGAACGGTACCATGGTCTCTGGTCTCATGAAGCTTAGAATGAGTGCTTGGAGCTTAGAGATTGGGAAAGAGTGGAGAGCTAGACAAGGAAACGTCAGTGCACGCCACGGGAGAAAAACCCCAACTAAACAGTGTGCTGCTTCACTGATCTAGATCTTCAGGGAAAACGTTGTTCCACATAAGTGAATTTTCCAGATAACTGTCACTTAGCTCTTTAAGCACTGAAAATCTTTTCAAAGAATTTTTAACTATTTGAAATGAAAATCTTTCTCAAATGGATTACACGCTTCCTTGCCTTTCTAAACAGAGAATTGTAAATGTGAGATGTAACCTTTCTTGATGACTCAGGATCGTCATTGTGAAAATCAATTATTGTCCCCTCCCTGGGCTCAGCCGCACTTGCAGGCTGATTAGATCAGAGGCACTACCCGTGTCCCTTTCCTCAGCGTCCTTACACGCATCACCTGCAAGAGAGTGTTTGTGTTTATCCGTGTTTCCCTGTCCCCGACTGTGAAGTCTGCTCTGTCATTCTCCGCTCTTCTCTGAGGATTACTTTATCCACAGACCTCTCTAGCTGACTTCATTGTGTTGCTTGGAGTTTTCTGGCTGTTGAGTTTGGTAGAACTATAGGAAAACGGCATTGCGTTCCTGCTGGCGACGGGCCTTCCTTTGGAATGGGTGTCTTGGACCAAACTTAGCTGTGCCACTGCCTTTGTGTACACACTGCTTTGCCCTTGAACTCCACTGTCTTAAGTCCTGGGTGTGGATCTGCCTAGGAAGCACATGGATTTGGGTGAGGCTGTCTCAGGAGCGAGGGCTGGACTCTGTGCTCACTGTGCATATGAACTGGGCCTCTGCTCAGTTTCCACCACCCAAGCCACCTCTTGATACATGGGTGTGAACATGCTGAACTCACAGCCCTGACAGGAGGGCTGAAGAAACAGTGGAGTCCGGGCTCCTTGTGTAGTGCTCGATGCCCGGTAGCTATCTCCGGACGCTAGTGTCCTTGCCTGCAGCTTCTCCCGGCAGGGAAGGTGCAACATGTGTGCCGTCATGGGGAAGAAGCTCAGAGAGGAGTGCTGTTGCTGTTTGATTCTTTAACTAGATTACTTGTAACAGGTATACAGTAGGATTGAAAAATCCATACGGGCTGGCAGTGTCGCCACCAGACATGTCAGTATAATATTCCACTGGGGAGCCTTTAGATATGATTTCCAATGTACAGTACATTCACAAAGATACCGTCATCTACGGAGCATACTTTCCACATATTTCAGCTTCCAGGTTCATGTCAATATTCCCTTTCTTGGATTCCGAGTCGGTGTAGAAAAATGAAGAAGATGATGGCACGCACACCCCGTGTCTCCTTCTTTTGGAGAGTTGGCTTGGAGAATCCAGAAAGGATGCTTTGTATCTCAGAATATGCCTCTAAACTAGCCACTGGGC
>NW_004524590.1:5536434-5541494 GCF_000260255.1 Octodon degus | reverse complement strand
GCAAAAGGGCAAAGGATGCTGCTCTTTCCCCCTTACCTACCTGCTCCAAGATACTATTTTATAACCTGTATTTATCGCACAACACACACACACACACACACACACACACACACACACACACACACAGATGTATAAATACAAATGCAGATAAAGGGCCAGCCAGGTAGCTCAGTGGACTAAGCTCCTGGTTAGGTAAGTGCAGAGAGCGGGTTCCCCACCACCACAAGCCATGCTGGCCCTACCCCCGGCTGTGCTGAGCTGGCCACTAAGAAAAAAGAACAACAAAACAAATTTGTATCAATAAATATGACTCAGAGCATCATTTCTATTAACAGCAGAGTATTCTCTGATAGAGAGGTACAAAAGTTACCAAGTGTGCTGTTTGGACATTGACGAATTCGTGCCATTCATTTACTCCTACACGTACTGCTGTATGAACTTTTGGGCGTGGGCCTTTGCAGGCACAACCCACTATCTTGGCACTTTTCTCATTGCTGAGATGAAAGTCCTGATACCCACAAATTAAGGGAGGAAAGGTTCATTTTGGCATATGGGGTGTAGAAGTTTCCGTTCATAGTTGGCTGGCTCCAAGGCGGGAGAGCGTACCAGCAGGGCATTCCGGAGGAGCCAGTGTCCATGCTCCATGGCAGGCTAGCAGGACGAAGCAGGCAGCGAGCTGCAGACCTGGGAGTGCACCGCCCTTTCCTTTCCTTTCCTTTCCACCCCATCCAGGCTCCAGGTCCTTTCAGTGGTTGCGCCTGCACCCAGGGTAGTCTTCTTGTTATTCACCCCCAGACCTCTGATAAACCAGTCAGTGTGCTAATCCAGTAGAGCACACGCTCAATCCAAGTATTGCACACCCTAGGGCTGGCCACCTCTGAAAAGCCCACCTAGGAGCACACGAGGCTTCAGGGAGACATCTGGTCAGCCGTAACAATAATTATATCCTCATAATCAATTCCTCGAGATGCCACTGCCAGGCAGAAAATGCGCACGTTTTAAAGCTTCCCCCACAATGAATTCGGCAGGGCATCAAGCTTTTACCAATTTATCCTCCCCAGACTCCTGTGCAACTCAATACCTACTGCTAAGGACCTCATATTCTCCTTTCACTTCAATGTCGGTAGACTTAATAAATGTGAAAAGGTGTCAAGACAATTATAAAATTTTTTTTTGCTAGCTAACTTTGTTAATTTTTTTAGAATGTGTAGGCAGATTCCTATAGTTTATTGGCTACTATCCACTAACAGGATCAGTAGAAATTATGAAATATCTGTAAACTGTGGCTGCAGGTGCAGTTCAGCACAGAGAAGGAGGAGGTACAGGGTTCCTTCTTACGATAGACTCTCCTCCGTACTACAGAATTAGTAGATTGTGAAGACAAGACATTGAAAAGAAAAGATGACAGAAAAGTAGGGAAGTGTTCAAATGACTCCTGACGACGGAGGTGCCCTGAGTCTGCACATGTGTGGATGTGAGTAGCGTACCGTATATACAACAGATCCTTCAGTGAGGGTTCTTAGCCACATTTTTATTTCACAAAATGGAACTAAAGAGACAGATGTTTGCTTAATGCCACACAACTGGGGGATGGACAGACCTTGTTCTTGCACCCAAATCCCTGAAATCAAAGCAAAAAGGTATATTTTGCACGTGATCAAAGGGCTAAATACTATGAAGAAGTGAGGCAGTTTGGGGGAAACAAACATTTCTTTGCTGTGTAGGAAAATAGAAGACAGCGGCTATGTCTGTCTGCGCTATGACCTCCTAGTTGTCTGGGGACCTGAATGAGGCGAACTCCTGCGCAACTTTGAAGGGTCTGCAGCATGCATCAGCCCTCCGGAGCAGGCCCTGCGCATCCAAGTAGGGGCGACGGAGAGCCTGCTTTCACTGGCATTCGGCTTTGGCTTCAGTTGCCTTGAGCTAGGACTAGCAGGGAGAAGAGAGGAGAGAAGGTGTCACAGTGAGACGGATGGTTCACCAGTGTGTCAGTCTCATTCAGCAAGTAACTGAACCGGGGTGATGTCGTTTTCTGAGTTCCCTCCAATATACTTTCCAAGAGTGACTGATGCAGGTCAGTGAATAGGCTGCAGCATCTCTGCTGAACTGGTATTATTATTAGAAATCTCTGAGGGAACTCTATTCCAAGTTGCTTGGCTCCACAGGAAAAGTGCTTTGCTATTCCTGGGCATCTTTGTGTTTCCTCTCACTGCCTGCTGCTTCCCACCCTGAAGCTTGTGCAGGACCTAAGGATCAGTGCTGCAGAGCAACTTCTGAAAAAGGGGCAGGGAATTGCCAGCTCCTGTGTCACAGGAGGAGGAGGCCCCGTGTCCTCAGGGAGAATGGCTGCTCTTGTTGAATCCGGGTCATTTCCTCCCTTGTCAGTACTTCTGTAGGGAGTTCATCCAAGTCTTGGCCCCTGAACACAGTGTGTCTTAAGTGTACAAAATGCAGCAGGACCCACTTGGATGTGTTTCCAGGGAGGGCAGTAAAATAAATCCTGAGGTCACAGTTTCAGTGATGCTTAATCACATGGTCAATTAGCTCCACCGCCCACAGCTTCCCCGTGGAAAGAATACAAGATTGAGAGGAGCACAGGAGGGCGGTCACCTGGGGCAAACTCATGCCCTGTCCCTGAAGAGAACTGTCAATAAACACCCTGCCTGTCCTCAGGTTCTCTTCCGTCACTCCCTGTGGTGCTCCGGCGGCTCCTACTGGATTTGCACACTGAGACGCAAGTGTCTGGTGTACGCCTCCTTATTTATTTCCAGTTTGTGGGGAAAGCTGGTGAAAGCTGTGAAATACTTGTGTGATGGCTTCAGTCTTTGGCACACTCCAAGGCCTGGGAGTTCAGTGATTGGGCCTGAGCTGAGGGAGGCCGGGACGTGTGGCAGGTTGCAAAGCAGAGTCCAGCGGGAGGTCTTCAGCTCCGCGAAGCAGGCCCTTCCAGGGCACAGTGGGTCCTTGCTTTCCCCTTTGACCATTTTTCCCTTCCTGGCCATCATGTTGAGCAGGCTGAAGAATCGACGCACCCTTACCTCAGCTCTGAGGCCAGCTGATCAAAACTGTAAGCCAAAATAAACCTTCTGTCTTTTAAGTCGATTATCTCAGGCATTTGTTGTGGTCAGGAAAGCTGCCCAGCACAAGAGGAAGCCACCAGACATTCAGACTCCATCACTTCAACATCTGATAGCCCTAACGCAGCCCGAGCTGGAGTTGGCTTTGTGTTTTCTGAATAGAAGACGTTTTCAGAGGAAATCAGTCATGCAAACAAGATTGCTGGAAGGGCTGCTCAGACTCTTCAGGAGGAAGAAGGGCCCTCACGAGCTGACTGACTGACTGACTGACTGACTGACTCTGTGTGTGTGTGTGTGTGTGTGTGTGTGTGTGTGTGTTTCCCATGAACGAAGCCCTCCAGCACTTCGGATCCTCTGCTTAACCCAACGCCTCACCTGGGCCGGCGCACTAGTGGCTCCTACCTGGAGTCACCCGCCTCAGCTTGTTGTGAATCAGAGGAATTTACAGATACGGAACCTCATTTCTTGGAAGATTTCTAATATTTTCACAACTTCGTTTTTCTCCTAAGTATTCACCCTTGAGGGAACATAGAGACAACTAGTTATGCAATACTTAGAATAGCACATGGAACTATCAACTGATGTTCAGTGACAAAACTATCTGCAACATGTACAGTATTGTAAGTATTACTCTTTGTAGGTTCTCTTCTCAGATTTAACTGGCTATAGGTTTAATTTTTTTTTAATTTTACTAAAATATAGACCTTTTCCTTATCATTACTTCTTTAAAAATATGACCTAGTGATCATTTAGATAGCATTTTCGTTTTCATGTACTTTAAGTAAGAAAGCAGTGATATCAGGTTATGGGTGTGTGTGCTGGTCACACACCAGAGCGCACCACTTCACATGCAAAGCTCGAGTCTCTGAGGTTGTGGGTACAGGTGGGACACCCATGACGCAGTCCTGAGGCGTGTCCACAGGATGATGATTATATCCTCCACGTCATGCACGCGGTGTACGCACATTCCGCTTTGTACATCCAATTAAACCTATAAATGCTGTTGTGCATACTAACTTCCTTGTTCATTTGAAATATTAACTTCCCATGTTTGCGAAACTAATGATTAAGTTTAGAAATCTAAGGAGGTAAATGGGATGCAAATAAAACCTAATTACTAGACAGAAAAGGAACAGCACATCAAGTTACTCTAGAGCTCACTGAAATAAAGACTTTGTCCCTAGTATTCATACCAAACAAAATTAATGAATAGAATTTATAGTTTCTTTTCACTAAGTGCTTACTGAGTGAATTCATGCTACGGTTTGTGTCTAGTTGTCCCCAGAGCCTCATGCAGTTATGGGAGGAACTTCTAGAGTTTGTGAGTAACTCCTGGTCCACTGGGATTATGGGTGTGAGTGCTGCTGGGATTATGGGTATAATTGCTACTGGGATTATGGGTGTGAGTGCTACACCCCACCTGGGGCGGATATCAACGTGAGGGACACAGACTTACTCTGCGTGGCCGCTGCTGTGCCTGCTGCTCCTCCCATTTTGCTCTTGCTGTTTCGCTGTTTTCTGCTACCAGAATGGCTGTCCTCTGCCTTGTGAATTACTGCCTTGGAGCCATCTGAGTGTGCACTGACACCTCCACTAACTGTGAGCTACATGACCCTTACCTTCCTTCATTTTGAGTGTTGGGTGCTTTGTCCCAGCAACAAGAGAAAAGTAACTGAGACAATTCATTGGGTTTTTGTCACTTTCTTGGGAAGAGAAAATAAAAGAGTGAAAAAAAAAAAGAAAAGCAGAGGTTCCCACGAATGAAGGAGGGAGGACAGAAACACACACACACACACACACACACACACAAACACACAGAGTCAATCACTCAGTTCATGAAAACAGTGAGGAGTGACAGCTCACAGTGGTCACCATTGTCCTCCTCCCTAGAGTGAGGACACACAGGAGCTGCATCTCGGACTGGCTGAGTGCGGACCTCCCTCTAGGTGGTGTGCGAAGCCGGGCCTCTGTGAAGGAGTGCGC
>NW_004524590.1:5522535-5535954 GCF_000260255.1 Octodon degus | reverse complement strand
AAGCAGTGAGTTATGCCCTTTCCCTCCCTAGTCCAATTCCATTTGTATATGGTGGACACCAGGTTGACACCATGACAGCACGACCCTGTACTGCTGATGTAGATGTAGTCGTATACAGATGTAGTCACGCCGACAGCACAGGCAGAAGCACAAACCTATGCCGTGATGACTGGAAAACAGCAGTATCAGGATAAGATTTCACTCTTAATTGAATTTTATTTTTGCTAGCAGGTCGTTGCTACTTTGTGAAGGACAAAAGCCTGAAAAAAATCCTGCAGTGCATGACCTTAAATGACACCAGGTCTGAGAGTGCGGCTGGCACTCAACAGCGGGAGGGGCACTGTCTCGCTGCCTGCAGTCACAGCAACCCATTGCGTTTAGCACTAAGTGGTCTCGTGAAATGATGAGATTTATGCCATCTTTCTCCGCTGATTAATAGAAAGGAGGCTCTGAGGATTTGGGTCCAAGATTTTGCCACTATCAAGCGCTAGAGGTGTTTCCTACAATCCCTTTTGCTTTTAACCTGCATTCTAAAGTAATAAACAGAGGATGAAAAAAGAATCCTAAAGGGAAAGAACATAACACAAGAAAGGTTTGGTGTCCACATGAGAAGTTTCTCTTCCTTACCTGTTAATAATTTTTTGATTTTCTTGAGGCAACTTCTCCCTGTGTAGCTCAGGATTGGATAGAACTAAAGGGGATACTCCTGCCTCAGCCTCTTTCTTGAGTGCTGCGTTTATAGGCATCTGCCGATATCCCTGAAAACTGCTGCTATCAGTTGTTGTGTAGAAAGTGTTTAATTTCTTAACTTAAAACAGCAAGCACAGTGGACTAAAGCACCTGCTTAGGCAGACACAGGGGCCAGGGTTCGATCTCGGCCTGCCACGCCCAGGGCACACTGAGACACTGATTGAGAGATTGAGACTGGGCATGGTGGAGCATGCCTGTAATCCCAGTGCTTGGGAGGCTGAACACAGGAGAATCACTGAGTCTGATCTACATAGTGAGATCCTGTAAACCCTGTAGACCCTGTACTAAATACGTTGAAAAATAATATACAAATAAATAAATAAATAAATAAAACAGGAAGCGCAGCTCTCTCGCTCAGGAATTTGCAGCCTGGGCCATTAGGCAGCTCCCCCGTACCTCTTCTTTCACAGAGAGTAGTTGCTGTTTCCTAAGCCTCACTTGTTCATCGACGGAGCCTTTCTGTAGCCCTAATAGCATCCCCGAGCATGTCCTGGTTAAGCTGTCTTCCTCCTGACTTCTGCTAGCTGTGCAGATCCCCACGCATCTCCCCTTCTCATCTGAATAGATGGTGCCCTCCTCCACCAGGTTCCCTAAGGCTGGAGCCTGGTACCCATCTCCTCCTCACCAGCTCCACTCCCCCATTCAATAAAACAGATGCTCAAAACAGCCAGATTCTTCTCCAATTCCACTGCCAACATTTTTCTGCCATCTCCCCCCAGCTCCCCCTACTGGACAAATGCAGTAGGTTCCTGTTCCTCTCTCTACCTGAAGCTCCTCTTCAACCCTTGAGGGTAAAGTGACCATGTTTTCAGCATACTATCAGAAGTTGAGGCTTCAAGTCTTTCCTTCGTGCTAGGAAGAGAACCCAGACTCCTTCCTCCGGTCTGCAGGGCTCTGTCAGATAGACGCCCACCTCCCACCAGCCCCTCTCCTCCCATCAGGCCACCCCTCCTAACCTCACTGACCCCTGACGCAGAAAGCGTTTTCTCTACTTGGAGTCTGCATTTCTCTTCCCATGCTTTTTTCTCTCTTCCTGTTTAACCTTCACTCTTAATCTCATGTACAGTTGAACTATGGGTGCCGTTAGTCTCGACCACTTCATCCTACGTTCACATTCTGCCCAGTGGTTATTCTTACTTAGCACCTTTGTCCTGATTTTTAGTTTGCTTGCCATCTGTCTGACCAACGATCTGAGTTCCATGGGAGAGGCACCTCTTTGGTTCCATTGTTTATCCCACGGTATCCAGAAAGTAATCAGCAAGTATAAAACATTTAGTAAATGCACACTCAATAAAACAAGTTTCCTTCCCAATTAATAAGGATCACATACTATAAATTTATATTATGCCAGAAAAGCATTGCATGAACTGCATCTGGCAGAGCTGCTGCGCCATTGACTCCCGGCGACCGTGAGCAAGTTGCTGACGTTTATGGGCCCCCAGGGCTTCCTCTTTAGTACTGGAGGTTATACTTAATGTTCCCCAAGTGTTCCCCAGCACTGGCACGGGCCGTCTCTATACTAACCAGCCACAGTGAGGGAAAACACACCAGAGTTTATTACTTTCTTGTAACAGTAAGTTACTAGAAGGGTTGGAAAAGAAATAAGCAAAAATCAAAGCGGACTTCTGTGAAACTAATGCATATGGTAATGTGTTTATATAGTAGGTGACATTTTTTTATACCATTCTACACCTTATCTCTTCCAGACATATATTACATATGGTAATTTTGATCAGAAAAGGGTGACGCTTTCTCACCCTCATATATCAAAACTAGGCAGGAAATCAGGGCAGAGAACACCTGCCTAGGCTGCACAGGGCTGAGGTTTGAACTGCGGACACAACGCACACACACTCACTCACACACACACAAAGAATAGCAAGCAAAACAATTTTATCTCAGTATATGCAAACATCTGTTGTGATTCTTTATCGACATGTCGGTGAAGTATGGCAGTGAACTTGTACGCTTCCACGCACGCGGCTGGTTGATCAGCCCTCTGGGAATGTATGTGCTTTTCAAACCTCAGATCTTACCACTGCTGGACCGGACGGGATGCCTTACTTTTCTCTCTTTCTTTGTCTCTGTTGCTGAGACAAAATATCCGACAAAGTTAAAGAGTGAAAGATTTATTTACCGCACAGTTTGTAGAAATTTCACTTGGCTTCAAGATCGGGTGGCGCACGGCAATGGGGCAACAGCTCATGGAGACAGAAGACAGAAAAAAACAAGAGAGAGACAAGCCTCTTTCTGTCTCTTGTATTGTACGCAGTCTGCTGGAAGTAGGGCATTACCTATCCACTAAGAGAGTGATCCAGCAGGCACCCCCCCTTAATCCCAGCGCTGCACCAAGAATCAGTCACACACTAGATTCATCCACTTCTTAAAAGTTTCATGTTGCATGAGGCTTTGGGGAAGCATCTAGTCGCAAACACTGGATTTCCTCTCAGTGAGACTCTCACCACGGGCAGCAGTCAAAAGAGCAGGTCGGGAGAGCTGGTTAGGAGCTGAGCTCCGTGTGTGCCATTGGCTCGGGATCTGGCACCCGGGTGATGGTTTCCACCCGTGGCATTTTTAAGACAGTGCTCCCGGTTCCTAAGATTCAGTGTCCCCTGAGAGCCAGTGTGGAAGAAATAAGACTTACACACCTGAATCCCTGGAAGGATAAAAAAAAAAAAAATGCATTGTTGCATTTTTTGTGACTGAAATTTTCAGCTAACATGCTTTGATTTGAAATGATAGAGGTGGCTTTCAAAACATACTTTTCATTGTTCTTTCCCTGTTTCCTGAGCAGAGCAAGCAAGTGGGTGTTGCATTGCGGCATGCTTAGCCCTGCATATCATCCATCCTGTGTGTGCGTGCGTGCGTGCGTGTGTGTGTGTGTGTGTGTGTGTGTGTGTGTGTGTAGGATCTGGTGAGACATACCGAAGCGTATACTGTCCATAAGGAAGCGCTAACTGTACTGGGAAGGCATGCACCATTCTGAGAGGCGTAAACCTTAATATCTGGATGACGCAGTGGGAATTCCTGAGGCCTTGAAGCAGAAGGATGACCGAAGTGACCCTCTCTGCCTCTTATTTGCTGGATGAACACTGTCGAGCATCGAGCCTGGGCTCCGACCCTAGAGCTCGCATTGCTGAAGGGGTGGTGGTGGGAGCGCACTCAGAGGACATTCAAGGCAGTGCGCCCACCTGCAGAGGAAGCGGGCAAGAGCCGGTGCTATCTCAGACACACATGGCCTTGTGGGATCAGTGAGATGTCTGTGTGTTAGACATCTGGAAGAAGGGGCAGTGAGGTCAACAAATTGTGTCAAAGCTTGAGGTCAGAGGTCAGAGGTCAGAAGTGAAAGGATTATGAGGGATCCAGGTAGGCAGGCTCAGTCCCTGCCAGTCTGCCAGTCCAGAGGCACATTTTGGCAGAGGGAGAAGGGGGACAAGGTAGAAGAAAGTTGCAGGCTCTAAAGGTGGAAGACAGGCGATGGCTTTAAGAGGCCTGGGGAGTGAGTGGGCTTGCCCTAGAGCCACTCATAGGTACAGAGAGCAGTGGTTCTGCACAGAGCCACAGAGCGAATCCAGGGGTTCTGCACAGCTTCAGGGATGGTGTGGGATTGAGATCCTGGACAGTAGCACTCAGAAGAGTAGAACCCCCCCACAGGGCTCTCCTGGCCCTGCAGCCAGTGGTGCAGAGCCAGCCAACAAGAGCAGCAAGGATCCCGTCCCGCAGCATCAGCATCAGTGCAGCAGCCGCCGTGCCCGTGACGGCAGCTTCAGGGACTCACTGGCACCACGCACGCTCCGCAGAAAGGCAGGGGCACGTACCGCAGCACGCGCGGACGTGTATGCGTGCGTGAGCGTCGGTGTGTGCGTCATGTGCTCTTGTAGCAACCGCTAGGTGTGGTGTTGCTCAGCCAGTTATACTGAAACATACAGGTGAAGACAAAGGAGTGAGGACTTGAGCGGTCAAGGTAGCTCTTGCTTCAGAATCACAGATGTGTAGGAAGAGAAGAGGGGAAAGGCAGGATTGGGGTCAGAGCCCTGCTCATCAAATGAGGCTGTGCTGTGTAATATTTCTATCAATGTTTTGCTGAGAAGATCACAATTATATCTGGCTTATGTACTTGGCTACGTATGTCATTTGTATCTAAAATAAGCCCTTACATATTCATATATATATACACACACATATATATGCATTTTTACACATAGTTGATTTTTATTCTTCAGGTTCCTAAATAATCTGTATGTAGGAGGCACTTAAAATAAGGGCAGCGGGAGAGGAAAACGGTTCGCATCAGCCAGGCGTTTGACTCGATAGCTGCATGTGTTGGGCTTTACGAGAGGTATTTTCGGTTCACTGTACAGACTAATTATACAACCATTTCAGTTACCCTCAAAGGTACAAATAATTTAAAAAGAGCCACGTGACTCTACGAGAAACTGTGAAATTAAACCCAGGTTCCTGACCAGGAAAAAATAATATCCAGCCATCTAAGTCCGTAGTCCCAAGGTGGCAGCGTTGTTGGCAGCGTTGTTGACCATGTCCTAGTGAACAGAGTCAAGCCTACAGTACCTTGCGCCGTGTGACATGGAAACAGGTGAAACCGACTCAGTAGCCAAGTCATCATTTCATAAGATGCCCCCAGAGTAGAAAACTAAATCTGAGAATACATCACGGAGAGGAAAGAAGTCAGATAAGGAGAACATCACAAATGAATTTGCTGACAGTGTGGTAATCTATCTGTGTATTCAGCAGAATACTTTGGATTAGATTTTGGAGAGGATCGGATGTCAGAATAGTGGAGCAGTACAGAAGCCGCCCTGGCAGGAGAGAGGGTGTGTGAAATGTGAGAGGGGGAGAGAGAGAGAGAGAAAGGAGAGAGAGGGGAGAAGGGAGGAAAAAAGAGGAGGAGGGGAAGGCATAGAGGAAGGAGAGAGAGGAAAGGAGGGAGGGAGGGGGAAGGAGGGCGTTAGGGCCACTTTTTCTGAGTTAGGATCTTTTATTCCACCACTTTTCCTCTTGAGTTAAAGTTGAACAGATTCTCAGCATGATCTTAGGCAAATAACTCACAAGATTTTCCCAAGGCCCTAAAGTTACCATGTTCAAAGCAAGACACTGATCCAAATGACACCACCCAAAGTGAGCTACAAAAAGAAAGATGGAGCCAGCAGGGCAGTAGAAATTTGGGTTGGTAATTGTTCGGCATCATAAAGGGAATGAATTTTCTCCCAGACAAAATTTAAGTAAAAATTTGTTTTCCAGGTGAGAATTTTTTCAGTACTGGGGACTGAAGCGAGAGCCTTCAGACTGAGCTACTTTCTCAGCTCTTTGTTTTTGCTTTGAGCAGGGTTTCAGTAAGTTACTAATTTATCCAGGCTGGGCTGGAAATGTGCTCCCTCTGCCTCAGATTAGCAGAGTGCCTGGATTACAGGTGCGCCCACCGGGCCGCACGGGCATAGTCATTGCTTGAGATCTCTCCCCATGCTTAGCGGTGGGCATAAAGTGTCCGGAAAAATGGTTTCTTGTTTCTGTGTCAACATGGCATGAGACAGTGGGGAAAACAGGTTTGAAAGGGGTGACTGGCGCTGCCACAGGAGGTGGAGGAGGCTGAAAGGGGTGACTGGCGCTGCCACAGGAGGTGGAGGAGGCTGAAAGGGGTGAGTGGCGCTGCCACAGGAGGTGGAGGAGGCTGAAAGGGGTGAGTGGCGCTGCCACAGGAGGTGGAGGAGGCTGACTCATGCCAGGATACGAGCAACAAAATAGAAACGTGGGGCATCGCACTGGCTGGAAATGACTTCTCAAGTAGGGCTAGAAAGCTGTCATGAGTTGGCTGGGGCTCCCGCGTTACATCTGCTGTCCCCAGGATGCAGAGGAATCTAGGGAACTCCTGCTGAGGTGCGGCTAGTGCCCTGGCGGAGGAGAGGTGTCCCAGAGCCCTAACCCTGCTGCACCGGGGCTAAGTGGCGTCTCTGTTCATCGCAGGCTTTGTGGGCTGAAATGGCTACAAGTCCAAGAGGCCTAGGAATATAAAAGCTGCTGTACCCTGGAAGGCGAGGAGGCTGAACTCACAGACGCGTGATCTCAATGCTGTAGCCAGTGAAAAAGGGGCAGACACAGAGAAAAGAAAGTAGAGAATGCTTGGAAACGAATAACAAGTGAAATGAAAAGTCGTGTTTGCTTTATTTGTCTTTCCCTCCCTGTCCTTCATTTGTGGTGCTAGGGATAGAGCCCGAGATCTTGTACCTGCCAGACAGGCACCTTACCCCTGAGCTATTCCCATAGCCTCCAAAGTTGTACCACTTTGAATACAGAAAGCGCAAAAAAGAACAATATACCTGCCCTCTAATGCACTGTGGAGCTATTTTTAAAACTGTAACTCTATTTGTAGATCCCAGTGTCAGCATGAATATTTATATCCTAAATTTTGGTTTTAGCTAAAATCAAATATTTGGTTCATGTCAAAATGAGCTTTACTGTTTAGGCGATGCTAGGGTTTCGGTGCTAGTTCAAGCTAATGTCAATATCAGCCGGAAAGTTAATATTTGGAAACTATTATTTTACTTCTTAGAATGCAAACACATTTCCAAAATTATTCTAATTTGCAATTAGCCACGAAGCTGTCACATGCATATGTACAAGGCTTTCTGTGCATACATGTTTTGATGTACTTACACATGTCGTGCATTCATAACGACACTACATTGAACAATGCTTTTATGGACGGGTTACCCATGACCGTTGCCCATACGTGACTATCTGTGTAGATGTGTAAAATCACACAGAACAAGTCCTGCTGGCCATGTGTCTGGGCAGGTAGCCCGTGCTGGTGGCCTCACCCAGGAGAGCTGGCGCATCGTGCTGCAGGGCCGAGGCCCCGCGCACACCACTGACCCACTCTGCCCCAGTGTCACCCAGCTGCTCGCAGAGAGACTTCCCACAGACTTCTGCTGCTCTGTGCTCTGCATTTGAAAGGTGGCCTGGATCCTTCACACTTTTAAAGAAGTGTTCAAGGTGGGTATGGACTACAGCAAAGAGCTTAAGGCAAGCTACTACCTGGGTCCGGTCCTCAGTACTGTAAAAATAAATAAGTGTAAAAAATAAATAATATGCATGAATCAATTAAATTAAATTAAAATGCACTCAACCCTTATGCACAGGGAATACGTTCCTGGCTCCCCCTAGTGGAGGGCTGAATCTCAAGCTAGAATGCGACGCTGTGTTCCCATGTATAACATACCTGTTATAAGGATTAATTTATAAATTAGGCACCATAAGAGATGAACAACAACAGCCGAAAGTAAAATAAAACAATCATAAAGATACAGCGAGGCTGTAACAACTACAGAGATGCTGCTACACGCCTGGGGGCGGGGGTGTCGCGCACGCTGGAGAGACAGCTCCTGGGCAGCAGGAGGCGAGATTTCTTCCTGCCACTCAGCCCCTTGACAGAGTAAAGTTTGTGACTTCTTTGTTTCTGGAGTATCCCAGGGAACATTTTTGAACTTCAGTTGATTATTGGTGTCGGACACTTTGAAAAATGAAACTGAATCAAGCAGAAGGACTGCGTACCGCTCCTGGCAGCATGGGGTGCTCTTAGAGAGGGCGAGGGGAAATCTTAACCATGACTGGGAGTTCGCAGGCCTTTACGTATTACGAAAGGCCTTAAAGGTCTTAGGAGCTGGGCAAGAATAACCAAAGAGGATTAATGAAAGTTGGCCTGGGCTGCGGGCGATTTGAAATAACCCCGTAGGGGCTGCTAAGGGCATCTAGTCTTGATTGATGAACAAGAGAAAAGCAGCCCCACCTGCGCTGAGCGCTGAGCGAAGGCGCCTGTCCCACGCTCCTGCAGGGCGCTCTTTCGGCTCCACACGGTGCTCCGGGTGTACAGCTCTCTAAGAGGCTGGTTTGATAACTCAGGCTTCTGGGGACTTCGAGGCACAGTGCATTTCAGGGGTGGAAGATGAGGGTATCCTTGTTCCTAAGCCGCGGCACTCTCCTACGGAAGCCTGGGAGTGGAGCTGGCTCCGCAGCAGCCTGGTGTTGGATGAGATGAGCAACGGCTTCTCGGGTCAGTCCTAGCGCCCCTCCTGGGCAGGCGTGTTCTTCCCTGCCTCGGGGCAATGCTATTTTCATTTCTCCTGCTCGGGCATGCCTGAATACACAGTTTACCTAAAGGTTAAGAATTATGAGTCTAATTAAGGGATGGAGCAATTCCACTACATTAACATTAATAGTGCGTGGAAAGCACTCCCTGTGGTTTCATTTTATAGCCGGTACCCAAGTCCATAGCCATTCTTTCTTGCCATGTTTTTTTTTTTTTCCCTTCCTGCATCCCTTAATGAAAATCTAATGGCAGCAATGACACCTGTGCCCACAAAACAGAAAGTGGGCCTTGTTCTCGCACTTTTCTTTCTCATTTCCTCATTAAGGGATGCTCCAGGCAGTGTCCAGAGGCTGGTTTGCTTTGCTGATCAAAGGTAGTCCTTGGGGAGAGAGGCCCAAAGGATGTGGAGCTGTCCAGAAATTTCTGCTGCGGACAAGTATGGTGGAGCTGGTTCATCAATTGATGAAATGTGAACCTTTCTTTTATCCTGGACTTGAAAGGTCATTACAACAGAGAGTGAATTTTATAAAGGTTAAGTGTAAGTGGCTGATGGTGATGGATCGCAGAATTCCCTGCTTTGTAGCTCTTTTCTAGGACTCTCGAGACCCCTTTCAATGACCATCAGGATTTCCTTCCCTCGTTCACGCCTGCTTCTGCCGAGCATCCGTCTCGAAGCATCCTGTGCGTGAGGAATTTCCGTGGCAGGCACACCCAGAAGTGCCACCGTGGTCGTAATTTCCCTTTGATGCTTTACTTTGGAGCTCCCACCTAGGGAGAGAGAAGTGCCAGAGGAGCTGGAAGATATTACCCAGCTAATTGGGACGAGCGTTTAACACGGCACTCGTTCCAGACGCAGTCGGGGCCACAGAGGTAGTTGTACTTCTGTTGAATCATTGCTAGAAAGAAATTATCCAGGAAGAAGAGTGGAGAAGAATGTGGTGGTCATAAATACTTTCTGGGCTGGAAAGACAGCTAGGCATTCTGTGTATCTGCCTGGCAGGTGCAAGGACCCAGGTTCTATCTCTGATTCTGCGTGCCACGCCAGTCCTGGAACACTGAATGTGCCGTGCTGACCAGCAAGACTGGGTGTGGTGGAGCCGGACTATAATCCCAGTGCCAGGCAGACTGAGACGGGGGACCACTACGGGTCTGAGCTCCGTAGGGAGACCCTGTACCAAATAAATAAATAAATAAATAAATAAATAATTTTTTAAAAATGAAAAATAAATAAATAAGTTAACATAAACACTTTCTTCTCTGAAGCTAGTCTGATCATGACATGTTTGGTCTTATTTCCTCCTCTGGGCCCTCCCAAATACGCTAGGGCTGACTTTGAGGACTTCCAAAGTACAAACCAGAGGAAAGATTTATTTGGTACATGGGAGGACTTAACTGGGGATTGAAATCAGGCCTTGTGTTTGCCAGGTAAGTGCTTATTCTACTGAGCTATGTCCCCACCCCTATGGGAGGACTTTTTAAGCAGTTCCTTGGGGCTGGCGGTGTAGCACTGGGGAATAATGGTCACCTAGTACACACAAGGCCCTGTGTTCCATCCTTACCACAGGAAAAATTATTCTTTATGTGTTTATTTTATCTAGAAAAAATATATATGCAACGAGCATGTAGAACACATAATTTCAAATCACTTCCAACTAATAAAGTAGTATAAGTTAAAAAGAAGTTAATGAATTTAAGCCCACTTTAAAAGCAAAACGAATCAAGCGATAGTTGAGGTGGAAATGGCAAGACCGAGCTGCTTCGAGTGACCGAGGGTGGGGAGCACTGGGGCGCCTCTCGCCTCCCAGACGGCTGGGACCGCACACGCATCTGGTGCCCTTGCCTCTTGTCAAGTCACTGGAAGCGTGGCTTTTCCTCCCAGTTCTGACGACTCACTGAAGGCCCCTTATGTGGCCAATCAGCTCTCTAATCTTGGCCCTTCTTTTGAAAACCTGCTTTATATTATCATTGTTTATTGTCATCAGTTTCACAATTAGAGGGGATATACAAGCAATGCTTATATCTTCAAGGGCCAGAACCATAATAATGAGGTACTATTTGATTCTTTTGGACACAAACACACAACTTTCTCTTGATTTTTTTTGAGTGAAATCGTTAATGAGCTCCATGGTGCCCACATCCCTTGGTAAACCTCAGAGATCATCTTTTGATTTAGCAATGGTTGACCTAATTAATCATTTCCTGCTTAGAAATACTTGCTTTCCTTGGCTTCCAGGATGCAAACTTGTGGGTTTTACTTCCCTCACTGACTGTGTATTCTGTGCCTTCCTACTTGGTTCCTTCTTTAATTATTCCACATAAAACAAGGAGAGGGCCCTGGGCTCAGCGCACGGCTCTCCGTCAGTCACCTGGGCCTTCTCCTCTGCTGCCTGAGCCTCTCTAATGTAGATTTCCAGGTGAGTTTTGTTGTTGTTATTGTTGTTTTTTACAGCAAGATTCATATAGCCTCTATCCTACTGGGCTAACGTTGTCCCCAGATCATTTACTGATCATTTTCCCCCAGATCTGTTCCTCTAGGACGATGTCTAACTTTGTAAACAACAATGCATTCTTCCAGATACTTAGCCAACCAAGCTTGGGGTTACCCTTGACTTCTGTCTTCCTATGTCTTTTCATAATGGTCTCCATCTTCAAAACAGATCTTGGATTCATGTTTACCCAGCCTGACCATTCTCAGGTTCTGGAAGCCTCACTTCTCATTCATAGGACTAAAGTTGCCTCCAAAGTAGGTGTTTCTCTCGACACCACCTTCTTCACGTTGTCAGCAGAACCCAGCACGCGTTTCCTCTGTCCCAAGCTCCAGTGTTCTTCCTGCTCTGAGTATAATGCGTGACTTCTTGAATGTCCCCTGGTCCACTTGTGCTCTTCACCTCTACTGGGATGCTTATTTTTCATCCTTTTCTTGATTATGCCTGGTCTGATGGCTGTAGTGTGATCTTGATTTTGTATTCTCTAATAATTAATGACATCTACCAGCATTTTCCTGTGCTTATTGGCCTTCTCCCTTAAAGAAATGCCTACTTAAGTCTTTTGCTTTTTTAAAAAACTAAACTGTGTTCTGGTTGTGTTTTTTAAGCATTCTTTTCATATCCTAGAGGCTGGACTCTTACCCAATGTATGATTGCAAATATTTTTTTTTTCCATTCTGTAGTTATGTTTTCACTTTTCTGATACTGATTTCTGAAGCAATTTAAATTTGATGAAGTCCAACCCACCTCTGTTTTCTTATTTGTAACTTTGGTGTCGAATCCAAAATCTTACTGTGATTGTGTCTATGTATTGTTCCCTTGTCTACCTCTCTTGGTCCTCATTTACTATGTCTTCCTCCTTCAGCACCTTTGAAACTCTTTATAAACACAGTATTCTTAGCAGTGCCTTCACTATTGACCTAGTTTAACATTGAAGGCTTCTCTGTGCACGGCATGCCTTGTAATGCTCTGCTGCTTCAGGGTTTTTAGTGCCGGTGTCCATGGGCAACTTCCCTACTTGTGTGTTTGTCTGTGCTGTGGGCTTCAGCTCCGCTTAGCAGCATTTTTTTTTTTTTTTCTGTAAATGCACTACTCTTTTTTTTCTTGCCAGTAGCTGGGTCTGAAGGCAGAGAGGTATTCAGGCATCACCAGGAGCCTCACACCTCCTTGCATAACCAATTTTCTGTGCCTTCCCTCACCTGTCTTTGATTTGAACTGTTACTCCATCATTCACGTAATTGTCAGCATAATCGCTGCTATCAAGCAATATTGAGAAAGGTTCTGTCTCCTCATGATAATAGGTTAAGTATAGCTACAAAGCACCCTTCTGAGATTTCCCACAAGGATCTCTATTTAAAAAGAAGTTTATTAGATAATGCAACACTACTTTGCCTCAAAAGCCAGGGACGTACGAAACACCAACCCCACACTAGTACTTAAGAGTTCAGTGACCATGGACCAGGGCCAGGAGCCCCGTGAACCATAGTTCCTTCATCTGTAACACGAGTTTGTTGTGAGGATTAAAGAAAATTGTCCCTGAGCAACAGCTCATCCGTGTGCTAGGTGCTTCGTTAAAAGCACGTGTAAGCTTGATCTGGAATACTGTAAATGGTTGCTGTTATTAGAAGTGTTGGGCTTATTATTATTGGCAATAATGGTGTTATGTTGGATAACAATCAGAATATTCAATCTTTTTTTAAGAAGAAATCTTTATTTGGTACAAGGTCTCACTATAGGGCTCAGATTTGTGGTGATGTTCCTGTCTCAGCCTCCACCATGCCCAGTTTTGGTGGCCAGCATCGCATGCAGTACTAGGGATTGAACCTGGGTCTTTAGACTTGCCGGGCAGCTGAGCTATCTCCCCACCCCCACAATACTCGATCTTAAAGCGAGGCATCCACCAAAAAAATTAATACAGCTTTAAAAACTTAGCATGTGCTTAGAATATGCTTTCTTCATCAATTTAATTTGGTGATTACAGTCATGGTGAGGAAGGGATGGTGATTGAGATGACAATGAATTAGGATGGGTCGTAGCAAGGCGGTCGCAGACAGTGCCAAGGTGTTGGTGAGCTACGCATCT
>NW_004524590.1:5519101-5520295 GCF_000260255.1 Octodon degus | reverse complement strand
TTTTTTTTACATTGTCCTTTTTATTTGTTAAACTTTTGTCATATTTTAAAAATTATTTTGATATACTTTTCTTTATTTCTTTGGACACATTTATCAAAGCTGACATAATGGTTGATTCATTGTGCAACTTGGGAGTTGACACGTTTAGCAGCTTAACTGAGTGACTCAGGAGGAGGCAGCGTCCTGTGGTTGGAAACACCCTCCGCGTGCAGGCGGAGGGCACGAGACGAGACGTGCGAGAGCTGCCCACCTCGGGGGCAGGCTGCGTGCAGCGCGAGCCAGCGAGGAAGCAGGAGTGGCGCTCCCCTTCCTTCCTACTGCTGCTGCGTCTGCTGCCTCCGGGAACTACTGCCATTCTACCTTGGAGCCAGCTTGAGAAGCACGTTTTCCAAGAAGCTTTGAGAAAAGTGAAGTAATGAAGGCGCTGTGCTGCGGGGCTGCTGAGGGGAAGCCTTGCGCTTCACAGTCATCCCGCTCCCCCAGCGAGGAGCGGCTCTGGGGCCACCGCCCGTGCGAGCCTGCCACTCCTCCACACTACTGTGGAGAAGATAGGATTAGGGTGGTTGGAAACCCATGCAGCTTGCAGTTAGGAACCACTGGGTTCAGCTGCATTCCTTCAGCAAACATCTGTGAGATTGTCATAAGCCTTTGGTTCTTTTCCAGAGATTTGAAAAATAACGTTTTGTCATTGTAAATAATACTATCATTGCTTTAGTTTTTGAAATGCGGTGTTTTGGAGGGTCTTCCTCTATGATCATAGAAATGCTTCCAAAATGTGAAGATTCAGGAACGCAGTAGAGGACTTGGTACCAGCTTTGATCAAGGCCTCTCCTGTCGCAGGAGCTGAGGGTTTCAAGGCCTCTCCTGTCGCGGGAGCTGAGGGTTTCAAGGCCTCTCCTGTCGCGGGAGCTGACGGTTTCAAGGCCTCTCCTGTCGCAGGAGCTGACTGCTGGAGTTGTCTTTCCTTCTGAGTCCTCTGACAGGAGCAGGGAAGGCTGTAAGGGGGTGTTCCTGACCTCAGTGTGACTACTCTGCCCACCCTCGGCTGCGTATTCGGCCTCTGAGCTACTTACGCGCTCAGACCTGTAATTTCTGCAGCCTTACTGTCCCTTAGTTTGTGCTTGCTGTTCCTCTCTCCCTTTCCCGTAATGCGGGTTTCCTCCAGGAGGAGGCGTGCGGTCCGCAGGCCTCTGC
>NW_004524590.1:5512137-5519001 GCF_000260255.1 Octodon degus | reverse complement strand
TAGTGATCCGCCTGTTTACAGCCTCCCAAGAGCTGAGATTACAGGCGCGCACCGCCATGCCCAGTCTGGATTGCTGTCTCATTGCGCCCCAGGGTGGGACCAGCATGACATGCCTGGAGATCGAACCCCTGGCCCCTGTGCCTGCTTGCAGGCGCTTTAATCCATTGAGCTATTTGAGCGTCCCTAGTAGTAAATCTTTGTATCTTACACCTTTGGTCAAGGGGATCGAAATGAAAAGGTGCACTTGAAGTTCAGGTATTTTACAAGATAGACCCTTGCACAGAGCTTTGATGTAGACCAGGAAGGAATGAATGGTTCTCTCCACTTTTCTGGAAGGTGCATTTGCTTGCACATGAAGGAAGCTTGGACATCCCTGGAAATGTGTGGAAGCTTGGACATCCCTGGAAACGTGTGGAAGCTTCTTAAGAGTGTCTGCCTCCCTGAGGTTCCTCAGGATTTCCTCCTGAATCCCACACCAAGCCCTTGTTTGCGCCCTCTGGAACCACTGCCTGAAATTGCTGAGATGTTACCTCACTGGTATAGTTTGTATCGCCTGGAGTTGGCTTTCCACCTTCGCAGTATAGCTGAGCATTTGAGTTAAATTGCAGAGCTGTGGCACTCTGAGGACAGAGATTTGCCAAGGGAAGTGCGAGCTCACCCAGCGCTCGGACTGGACCTTGCTCAGGGTGCTCAGGGTGCTTGGGTAGACCCTGGAAGGCTGCCGAGCTGGCTCTGGGCTGCTGTGCCTGGCGAAGCGACTGTGCACCCGGCCTGGAGGGTAAATGGGAAGGTGACCCACGCCACCTGAGCCTCAGGGGTCTCATTTGGATGGGCAGTTTTCATCTCGTCCTGTGCCGTAGGTTAAGCCCTAAGGTTCTAAAGTGGCTGCTTTCAGTGGTTTAACCTATATTTTTGTTGTTTTGAATGGGGAAAAATGTATCAAGTTACTCTGTCTAAAATTTCACAAGAAATGCTGATTTTCTTAGTTTTTCCTTTTAGGTTTTTTTTTCTTTAAACTTTTTACTTATTTATTATTTATTTAGTTTTTTAGAGTGTCTTTCTGTCATTCTTCTGCCCTCAAACAACAAACTTGAGCTGCGCCTCCCATCTCAGCCTGCTGGTAGGCAGTCTGCAGCCTGGTCACCCTGCTGAGCCTTGTTGTCATCAC
The DNA here is from genome assembly GCF_000260255.1 of Octodon degus. Taxonomy (NCBI): domain Eukaryota; kingdom Metazoa; phylum Chordata; class Mammalia; order Rodentia; family Octodontidae; genus Octodon; species Octodon degus. Next base: position 5,517,833 of record NW_004524590.1, on the reverse strand, counting down.
TGTGGTGCTGGCTGTGAGTTTTCATAGTGAGGATGGGACCCAGGGCTCCATACACGGTGGGCAAGTACTCTGCTGTAGCTACAGCCCCATCCTCCAGGCTGGGCTTGCAATGGCGTGCGTCTTCTTGTGAGTGGCTTGAAAAGGATGTCGGATAATTAAAGGTCCCAGTTCTTTCATGCGCTTGGCAACATGAACTGCTTCAGTCATTGTGTAAATGCGTATTAAATGCAAATGACTCAGTGGTCATTGTAAGCTTTCTCACCTATCCAAACTGATTGTGTGGATGAGAAACAACCACTGTTGTGGCCTCAGTAGGAGTAGTGACACAGTTTGTTGTTTGTTTGTTTTGAGACAGGCTCTTACTGTGCAGTTAGAAAGCTAGACTTGAACTTGTGGTCCTTCTGCCTCGGGCTCCCCAGTGGTCTGATTGACAGGTGAGTGCCCCTATTACCGTCTAAAATGTTTGTTTTAACTTCAAAAAACTTGACTGAGGAAAAACCAACTATTTTCAGAAAATGAAAACGATTAATGTATATATTAACCTGAGTTACTGATGCGTTTTTGCAAGCCAAGCACAGCAGGGTATGAGCTCCCGCTGTGGCGGTCCCTGGGGCTGCCTGTCCCCCACACATCATGTACATCTCACTTCAGACCACTGAATGATGGGCCGTGGCTGGCTTTTTCAACAAGCAACCTTGTGAGGAATTACTCACTCAGATCACCAGCGTTTCTTTCCTGCACCATTAGCCACCAGAGCGAGGGGATATTTGTGAGTGTGTGCTCGTGGTGCGCTTTGCCCCCCAGTGATGTCTGGATGCGGAAGATTATGTATGTACTTAGATCTTCACTATTTTCCTGACTACAGAGAGGAAAAGAAGTCTAGTCAGTCTTGCAAAATGTTAGATACCTTACAATCACTGCCAGATCTAACTTTTTTTTTTAATTTTTAAAATTTATTTATTGATTTATTTGGTACAGGTTCTCCCTCTACAGCTCAGACTTGTTGTGATCCTCCATCTCAGCCTCCCCAGTGCTGGGATTACAGACCTGCGCTACTACACCTGGTTTCAGTGGCTGGCTTGACACAGGGCCAGTACTACATGTGGTATCAGGGATTGAACCCAGGTCCTTGCACTTGCCAGACAGGAACTTAGACTGCTGAACTGTCTTCTCAGCCCAGACCTACTTTGCCTGCATACTATCACCCAGGAGGTCATAAATTGTGAAATGTCACCTGGGACAGTTCAGTGTTTTTTCTCTGCACAAGACCTGGGGCTCCTTAGAGGCAGATTGTACTGAAGATTATCATGTTTCCAAAGGATAAGGTTCATCTTCTGTGAAACAGCCATTTGCAAAATTAGTAAGAAGATTAGCAAACTGTAATAGCCCATCAGACCCACTGTCATAGTGTAGAATCTGGATTGGGGAAGGAAGCCAAAGCTAAGCATGTAAGCAGAAGTTCCTGAAATGACAGAAAGCATCAGTCTGCGGTAGAACGCTGTGGCCACTCAAAGCCAGCAGAGGGCTATCAGCACACTGTCCTACCAATGTCTGAACTCACACGCACCCGGGCCTCGCCCGTGGGCTTTGAGTCTAGAGCTGACAAGTGTAGTTTGATGGCATTACTAAGAGACAATGGAAATAGGAGGTGAGTCTCCTTTAGGAGCAGGTCCTGGGGACATGACCTTGGGTACCAGAGCTGGGCCCAAGTCCTTTCAGGGAGGCTTGCTTTCTCTCTCTGTTTCTCTCCCTCTGCCTCTGTCTGTCTGTGTCTCTGTATCTCTGCCTTTGCCTCTGTCTTTGTTTGTCTCTCCGTGTCTCTATGTTTCTGTCCCTCTCTCCCTCTCTTCCCCCCCCCCCGTTCCCTGGCAGCTATGAGGTGAGCAGTAGATTTTCTGTCTCTTTGCAGACCCTCAGCAATGGAACCAGTAATCACTGACTAAGGCTTCTGAAACCATCAACCAAACAAAAACATTTTCTTTAAATTTGCTGAGGTCAGTAGACCTAGTGGTCACAGTGGCTTCATATACGGACTTTTCCATCAGTAAAAGACTTTGATGTGTGGGTGACCTTGGGTGTTACTGAGACGTAGTGTCATTATGTGTAAAGTGAGGAGAGCACCACCTTGTGGAGTGGTTTTAAACATGCTGATTCCATGAGAAAAACCTGTCCATCACTAGCTGCAGATAAGTCTGAGTGAATTCTTCACAAGTGCAAGACAGGTGTAAACAAATTGACAGGCCTTAGGTCAGTAATGCCTCACAACAAATCTATAGGGTGGGGACTGCTATAAACAACGTTTTACAAATTGGGGGGATGACGCTTGAGAGAACAAACACCTTGCCCAAGGTGGCTGAGCTAGAGAGCACTGCAGCCGCGGCACAGGGCCGGAAGCCTGGCGCTAGAGCCCTGGCCGTACACTGCCGGGCACCGGCTCGTGCGTGCTGCGCCAGCGGTTGTCGGGCTCCTTCCTTGGCACTTCCACCTCCCAGGTCAGCCGTAGGAATCAAAATGCCATTTGAGGGTTTTTCTGTCTAACTAACCTTGGAGGTACACAGCTTTCTAACTGCTTAATAACGCCTCTTGATCTTCAAAATGTAAACTGCCAGAGGGCTGAGGTGTTCCTGGAAGAAAATCCCCTTGGACGCATCTTTTAATTCCAACTGCTGGAGTGCAGGGGTTCCTTTCTCTTTTGCTTCTCATATAAATTAAAGAAGATGTATTATTTCCATTTTCCTGTCTCAGCTTGCGCCTTCTCCACTATTTTGGAGGTTGTGCAGAATAAATATTGTAAAATGGCTCGTTTCTGCTTACACTTGATTTCGTAGTACCCACATCGATCATCTCAATCACCTATAGAAATATTTGTGTCAAAGGCTAAGGCAGCTGATAAAATTTCCTCCTTGTAGGTTATGAGGCTGAGTATCCCAGAATCTCTGCATTGAAAGAAAAATAGTTACATTTGCTGTTTGTGATGGCTTAAGGTACTGAAAATATTTTTACTGCCAACAAAAGCAGTTTTATAGCGTTCAATCCTGAATCACTAAAATCTGGATTTTCAGTAGAGCAAATTGCACTGCTTACCACTGAGGTTTCTAAAATGAGTACAATTTATTATCTAGGCAGTCTTCATTGGCAAGTGTCTATGTGGTTAATGCTTTTTAATAGTCGAGAGGCAACCAACACTTAAAATAAGCCTGAGTGTGTGCGTGTGTGTGAGTGTGTGTGTGTGCGTGTGTGTGTGTGTGTGTGTGTGTGTGTGTGTTACTGCTGCTCCCGTGAGCAACTGGCAACAGCGCCTCAGCTTAAATGCTGAAATGCTAAGCCGTGCGCGCTTCAGGAGCCTCAGGCTGTAATGCTGAGCCCTCACCTTTTGTGTTGCTGCTCTTTGCTTCCTTCATTTCATATTCATTAGTGGACTTTTTCATAGATAGAAGTTTCCTGCACACTTTGTGAAGAAGAGCTCACCATGGTTTTCTAGAGGCTCGGAGGCACTGTGCTATTGGACCCTTGGCCCGCGAAATCCTACCGCCACATGGCCTTCCGTAGCAATGCGCGGGCACTCTTCTACTTTTGAAAAGATGGTGGCATTAGGGTAGGAGTATGATCCATTCCACATTTTCTTTACGAATGACTTGGTTTGTGCAGAGCGCTCAGGTAAAGGCCGCCAGCTGAGGACAGGCCCCGTTGTATTAACACAGGTGATCCCCAACACAATGATGGCTTTTGACCTTACAGTGGTGACAAAGTGAAGGGCTTGCAGGAGGGGGCAGTGCTCTGGATCTGGACCTATTCTTTGGTGGCAGGATCTGATTTGATGTATTTGTGCACAGTGCTGGGGAGAGGCAGGGGCTTTGGCGCCCAGGAGCACTGCGATTCTGGGGGCGAAGGACTCCCACTCTGTCAGGCTGTGTGGCTCAGCTGGGAGGCCTGGCAAGTTAGGAGTAATCAAGGCATTTTCTACTTAAGATGTTTTCAAGTTACTGTGGGTATAGCAGAGCCCTGTCTGAAAGTGAGGAACATCTGTATGAAGGGTACAATCCCTTTCTTTAAGAAGCATGGTATACTTCAGAGGAGTCAGACAGGAAGGGGACATGAACTCAGGAAGAGTCTGAAGGACAGCGTAGCACTTACGTGAACCATGGAAGGAAAGGGGCACATCCAACCTGAGGAAATTTAGAGAACTGAGAACCGAAGAAGTGGAGCTCCTGGTGGCATAGTGTCATTCAGGACAGTACTACATATTCATTAAGGTGGCCCATTTGCAGGAGGAGAAGACTTGGGCCAGTGTCACAGCAGGGCGAGTGAAGGACAGAGAGAGGGAGGAGGGGAACTCGCTGAGCCCTACCTGTCCCCTGCCCCTTTGCCCAAGAAAAGGGGTGCTGTTTTCTTAGTCATTCAACCCCAGCTGCCACTTGATTAGAGAAGTTTGAAATATAAAGTTAGAAAGGAACCCTGCTGAGACTCAGCCAACCCGGGTGGAGTTCTGAGCAACAGTAAAATGGTTCTTTAAAGTCACAGCCCCTTGGGTGCCTTCTCACAGGGCAGCATGTGAGAGTGGCACCGCATCTCTGCCACTAGGATCCAGTCTTTCAATGCGCAGGCAGTATTTGTACAGAAGTTGTGAGAGGTCATTTCCCAGTTACTGATGAGTGGATATGAGTTTTGAGTGAATTTTTAAAAATCTCAAATACGTTCGCTAATGAGCACTGTCCAGTAAAGCCACTGTGATAAGTGCCGTGTTCTACGGGTGCTCTGCTGGTGTGGCCGCCTCCACTCACACGTGGCTAAGGCACATTGGAAACGAATGTCCTACGTGTGAATAAAGAGCTCAGTATGCAGTCCTTTGTAATGTTAATTAATTTAAACTCAAATTAATTAAAACTGTAGGCACCCACTGTTTACAGCTATAATACTTTCAGCAAATACACTGGAGTGGTAGGTAATACAGTTTATTTTGCGGCTCAATTTGCGACCCACATACTGAGTTGAGGGCATAGGGGTTGGCCCAGTTTGGGGTCACATTGTTTGAGGTGTGCAGGTCATTAGCTGAATGCCAGGGCTACAGCTCAGTAGCGTGAGCCCCTGCTTAGCAAGTACAAGGTCCTGACTTTGGTCCTGGGGAGGGGGGAGAGAAAGCAAAGGAAAGGAAAGGAAAGTACATGGGTGAGTTGGGCAAAGGAGAGAACTACTGCTAAGAGCTCTCAAACATGCAAGATTATGGTTATATGTTATCAGTCGCAGCGGAAAGAAACAAAGGGAATACTAGATTATATAGCCTCATAGATCTCACTAAATTTAGTCCAGCTCAAAGTGAGCTCTGAACCACCTAAACTTTTCACCTTTATTGAGGGCTAAAAGCCAGCTAAGGAATGTGCGTAACTAACTGTGTGAACACAAAGTGCTATCTCGGTTGCCTTCCGGCATTGGCCAAGCTCTAAGCTCACACGGTGCTAGCCCACAACATCCCAGGTGAAGGCTCAAAGAGCAGACAGGGCTCCTCCAGGAAGCGCTGTCAGCTGTGGCCTTGGATCCCAGCTTGCCGGAATTTACACAACACAACAGGTCTCCTGGGCCCTGTTTCTTGCTCTTTGCACCCTGGCGACCTCAGGCTTCGCTCTCATCACTATGATTAGGAACTCTTAGAAATGTTTCAGCCCAGCAGTGTTAGTTACTTTGTTCATTGCTGAAAAAAA
>NW_004524590.1:5500649-5511957 GCF_000260255.1 Octodon degus | reverse complement strand
TCACAGTTTGTAAAAGTTTCAGCCCCTATTTGGCTGGCTCCAAGGTAGGGTGGCACATAACAGAGGGCAAAAGTTCATAGCAGGTGAGGACAGCAAACGAAATGAGGGAGACACACAAACCTCTTTCTGTCCCATATATTGTATCGGTCTGCTGGGATTAGGACAGTGCCAGTCCAGACTGTGGACTGATCCAGAAACCACTCACCCTTAATCCCAGCTCCTTTAATCCTACCATTGTGCTGTAAATCAATTACACGGTCTAAATTCAGCCTCCTACACAAAACTGTATGGTTAGGGAGGCTTTAGGGAGCATTTAGACAGAAACCATAATTTCAGCTCTTGTGTTCACAGACTTGAGCATTGCCCTACCCAAAAGACGCTCTCTCCTGTGGACCGAGGGGCAGTTCCTCAGTGCAGGTCTTCATTTAAAGGCAATTCAGTGGTTCAAATTGCTGCAGGTAGAGCTAACAGTTAGTTTTCCCTCAATAGGCATTAAATAGGTATTAAGAGTTTCATTAGAGAATTTAGCGCTCTTTAACACTCCTCAGAAGTCTTTAAATATTAAATTTTAATTTTTAATCTCTGAAATGCGCAAGTCTAGATGTTCCACTGTGGTTCATGGTTTTTTGCCTTCAGAGTGACATTTTCTTCAGTTGCTCTCTGGAGCTCCTAGAGAACATTGCTGTGGACGGCGCTGGGTAATCACAGGAAGCAATTGTTGTGCACAGAGCTCTTCAGACTTCCTGCTCACAGACGCTTTGGCGCACGTGAGTGGGGGAGGCAGGAAGCTCCACTGGAGCTCCAGTGGAAACAGAAAATTTGTCTACGCATTCCACGCATTCTCTTCTGCAATCTCCCAATTTTCACAATTACAGAAAAGTCATCTGCAATTAGTAATAAGAAGCACATTGAGTTAGAGTACTAAGATGGTGGGAGATGTCACCTCTACCTCATGGATTAATTTTGTCCCTTTGTCATATTGGCTTATATTGAGGTCAACATTTAGTTAAAAAAAAATCACCCAAAACAGTGAAAGTTTATTAAAGTACATTTTACTGGCACTTCTCCTGAATGGATGGGATCTAAATTTATAACGCTTCAAATCCAGAAATGGGCATCTGAGATGAACACACACTTCTCAGAGGATGAAATTAAAGAAGCGAATAAATATATGAAAAAATGCTCCACATCACTAGCCATCCATGAAATGCAAATTAAAACAACATTGAGATGTCGTTTCACCCCAGGAAGAATGGCTATCATAAAGAAATCACCCAACAACAAATGTTGGAGAGGCGGTGGGGAAAAAGGAACCCTTCTCCACTGCTGGTGGGAATGTGGACTGGTGCAACCATTATGGAAATCAGTGTGGAGACTCCTTAGAAAATTAGGACTGGAAATCCCATTTAAACCAGCTATTCCTCTACTGGGAATTTTCCCAGAGGATCTGAAAACATTATATCATAGTGATATATGCGTGCCTATGTTTATAGCAGCACAATTTGTGATAGCCAAATCTTGGAAACAACCAAGATGCCCATCATCTGAGGAATGGATGAAAAAGATGTGGTATTTTTATACAATGGAATATTACTCAGCTATAAAGGATGATAAACTCGAAGCCTTTATATTTAAGTGGATGCCACTTGAAGGTATACTAATAAGTGAAATAAACTAGACACGCATGTGTAAATATCATATAGTTTCCCTAGTATAAGAACTCAAAAGAAGAAATACAAATAGAAAGGTATGATGCAATTAAAAGGAAAGAAAGAACTTGAGGAGTAGACAATGAAGAGAGAGCAAGAAGAAGAGCCAGGAAACATGACAGAAGCAAGGCATACAGTTATATGTACAAGATGAGTAAGGCAATGATCCTGAGAATCCTCAGAAGATCTTCAAATCTAGCAGTTAATTGGAAGGATTCTCACCCTGACTAACTATATATACTGACACCTGTGAAGTAAGCAACTGCACTGTAGATGGCAATTTGTACTTGTAGATTCATGCTTGAAGTGCCTGTCATTTTGGTCTTCTGAATATGGGCTGCTTGTCATGACACGCCAGTTGCTGCAGTGCTGTCTCTTGGGTAGATGACTGTTTAAAAAGGATGGGGGTGTTGAATGAAGGCAGGAGACAGGAAAAGGAGTGTTGTGGGACTGTCCTGCAACAATGTTATATATGGTTAGATTTCTGGACTTATGTATAAACATATATAATTATTTATTCCTATTTTTAAAATATAGTTGAATTTTCTAAATTTTTGTCATATTCTGTAGGGACTTAAAGTTTAATTTATGAAAAATACCTGTTCCATGTTATGCCTGAGATGTTTGATATTCAGACAGATAGTGAGCTTAAGTTCAACAGCCTAGGTTGTAGGGTAATAACAACAAGCTTCTCTTCTGGAGGGTTAACAATGTAAGTTTTCAGACCGAAAATTAGAGAAAAAGGAGGGCCAAAAAGAAAGCTAACATTTTGGTCCTAGCCTTCCAAATTCAATTAAGACTCAGGACATATGAGAACCTGTACTGTAACATCATGTAACTCAGTTGTGTCCCAAATTTCCTGACCAAGGAGATTATGGGGCCAAAGAGGAAAGTTATCCCTGATGTAGAGTGTGCCTAAGGAGAGTCACATGGAGAGAAAACATTCTCTCAGGCTTTCACAGACAGCAAATTGGCCAAGCATTGGCTGTGACTCATCCACATAGTTGACACTGACAAAGGATCCATAATCTGAGGTACAGGGTCTCAGAATAAATCCTGAGGGGATTTGACTGACCTTATCAGATCCAAAAGCTACAATTCTTGTTGCATAGGTCTTGCTTTATCTTGGTCTTAACCATCCAACAGAAAAGTATAAAAATGAAGTACAAGAAATAAAGCCATGTTGTTATGTCGAGCTGTAGGGGACTCAGGTCAACAACTTCAGACATTGCCAGTCAAGTGGAAGACTCAGTACTATTATGGGCTACTGGACTCTTTTAGAATATTTTGCTGAGTTCACACACCTATAATATTTAAATGATGGAACTAAACAAGAAAAGGGGATATAGATGAATGATCATTTTGTATCTGTGTATTCAAAATGGTTAGGTTAGATATATAGCTACATTCTCTTAATTCAAGGAATAGAAAGATTTGTTCTAACAGTGTTTGTAAATAGGATATCATGTCTGCATCTTATACAACAAATAACCGCTAGGAAGGCAGTATTCAATGTGTTAATTATTGAAACTGTCCTACAAGTTTGCTTTGAAACTGTCTCATTACTATTTATTTCTCAATAAAATTATGGAAAAAGAGAAAATAAATACATAAATTTATAAAGCTGTGATATTCACAGAAAACATACTGGATTCCTGGGGTTGAATTGTTTCTAGACTCTTTTTTTTCCTTTCTTTATTTCTTTTCTTTCCTTCTTTCCTTCCTTCCTTCCTTTCTTTCTTTCTTTCTTTCTTTCTTTCTTTCTTTCTTTCTTTCTTTCTTTCTTTCTTTCTTTCTCTTTCTTCTTTCTTTCTTCTTGTAAATATCAGAGGAAACATTGCTATCCAGAAGATATTCTTCACAATGTTCTTCCCAAAAAATCTGTCTCTCCAACCTGAAGCTTCAACTGAGCTTTAAAGTAGTTGCCACCATCCTCAACCACAAAACTTCATAGTTGGCTTTTTTAAAAATTCATTTTTCCGAGATAAAATCTTACTATGTTGCCCAGGCTGGTCCTAAAAGCCTTTCCTCAGTCAGGAGTGAATGTCACCCTCCTACCTCAGCCTCCTCTAGCTGGTGATACAGATGGCAAGTGTGCCTGACTTGGGAATTTGATTCTCTGAAATGCAAATTTGACATAGTCTCTCATATTTTGGGTGTTGCTGCTGTAATTCTTTTATTGTGAACAAATAGATTCTGAGAGACTTAAGAGGGCAGGAATGCTTTAAGCCATCGAATGGTGTGATCTGATTCATAGTTCATCAGAATTTCCACGTTGGTGGGAAAAAATCAGCAGAGAGGATTTGAGGAGAAAGACCGAGGACCGAGATGAGCTCAGATTCTGGTGACTGAGTCTAAGTCAGAAGCAAGAAGCTTGGCACTGTCAGATTAACCTGGGAGCAACTTTTAGATTAAAAGCTCATCAAGCTTTGTTAAGTAAGAAGAAATATAAAGATGTGAATCAGAATGAGCTGAAATTCTGGGATAAGTCCTAGAATGTTAATGTCAGCACAGAAGTAAAGAATAATGCAATTAATTGTTGCAAAGGCAATTTTCCTCGTATGTGCAAAATGAGAGACCCTGAGTTTATTTGGGGACATAGAGATAGCAAGCAAATGGTAAGACAAGGGAAATTACAAAGCCAGGTTTTGAATTATAGAATCAGATGAACCCATTAAGCAATAATATACTGCCACACTGATGAAAAGCCATTACCCTTAAAAAATAACGGCTCACATCTGAGAGTTAATTATTACAGAAGGAGATTATGGGGGGGTTGCTGCAGACAAGGTCAATTATCTGATATCCACGTAAAATGTATTATGAATAATTCACCAGGAAAAGTTGGTCTAAACCTGGTCTAAACCATGTTAAAAATAAGAGGAGAGAAAAAACTGAATTTAGTAGCAATACAAAGCAACAGAGAGATAATACTTGGAGCAGGTGGGTAAGTGCACAGTGCTGCTACTCCCTCAGGAAGTGAAGGGAGCACTCATTGGGGTAGCCCTCCCAAGGGATCATCAACCTGTGCTGCGCTCATGGTTCTGGGGACAGTCATTATTGCTAATAAGACCACCACCATTTCTGTTTTGCATGCCCAGCTCAGCAGTGATCCATGAAGCGTTTATCATTTGCTTGATTTTATATTCATTCTCAGAGATTTAGCAATAAAAACAAAGCCCTGTTCCTCAGCAATTCATAATATAAGGGAAGAAATAAATCAGTAGACAAATCATTTTAAATAAAATAAGCATTCAGGGGAGGTAAGTATTTATAGAGGCTGGCCCAGAGAGGAAGTTCTTGAACAACACTGGGTCTAAGTGAGTCTTGGAAACTGAATGGAAATTAGCCCAGTCAACATGAGTAGGCATGCAAATAGGGTCAAGGATGGACTGTAAGCAAAGACTGCAACGCCAGAAAGCCTTGTGCATACATGTATACCCATTTGCATCTGTATATCTATGTGATCACTTCTCAGCCTTTTGGCTAAGATGAAGTGAGTATCTGTATATCTATACCTGTGGGTTGTTTTGTTTTGTTTTGTTTTGCGGAACTAGGGATTGAACTCATGCCCTTGTGCTTGCCTGGGAAGCACTTACTCCACTGAGCCATCTCCTCGGCCCCTCTATACCTGTTTTGTTGAGGTATATATAAACATCTGTGGAGAGATTTGTAAACATTTTGGTATTTATGCATCTATATACAAGTGTTTACACATGCACGTATGTGTGAGTAAATAGACATGAATTGATGTGTGTGTGCATGTGTATGTCTAGATGTGTGAATGATGTCCATGTGTGTGTGCTTGGCATGGTCATAGAGGACATGGGCAGGCCATAGGAGCTCAGGAGCTTTGGACACAGGTCGCAAGACACTGATCTGTGGTCTCTGTGATCCTTAGTGCAATTTGTTTTGCTCTGAAAATTTAACTATTGTTTACAGGAAACAAAGTTAACGTTACTTTTTGTGTCGTCATCTTTGTCTGCTGTGTCCAGTGGAGAACAGTGATTCTGCCCTGACTTGTAGCGTGAAAGGAAGAGAGGAATGAAGATGTAGAATGAGAGAGAGGCTGACAGGACAAATCCCACTCTTCCTCTTGCACTTCCTCTATTTATGAGTCGTCTTCATTCCCTGGAAATCCTTCTAGAATGAGTAGGTATTACTTGTATAGTTAGAAAGAAGTGATACTTTAAAAGCATGTTTAAAAACCTTACATTCTTCGCCAGCCTGCATTCTTGCTTGTAGTGAAATAGTAAAACACAACTCCTCAACACCTTTCCATTGGTCAAGAATGTATTAAGTTTGCGTAAAAGATTTATGATAGAGAAGGTCCAGTGTAGAAAGCCATTCAGCCTTTGCAGGTCAAGTTAGTTCTTGAAACTCATTCAGAACGCCATTTATTCAATAGGACTTTCGTAGGTCAACACGCTTTGTATTAGTAATTTTTCTGAGGACTCTTCTATGTCTTGTTCTAGCTCTAAACTTAACTTTGCAAAGTACTTGTTTCTGAACAGTATGAATACACAGGAAAAGATAATTTTTCCCTTAAGTTGCTCTCCATTCTTCTTTGCAATGAAAAAGCTTCAGAGATATCGCTGTCGCTAATTTCTTCTTGAACCCATTTATAGCCTCCACTGTTGCTAAGTTTTCTTTTTATGTACTTAGTACAGGGTCTACAGGGTATTACTACACGGATTGGACTCATAGCGATCCTCCTGCTTTTAGCCTCCCAAGTTCTAGGATTACAGTCATGCACCACCATGCTCAGTCTCAATTGCCATTTCAGCACACCCCGGGGGCAGGGCTGGAGATCGAACCCTGGTCCCTGCATCTGCCTAAGCAGGTACTTAAATCTGCTGAGCTATCTGGCCAGCTCTGTTGCTAATTTCTTACTATTCAGAAATCCTGCATCAGATCACTTGGCTACCAGATACATGCTAGACTTTTCTTCTCTTTTCTTTTCTCTTTTACTGGGAATTGAATACAGGGCCAGTGCAGTGAGATTTGTGCAGCCCTTTTTTAATGTTTTAATTTTGAGATGGGGTGTTGCTAAGTTTCTAGTTTGCCCAGCCTGGTATCAAACTTGTGACATTGCTGACAGAGGCTCCCAGAGGTCTGGAGATACATTGCAGTCACCACCACGGCTGGCACATGCCAGAATCTTTGCATGTCCCTGAGAGCCACTGTGACCTAACTCCTGCTGAACTATTCAGCCGTGCTCCTCTCTCCCACTCTTGTTCTACAAGCCAAGCGCTTCTCAACTAGGGTCAAGGCTCAACCTTCACTCCTCACTTTCCTTATGGTTCCCTCCCACACCTTCACCATCCTTTCAATTTTCCCTCATTCTTTAAGATTTTATCTTATACGATCTCTTCCTGAAAGTTCCCTCAGCATCCCCTGACTTAACCCCTACCCTAGCATCTGCCCATGATTCTTTGCTTCTTCATATTTCTAACCTGGGGTTTATAATATTTCTGAAATTATTTTCTTTTTGTCCTATCTATGTCATAATATATTGTGAACTCTGATGGGGAGAGGTGTCTATATGTCTATGCTGGCATTCCTGTAGGTTGCAGACAGCTATTTAAAAGTCAACTAATGTTTGAATGTTGAATACTTCTCTTTCCTTGCAGTCATCGGTTCTGCTTTTCAATTTCACCATGAAATTCTGTGATCTGAGATCTCCACACACAATATTATATGAGAATAAATTCCCTAACATACAAGTGTCATGCGTTATGCCATTTATGACTGAGACGACATGGCTTGTAAAGCTTTGAACATAGATGTTCTGTGGTGTTTTACAGGAAAATCTGTGAACCATGTTTTAAGGTACTGTGAAGTAACTTGCTACGTAGCAAGAGAACATTGAAATACCTGCTGTCAGCTGCCGGCTGATCCTTGGAGACAGAAAACAAGAAGGATGTCAGAGGTGATGCAAGTTAGATGCAAGAGATTGAAGCACGGAAGTACAGAGGCTCTAGCTGTGCCACAGGGCTCCTGCCACTAAGCCCCACATAAGTTACAAACACAGTAAACTGAAATTGCATTGAATCCACTAAATCTAACAAATCCCTTGGTCTTGCCTTGCAGCCCACTGTAGTGCGTTGTCTGCCTCCCTTCATGCCCATGACCACATGGCTAAAGGTGTATTTTAAACTTGTCACTAGCCTGTGAAGAATACCAAAGTTCAAATCTCAAAGTACAGTTTCTACTGACTGCATATGGCCTTCTCAAGGTCATAAAGTCAAGCCATTCAAAATCAAGACATGGTTAAGAAAGAAAGCATTTGCACAAATTGTGAGAGTCTAGGTATTTCAATGTTCTCTTGCTACTTATGCAAATGACTATCAATGCCTTTTGCTGTTGTTCGAGAACAGTTCTCCCTGTTTCTTCTTTCTTACTTTCTTTTCTCTCCTTGGAAAAGAAAATATTAGGGCTGGAGAGAGGGCTCCGTGGAATAAGTGCTTCCCTGGTAAGTGCAAGGGCCTGAGTTCAATCCCCAAATCCACAAAAAAAGAACAAAAAAAAAGGAAAAGAAAATATTAACATAGAGTAAGTGAAATCACTCCCAGGTTATGTGCAGCTGACAGCACCAGGATTGATTTAGGCATCACTTTCTGCTGCTGCAGAGCAGAAGCCAAGACCTCCCGCGTGGCAGCTGGGCTGGGAGCAGGAGTCTGGGGCGGGTTCTGATGGCTGACCAGGTCTTTCCTGTGCTTGTCTTCTACCCATGCTCAGCCCTTGCTTGTGATCCCCAAAGGGGACATCCATTTGGTCTTTTGAAATTAGGTCATTCTTTCACCTCTCGACGTGAGCATGTGTTCTTGTGAATTTTAAAAATCTTTACAGACAAATTTTAGTTTATAGAGTAGAGGCAGCTTAAAGGGGTGCAGAGTGTAAACTCAGCCTCACTGTTTGGAGATGAGCAAGTTACTGCCAAGTTTCTATGCGTCATGGTTTTATAAGCTGTGGATGAACTAAAAACAGAGTTGGCACGTGATAAATGCCTTCTCACAGTTCCTATAATGAAAATGTATTCTCTTAGTACACTTAGAAATAATATCATTCAACATCTAAGATAAGAAGCCCGGGAATATCACTGCCGATTGAGAGCTTTTGCACAGAGCTCACCACTGGTTCAAAGCGTATGTGTGCGAAGCATAGCTCTAGTTCCAGAATGAAACAGAAGATTTTGTGATAGAAATATTTTGAAAAAGAAGAATCAGAGGTATGAGCTCTCCGATCTATTGAGAAATAAGGTCTAGCTAGATTTTTTTTTGTGGTACTGGGGATCAATCTTGGGACCTTGCGCTTGCCAGGCAGGCGTGAAAAGCACTAAACTATCTCTCCAGCCCTTTAGCTAGGTTTTATTCAGTGTTTCTTTTCCCATTTATTTGTTTATTTATTTATTTACTAGCTTTTTTTAAAGACAGGTTCTTGCTAAGTATTTCAAGCTGAACTTAAACTTAGTATGTAGCCCAGGCTTGGCTTGAACTCAGAGTGAAACCCTTCCTTCAGTCTCCCTAGAGCTGGCACTCTAGATGTGCACCACCACGGCCAACCAGTATTTTCTGAGATAACAGTGTCAACAAGTGCTGTCCGTGGAGTGTTTACCATGTCTAATTCTAAGCTTGTTATAGTCCTTGGTGCTCATGTAGATGTGCCGTCATAGACTGGATTCGGGCTTCTTGCGTTTGCCTTTCTAGCCTCACCTCACTGGTTTGGGCCAATCTGCTTTCAATAGCATGGAGCCGTTTTTCCCTGTTGAGAATTTAAAATATTTGAATCTAATATATTATCATATTAAATGATGTTATATGCCAAACAAACACAAAAAAGGAAGCTAAAAATTCAACCAACTTGAAAGCTGTGTTTCTACACATTTGGTTTTAACTAGAAGACTTTGCTGTGAAGATGTAAACTCTGAGAGAACATTACAGGGCTTAACCTAGCTGAGCATATCTGCCCGGGTCACGAGTTGCGAGATGTCTTCACTCATTTTCTCTCTGCGTACTGAGGGGATCATCGGATTCCATGTGAGTTTTGGTTTTCTTCGGTGCATTGGACCCAACTCCCCCACTTCTGTTTTCCAGCCTCAAAGTATCTCGGCGGACTCCTCTGTGAATTTCATTACCAGTGAGGGCTTCAAGGTCACCCAGGCAGACCATTTCCACATTGTCTGTTGCTGTCTTTCTTTATTTTCTTTTTGAACTGTAGCAATTTTTGTTTGGTTCTTTCAGGAGACATTAAACGATTAAGTAATTTGTATATACAGCTCGTAAGTGATAAAGATGGGTATGAACCCTAGAAGTGTGTTTCCAGAACCCATCAGTCCGGCTCCTCACTCTCCTGCTCTGCACACGGTCAGATATCAGACACCACGCTATTTTCTGTCATGAAAGGCCAACTGCCTCACACAACACAGTTTGAAATTATCTCCATAGATGTGTGGCTTGGGAACCACAGTAAAAGGTGCAAAAACATTATTCATAGAAATAACATACAATACTAGTTTTGTTTGTTTCTGGTGATGTAACACTGAGTATGTAATGATAAGTTCTCTTTCTCTATGAATACATACATGTGTCTTCATAATATATTTTAAATTCACTGCTGTAAGAATGCAAATCAATGCAAAGTATACAGAACTCATTGTAAATTTAATACAGATGTTTTATTTTCATAAGTATTGACTCTTTGAGTAAATTCTGATATTCATAGTAAATCTAGGATTGCAATGGAAAAAAATATGACTTCAGTGGGCGTGTCTGCATGCGTGTTCATATTTATTACTCACTGTGCGCTGTGTTTACTGAGCGCATCACTAGATTCCGTTGGAGTTCTGGCTTTCTTCGGTGCATCGTTGTAGCTCCTCCGCTTCTACTTTCCAGCCTGAAAATACCTCACACTGATGAACAAGGCTCCATAAAACAATGATGTAGGTCACTTTCTCGGAGAATCAGTTCTTCAATTCAATTCAAGTCAATTCAAGTAGTTGATTCTCCAAATTTCTTGTGGCTTACAACCTAATACCTGCAATCTGATGCACCCTTGACACCCTTCAAATGGGATCTGCATTGCTAGCACTTTCTTCATGAATTTCTCAAGTCTTAGGATCCAGCCCCAACTTTGCGCTGTTTCTGCGGTGAGACTGCTTCTGCTAAGGCAGATTCCCCCCCGCCGCGCTGACCCTGCAAAGTGCCGCTGGGATGAGTGGCAGCAGCATTGCCAAGGTCCAGCGGTGCTGCCGCTGTACTGTAGCACACTCACCGGAGTCGCAAGAACAGTGGCAGAGCCAGGCACAGCTTAGCAGCAGAGCACCTGTGCCCTAGTGCCCACGAGGCCTGGGATGGATCGCCAGCACTCTGCAAAAGAGCAGTCTGAGTCTCTGAGATAACTGTGAAATGTAGTACAATCAGTGTGAAATTAATAGTGTTCTGTACTCCTTTTGTGAATGTGACTTCTCAACTGTAAGTTGCTGTATGTCAAGTTTTAATATTGATTATATTTCACAAAAATGTCCCTAAATTTCTGAAGTTTCACCATCCGCTCTCTTGAACCAGTCCAAATTGATGACCGAATGCCTCTCTATATCT
>NW_004524590.1:5485087-5499158 GCF_000260255.1 Octodon degus | reverse complement strand
AAGTGACAGACCTCTCTCCTTGGTTCACCTCTCTTGCATTTGTATCCTAGAAGCTCATCTTTTAAATTAAATGAAAATGCATGCAGTATTTCTATCCATGGGAAGTGACTTCGTTAACGATCATTTTACCTTGCATTCACTCACTTTATGCTTTTATTTCCTTTTCCGTGAGATGTGGTCTTTAAATGTCCAATAGAAAACTCATTCTTCCCAAGTGAACGTGGTGCCCTATTTCTGTCTTCTCAAGGTTTTGGGTCTGTGTTACAAGTCATTGCCGTAAGGCTTCTTGCGGAGGGACAAAAACACTGAGCTTACTTAATAATCTGTTTTTTAGCAATAAACTGACAAGTTTATGAGGACAACCCTAGCTCAGGCCAGCTTGCTGTCAGTGCATTTGACTTTGGAAGGGTTTAAGTCACTAAGTCAAAGGACATGAGATGTTTTTCAGCTCTCAAAGCAGTGCCCGTCTCCTGACACACTCACACACAAACACACGCATGCGCACACACAGACACTCACTCACTCACACTTCTTAATTTACAAAATATGTGGTAGTCTGCCAAAACAGTTCTTGATTCACCTAATGTGTTGGTTGTGGATTTAGGTTTTTGTCTCTCTATTCAAATTCACAGGCTCATACTAATACATTGCTGTTAGACAAAGCCCAGGATTCGTGTAGATTCCAATGGATTTTCTCAAACGGCTGTGCTCCTGCCAGCTCTCCATTGAGGCACGGCATTACCTGCGGAGTCTCATTAACCTCCTCCATGCTCTGAGCTTTTCTCAGACTTTCACTGTCTCCCAGGACCTTACAGTCTAGAGAAGTACAAAGCAGGTCTCTTGTAGGGTAAATTCCTGAATTTTAATTTGGTAGAATCTCTATGTATCCAATACTGACTTTATTTTGCACCAGACTTATGAACAGTGTTACTGAGTGGCTTGGTAAATAGATGTCAGCCCATCCCTTATTTTTTTAAATGCCCAGCACACCCAGAAATCTAGTGTATGAGCTGTCCATCCTCCAAGAGATACCTTCAGACAGGTGCCTTTCCATAGACAGGGACTTCTGGGTTGTGGCCATCACAGCCCTGTCACCTGTTATCAGCAAAGCGCTGGTACGTCACATTTTGTATTTTTCACTCTGCTTACTAAGTGCCAGTTATCCATGTCCTTACACTAATTATTGCCCTTGTGAGGTTTTAGTTAAGGAACTTGGAGTGCAGGAGCTAGCACAGCGAGCAGGAGGAGCACCCCTCAGACACTTCTGGCTATTGCTTAGGCCATAGATGTTTTCCTGAGGAAAGAGGTAAGAGTGGCAGAAGCGGCCACTCTCCTGCACTTTGAGGTGGACCCGGCTGGTGCTGGAGCTCAGACAACCATTGATCCACGTGAAAGCGATGGTACGCAGACGCACAGGAGGGCGGCGTTTCCACCAGGACATTTCCGTCACTGCCTCCATCTGTACAGATCCTCTTGGGCTTGTAACTGAAACACTCACAGATGTGAGCACTGGTAAGGGGAGAAGTGTGTGTGTGTGCTCCAGTGTGTGTGCACATTTATACTCCAGGGTCATCTATATCTATACATGGAAAACATAAACATATAAGGCTGGTGAGGTAGCTCAGTAGACTAAGCGCCTGGTTGGGTAAGCGTAGGGACTGGGATTCGATCCCTGGAACCGCATGCCAATCTAGCCTCGCCTCTGGGCATGCTGAGTGACTGAGTCTGGATGTGGTGGTATACGCCTGTAATCCTAGTGCTGGTGAGGCTGCAAATAGGAGGATCAATGTAAGTCCAAGATGCATAGTGAGATGCTGTAACAAATACATTAAAAAAAACCCATATAAACATATAAACATGTATATTTGCTTATATTCATATAAATAATAGATGTCACTATTTCAGAGTATCTATCATTGACAATATCAGATACATCTGATATCTGTCATAGACTGATGCAAAATATCAAGTTTTTCATCAATGTTGCTAGGCAAGAAATTGAACATTCTTGGATTTTTTAAATCTCAAATTGAACCTGAAGCTCAGTGAATTGGGCAAGAAACACAGACTTGGTGAATACTTGCAAATTGGTGCCAACAATGAGGACGCAGCAAAGATTAGCCCCTGCTCTGTGACAGAGGAAAGGCTTGGAGATTTCAATTTGTCTGAGTCACTGTGAGCATCCTGGTGGTTCAGACATGTAGCTCCCTCCTGTTGCATTTGACCGGAAGTCCTTGGCTCGGCCAGGAATACTACAGTGTGGGATCCACCTCTCCCTGTGCACCGGGGAGCCCTCCTCTCCAAAGATCCCCACCTGCCAGGCCACAATTAAGCCACACAAAGCCTACTCTGTTCATTCCCAGGCAAAAGCATCTTTCTTTTCTTCTGCTGTCCTTTCCAAGACATTGTAACCAATGTGCACAATAGAATTTTCCTTGACGAAGGACACGATCTCTTCTGCATTGTCCCATATCATACCTATCAGCCACATGTACCTAATGATCACTGAAAACATAGATAGTGCAAAGGGGGAAGTGGATATTTAGTTTTATTTAATTTAAAACTCAGTTTAAATAGGCTGAGGTCATTTGCTCCATGGTGGAATGGAAAAGAGTCAAAAGCTGACAGGACAGGAGGCGTCTTAAGTGGCCAGAGTTGTTTCCTAAAGGGCAAAATACACTCAAGCCTGGATGCCCAGGGGCCTGGTGACCCACTTAGAACATGGAGCGGGGAGCCACACAGTTTCCTCAATCAGTGCGGGTGGCACCAAATACACTCTTCCTCTCTTCTACGGTTTGGACACAGTCCCTGTCCATGGGAATGGGAGTGGTTCTCAGTCACAGTTGGGAAGCTACTGGAAGGTTTTCTACAGGCTCTGTGTTGCCTGCCCCGGCTTGCCTTCCACCCTCCACAGCCTCCCCATAGAAAATATACTTGCAGTTGGCTTCCACTGCCTCTAGCATCTATACTTGCAGTTGGCTTCCACGGCCTCTAGCATCTATACTTGCAGTTGGCTTCCACTGCCTCTAGCATCGCGGTGCGCACCAGAACCGAGGTTACGCCATGACATGGGATTTCAGGTCCCCACGGGCTGTGCTGAGCACGGCAGCACTCTAGTGGTCCTTACTGCCCACTCCGCGCTCTGCTTAGTCCTTCTACTTCTGTGATGTGCGTACAAGCCACATCCCCCACGTGCACCTTTAGCAGATACTCGGGTAGAGACTGAGATGGCCAGGGAGTAGGAACACTGGGCCATGCCTACGACGTCACTAGTAGGGTAGGGTAACTACCCGGCTCAGAGTCCTCCTGCCCTCTTTCTCCCTCTCTTTCCCTCTTTCCTGTCTCCTTCTCTCTCTCCCACTGCTTTTATGTCTTGAGATGTAATTTATATGCTATAAAAATAATCATTATAAAGTAATAGTTCTTAGTCCATCTATACTGTTGTACAATTATCACCACTATAAAATACCAAAAATACTTGTGTGAACCCAAATGGCACACTTCGTAACTGTTAGCAACTGATCCCTAAACTTTGCCCGTTCATCTAATCTGTCTCTATGGATTTACCTATTAAGAACATTTTATATAAATAAATCAGGTACTCTGTGGCATGTCTCTTGGGCTACTTTCACTTAGGATCATGTTTTCACTCATTTTTCAGCCCTGCAGCATAACTCAGCACTTTATTTTTATGACTCAATGTTCTGTTGAATGCACACACATATGATATTTTGTTTATTTATTTAGCAGTTAATGAATATTTGGGTTGTTTCTGCTTTGTGTTCCTATGAATAATGCTGCCATAAATATCATGTATAAGTTTTTATGTAGACATATATTTATAACTCTTGAATGTGTAGTTGGAGTATAACATGGCCGATGGTTAATTTTACATTTAAATGTTTAAAGAATTGCTAGGCTGCTTCTGTATAGACTACACCATTGCACAACTTTATCATCAGTGTTTGATGAACCTGATTTCATCTTACACTTTCAGACTTGCTACTGACTAGTTTATCATTTAGTTTCATGAGTGAAGATCTCACCCAATAGCCCAGGCTGATTCCAAACGAGAAATGCCTACCCCAGCCTCCTGAGTAGCTGGGATTATAAGAATGAGCCTCTGAGGGCCGGCCAGATAGCTCAGTGGATTAAAGTACCTGTTTAGGCAGATGTAGGGACTGAGGTTCGATCCCTGGTGAGCCATACTGACCCCGTCCTTGGGGAGCGCTGAGATGGCAATTGCGATGGCGTGGTGACATGTGCCTATAATCCCAGTGCTTGGGAGGCTGAAAACAGGAGGGTCACTAAGCGTCCAATCTGTGTAGTGAGACCCTGTGGACCCTGCGCTAAACACATAAAAAAGAATAAGCCTCTATACCGTGTTCATTTTTGAATTTTAAAAATAAATTACATTGTGCAGACTTACAACGTACACAGTCAGAAGAAAGTCGCTGTAGTAAAGCACAAGCACGTGCTCAGCCTGGCGTGGCTGCGCGTGTTCCTGCTTCCTTTTGTAGCAAGCCCAGCTGCAGCCTATTCACTGAGCATGAGGCCCGCTTAGGGTGCAGTTCTGTCGCCGGCAGACCTTCGGCATGCATCGGAACTCCAGCCACCCGTGTCCTTCGTGTCCCCTGGTGGGCTCCCTCCCCCGCAGCCTCCATTTCTCTGCAGCTATGTTTAGATTCCACACGTAAGTGGCCTCATGCAATCTTTTTGTTTCCGAGTCTGGCTTGTTTCACTCAGCCTAGTGTTTAGTAAGACCCGCGCAGCCCCATCAGCGCTAGCCTCCCCCGTTTCAGGGCCCAGCGCGACTCCGTAGCACAGTCCCTCGCCCTGTCCTCGTCGCACACACCTGTGGCTCCACCTCACGGCTGCTGTGAACGCTGCAGACCGGAACGCAGCCCTGAGGAGCTGCCGGCTTCGTGACCTTCCGAGTGCACACTCAGAATGGGGCTTGCTGGCGCACACAGCAATTCTACGCTCTCGTGTCTCGGGAAGGGTGCGCGCCGCGTCCCCGGGCGGCCGAGCTCCCAGGCCGCACGCACCGTGCACCGCCGCTGGCCTGCTCTGCGGGCCTGCGGGCTCCTCGGCCTTCCGCGCTGTCCTGCTGTTCTTGCAGGCTCACGCGGTGGGACGGTGTGGTTCGGATTCGCGCAGCAGTGCTGTGAGCCTTTCCAGTGTCTCCTGGCCATTTTGATGTCGCCTTGGAGAAATGCCTGCTTTGCCTGTTTGCCCATTTTTAATCTTCGTACTTGTGATGCTTTCATTCTCTTGCGTGACTGACTGAAAGAGACGTGCTGACACTGTTTCAAGTAACACTGTAAAAACGTCAGATATGTGCACTGCTGTAAGCATTTAGACGCCCTGTGGCGAGCACAGTTGTGTCTGCATGCTTTGCCACGTGCTTATGCATCCACTGGTGCTACTTTTATTTTCTTCAGCCGTTCCGGCCACATTTGGTGCAACCCTACTCCTCCTTCCTAAATTTTAATTCTTTGCTTTTTCTCAACACCCACCAAAACATAGAACCCTTTAGAATTAGGGAGGAAAGAACGAAAACAGCACCAGAGAGGGGAAAAAAGAGACTGTGCTCGAAAGGACGTTTGCACGGAATACCTGAATTTTAGTAAAGGGTCTGTCTAGGTGCCGTAAGAAGGCCTTCTAGGTATAGTGGTTCTGTCCAGCAAATCATGAGGAATTCCCTATTGTAATCCTCCTCTGTGAAGCTGTCAGCGCTCTCTCTCTCTCTCTCTCTCTCTCTTTCTCTCTCTCTCTCCCTCTCTCTCTCTCTCTCTCTGCCTCTATATATACACACATATAATTTCTTGTATGTTTATATTTCTCTCTATATATAAAATATCACTTATATATTTATATCTATGTAATTACATTGTCATTTAGCAGCGCATGGGATGAAAATCAAGGTGGTCTTCTCGCTATGCAAATGCATGCAACTGAGTTGTATCTCCGCCTCAGTTTTTCCTTTCGCCGTTAGGGGACTTCGCGAGTTACCAGGAGCCTGAATGCCAGCCCTGACTTTGTTTGTACTCCAGCCGCTAAAGCAATCGCTTTGGGATATGGACTTTTTTTAAGACTTTGTGAGTGAGAAGTTATCTCTTTTAGTGCCTTATTTTATGTCCCTGAATTTAATAGTGCCAATTCCACGGCCGCTGAGTTTACCTGCTTTATTTGCTCTAAAGAGAAAGTTCAGCAGAATTTCAAAAGGGACTGGAGAATTGCATGTCAAGCAATGTCTGCCCCGTATCAATTTTTCACAGCCCTGGGAAAAGAGAATTGAAACAAAATTTCCCATTATGTAAAAACAGTTATTAAGGAGATGCAACTGAATTTCAGATGATTGGCAAAGGAACGGGATCCAGCCTTAAAGGGAGTTGGGGGCGCGGTGAGAGGATTTATGTGGCCTCTCCTCCATCCTCTCGTCAGGATTCTGCGCTACGCTTTGCAGGCTATCACAAAGCACTATTTTAAGACCAGTCTGAATTTCTGGAACATTACCATCTGATGTGCTTATGTCAACGCATGAACACCAACAGATGTTTACATTATAATGTTAAATGTACCAGCTGTTCTCATGTCAGAGGAGGCAGCTATGCATTTTATTTAGAAGTAAAACAAAGCTTTAAACCTCTTTGCTCAGAAACATCAATGTGAATGCAACGCGCCTTCCTTTCCTCCCTCCTTTGCTCCCTTTCTTCCTTCTTCATTTATTTTCTCCTCTGGATAAAATCAAAGTTTCCTGGAATGATATTGTCCATTACTAACTGTGTCACAGAAGCCCAGTAGCTGAGAGCATCGGCCACGTCAACCAGTGGCGTGGTTGTATAGTGCCTAAGACACAACAGAGTTTGAAGTCCCCGCCCCCCCCGGGTTCAGCGTGAGGTTTTAAGTTTCCATCCGCACCTGTGTAAGCTGGTCATCTCCCTCAGGCTGTTACTAGGAATCCTGTAGCTGGCACTATGTGGGCAGAACAGGTTCTCAAGCCTTTTCCTTCCTGTTTTGGAACAAAGAACAGAAAGTCCAGGACCTCTTCTCCTAAATTGCTTAGTTCTATATTCTGTATTCAAATAACAGCAAAGAAGGTTTGATTCTGTATGTCTAGGTCTGCACCAAAGGGAGCTCACTTGGCAAAGGCGGAGATGCTGGCCTGAGGTCTTCCCTGGTTGCAGCCAGTGTGCAGATCCACGGGGCTTCCGAGGGCTTCCGCACCTGAGCGGAGTCCAGCCTTCAAAGGACGCTCAGCTTTTAACTGAGAAGTGTTTCTTCTGTTTCCTTATTTCCTCCAGAGGGTTAGACAAAAATACTAGTGCTCGGGCCTGAAGTGGGAAACTCATTATATCATCATTCCGGGAACAGCCGCTAGCTATATCTGCGCCCTTGAGCCCATCCAGGGGAAGAAAAGTCAGAATGCCACTCAATTCTCAAGTATGTTTATGAAGAACGTGCTACCAAATGAGGAAGGAATAACAAAGGACCATCAATGGGTCGGACAAGATAGTCTTTGTTTACTATTATTGAGATAGGGGAGAAGAAATAAAGATAATTACAAAGCAGAAAGAATTTGTAATTTTGAAAATTATACTTTTAAGAAAACTGCAGCTTCAGGACAAAGTCACAGTCAGCCAAGGTTATAATTCTCTTTTCTCCTTCCAGGAAATTCATTCCAAAAAAATTGTCCTAAGAGTCTAAGAGATACAACAAACTGGGCCGTTGCTTTGCTTTTCACCTGCCAATTGAGCCGGCCTTTTTCCTCTGATACTGCAGGTTTGCAGATTCAAAAGACTTCTCCTAGCAAGGAATCAGCATTATTGACCAGGTTCTGTCTCTAGACTTCAAACACATGCACATGGTTTGCACCTGGCCTACTTCAGTAACTCTGGGAACACGCTCTTGGATCGCTTTCCTGAGCACAGCCCCAAGATCAAAGAAATACTCCCAGCACCAGACAGTAACACGACTTCTGACTCTATGTCTTAGACATCCATGGCTTTTGCTATTCTAGGGCAGTTCTTGGGTAAAACCCTTTTCTCAATATCTACTTGCTGCCCAATAAATCTGTATATGTCTCTCATTATGAGTCTGGCAGTTCCTTTTCATGAAGTATGAAGAACCTTGAAAAACCTTCCCTGTGAACATGTGCAAGTTGTGTTCTCAGGATCCTCTTTGTGGGGAGCTCCTTAGGCCATTTTAAATGATTACATGAAATGCTTCCATAAAAGGAGAAATAACTGTGGACTTATAGTCATTTTCTGGATACAATTAATTTGTTTTTAGTTTTCTTAGTACTTTCCCTTAAGTGTGTACTACATAATTACATTATATTGTGCATACATGTGTAGTTTTACACAATAGTTGGTCTTCCACACCTGTGAGTTCCATATACTGGGATTCAGTTAACCTCAGACTAAAAGTATTCAAAAATACTTATAGACCTTTTGTCTTAATTTCTTCAGGAATATAATATAACAAATATCTACATAGAATTTACATTCTATGGGGTATTATGAATAATCTAGAACTGATTTACATAAAAGGATGTATGTAGATACATGTAAATACTACACAATTTTGTAAAAAAACTTAAACATCCACAGGCTTTGATAGTCTAGAGGAGTTCTTCAGTGAATCTTCAGCGGATACCAAGGGATACACCCACGCGCACTCACATGTGTACACATATACCAATATCGATAGAATAGTGTCACACTTATGTTGGATAAGTATAGGAGCAGGTTCTGAAAAATCAGTTTTTCCGATTTTTTTGTAGTGTAAGTGATACAGGGGAAATAATGTAATTCCTGACCTGCTAGATATCAGACAAGAGCTCATGTTGCTGGAATGTAAGGAACGAATTTTAAGGAACAGTACAGGCTAAGAGTAAGAAAAATTTATTGAGAGTTAGCTCCTGAGAGATAGATACATCCAGGAAAGTACGTTGCCTTGGACCCCACTTCATAGAAGAAGTTTTGCAGAGCAAAATCACGAGATGGGTAGAATATGGGTCAAAAGTATGAGCATCCAATAGCATTACAGAATAACCACTTGGGTAATCCAGTAAGGTGCGGCTTATGTAACAAGCGTACAAGCAAGGCACAAAGAGCCTGTTAAAATGGGCTGCGTCAGGAGCTCCCTGGGTGAGATGTCCATGTCACCTGGATTGGACCAGGTGATGCCAGTTGTAGAATAGCCTTTCTTTTACTGCCTACCCCCTGGGGATCCAGGTAGGACTACTTACTCTGTCTTCTTCTTGAGGTGAGGTCATCAGTAGTTCCACCTCCCGCCACAGTGGCAATGTGTTCTCATCCGCTGCTCTGACTCCCCTGAGGGAGTGGTACTGTCCAACTACCTACAGGATTTCTATCTAATTTAGCTGCCTAAAATAAAAGCACATTGAAGTGTACTTACATGCACTCAGATTGCCATCACATCATATCATAATGTAGTCTTGCAGGCCATTATCCTACGAGTTGTCCACGTTTGGCAAGCACATTGTCATGTCACACATTACTATATATGGTGATGTATCATACATACATACATCTGATCGATTACATGATACGTGTGTGTGTGTGTGTGTTCTGTAACTTGCCCATGTAGAATGTGAATCTCATGAGACCAGGTAATGTTCATTCTGTTTAAATGCAGCCGTGTATCTCTGGTGCTTAGGTCAGTATCTCTAAGCATTGTCTAAATTTGATGAATGAATACATGAATGAATAGGATTGGCATGCCAAAAGGTTGATAAGCAAAACAGTAATGAAACACATGACTCTATAAAAGTCAAGTGGATATGAACAGTACTGAAATCTATAGTAAGGTGTAAGATATTAAAGAGACCTAGAAAGGCACTGGCTTTGTAATTACATCCTTACTGGTTTATATTTTATTGTCTTGCCAGAATTTTTGAGGTTTATGTTGAAAATCCTGTGGATTCATGGTAGCTGTTTCCCTCCACTCCTCTGATCTTTGTAGGCAAAGGCAAAACTCTAAAACCTGAGTCGACGTAGGTCCTTCCCTTCCTGCCTACAGCCATTGGTGCAGAGCCCAGTGGACAGTAAAGAGGCTTGTTACGCTTGGCCTTGCGACAAGAGAATTACGAAGTGGTATTCCGGATGCCACAGTCCTTCTCCACATCTTCTGAGATTTAATTACTTATAGCAAAGTGTGTTACCAAAATGGCCAGTGTTTCCTGCTAAATTTGTAAATAATTGGTTTTATGTAGCCTGCAGTCAATGACCACTGGTTAAGAAAGAAAGAAAAGACAGGATTTGAAGTTTCTGTGGTGTCAATCCTTTTGCTTCTTTCAGCTACAGTTAAAGCAAGATGATACCAGTAACTGCAGGAGCACTTCGTTTTGAGGAAGTTTACCTTGGTGTGTAAATGTGGTTGTGATAGTTGATCTTATCAACTTGACCAACTTGGGAGCATGTAGGGAGCAGTAAAGAACACAGCTGGGTGTGTCCAGAGGGGCCACAGAGGCACAGACAGAGGATCTGCGTCTGGTCCCTGGCCTCCTGGTGCTGTTGTACTGTTTGGCTTCTTAGTCACCAAGAACTAAGCAATTTTCATCTACCACACACAGCTATCATGTTTCTGTCTTGAAACCCACTGACCTTGGACTGAATCTTCTGAAAACGTGAGGCAAATAAGCCTTTAAATCATGGGTGTCAGACACTGTAGCCAAATGACAAAAAGTTGACTTATACACTGGGAATATGCGTGCCTTTCCCAAAGCACTGCCTGCTAGTCCTTGAATATTTATTGCATTTTCAGTAGCCTTCAAGCTCTCCCACTGTAAGGAAACACACAACATGGAAAGCAATGTGATAAATTCTGCTCAGTGGGGTTGCCCAGGGTGAACTGATAATTGGGAAGAAGAATATAGAGGTTGAAGAACAGATTCGGAGGTCACCAAATGGACCGTAAAAGTTACATATGAAATTTAATATTTAATATGAGTAATTTAAAAAGTAAGGAAGAATAGAGAAATACCCCTGGAAGCTATGCTACATTTCTTGAGCAATGTTACATTATCTTGTCCAAATAAACTCAGAGTACAGTGAAAGCAATTAACATTTTTTTTTGGCAGAAATGGGGATTGAACTCAGGTCCCTGTGCTTGCCAGGGAAGTGCTTATTCTACTGAGCCATCTCCCTAGCCCCTGCAAACAACATTTAAAGGTAAAAAAATCCTTAACTCCACTTCTATCTTTCCTACTTTGTAACTATTTACAGAATTGTTATTTTATATAAAATAATCTTATTTTGTTCTTTTCTATTTTAATGTATGTGGTTGTTGCAGGATCTCATTATGCAGCTGGGACTCACGGTGATCCTCCTGCTTTCAGCCTCTCCAGCTGTGGGATTACAGGCGTGCACCACTAAGCCCATACTCTGGCAGGCTCAGCCCGCCATGGGGGTGGGGCTGGCATGGCATATACTGCCAGGGATCAAACTGCAGTCCCTGTGCTTGCCTAAGCAGGTACTTTAATCCACTGAGGTATCTCACTGGCCCAATAATCCTATTCCTAATACAGCCAGAGATTGCCAGCGCAGTCAGTGACAGAGCAGAGTCTTGGAGATGGGAGCTCTGGAGTCCACTGTCCCCTGTCTCAGTGCAAAGACACTCGGCACACTGCATAACTCTCAGCTCCACTTCTCTTCATTTTCAATGAGCATCATTTCCTTAATTTTTCTGCGTAAAATGATATGAAAATAAACACCGTGGTTTGGATCTTAGGTGACCCCCAACAGTTTCTGTCTCAGAGGCTGTGTCACCTGCTTGACACTGTTGGAAGTAGAAATGTCAAGAACTGGGGAAGTTTGGAATTATTGAGAGCTGAAGCCTGGAAGGGACCTGTGGGTCACTTGTTCTTTGCCTCATTCTTATTTTCTTGGGCAAGAGGTGAGTGTCTGCCCCCCTTTGTTGTCCCATGATGTGGTGCTCACCACAGCTATGAAATTATAATACCAGCTGATCATGGACTGATAAGCCCAAGTCTGTGAGGCAAAAATAAACCTTTTCTCTTTGTACAGTGATCATGCCAGGTATTTGGTACAATGACATGAACCTAAATTAAAAAAAATCCAGTATCATAGGGACTGGCACTCGATCCCCCCAGCATTCCTTGCCAGCCCCACCTCCAGGGCGCACTGAGACGGCGATTGAGACTGGGCAGGGTGGCCTGCGCCTGTAATTCCAGCACTTGGCAGGCTGAAAACAGGAGGATCGCTTTGAGTCTGATCTGTGCAGTCAGACCCTGTAGACCCGGTACTAAATACAATGAAAAAATGCAGTATCAGGAACTTCCTGAGTGCAACCAGGGTTATAGAACATTATTATTCTAACTGAGATGCCATAAACATAAGAAAAAATGAATAACTTCATGTACTGTCAATGCCCTGAATAAAATTCAAAATAAGCTCTGTATCAGTGGTATATAAATAGAAACTGCTCGAGGGGATAAAGGGACATTAATATGTTGAATAGCTAGCTGGATCCAGATGGTGTCTTGGTTCATTTCTAAATCATTTCAGTATTTTTACTTGAGCTTATTGTGAAAATTAAGTTCATAAGTAGTAAACTAAAAGATCAAGTTGGTGTTTCCTTTTACACTCTACTGCATGGACTGGGCCTTCGCCACTCTTCAGTGAAGCAGGATCCTCAGAAGTGTCAGCAAGGACAGTGCCGCACTTCCCTTGCCACTCCATTCTCACCAGCAGCAGTGTGCCTCTGTCTATGGGGTTCGTGGGATGCGGCATTATCACATAGTGGGATTTAACTAGGGATGCTCGTGGAGGATTCTCCAAACCAAGCTTACCGGGCACCTGAGCACTTCACAGCTCTGTGGTCTTGACTAGTGAGGAGGTTGTGGGCTGTTGCCACGCACGCCGAGCAGAAGGTCCCACCGTGAGCTTCTTAGCACGGCAAGCCCCAGTGCCCCAGCCCACTGTGGCCCTCACTCACATGGCACTGTGAGCTGCTCCCTGAGTGACGCTGGGAATCGGGTAGTTCTAGCAACATTTTTATAGTTCTTCTGCCTCTAGCACTTCTAAGGATATCCGTAGTCTCTGGGCAAGCTTTACTGCAGTCAGAGCTCTTCCTCACACGGAGCTGTAAGTGGGAGGAACAGCTTGACAGGCGGCCAGCTTGCCGGAAGAAGGGAGGATTTGTTTTAACACACACAGCAAATAGCATTGTCTACAGGGCAAGCAGGTAGCCCAAGTGGCAACACTGTTTTCAAAAAACGAGTTTGTATAAGTTATAAATATTTGGATAAGAATCTGTCTTTGTCAATGATGTCAGGTATAGTTTTTATGAAGTTAAAAATAATACTCCAATAAATGTAGTGTCCATAGTTTCAAAATTTGTGATTCATTAACAAGGGAACCAGCTGGGTGGTAAAACTGGTTCAAAGAAGATGGGGATACCTCAGTGCGGAAGTGCCTGCCTGGCAAGTACAAGGTCCTGCGTCCAATCAGCAGTACAAAGAACAACAACAATAACAACAACAGCAACATGTTCAAGGAGCACCTGAGGAACAGAGATGCAGAGTCTGGAAAGCATGCTCTATTTTTCTTTTTTTCAGAAGTGGGGATTGAACTCAGGCTCTGCGCTTGCCAGGGAAGCGTTTATTCTACCGAGCCATCTCCCCGGCCCCTAATGTATTTGTTTAGTTTTGGTATCACGACAGGCAAAAAAAAGTTTATATTTTATGAGACAATAAACAATGACTTTTGAAGTTAGAAGGTATTTTTACTTCTGCAGGATCATCGGCAAGTTAATGTGTATTTAATGGTCCTAATCAATAGTAAAGATAATATCAAGAAAATATAAACTTGGTAATGAAATAAACCCATAGATATTTAAATAATCATCAAGAGGATTAAATTAAATATTGGATGGGCCTTTTAAATAATGA
This sequence comes from Octodon degus, assembly GCF_000260255.1. Taxonomy (NCBI): domain Eukaryota; kingdom Metazoa; phylum Chordata; class Mammalia; order Rodentia; family Octodontidae; genus Octodon; species Octodon degus. Next base: position 5,485,216 of record NW_004524590.1, on the reverse strand, counting down.
TTCTCGGGCTGGAGAGATGGCTCAGTGGTCTGGAGCACCTACTTAGAACAAGCTTAGCAAAAGCATCAGGGACCGCGGTTCAGTCCCCCAGCGCCACATGCCAGCCGGCCCTGCCCCCTGGTGGGCTGA
>NW_004524590.1:5472432-5484987 GCF_000260255.1 Octodon degus | reverse complement strand
AAATAAATAATTTTAAAAAACTATCTGACTTTAATAATGATTCTCTATGACTCTGAAAAAATATCCCTTGTCCCATTGTCATTTCGAGTTGCACATAATTTCTTCTAAGATAGAAATACATCATCTATTTTTGTTAAAATACACACTGGCTGTGTTTGACTTTTTTTTCAAATTTAGATTAGTTGAAATGTAAAAGATATAGTTTTTGTTTCAGTTCAAAATTACAAAAATAACTAAGAAAGTAGATAAAGTTTCTGCTGTTTTTTTTTAAGAATATAACATAGTGATAAAAAAAACTTTAGAAACTACCAAATTGCATGAAAGAAAGTAATAGGAATTCAACAGTGGTGCCGTATTGCATGATGTAACATTCAAATTAGTTGAATATAACATATTCAAGTATAACAGACATAAAACTGCAGAATTGGTTTTAAAAAAAGCTATAAGAAATTAAAAAGAAAACGAATAAGAATAAAAAGAAAAAAAGATTTCAAGCAGTAAGTGCTCCGTGTTGCTACTCATGGTGACCTGATAGATCGGAGCCTCTGTGTGAACTCCAGGTTTGGAAAGGAATCCAGTCAGGAGGAGTTATTTTAGGGTCGGGGGGCTCAGTGTTCCCGGGTCATTTTATCTTCCCAGAGGGCCCAAAATCCAGAATTTTGTGTTGAATATATTGTCTTTCACATTAATGCAAAGTAAAGTCAAAAAGTTAAAAACACTGCAGAGTGCAGCCATTTCAGACTGCACCTAATTAGGGGTTTCCCAACTTGCAGCATCTTTCCTCAGTCACCTAAACTAGATTCGGTGGAGAAATTTGAATTTGTCAGGTGCTTTAGTATACAATGTATGACAGAAAACTCCAGTGCACCTGGACTGTGTAAGTTTGGATCTTTGGCTATGGAGTGCTTAAGTGTCATCCACAAGGAGAATCTACCACTCATTGTCTGTGTGCCTCTTGGTTCAGCCTTCTATCCATCCACTATCAGCAAATGCCAGCTGAGAGCAGGCGACGTGCTTTGTGCTGTTTTAACATCATGAAGGTGAATATGCTTTTGTCTCACTCTTAGTATCTGCACTCAGATTTTCCTGCAGCCAACTTTTTATATCTAGGTGGTACCTCAGTATATGACAGACTGCCTCCCTACTTCAGACTATTTCAAAATTGCACTTTTTTTTTTTCTGGATTTAGGACAGGGCTTACAGGGTCTCACTAGGTAGATCAGACTTATAGTGTTGCTCCTATTTTCAGCTTCCCAAGTGCTGCGATTACAGGCATGCACCACCATGTCCAGTCTCAATCGCCATCTCAGCGTGCCCCAGGGATGGGGCCGGCGCTGCATGCTGGGTATTGAACCCCAGTTGCTGTGCTCTGCCTGAGCAGATACTTTAGTCTGCTGAACTATCAGACCAGGCCACTCAAAATTATTCTTTGTAGAGCAATTTAGAAACATCCTCTCACTGTTAACTACAAGAAACATCTTCACTGACTTTTGGGAGGTGAGACAACAGAGGGGTCCTTTTAGGAGGTGGGATCTGGCCAGAAGAGGCAGGTCACTGGGGAAGTGGCCCAGGACAGGGTGCTTCCCCCCTCTGTCCCTCCTCCCTTCACTGTCTGCTTCCTGGGTGCCACAACATAAGCCACTTCCCTCTGCCAGGCCCTACCACCAGGTACTTCTTACCTTGGAGACAAGCATTTATAGACTGAAATGTCTGAAAGACTGTGAGCCAAAATCGGTCTTTGTTCTTGAAGTTTCAGGTATCACCCATAGTCTCTCCATACTAAATAGAATGACTCAAACAGATTTTGCTACCAGAGAAATTGAGTAATAGTTGTGACTGTACCTCACCATGTGAGTCAGAAGCTGCAGGAGCTGGTTCATGGGGGGCCTGTGTAAATGCTTCCTGGAAAATACCTCAAATGTTGTAAGCCAACCTTGGTAAGATATTTTGGTAGGAACCCAGAAGATGAGAATGCAGATGAAAATGCAGACGAGGCTCCAGAGACTTGGGTAGAGGACAAAGACTCCAGTGGTCACTGCATTGAGTCCATGTATGTTGTGCACTGGCAGAAAAATTTGTCTACATTTTATTTATGTCCTGAGACTTCCCAGGAAATAGATTAAGGGCACTGGGATGGTGATATAATTAATTTGCTAGAGGAAATTTCAAGTCATCCCAAAATCTGGGCTGTAGCTTGCTAATTTTACCAATATCTTCTATGGGAATCAGGAACAAGGTCTGCTTACATTTTTAGTTTTGCCACAAAGGAAGATCCTGCAAAACTGGGGCCTATAAAGTTGGGACTTGTACTTTTTTTTTTTTTTTTTTGGCCAGAGAGAGCTTGCTGCTGAAAAGTTTAACATTAAAAAAAGAACAACTTTGCATCAGATCAATAGGAAAGATAAACTGAGGGTATCTCAGAAATCCTCATGACCCCACCCACTGGAGATTTAAATGTGCAAAGCTGTAAAGATTTGCTTTGAGAAGAGAGCCCCAGACATGCTCTTTGGGAACAATAACTGCCTAAAAAATTGGTTCCCCAAAATTCATTTTAAGGTACTCACTCATCCAGGCACTCAGAGGCATCTGCCACTGTGGTACAAGAGGAGGTGGCTACTACTTGAGTGAATAGCACACATTGGAATTGTCTAAAAAGTAACACATTGGTGCTGGTTTTATGACCGTGCATAATGCAGGAGTTACAGGGTCAGAAAGGCTTTCATCCCAATTTCAGAAGCAGGCCCAGGAGGCTGGGCAGTGTGCTCCTGAGAGGAGAGTATATGGAGCTGTAAGAGTGGGGCCCAAAGTACAGTAGACACAATAGGCAATTGGAGAAGCTCAGAACAGGAAACATCTTCCTGAGTAAATCCACAGGCAGTGAGCAAAACCACCCTAAGAGAGAAGCCATGAGAACTGTAACTGGTAATATAGTAGGGACAGGGCCACCCCAGCCTTTTGGGGCTCACAGCTCACTATGTTCCCTGGTGCTGCGCAATGACCTTCAGGATTTGATGTTTGCCCTGCTGGGTTTCAGTCTTACTTTGGTCCTATTTCTTTCTGTCCTCCTATCCTTCCCTTTTGGAATGGGAATATTCACCCTATCCCTTTGTCAGGAGCACTCAATTTTCTTTTTGATTTTTACAGGTGCTCATAGCTAAGAGTTTACTTAGACTATCAGAGGAGACTCTGGGCTTGGACTTTTCAACCCTGCTAGAACTGTTCACTCACTGGTGACTTTTAGAGATGGACCAAATGCACCCTTCATATAGAAATGCACATAAATCATTTGGGAGCATAAGTTGGAAGGCTATGGTCTACACTGACCGTGTCCCCCAGGGGTCTCTTACACCCATAAGCAGGGCTTTTCAAAGGTAACTTAATCATGAGAGGGCCATAGCTGACTCACTATGGGCAGGTGGATTTGGTCAGAAGAGCTGGGTCTGAGGGGCATGACCTGGAAGGCGGTCTCCCTTTCTGGCTGTTTCCTTCACGCTCTGCTGCCTGCCTGCTATGAAGTAAAATTTCTTTTCCAAAGTCCTTCTACTGTGTCATTTCTGTGTCTAATCTGACCTAGCAAGGACTCTAACTTCTGAAACTGAGCTAAAATAAATTTTTCCCTTTCTACATTGCAGATAATAAATATGCAGTCCTAGCGCCAAGGAAAGCAACTAAGGAGGCCTATTGTCTCTATTTAACAGACTTTCTTCTCTAAAACTCAGCGTGAGGGTCACCAACACATACTTCATCTCCTCATCTCCATCATCTGAACTGTCATATGTTTGGCATGAGCATCACTAAGACTGCCTCTGTGCGCCTTTTTCTCTCTGCTTTAATTCAGGATCTTGTTTCATATCAGTTATAACATTTAAGGTACTTTTGACCACACAGAGCAGAGCAGAATGTACAATGACATAATCACCAAGACATTTATTATCTTGTTAAGAAAAGGCTGTATGTTTGCACATCTCACATTTATTAAACTCCTTACATCACCACTGCCAAGTTCCTTCCCATTTTTCTCCGTTTTCCTCAAACTTCACCTTTCTAATTGCCAGATGTATGTAGAAGACCTAAACTTTCAATAGAAAGAGCGTAGCATCCATTAGCAGAAGAGCTTCCTCTCAATTCACAGCATTTTGACTAATATTGTTTAAAATTCTTTGTCCAGAATCATATATTGTGTCTCTATCTAAAGCTATCACCCCAAGTGAAATTTAAGTCTCCAGAGTGGTTTATAATATTTATAATGTAACTTTCTTCTGAGACCCTACTGCTTTGAGTCTCATTTTTGTTAGTACCTAAGTTAGATAGGAGCAGCAGTCCTGGCTTTTTTGCATGCATATAGTTAGAAAAATAGTGAACACCGAGGGTACACAATGCTGTTCTTAGAATTTATAACTCACTCAACCCTTATAACAAGTATATTTGGTGAAGTGTATTTTTAACTCCATCTCATAGAAGTGAAGCCTAAAGCATCATAGGTTTAGGATTTTGCCTGAGATTATAGTATTTCTACACAAGCTGTCCGATTCTAGATTTCTGATTTTATTCACATCTATTCTATGAAACATAGGTTTTACTCAAATGAAAGAAGGGTAAATGGAGGATCCTATAGGCCTGCTTTGAAAATGATCATAAAATGATCATAAACTGGGTGGTTTACAAGCAACAGAAATTTACTGGTCTTAGCAGTGGTGCCGAGAAGTCAGAGAGGAAAGCCAACTCAGTGTCCAGCCCGCTCCTGCTCTCTGGGTCGTAGAGGACGCATGCTGGCCGAGCCCCCTCATGTTGGCAGGATGAAGGGGCTCTCCGGGCTCTTGTTATGAAAGCGCTAGTTGCATTCACCAAGGCAAAGCTCTGTTGGTCTAGTCAGCGCCCAGAGCCCCACCCGCCTCTCCACACCTGGGCCTTGGCGGACTTTCAGCACAGCACTCTGGGTGGGAGGCTCGGAGCAGGGCAGCTGCGTTTCCCCCGTTCCCATCACCTAGCAATCTGCTTCTGATTTCCGGTCTTGCTCCTCTTCTCATCTCTCCCTCCTCAGTGCTGCCAGGCTGGTAAAATATATCTGATCACGTTCTCCTTGGGCTGCAAATATTTTGATGATTTTAGCAGCAACCCCACACCCCACCCTCTGTGTTTGGAAGCGCAGGTTCATCCCCTCAGTGCGACTCCACCCTTTCATGTTGTCTAATGAATTGCAGTTTACAGGTCACAGCATATTTTTTTCTTTTCTTTCCATAATTTTATTGATAAACAAATAGCAATGAGACAGTTTCAAATCAAATTGGTAGGACAGTTTCAATAATGAACACATTGCATACATTCCTCCCAGTGGTTAATTGCTGTACAAGATGCGGACATGACATCCCATCTACAAACACCATGAGAACAAATCACTCTATTCATTAAGAAAATGTAACTATATATCTGTCCTAACCACTTTGAACACAGATACAAAATGGACATTCATCTGTATCCCCTTTTTTTGTTAAGTTCCGTTATTTGACTATTATAGGTGTGTTAACTCAGCAAAATAATCTAAAAGAGCACAGCATATTTTTTTCTTTTCTTTCTTTTTCTTTTTTTTTTCAGAACTGGGGATTGAACTCAGGCCCTTGAGTTTCTCATTATTTTCTACTGAGCCATCTCCCCGGCCCAGCATATTTTCTGAGACTCCCTTGAATGTCACATGTTTTCTTCTTTTGATTGTTTGGGGGCAGGAATGTCTTCAGAAGCTTCTTACGGAGCCTTATTCCACTTGTAGGTTTTCTTTCTGACATCGTTCTGAGCAGGAGGAGTGTCGCTGCCGCTCCTCTAGTATCACACGCCCAGGACGCGTTTCCCTTGGCTTCCAGCCATGCTCTCCTCCAAGGTATCTGAGCCTCTTCAGGACTGTCTCTCTGTGTTAGTCATCCCTACAGCAGTGCTTTTGGGCATAAACACTTTCTGTACCCTTTTAATCAGTGAGTAGATATATAGCACCAACGTCAAGGATATCAGAAAATAATGAGAAAAAAGACACTGAAACTTATGTTATCAGGGATACTGTACTAAGCTGGGAGGAGGAACCTTTTAGAGCTTTCATTAACACAACCTGCTGTGGCACATGTGCCAATGGATCTGTTACCACCAGTCACACCGTGACTCTAAGTTGCCTTACGATCTGTTCTCATCACAGCTAAGTGTGAGCTCTTAATTGAACCTCTTATATATTCTTTTTGGTTGGCAAGCTGTACGCATTTGGTGAAATGTAACAATCTTCTTAGAATGAGAAAATGGAAAGACAGGATTATTTTTCATTTTATGTAATGAGCCTTAATTAGCTGCAAATCGCATGAGGAGCTTGAGACAGGAAAATTTATAAACAAAATGCAGAGACATTATCGTTGTACTCCATTTTGTACGGGGCCAGAGAAAAAAGAAAATAAATAAGAGCAGTAGAATGGGAAGATTTTGGTCAGTAACAAACACAATGTCCAGGGATGCAGGAAATGGATCTGCAACCCACTGGGGTGACAGGGAAGGAAGCTTACCAGAGAAGTGCTGTGTGACAACTTATAGACAATAGAAATTTATTATTTTGCAGTTCTGGAGACTGTAAAGTCCACGACTGGGACACTGGCACCTGATGAAGGCCTCTTGTTCCGCTGCTGTCCCATGATTCACTGAGCTGTATCCCCAGCTCAGTGAGACCAGTTCTCTTATGTTGCTTCAACAGGATTCTGACACGTGATCCTCCTTTCAGTCTTCCCCAGGGCTGGGATGACAGGCACGTACTACTTCACCGAGCTGAACTCAGTTTTAAACCAACCTCTCTTGCAGTATCACTCACCAAGTCAGAATTGTCATACCTAATAACATCTTAAGGGTTCCAATTGCTCACACTGTTTTATTGTGCATTACATTTCCCACACATGAACTTTGAGGGACACATCTAAACAAGAGTAAAAGTATATTATTTGATAATATTGTATCGTGAGTAAATTCTGTATTGGACCTTGTATTGCATATTGGATGTACTTACTAGTATAGAACTATAGACTTATACAGGCTACATATAATCTACATCTTGCTAGGATCTCTGATAGATAGAATGATATATCAGATAGATAGGTAGATAGATAGATAGATAGATAGATAGATAGATAGATAGATAGATAGGCAGACAGAGATTTTAATTATTTTAAACAGCCCAAAATTCAGATTCAAAAGATAATATTTTAAAAAAACTCCTCTGGTTAGCGAAGTCACATTTTCAAAATCAGTTCTCAACTTTCAGAAAACACTTCAATGACCCTGTAACTAAAGCTCCAGCAATTTTGTTCATGAACTTTTAAGACAAATTAGAAAACCAAATTGCACATAAGAGATGACAAGATGCAACTACTAGAAACAAGAAGAAAGAAGTTAGTGGAGGAATGTAATAAGAGGTAAGAAATCATACTCTTGGTACAGAGCGCAGAAATGTAGGGGGTGCTTGGTCTTCGGGAAGGCACTCACATCAACTGAAGTTTGCAGTGCTTTGCTAAGGAGGAACGAGCCCCTTGCAGCAGCCGTGGGGCTCTCGCATGCTAAGCCCTGAGGAATGCAAAGATAGGCAGCTAGCAAGCATAGCTCACCTGCCGTCTGCATGCTGTTACTCTAAAACATAGCTGACAGTGGAATCCTTGGCTCCATAGAGGAGAACCTTACACATGTCACATATCTATGTCTCGTGCACAGATGGTCCTAAGTCTTTTTAGCCCAAATTTCCTTTTCATTCATTTTCCATTCTCCTCCAAATCTGAACTTCTCTGTGTGAGCTGGGATGAATTTCTCCACAGAAAGGCTGTGGTGCAGAAGCCAAGGGCTGTTCTTTCCTTTTAGGGCTACACATCACAGCTACTATGTGTCATTGACCATGTGACCATTCAATCATGTGTCTTTCACTTGCTGCAAAGGAATCTTCAGAGTATGCCTAAGTAGCTGACCCTAATCTCCTAAAAATCTCATTTCTGTGGAAAGACACTAACTGAGGGGCACAGCTACTGGTTTCTCTTCATGTCATCTAATATAAAAAAGGTCCTGTGAGTAAGCAGACACACACAAGAGTAGTATATATCTAAGATCAATTCCTATCAAAAATATCGGACAGACCTATGACAAATACAAGTCTAAGAGCTATTTAAAACCAGCCCTACAGAGATGTGTGCCTACATAATTTAGGGCACAGGTGCAGATTCGAGTTGTGGTTCAGTTCCTTTTCTATTTAGTAACATTTTAAAGCCTACACTCAGAAGCTATCAGCCATACTCTTCAGCTTCTTCACCAGTTCTTTGTCTCTGCAATTCACAGTTGCTTAAGCTTCTCCTCATATTCCTGCCGCTCCCACTGAACGACTGTGGCCGAAATGAAAAAAATGAGTTTTAAAAAACACAGTAACAAAAGAACAGCACAGCTCCAAACACATATGTGAACTTTAGTAATACAACTTCTGCTCAAACTAAAATTTCTGAATGTTTAAGACTTTGTTTTACCAAGAAAGCTTGGGACAGTTCCAAAGTTCCTGTCAGACCATATTATTATTATTATCATTATTTTTTTTCTTAAAATTTCATGGTGAATAAAAGCAATGTTTAATATTTGATGAATTCATTTAGAGATACCTCCTCCTGTGAAAGTGCTGGATAAATCAGATACAGTAATAGCAGTAGTGGTGGGCACAGAAGTTAGCCCTTATCTATACCTGAAAATTTTAAGTACTGTCAGTGTACATATTTTTATCAATGTGCAATTTTTAAAACTCTTCCAGCTGTACACAATATAAAAGCAGTGAAAAAATCTGATTTTTTAAATTTTTAAGCAACAAATATTCCCCTATATGAAATGACCCTTTCCAGGTACTGTGAATGTCTGCATGAATAGAAAACAAACACATTTTGTTTTCGAATAGGCAACTACAAGAGGAAGGCTAAATAGATATTGATTAGCCGATAGATTTTTTTCTGGCATAGTACATATTTAGAATGAAAAGAAATAAAATGAGACTGTTAGTTTCTTTATTGTGTCCAACAACCTATGGATAAATATCCACCTCTTGGGAAATCATTTTCTTCTGTAATAGGGCTGTTCTGGCAAAACTTGTGTGGTACTTAATTTCTTCTTGTTACTCCTATTCAACCCTGCCTTAATCTGGGCTGCTTATTCTCTTAAATACTCTTCTTGGTCTTTTGATGACCACCCCTTAGACTTTATTTTTGCTTGGCCTGGCTTCCTCTACATAATTCTTTTAATCAGGAGCACCATCTCCTTTAGCCCTGATAGCAAATGATGCCATTTTCAGAATAGTACAGAAAATGAAAGTGGCTAGAATCCAGTTGAAATTGCTTTGTGAGGGTCTTTCAGGGGGATGGAGGGGTGGGGAGGATGCTTTGTGATGTGCTGTAATAAAGATCAGAGGCTGCTTGCTGCCAGAATGGCATCATTCCTACCCTGGGAAAGGTTTGTTTTAGAATGGGATTGTAGAATTTATATCTATTAAAATCTCAGGGAATGGGCTGGTGAGATAGCTCAGTGGTCTGAAGTGTCTGCTTAGCAAGCTTAGGCAAGTGCAGGGGCCGTGGGTTGATCCCTGGCACCACATTCTGTGCCAGCCCTGCCCCCATGGTGGGATGAGTGGACCACAAAAAAATCCTTAAAAACTCAGGGAAGGTTTGAAGAGGTTGGGACATGGCACTGGAGCACGTGAACTAGCAGCACACCTCTGAGAGACACCAGACAAATACACCTTTAGATAGGTTGAAGCACAAACAGTGAGTGATTGTTGGGGACAGAGGTCCCCAACTCTGGTATACTTAGGAATCATCTGGTGCTTGCTGAAACATGGGTTTCCAGGCCTTATCCCCAGACACGCTGATTTTGTGCATGATATGTAAGAATCTATGATCTGCAGCTTACAGAACTGAAGGATGTATTCTGCAGGGATCTGTTGCAGTTGTCAATTTTTTGTAGAATATTGGAGAGACATGACACAAACTGTGTAAGGCATGATGGCCTGAGTGAGTGGTGAAACCTAAAGGATAGTGGCCAGGGAGTTTTCGGGCTTCTTTTAGCTTCAGTGAGGGTTGTTCATTGATTCTTCAAATTCTGTCACATCGGGGCTGGTGAGATGGCTCAGTGGTCTAAAGCACCTACTTAGAACAAGCTAAGCTAAGCAAAGCACAGGGACCGCGGTTCAATCCCCCAGCACCACATGCCAGCCAGCCAGCCCGCCCCCTGGTGGGCTGAGCTGGCCACACACACACACTAAATAAATAAATAAATAAATATTTACAAAATATTCTGTCACATCATATGAGAGAGAGAGAGACAGAAACTGAGAGACAGAGACAGAGATAAAGACAGAGACAGAGACAAAGAAAGAATAATGAAGGATTGACCCATAATAAATGTTGGATGAACCCTAATGAGCTGAGATGTACAAAGTCCCAAATTGTCCACCCTCTCATGAAAACAATATTAATATTCAGATGTTAGTTTATCAAGTTTTGCCTGACAGTACTAACCATGGGGCAATATTTCAGTGAACACATTCCAGTTGTTCACAGCTTAATATCAAACAAATCAAAATATTGCCAGCTGCAATTAGAACAGATATTTGATCAATTTCTCTGTGGACCCAGCTAGCCAATCCTGTCACCTCCTTGGCCAAATAAGACGGAACATAAAAATTGCAGAAATGTTAAAATTGGCAAGATAAAGTAATATTATGTACTAGTAACTGACTCTGTGTCTAAGCTATCCTATCCGGCTAGTCTATAAGGGAGAAAGGTGTCTTTTTTTTGTTTTTGTTGCTTTTAAGCTTTCATTTCATAAGTATAATGTCCCCTCTAGAAAATAGAAGCTGGAGGGTCTCTGCGGAAAACGCCCACTCACTGTGGGTGGGAGTGCAGACTGGCACAACCACTGTGGAAATGGAGGTTCCTAGGATGACGGGTTGCCTTTGATCCAGCTGTACCCTTTCTTGGAATCTTCACAGAAGAAGTGAGAACATTATACCATAGTTATATATTCATTCCCATGTTATAGCAGCACAGTGTGTAATAGCCGTGTCTTGGAAACAACCCAAAAACCCATTAAAGAATGGCTCGAAAAAGATGTGGGTTTTAGGGCTGGCCAGAAAGCTGAGCGGACTAAAGTGCCTGCTTAGGCAGGTGCAGGGACTGGGGTTCGATCCCCAACGTGCTGTGCTGGTCTCACCCCTGGGATGTGCAGAGACTGTGAATGAGACTGGGCATGGTAATGCGCACCTGTAATCCCAGCACTTGGGAGGCTAAAAACAGGAGGAGCATTATGACTCTGATCTGTGTAGTGAGACCCTGTCGACCTGTACTAAATACATTTTTAAAAATGTTTTTTAATGGAGTATTACCCAAACATAAAGCATAAACAGAGCCATTTCTATAGATAAATAGATGCACCTTAAGACCATACTCTTAAATTAAGTGAAATGGACTCATATATGTTAATATTATATCATTTGTCTAGTGTAAGAAACTGAAAGTATAAATAAGGATCAAAATATAGAAAATTGGGAAATGGGAAGAAAATGTTCAAATGGGAAATGGGTCTGGGGGAAGGAGAAGGTGAAAGGAAGGAAGGGGAAAGAAAAAAAATGAGACTAGATGGAAAAAATGGAAAAAAGCTTTTGTAAATGAAGAAGAGAGCCAAGAGGAAAGAGCCCCCACCACTGTCCCTCTTGCCATTGAAGGAGCCTCGGTGATCTGTGCTGAGGTACACAGGATCAAAAGACCCTATGCACAGTGCCCCCCCGCCAGCCCCATCACAGGGGCAGTGAGCCAGGGCAGAGAGGACTGGCCTCATCCGTAGCCTCCCTATTGCGGTGGGGGCTTTAGTACAGCAGAACTCAGGTGGCTGGCCTATCTCCCACACCACAGGGTAGGCAGCCAGAAGGGGAAGTCCAGTGATGTGGCAACCAGGAACTCCAGAGGAACCCAGGGTAAATCTGCTCCAACAAAGGGAAGCACTTTGCATACAAACTCCTCATTCATAATTGGTTTCATTGTATAACTATGGATTTTGCTCCTATGGTCTAAAGTACAAAACCAATAGTTACCACAGTTTGTCAATTTCTCAATTGTAATTGATGCTATCACTATGGCTAATTTGCTGTTGTAGCTAAGGATATCACACTGTTGCAATGATTTGTTGTCCCTTGTGTAAAAATCCTGGGAAGCTTTGGGGTTATAACCACAGCAAATCCTACCCCAAAGTACTGGGGCCAGAGCCAAACAGAAAACTAACTTCTGCATTCAGTTGATTGGAAAGGTAGGATCTTGAGACAGACATAGACCAAGAGTCTCCTACACACAGAAGACATTTGTAAGAACAGATTTTTTTTTCTTAGAGAGGCCTTGGTAATATTGATATATGTACCTACTACCAAAACACACAAGGAAAATTACAGAAAACAAAATGACTGTTTTAAAAATATAAAATGCTAAGACAATGGGCAAAAATGCAATCCCAGACCTCTACCTCATCCAGAACAAGTCC
>NW_004524590.1:5470753-5471822 GCF_000260255.1 Octodon degus | reverse complement strand
TATAGGAAAGAAGTAGATGTATGAAACACATTCAAAGAAATATACAGGAAATCCAAAATTCCATTGAAAGCTGGCAAAAATCACTTGAACAAAACTGAAGATAGGGGCTGGTGAGATAGCTCAGCAGTGTAGAGCACCTAGATAGGCAAGTTTAGGCAGGCACAGGGGACCAGGGTTCAATCCTTGGCATCTTATGCTGTGCCAGCCCTGCCCTCAGGCAGGCTGAGCCAGCCAAAAAAACAAAATAAAAAAAAAAAAATTAAGTCACTGAAGAGAGATTTTTCAGATCTTGAATAAAAGATTGCAACCAGAAATCATGAAAAGGAAGATCCTTAATAAAAACAAGAAACCAAGAAATAATAATTTTACAGCTGCAAGAAGAGGCAAAGAGAAATATAAGAATTATAGATGTCAACATAAAAACTGAAATGAACAAAAATGATATACAATGACTATTTGCAGAATCAATAGCAGAAAATTTCCCAAACATGGGAAAACAATGAGATGCAATTAAACACAGAAGAACAATAGGGAATAAACAGCAGGAAAATAACATGACAAAGATAAACCAATGCATACGTTACAACCATAAATGTAATGGCCTCAATTCTATCAAAAGAAATAGACTGGCAGAGAGGATCGAGAAAAAAAAGCCAACAATATACTGTATACAACAAACATATTTAAATCAAAAGGAAATTTATAGACTGAAAATCAAAGGATGAAAAACCATACTCTGTACTAGAACCCAGGACAGTGCAGCATTAGCTATTTTGTTTGCAGACAATCTTAACTTCAAAGCAAGAACTATCAAATGAGTTAAAGAAGTTCAATACATACTTGTTAGGGGAAAACTGCAAGAGGAATAGATAACAATCTAAATATGTATTCATCAAATACAAGAGCACCTATCAATATGAGACAAATATTAAGAGATATGAAAAATCAAATAATCAACACAAACTGAGGGAACGTAACATCCCATTGGCATAAAGAGATAGATGAACTAGAAATGTCAGCAAAAATGTAGCAAAACTCAAACCTGTGAACAAATGGACTCAGTAGATTC
>NW_004524590.1:5465634-5469701 GCF_000260255.1 Octodon degus | reverse complement strand
AACAGTTCTCTCAAACTCATTCCTGGAGGCAAGTATTGCCATGATACCAAAACCACAGAAACCACATACACAGACACATACACACAGACACACACACACACATACGCGCGCGCGTGCGCGTGAACTGCCGGCCAGTCTCCCTAATGAATATAGATGCAAAAATCCTCAATAAAATACTATGAAACAGAATGCAGCAAAAAGATAACGTGCCATGACTAAATAGAATTCATTGTGGAAATGCAGCAATATATGTAAATCAATAAATGTAATGCACCATTATCAACAGAAACAAAGACAAAATCACATGATCATCTCAGAAGATACAGAAAAAACTTTGACATGGAAAATCAGAATAGATGGTCTTTACCTCAATCTGATAAAATCCAATGATGACAAACCAAAAGGCAACATCATACTAAATGGGCCAAGTCTGAAAGCTTTCACTCTAAAACCAAGAACAAGACAAGGATGTCCACTGTCACCATTCCTTTTCAATATAGTTTTAGAAACATGAGCCAGAACAATTGAAAAATAGAAAAATATAAAAGGAATGAGGACAACAAAGGAAGAAGTGAAATTATCATCATTTATAGATGATATGATACTCTACATAGAGGACCACAAGAACTCCTCCAAAGACTTTTAGAGTTAATAAGCAAATTTAGTAGTATAGTAGGATACAAAGTAAATGTTAAGAAACGAATAGAGTCATGTGCACAAATGACAAACTCACTGAGAAAGAAATTAAAGAAACCACACCCTTCATAATATTATCCCCCAAGATGAAATACTTAAGAATAATCTATTTTAGCAAATAAAGTTCTATAAATTGAAAACTACAGTATTGTGACAAAAGAGATGAAAGAAGATTTCTAAAAGTGGGAAGATATTCCTTGCTTATAAGTAGAAATAAATATTGTGAAACTTGCCGTACTCCAAAAACTACTATACGTATTTACTGCAATCTTAATCAAAATACCATTAGTACAACTAACAGATGTAGAGAAAACATCCCTAAAATTCATCTGGAACCAGAAGAGAGAAATAGCAAAAATAATTCTGGGCAACAAAATAAAGGCAGGAGGCATGATGATCCCTGACTTGAAATTAAACTACAACGCTACTCTGATAAAATCAGCACAGTACAGGCATAAAGACTGACCTGAGGATCAGTGGAACAGATTAGAAGATGTAGGCACCACAAATCTGTATGGAGGCCACTCTCAGAGAAGGTTCTTTGCCTTTATTTTTTCTTTCTTTTACATTTCTTGATTGTACTCTTTCTAACAGTACAAACTTTATAAGGAAAAAAGGCAAAAAGCTCCAGTCTATTAGAAAACTTCTGCTAAACTGCTCACGATTAGGTGCGCTTAATTATCCTGTGGGGTGTTGTTTTCATGCACAACCTCCTTGGTGACCAGATATATAAACTGGATACACTTTGGCCCCATTAAGGGTGTGATGTGGGGCCAGTGTCAGTCAGGCAAGGAGGTGGGCTCTGTCAGCGCTGAGTGAGTGCCCATGCTGATCACTAGTCACAAGGCCTCCCTGCGGCACGCAAATGGAGGTGCAGGCGTGCTAGGAGCATAGGCGGGACGTGACGAGGCCAGGCTTGCATGTTGTGTCTTCCCATAGATTCAGCAATCCCTCACCTGAAGATGTGAAATCTGAAATTTTTCAAAGCCCTAATTATTTTTAGTGTCAGTAAGACACTATGAGTAGAACATTCCATCCCTCACTTCTCGGGATGGGTTGTCATGGCCAAAATTGAGGCGCACTATGATGTTTTAGAAAATTGCCATTGGGCTATATATTGAAAGCACATGTGAATTATAAATGAATTCTCTACAGACACTGGAGTCTTAGTCCTAATATGTCTCAATATATCATATATAAATGTTCCCAAATATGACAATAGATAAATCTGGAATATTTCTGGTGTTGTGTCTTTTAGGTAATGGATTCTCAACCTTCAATTTAGGTCAACCTCCTTGAGATTCAGTTTTTGTAGCTGTAAAATGGGTATAAAATAACTATAGAATATTGAAATGATTCAGTAGAAGGATTAATTGTTTTGATCATCACCTACAATTACCAGCAAACAATGAATGTTTCAGAGGTATTTAATTTCTTATAGTCTCTTGGTGTGTATATGCAAAAAGAAATGTAATTCTGTGTCTTATCTATAGAGGTGTTTAATAAAGAAATAAAATAAAAGTTTCTGGCTCTGTGTGCTCACATTCTAAAAGGAAATGTACAGCCCATACATAGAGAGCAGAAGCCATAAGCTTATCATAGGATTTGGCATGGAGATGCTTTCTGGTGTAATATTGGTGTACAATAAGAGGATTGTAGAATGATGCCTATGTCAACTAAATGAGACTTTGTCTTGAAGGAAAACATACAAAAGGGCTAGAAACGTAGCTCAGTGCGAATGCATTGGGTTCAATGGGTAATGCTACAATTTTTTTTCTTTTATTTTGTGGAAGGCCCTTCTATGGCATCCATTATTTTTCACTCAATAAAAAATCAATGTGAATATTCTTGCTAATAAATTTTAAGAAGCAAGGGTAGAAGTGGGTTTTAAGAGTCAGAGTAATGCCTAAGTTTCCTCCAAAATCTGTCATGCTTTGCTTTTCTATCAAATGCTCGGGAGATTTTTGATCCCATAAGGCGGTTTTCACACCAAGGGCTCAGTGATCACGCTTTTGGTTGTAGCCTGCTTACAGATTGTTTTGTCCAGGAGAAATGCTTTCTTTCAAGAGGCACACAGGCCTAAAGGAATGAATTGGTATTTTGGCTGCCGTCAGGCACACATGATTGAAGAGTGAGGCGGCAGAGATTCACCAGTACAGATGAGACCGCAGCAGGGCTCTGAGCTCCGGGGCGGCTCTGAATTGGTTCGGAGCTTGCGGCCGCAGCCCTTCCTCATCCTGAGACGTCTGGGTTCGCTAGTTGACCCCACTCCTACAGACTAGTCTCTCTAACTCGTCTTCAATTTCTTCCAACTAGGAATGTTCTATACGGACTCATCTCTTAGTTTTTCTGCAGGGTATGCCTCTGAAGTGTTTTAGTTGGCAAATATATCATCAGAACAGAGCTGCTAAAAAATCTAGTGGTCTCCTCCTATGAATGTTTTCTCAAAATGTGTTTTTTTGTCCCTAGTTGAAGCAACAGTCACCTCAGCTTGCTTTTCCTACCCCCGCCCCAATTTTGCTTTGATGGATGTCAAGGGAACAACTGATTCAGATGAAAGTGTCTTAGTAACCGAAGGCATTTCTTGAGACAGCTTTTCCTTATTTCCAAGATAAAATTGTTACATGAGTCTAGAAATCACTTGGTGAATTTTGTTTTAAGTTTTCTAGTGGCTCTACTATTTTGAGAGCAGTTTTAATAGTTAGAAATGGAATGAGAAAAAGTAGAGCCAGAGTATAATTTTCTCTGAGAAAGACTTTTTGAGAGCCTTAAAAGTATAAAACACAAGCTTCAGAATTTGAAATGGCAATTCCGCTTCAATTTTCTTTAGTAAATATATTGTGAATTTTATTATTTCAATATGACAAATGTAATTTATATAACTATAACCCTATATAATGATAAAGTTCATTTTGTAATTAAAAAACATCTTTTGTTTATTCGCCATGGGATCTCGCTGTGTACCCTGGACTCCCAGTGATCCTCCTGTCTCAGCCTCCCCAGCTCTGGATTTATAGGTGTCAACTACGACACCCAGTGTCACTGGCCAGCGTGGCATGCCTGGGGTTATGGGGTCAGCGCGGCATGCAGTACTGCGGATCACACCGGGGTCCTCATGCTGGCCAGGCAGGCGGTTAGGGCACCAAGCTCTCTCCCCAGCCTGATATAGTTCTTTTAAGAATATAATCTGTAGCATCTGTTGGTGCCGTGAAGCCCACCCGGTGGGCCTTGGGACCTAGGATCCAGCAATAATCTGCAGTATTCCTGCTGTTTGCTGCAGGGTATGGTGCGTGGTACACAGTCCTGTCTACTATCTACGGAATGGTTGCAGTTTATTTCTTTCCTTCCTCAAGGAGACTGAGGCTATTCCT
>NW_004524590.1:5455593-5464869 GCF_000260255.1 Octodon degus | reverse complement strand
ATATAATTTTTTCATTGAAACCCAAAATAAGCATTATCAATTTATAAATGAATTGACCAAAAAGGCTTTAAAAAGGGGCTAAAATTGGTAATAAAACTTGAAGTGGGTAAAAAATTTTAGCACTATTGTCATTTCTTCTGAATTATCCTATTCTGAAATATAGTTACTCCACAAGAGTTTTGAGTAATCCTCTATAATTTAATTTGTAAATTAAGTTGGACAATAAATTGTAACTCAATTTGTAAGCTGCACCTTAGTATTTTCTGTTATCCTGTGTTAACTTCCATTATCCAGTGGCCTGGAAAAGCCTCCTCCCTTTCTTGGCTGCTATATATGAGGATATTTCAGTGTCCAGAAGTAAGTAAAGATTTCACATAAAATCATAATTGTGTGGGTATTCAGCCTTTTAGGACCTGACCTACAAAGTCACATGGTGTGACCCCTGTCATAATCCAGCAACTGCACCAGACACGGATTTAGTAAATTTTAAAGAAAAAGAATACGAGCTTTATCTACCCATCAGAGAATTTCAATAAATTCTTTGAAATCACAAATGTAAATATGGTTCTTATTTGAGAATGCTAATCTTCAACTATTTCCATAAAATTCTTGCATCATTGTGCAATTTAAGTCAACAAGTGGTTATTATTTATGGGAAATTATGAATAGAATTATGATAGGCATGCTGTTATTGTTTTCAACTAGGGATTTCACCTTTTGTCCTTGTGTGAGACACACAGGCAATACTGAGGAATTTCTCTGGCTGGGTAAAGCAAAACATCCCCCACCCCCGCTGCAAAATACATAAATTGCAAATGGTATGTCATGAGAAGCTTAGCTATATGCACGCAGTTGAACCCAAATTTCACTTTACCTTTTAATATCAGACATTAGAATGAATCAATAATATAATATCCATGGCATTGTTTTCATTTTGCTAGATGGAACACGGGAGTCATTATGCACAATTCTAATAGAACCAGAGATCACTTCAGAAATGGTAAAACTCTTTACATTGAGACGTTTTCCCTATTATCAGAAATTAGTTCTGCATCTTAGATCCCATCTTAGTAATACTGTGCTGGGAATCTCTTAATGCTTAGTGATTTTTTTTTCATTCACATATTGTGTTTATTTCTCTATTTTTATTCAAGATGTCTAACAGCAGCCAGGAACGCACCAGCCACGTCTGCCAACCTAGAGGTCCTCTAACTGACTTGGTGGTAGGGAGTCAGGGCCCGGAAGGAGCCCTGTTCATGGTGTACTCTGATGGAAGAAAAGGAGCAGGCTTGTTAGCACCCGAGCTGGGTGCTAGTGTAGCCTATCCTGTTGTACTTTGTCACCTGGCCATTCCTTGTGATAGCAACAAAGTGACTACTTAAAGAATAAAATCCTCTGCATCATCATCTAAAAATAGATATCCTGGCTGTGAGTAACACAACTACAAGCATTTTCATATAATCTTGTCTTAACATTTAGATAAAATCATGCATCTTTGAGGGAATGATCTCAGAGTTATTTTTATGGGTCTTTGTGTCACTGTATCTTTTTAAAAGTTCAGTGTCATTGTAGTGGACCAGATGTATGTATTAGATATATAAATCTTTTAATTTACTCAGCTATCTTTTATAGCAACACTGAGTGTCTAATATAAACTGGCTTTGTATTGATTATTAATCATGCTTGTGCTTAAGTAGATTGGTGTCAGTCTCATGGCCTCAGTTCCTTTCGCCACAGTGGACAGCGTGGAATAGCAGCACCTCGCACCTCATAAATCCTGAAGGAATAAAAACCGATGCTTTATTTTTTTATTTAGAACATGAATGTGCCAACATATCTTACTATACACTTAAATCCCTTGTTCATTTTATCTAATTTTTTTATCTTGTCAACTTGTCTTTAAAACACTGTGCTCGTGCCAAGAAACCAAATAACCTCTTTCTTGCATTTTCTGATTGTAGGACATTTTTCAGAATAATTAAATGACCTCTGTGGGTTATCGTGGGACAAAAAAAAATCCTTGTTGGCAAAAAATTCCATGCTTTCTCTTTATTTTTGTTATGCATCCTGCAAGTAATCACAAACGGGAGAGTGGTTAATAAATGTTATTCACATTTGGCGATGTGAAACGGGAGATACAGGCATGAAATCCTGTTTTTATTACTAACATTATACTGATGATCCTCTGGCCACTTCTCTCTGGTTTGTGTAATTGCAGAGTTCTTCATATTTTATTCATTAGGAGAGCTGCTCCGCACCCCTTCGTCTTGCGCTGCTGCTTGGGCTCTTTCCAGCACTTCCTAATGGGTGTGATCTGCCAGCTCCGTCTGTGCCTCGCTCAGCCCCCTAATAAATATTAGACCACAAACCATCAATTATTTTCAAGTACAGACATAAATTAATAGAGAACTTTTGTTTGTCCATTAACATTGTGCACAGCGAACTCACTTTGTCTCTTTCGCGTTTTCTTTGATGCATTCCCCATTTATTGCATCCAATTTGAGGAGAAATTTGATTCACACAGATTCATCAGGGCTTCTCTCCAGTTCTCTTCCGTTCTGCAATCAAATGATATTAACAATTAGCAAAGGCTCACTGTAGAGCTGGGCTCAGTTGTTTTGTTTTTTTAATTTTTATTTTTTTGGGCAGCTCAGCCCACTCGGGACAGGCTGATGGGGCACGTGGTGTGGTGATCGAAGCAGGTGCTTTAGAACGCTGAGCTATTTCACCGTCCCTGTGTTCAGGTTTTGTTGTATCTGTGACTGTATTTATATGTTTAGAATAAGACAGTGAGAGGTACCATTGGAGATGGAGGAAAAAACTGGACGCAGGGATGGAAAATCAAGCAGGAGAGAAACAAGCAATTTGAGAGAAATAAGAAAAGGACAAAAAGGAAGGAGAGGAAGGGAAAAGGAAAACAAGCAGGCAGAGAGCTTGTGAGACAGGAAAAGAGAAATGGACAAAGTACAGAGTGAAGGGGGGCAAGGCAGGGAGACCCCAGGCAGACTTAGACCCACAAGGTCACCTGACAGGCAGGAAGTGAGACGTAGGTGTGAGGGGCAAAGTAATTCTTAACTGGCCAGAGTGATTCGAGAGTCCGTGACATACCTACACCATATTCGCCTTCATTTACATGTCTTTGGTCAACCTCATAGTGAAAATTTATTCTTTTTCTGTGAACACATTTAATTTTCCATCTTAGTGTATTTTGTTAAAGAAGTAAGAAAAATGTATTTAAAGAAAATAACAGCCTGCCAGAGATCAGTAGTATAATTTTCTTGAGTACTTGACTGGAAATGTGACTTTCTAAAGCTGGTTTACCCTAAGATAAAATGTCGGTAAATGTTGTAGAGAACTTTAAGGAGAAAATATGCAATTATATCTAGCATGCTCCACTTATTTGTTTGCACATGTGTCTTTAGCCACATTTATGATTCTCTTGGAAAATATTAATAGGTTTATAAAATTCTATTGTTTTGTTATATGATTAATATTCTGTGCCTCAAAAATTGATGTGGAAACTTAATCTTCAAGGCGATAGCACTGGAGGCAGGGTTACAGGTGACGGGGCCATGAGGGAAGAAGCTCCCCCACACTTCATCATTCGGTAACACACCTACCACCTAATCATTTTCACAATTTATTCATTTTTTATGTATGTGGTACATAAAAAATGCTTTCTAGACACAGAAAAAAGTGCTAAGGCCTGTCTTAGTGTGGATGAGATTTGAGCCTGGGTTGTTCAGTCTTCCACAGCCTTCTATCCCCACACTGAAATACCTGAGATAATCGACTCGAAAGGAGCAAAAGCTTCACTTGGGCTCATGGAAAAGTTCCAGCAGAAGATCAGACAGATCTAACATTTGGGGTCTTTGGTCAGAATGACTGATTGCCTGAGTGTGCTCCGTGTGTGTGTGTGTGTGTGTGTGTGTGTGAGAGAGAGAGAGAGAGAGAGAGAGAGAGAGAGACTGTAAGACCTCTCTAGGGGCACACACTCAGCCAACTAAGGATCACCCATTGGCCCTACCTTCTGTAGTGGACAGGTACAGAGATCAGGCTGCCTATGTTAGACAGGAGCTTATGGCAAAGGATTAAATAAAGATACAATGCAAATATGGTTTGGATTGTCTAGGATGGTCAGAATCCTTTTGCAGCTAAGACAAACACTTCTCTGGACACCCAGTACTTGTTAGATTTCAAACAAGTTTGAGGGAAGACAGATGAGGGAAACTGAAAGGAAAAAGCAGGAAGTGAGCAAAGCCTTGTGAAATGAAAGGTCAAAGACACTCTAAGTCCTAAAACTTGCTAAGTCAGAGAACTGTCTTAGCTCGAAGGGTGACAGTTTACTGCCGCTCAGAAGTGTGGGGTGAGGGCCCATGCCCTGGGCGGCCTCAGCTGTGCTGTTATCTTGTCCTCAGAGCACTGTAGCCAGCTCCTGAGTCCTTGCACAGCCCCGAACCCAATGAACCTTCAAATGTCCAGCCACAAGAGTGCCCTTGTGGAAGAAGAATGCGAGAGACCCTCAGCTGCTCCATCATTTGAGAACACAGGAAAAAGGTGCTCAGGGCCTGGCTTAGTTACTCTTCCCTTGTCGCTGGGACAAATACCCAACTCTCAAAATGAAGGAAGGAAAGGTTTATTTAGCTCACAGTTATGGGAGGTTTGATAGCTTAAAACAGCCTGAATTACTTATGAATACCTCAGAGCCTTATTTGCTCAGAAGAGAGGGCCAGTGCCTCTGTCTTCCCCAAACATCTCTTCTCCGCTCAAGGCGACCTCCATCGCAGACACTGCCGCCCCACCCTGCAGGGTCCAGAGGAGAGGCTAGGGCACTGCAGTGTCCAGGATGACCCCCTCCACACCTCGGAGCGAGGCCACTGGTCTGGAGGAAGCATGTGCTGCCAGGACAGCTGTCCATGCCTCTCTGTCCCCACCTCTCAAGCCACTTGCTGCTCCTCCAGCTGTGTCTGCCCCATGACTTACATGAGGCTTTGTGGGGACAACTAGACACAAACCATAACAGGGCCAGAGAGTGGACTTTCACAACACTGGGACTCCACATTGATCTTGGTCTTCTCAGTTTCCATGTCCACGTAAGGAAACTTCTGGTGCTTACAAGTACTCTACTTATTGTATTTTGTTATAGGTGAGCAAATGTACTAAGATGCTTACCAATTAATTTTTATAATGGAAATAAATTAAATTCATCATTACTCACTAAATATGTTTTAAATGTCTTTATTTATTTGATACAGGGTCTCACTTCACAGCTCAGACTCATAGTGATCCTCCTGTCTCAGCCTCTCCAGCACTAGAATTACAGGTAGGCCCCACCAATCCTGGTTTTGGGGCTGACACAGTGTCCCTGGGGTTCTGTGGCATGTTCTGGGGATTGAACCCAGGTCCTTATGCTTGCCAGGCAGGTGCTTAGACAGCCGAGCCATCTCCCCATTTCTAAACTTGCAGTACATGTATATAGGTAGATCAAAGTATTGAGTGCCTCACACAAGCATTTTCAACTTCTGTTACCTGTTACTGTGCAAACAAATTCCAAAAAAAATACAACATCACAATGAAAAATTTACATTTTGGTACAAAGACTTAGGATATAAAGTACACTGAATTAATTGTTGTCCTGATAAACTGCAAAAATTATAGGGCCAGTGTGATAGCTCAGTGGACTAAGCATCTGTTCAGGCAAGCATGGTGACTGGGTTCAACCCCTGGCTCCACAGGCTGTGCTGGCCCTGTCCTTGGGTGCACTGAGCCAGCCACCGAGTCTGAGCATGGTAGCACACATCTCTAATCCCAGTGCTATGGAAGCTGAAAACAGGAGATCACTATGAGTCTGAGTTGCATAGTGAGACCCTGAACTACATACATAAAAAATAAATAAATTGTGAAAATTATTAGGCGGTAGGTGTGTTAACAAATGATGACAGTGACATTTGGTTTAGCTGAAAAATTTACTTCTGTTTTCACTTTATTTAACACAATTGTTGATTACCTTATTTAAGAAAACATAACAAACACTTGGGAAGTATACACATTCTAATATTTTTGGATATTTTATAATCTATGTATGTATAAAATACATATATCTTACATGTATGTTTACATATGTGTAGATGTGTATAGAACACTGTGAAATAATACTTGTAAGGGATAGCCAGCTAGCTCAGCGGATTAAAGCATCTGCTTAGGCAGACACAGGGACCAGGGTTCGATCCCCAACGTACTGTGCCAGCTCTGCCCTAGTGGTGTGCTGATACGGTGATTGAGACTGGGCATAGTGGTGTGCATGGTGGTGTACACCTGTAAGAACTAGCTCAGCACTTGGGAGGCGGAAAGCAGGAGGATCACTACGAGTGTGATCTGTGTAGTGAGACCCTGCAGTGTCTGTGCTAAATACATAAAAAAGAATACTTGTAAGGAATAGTTAAGTGAAATTTCATATACTTAGTAAGACGATATTGTACAAAGAATTTGGAGTTCTGTGGAAAAGTTTGACTTCGTATTCAGCTAACAGAAGAAACTCAGTGTATGCAACTAGTATTTGTATTATTTTTAAATTGAGTAAAGGAAGAACTTTGAATTAAAATTGTTCAGAAGACTTGCTCAGAAGCAAAAAGATTTTTCAAAAGCTACAAAAGAGAAGCAAAGTTTACATTTGTTCAAATTTAAAAGGGCAAAAGTCTACCTTTCCTGGAGGAAAGAAAGGTGTCAGCAAAGTGTCAAGCAAAACCAAACAAAATACTTTCTTCAAAATGAGGAATTACCCAGTTTGACAGAAGAATAACATATGGTAGGGAAGTAGGTGGCTCTGAAAATTAGCTTGGGGGCCAGGGAGAAGAGAATTTTGTATTTCAGATTGCAAATATTTTTTACTTTAAAACTTTTATTTAGAGATGGGAAGCTACTGAAGCATTTGCTGCAGGAGTACCCTAAAGGAGTAGTTAGCTGAAGAAAACTAGCTCAGTGCATCTGAGCAGGTTGATGAACCAGCAGGATATGTGAGTGATGAACAAGCAGGATATGTGAGTATGTTAGTCAGCTTAATTCCTGACACTCACAACTTCACAACTGAGTTTATCTGGCTTCCAGTTTCAGAGGGTTCAGTCCATATCCAGTTGGCCTTCAGATGGAAGGATCATGGTAAAAGTGTCAGCTGGGGCACAGAAGCCCTTCTCCTAGTGAGTGGAAGGAGAGCCCAGGGGATGGATACCAGTGAGGGGTTTATCTCTTTAGCCACAACCCCAGGGCCTCACCTACAACTGTGCTCTACCATCAAACAGTGTATTCTACTATGTATGCCTGTAGTTAATCCACCAATGAATATGATGTTTCAAGGATCTTTACAGGGGTCTCTAGATACAGTCAAATTGATGTTTATGTTTAAGGATACTGTGAGCTTTGATAGGAGAGTTCAACAATATAGAGACTGCTCAAAAGAACACTGAAAGTCTTTGTTCTGTTATTGATTTGAAATAAGGTCACCCTGTGTGCATTAGACTGGCCTCGAATTCACTGTGCAGCTTGTGCTCACCTCAAGCTTATGGAGATCCGCCTGCTGTGGCTGCCTGTGTGCTGGTGTCACCGCATGCAGCGCTGCCCCTAACTCCACCTCTGTCTTGATGGTCAAGGAGCTTGAGCGTGTGAACATGGCACAGTACCTAGGAATAAGTAAGAGAAACTTGAGGGAGAAGAGAGTCACCCATATGCAGGTAACGGTGGGGCAGTTCTGTAGAGTTGTCTGGCCAGATGTTCAGAAAGAAATATGCAGACTTCTAAGGCATAGATGACAAAGCCTACGAAACATGACAAAGGAAATCAGACCCCGGCAGCCACGCCTCCTAATTGGTAACAGGGTGGCAGGCTGGTAGATGAAGTTTAGTGAGCACCTACATGGATGGGCGGAAGGCAACACGGAGGGAGGAAGAATGCCATCATCTCTCCCGTAAAGCAAGAGGGGATTATGGGAAAGACATGTGAGGGAGGATTTTTATACCGCCTGATGTTTTTTGTTTCTTGTTTTTTGTTTTTGTTTTTTTTTTTTTTTTCTGAGACTGAGTAGACTATAATTAGAAAAACCTGAACTGGGCTATTCAGTTTTTTCCCCCTATTAATCCATGCAATTTTCAATCATCTTGGGGAGTGGTCTCATGCACAAAACAGCATGATTTTTTTAACCCCTTTCCCATTAAACCCACCTTCCTCCCTCTTCTCTCAATCTGTTTTGCTGATTTTTGTCCTTGAAGATATTATTGATCTGGTCTCAATTTTATCATATATCATCCACAATCCATTGAGGGCCTTAAGGTCTTGTACATGACAGATCTTCCCTTTCCCCCTCCCCTCAACCCTGGATCTCTTGGACCAGTTCCACAGTTTTCTTCTGTCCATCTTTTATTATTAATCTCTTTTTGCACTTTTCCTTTCTCATATGAGATATCCTATGAGGTATTCAAGTTCATGTGTGTGATTTATTTTACTCAAGCATTTATTTTCTAGGTGCATCCACTTTCCTACAAATGACTCAATGGTGTGCTTTATAGCTCTCCTTCCTTATTCACTTATGTATAGCTATTCCATTTTTTTGATCTATTTGTCCTCTGATGAGTATAAGGGCTTTTTCCAGGATTTTGCTGTTAGGAATTATGCTGCCCTGAACATCCACATGCGTGTGCTGCTGTGGCACGTGATCTTCAGCTCTTTGAGGAAACTGCCTACAACAGCTATAGCTGATTCACAGGAAACCCACGTGCTGATTTCCATAATGGTTGGACTAGTTTACATTCCTGCTAGCGATGCAGGAAGACTCCCTTTTCACCGCAGCCACAACAACATTTGTACATTTTTGATCTCTTCATGACTGCTCTTTTTTCTGGCATAAGATGCAATCTCAGTTATTTTAATTTGCGTTTCTCTAGTGGCCAGAGACAGTGAACACTTCTTCACATACTTGTTGGTGGTTTTCTACTTCTTGCTGTCAGAAGTATCTATGCATTTCACCCGCCCATTTCTTGACTGGATTCTAATTATTCTGAGTTATTTTTATATTCTAAACATTCGTCTCCTGAGGAATAGCTGGAATTTTTTGCTCATTGTGGAACTTGAGTTCAGTCTACAAATTCATTCCTTTGCTGCAAAAATGATCTTTAATTTGTTGTAATCCCATCTGTTAAATCCTACTGTTACTTCTTGTGCAGTTGAGGTTCTGTTTAGAAAAATATCTTCCTACCTCTCTAAGGTGAGTGCTTAATTATTTTATTTTTT
>NW_004524590.1:5453611-5455028 GCF_000260255.1 Octodon degus | reverse complement strand
AGTTTAGAAGATTAAGTGACTTAGCAGAGGCCAGGGTGCTCACGTGGTAAGCATCCTCATCCTGTGCAAGAGAGGGGCACAGAGATGCTGTGAGTGCTACACCCATCCAGAGGGTGGGCAGCCTGCTTACAGCGCAAGGAAACAAAAGAGGTGTGCTCTTCTCCTGGTGCTCTTGCTGCTTTGTGCATTGGCTGTTTGCTGCCACCTTCAAGAGTTGTCCCTCCACAAAGTGTGAGCTACATAAAATTTTCCTGTCTTGATTTTGAGTGTGATATTTTGTCTCAACAATGAGAGAAAAGTAACCAGCACAGTTGCTGATGCTGTTGTGGGTCTCTTCTGGCTCCATAGTAATTTTGAGGTTGATTCCCTGTATCTTTGAAGGTTGTTCTTGGCATTTTGATTGGAACTGCATGCTAGCTGTGTAACTTTCTAGAATATGGTGTTTGTTTACGGAATGGCTTCTGCTAGAATCCATAGGAGCGGGGGACCTCTTTCCATTTTCTGATACCCTCTTCAGTCTCCTTTTACAGAGTACTGTGTTTTCACTGTAGAGGTGTTTCACTTCCTCAATGAAGCCAATTCTTAGGTTTCTAATTTTTCTATATGCTACTATAAATGGTGTTGCTTGCATAATATCCTTCTTATTGAGTTCATTATTGGTGTATGCTAATGCTATGCACTTCATACATTGATTTTGTATCCAGCTACACTGATGAAGTTGGTCATTAATTCTAAAAGTTTTTAGTGAAATTCTTTGGACCTTGTGTGCAGAGTGTCACGTCCTCTGACAATAATGATACTCTGAATTGTTCCTTTCTTTTATGTACCATTCATTTCTTTCTCTTGCCTGTTTGCTCTGGCGAGTGTTCTGAGTAGTATGTTGAATGTAAGTGATAGTGAGCATCCTTCTCATCTCCTGATACAGGCATTGTTTTAACATGCCCCATTTAATATGGTGTTTCCCATTGGCTTGTCATAAATAACTTTTGTCAAATTCCTGTGTTCTACACTTATTTTCTTCAAGGTCCTTTTCATGAAGGGGTGTTAAATTTTTCAAAGGCATTTTGATATGATCATGTGGTTCATGTGGTTTTTGGCTTTGCTTCTCTTTATGTGATGTATTACAATTTTTGATCTGCATCTCTTGACCCATTCTTTCATCTCTGGGGTGAAAGCTACTTGGTCATGATGCAGGTTTTGTGATGACATGTTGCATCTTATATGCTAATGTCCTGTTGAGTATTTTATTATTTAATTTCATTAAGGAGGACAGCCTTTATTTTTCTTAAGTTTTATGTGTTTTTTTTTTTTTATTAGTGATTCAGTCTTCTGTAAGTGAATTTAGAGTCACTTGATCCCTTTCAATTTCTTTGAAGAACTTGATAAGTCTAACTGGTATCACATTCTTAAAGGTTTT
>NW_004524590.1:5444169-5445170 GCF_000260255.1 Octodon degus | reverse complement strand
CATTGAGATGTGTTGATTACTTACTGTCACTGTACTCCTCTTTTGATGACTCCATTTTCTTTTCCTGTCATATTTTGATGAGATTTATCCAGTGTCCTGCTTAGTATTTTTTTTTTTTTTCAGAATCGGGGATTGAACTCAGGCCCTTGTGCTTGCCAGGGAAGCGCTTATTCCGCTGAGCTGCTTAGTATTTTGGTTTAATCTGGGATTTTAGCTTTATAAGTGTCATTTTTTTTTCTGTCTAGGATATTTGCATTTTCTGGAGTGTTTGTTCAGTACTCATATATTTCTTGAAAAATTTTTTTGTGAAATGCCCTTTTTTTTCCATCTATTTTGAAGAAAAACCTTGATGGATATGTTAACCTGAGTTGGAATTTATTTGCACTTAAGAGTTGAAACACTACATTCCAAGCTCTTCTGTGTTGGAATTCTTATATCTGTGCTGAGAAGTGTGCTGTAACTTCAATTCATTTACCCTTATAAATGATTTTTGTTTTTGAGTGACTGATTTTAAAATTTTGAGTTTCAGTCAGACTATCTGTCAGTTTAATAAGGATATGCCTTGGTGGACCAAATCTATCATCATAATTGTTCAGTGTTTTGCAGGCCTTGCTTATTTCTGTGGTGAACTCCTGTCTCATATTTGGCAAATTCTGCGCTGTGATTTCTATAAACATAGCATAATTCCATTGGTTTTATTTTCTGGCTTGTCTCTAACTCCAGTTCGCATGAGGTTTGTCTTCCTAGTGTCACCAGTACCTGTCTGCTTGATGGTTTTTTCTTGTTTAACTGCTTTTTGTGACTTCTCTGAGTCCTTCCTAATTTGCCATATTCTGCTCAGTTTCAGACACTACACACTGGTCATCACTGCGAATTATGAATTCTACAGAGTTTCTTATTTCAGGTATTTTAGTCTAGTGTTTTCTTTTTTTCCATGGACTCTATACTGGGAATTTTGAGCAATAATTCTGTGAACTTTTGGTTCATTTCTTCTTTGAACT
>NW_004524590.1:5436910-5442579 GCF_000260255.1 Octodon degus | reverse complement strand
GTCCTAGTCAAGTGACTAAAGGGTACCCTGTGAGGACCATGGGTCTAAAATTAGAGAGAAATGTCAACTTCTTCCTGGTTAAGTAAGGATTGATTGATTAATTGGTTGACTTATGTGTATTTGGTATCGGATGTTGAACTCATAGTGATCCTCCTGTTTTCAGCCTCACCAGAGCCGGGATGACAGGCATATGCCACCACACCAGTCCAGCTCAGTGCACCTGGCGGTGGGGCCAGCATAGCATGTGGTGCTGGGATTGAAACCCTGGTCCCTGCGCTTGCCTAAGCAGGTGCTTATTCCGCTAAGCTATCTCACCAGCCCAATGAGTCTATCATTAAGAAACTATTGATACATACTATCACAACTCAGGAAAATTTTATTTGTTTTATGAAGCAGTGTTACTTGAATATTTCTCTGAGAGATTTTGAGGACATTTTGTCACTTTGTGTATTGAAATATAAATTAATGACAGATCATTATAGTTGGGAAAATATTGCAGTTAGGAAAATTACCAAGTAATAAGGGATATCACTTTATAAAGATCTACAGTGGTGGAGATGTAGGGATTTTGTTGTTGCTGTTCTGTGTTGTTATTGTAACATTGATTCAAGAACTGTTGCTCCAAGGTCTAGCACACTCTTTCATATCTATATATTTTTAAGCCTTATATGGTATAGTAAAAATGTTATTGGAACTTGGAGCTATATGATCTAAATCAGTTTTTCTTTCCTGTGTAATTTTTATGAAATTACTAATCCTTTGTTAGTCACCATTTCACCTGAAAATTTGAAAAAAAATATCTTCCTAGAGACCTTTAAAAGGCTGACTCTTCTAAGTTGTAAGAAGCTTGTTTTGAATGCTGATAGAATCATAGACCTATCTTATTTCACTGGCTGGAAAGTGGAAAAGGCAGGTGTATTCATAATAAAAATGATTTTCAGGGCTGGCCAAATAGCTCAGCAGATTAAAGTGCCTGCAAGCAGGTGCAGGGGCCGGGGATTCGATGAAGCCTGTGATGCTGGCCCCACCCCTGGGGCACTCTGAAAAAGCAATTGAGACTGGGCGTGGTGGGGCGCACATGTAATCTCAGCTCTGGGGAGGCTGTAAACAGGTGGATTACTATGAGTCTGATCTAGTAGTGAGACCCCGAACACCCTGTAGACTCTTCCCTAAAATACAAATAAATAAATAAATAAATAAATAAATAAGGCTTGCAATTTTCCTCCAGAACTGTGCTTTTCTTTAAATATTAGTAATTTCTCCCCTTGACTTTTACTATTGCTTTAATCTTAATTGAAATTTATTTCATTCGACTTACATTAAAGCAATTGTTTAATTTTTTCTCCCTAACGTTTGATATGATGATAGTGGAGCTTCCGCCTGTTTCATTCCTTAACTCCTGACTTATGATTGAGCTCTATTTGAGGAGAATATTTGTAAGTTGGATCAGTTTGCAAGTCCCTTAGTGCGAGACATATACCTTTGATGTCGGAGTACAATCTATAATGTACAGCATAAATATTCCAAACACACATACACAAATACTGTAAATAAAGGATTTCTCCTTTTACAGGCACCCCAAAATGGTAAGGTAGACACATGAGCTGCCTCACTGATTTGATCATATTTATGAATGTTTGTAATGCAAGTGAAATTCGCAACTTGAATGTTCTTAAGAACATTTTTAATATAGTAAAACTTGGGTATTTATTATATTTTATTTTCTAACTAGTCAAGTACCTTTTCTATTGCAGTTTTGTGGAATTTTGTTCAGTATATGTGTGAGCTACTATGTGAATGTTTTATGTGTGGTTGTCTCTTCTGGCCAAAATTTATATAAGCGCTATGTAAAGGCAGGATAGATGTCATCTGGGTTCCACATTAACATGAAAATATACTTGATGTCTCCAAGGGTGGCATAAAATATTAACAAGAATACAGTCATGTGTCAGTCAGTGGCAGTATGTGTTCTAAGAAACATGTGACTTGGTGGCTTCATTATTGTGTATCACAGAGTCCACTTTACAATCTAGGATGGACTCAAAGTCACCAGGTGATTCACTCTTTATGGCGCCATTGTGGGTAAGGTGATCAAAAGTACAATCAACATTTACATGTTTGAAGTTCTGCTGCAGAGCCAGACCTGCTGGTGCACACCTGCAGTCCTAGCACCCAGGAGCTTGAGGCAGGAGGATTGATAATTGTTCAAGGTCATCCTGTGCTACTTAGTGAGTTCAAGCCCAGCCTGTACTAGGTAGTAAGATAGTCTCAAAAGAAATATGTTAAAATAAAAGAAATGTCATTACTAATCCCCATCAAGATACTCCCTTTTGCTGCAAACATACTAATCTCACCCTTCTTGTCAGTTTCTAAAGCAGTTCTGACTGGGGAAATAGCTCATGCCTTAAGCATCTGCCTGGCAAGTGCAAGGTCCTGAGTTCCATCCCAGGTTTAAAAAAAAAAAACGTAAAGCAGTTCTGGAAATCTTGTTCTGTAAGTATCTTTGTCTGATAAAAATAGAGTAAATGTTGCTTCCTAGTGTCATCTGATAGCATTAAAGACAATGATATTTATGCTTGTCTGTCTGATTCTTTTCATGCAAAATTAAGGTTGCAAGATTTTCCTGTAAATTTTTGCATGCACTTTCCTGTAAAGAACTAAAATTTCCTTTCTTTACTGCCAGGTAGTGCTCTATAAATTCATCTTATCTACTCATCCGTGTGTAGACGCATGAGGGCACAGGCCCTTTCAAGGACTGGTGCTGCCACAGCCTGGGTGTGTTCGTAGCACTGCCATCCGTGGTCTGCAAGTCTCGCAGAAAGACGTGCGGAAGAGTCGCTGAGCGCCGGGGAGATGGCTCAGTAGAGTAAGCGCTTGCCTGGCAAGTGCAAGGGCCTGAGTTCCGCCGAAAAAAAAGAGCCGCTGGGAGAATGGAACTTGCATTTTCATCTCTCAATCTTAATACGTTCTCAGCAGGCTGAGGAGTGAGAAGCTCTGGGAGAGTCTGTGGAAGGAGGGAGTTACTCAGAATCGAGCTAGGTGTGTAGTCTCAAGGGACTTAGGGCTTGAGCCTGGGTTTTGCTCGATGACTTTGTGACTGTGATGAAGTCCTTCAAGCTTGTTCAACTTCTTCATTAGGGATCCTCAGAAGAGTACCAATGATTAGCATTTCTATGATATTCTCCCACAACATCTGCAGGCAAGACGACTCATTTCAGTGACATCACGCTGTCTCTGTTCTCTAACCCTGGAGGACTGCTGTGGTTGGTCCTCCACGCTGTTCCCGTCCATCTGCAAGAGACTCAGTCAAAGTCACTTCTATCATTTGTTTTCAGAGGCAGTGTCATTAATCTTTTCTGTTGCTTCCTCTCTCTTTTAAGTTCACTCAATTAAATAGACAGAAGATAATAATGAACAGCATTATAAAAATGTTAATTCCTAATGTCACTGGCTGGCTCTTAATCACACTATTAGACATATGCTCTGATTTAATGATCCTGGCCAGCAAGCAGTAAGAACAAGATTGACTTTGATGAATATCTGCCATTATTTTCTGATACAGATGAAGTTGTTTTTCTGTCTAGATAAATGTTTCCCCGGATGTGATATACTATTTGGAAAAAGTAATGCACAAAACCCTTTCCCTAGTGGACAGACTCTGGTTTCCTAAGTCCACATGTTGATGCTCTGCATTTGGTTCCTACAGAGCAGCATTCAGCTGCAATCTCTGGTAATTACTAGGCTTTCAACTTGGGCAGTATCACGCTCCACTCGTGCTGACGCCCGCAACACTGAGCTACGACGAATGGAATAAACTATGTTCCGTGTGTGCAGAAATCTCATTAATCCAAATAGCGGCTTTCCAGACAGAGCGCGGTGGAGATGAGAAGGCCCGGCTTGGCCACTCGCTCTCATATTCACTTTCCCCGCAGCGCTGTTTGCGCGGGCAGCCACCTCCACGCAGCGTCTGCTCCCAGCCAGTTGCCATTAGGCCTTCCCGGGTTCCTCCAGCAAGTCAGGCTTTCTCTCTCCGAGCTTGTCTAGCATTTTGTTAACTTTTAACTCCCTCTGAGTTGTCCTATCTGTAGTTGTAGATGGGGCTGTCTTCTAAATATTGTGATCTAAATGTGATTTAGGGCAACAGAAGTCTACTGAAAGTTATATCGTTGTTACGTCACAACCATGACCTTTACATAGCATAGAATTAAGAAATCATTCAAGGCGGGGCCGGTGAGATGGCTCAGTGGGCTAAAGCGCCTACGCAGGCAAACTTAGGCAAGTGTGCAAGGACTGCGGTTCAATCCCTGGCACCACATGCTGTGCCAGCCCCTCCCCCAGGATGCACTGAGCTGGTCAAAAAGAAAAAGAGAAATCATTGAACACACTGACTAGATATGTCAGCCAAAAAAAGAAAATCATTGAATGTAGTGACTAAATGTGTATTTATATTGTATTATTTACATTATTTGGTGAAGTATTTATGATATATATGCATATAAGTTTTGATCTCACATCCTCCTGCCATGAAAGCTGTGAGGAGGAGTGCCGAGCTGACTGCGGGCTGGCTACTGTTTAGTGATCGGCCATGGGAAGTGTTTCTGTAAAATTCCAGAAGAGTCTCTAATTGAATACGTGACTGGTAGAAGCTGCTGTTTAAATAATGAGACAAGACCATCACTGCTGAGATGCACTACTGTATAATCTGCAAAGAAAACCTAGTACTTTTCTTGAAAGGGGCAAAGACAGATGTGGAAGGCGGGTTCCACAGGCGGTTCTTGGGGCTGAGCTGGTGCACCGGCTGAGCTCCCGTAGGGCGAACAGGGAGAGGAGGCTGTAGCTGGAGCCAGGTTGACTTTAAGGGTATCGAATGCACAGATGGTAGCATGTGTGGGTGGGAAGTTAGAAAATTAAGGGATGGGGCTGTGGATATAGCTCAGTGGCATAAGCACCTGTCTGGAAAACCCAAGGTCCAGAGTTCGATCCCTCGTACCACAAGAAAACAGAAAAATTAAAAACAAAATAAAAAACTAGAGAGATAAAAGCAGAATCAATGCTTACTTTTAGTTCTCTCATCCATGGGTATGTCTGTTTTATTAGTGTGTTTTTGTAGCGTGCAATGATTACATTCACTGTTCCCATGGTACACGCACAGAACACAGCTCCATTCCCCCTTCATGGCCTCCCCTACCCTCCCTCCAAACCCTTCTTCTCTTGATCCACTTTCACACTTGACAGGGATCTAGCTCCCTGCATCCTATTATCTATTTTTATTTCATTCTTCATAATCTACTTTCCTGAATAAGAGAAATAAGTAAGGATTTAATATTCATTCTCCTCTCCCTCCTCTTCCTCTTCTTTTTTCCCCTTTTCCACTCATAACTCCATACAAATTGCAAATTCTCTTTATAAGATATTTTACAATATGCAGCTTTATCTTTGTATTTCTCTCTTCCTTTGGCCCATAGTTGAGAGTTCTTTTCCAAGTTTGTGATGCGGGATTCTGCTGAGAATAATTTAAACAATAAGAATGTGTGGTTGGGCAGCTAAATGGAAAGGGTAGCATGTGGTACGTTCTAGCATGAGACACAGTGATTCCAGTCGAGTACAGAGCTTCATGCTGCACAGACTGAGATGCAAAGGGCGTCCTGGTTGAAATGAAGAACGTTATC
>NW_004524590.1:5406527-5408516 GCF_000260255.1 Octodon degus | reverse complement strand
GCGCTTAGACCACCAAGCTATCTCCCAACCTGGGTCATTCTTGCTCTAAAGTTCAGATTATCTGTGAACAGAACAGCTACTTCTGCTTTTTTCTGAGGTCCTGGAGCATGTAGTATTATTTTTTCATCCTTTGACTTACAGCCTTGAATTTGTTTTTGGGTTGAATGTGTTTGTTGTATACAGCATGTTGTTGGATTTTTATTTCTTAATACACTGTGTCAATCCATGTTTTTAATTTGTAAATTGAGTGCATTTACATTAGTGGTTATAATTGATACGTATTGGCTTATATTTGTCAGGTTATTTTCCTGCTGTTGGTTCTCTACTCTCTTGTGTTTAATTGTCTGCAATGTTTTCTGGGTTCTTACTTTTGTTGCTCGTGGAGTGTTGTCATTTTGATCCTTTTCAAGAATGTCTTTTAGAACTATTGTAGGTTTGGTTTTGTCATCATGAATTTCTTTAGTTGTTCTTTGTCATGGAAATATTTCACTTCTCCATTAAGTTTGAAAGAGTTTTACCGGGTATATCAGTCTAGGCTGGAGTTTATTTTTTTGTAGGACTTGGAATACTTTGCTGCATGTTCTTCTTGATTTGATGATTTGTGTTAAGCAATCTGCTGCTATTTTGATGGCTTTTCCTATAAATGTGATGTGTTTATTTTCTCCAGTGGCTTTTGGTGTGTTGTTCTTGTGCCACATCTCTGCAATTTTAATTGTTATATTTCTGGGTGTAGATTTATTTTGGTTCATGCTACTTGGTGGTCTTCATGCCTAGGTTATCTCAGTGTCAGATTGTTTCCTCATATTTGGGAAGACTTCTGCTGTTACTTCTGCCAGTGTTCTGCTCACGTTGCTTCGGTCGGCCCCTTTGTCATTCATGCCTGCTAGTCTTACGTTATTCATCTTTGCATCATATTGCAGCTGTTGGATTATTTCCTGGACTCTGTTGTTTTTAAGAGATCTTTCTTTATATGTTAGCTGGCTGCAGTGGTGTCTTTGAGGTCTGGAAGTCTATTTTTACATTCATTCAAACAGTTTTTACAACTCTCAGTGGGGTTTTTAATTACCTGTATGTCTCTTTGAACCTATTTCAAACATTCTATTTCTTTCTTATATTGCTCATTTACAGTTTTCATCATTTTTCTATTCTCATCTAGTTTTTAATCAATATCTTCTTTAGAAATGTTTAGTAATTCTTTCATTATATTTATCATTTCTTTTTTTACCTATGAGATTATTTCTGATCCAGTAAGCAAGCTGGTGAAGTGGTGGCTACAGGGAGGGTTCCTCCTGACAGCCTGGCTGTACTCAGGGGCAGGGGCTGGTGGATTGCCAGGAAGGTACTGAGGGGAGTCGTCCGAGTCTACTTCAGATGTGAGGAAGCACCAAGTGAAGGTATGGGGAGGGTCTATGCAGCCACTAGCCAAACTGCATCCCCCTGCAACTGCATGGCAAAAAGGAGAGTCACTTGCCTCACACTGATGACCTTGCCTGCCCTTCACGTTCTTGGGGCCAGGTACTGGGAGGTGTTTGTTTGCCCAGCAGTCTATGTCCTTTCCTCCTCTCTGGGCCCTAATGTCGAAGTCCCCATGTGCAAGTACCTGTCTACTGTGGTTGTACATGGAAATACTGTTTCCTTACTGAGGAGCTGCCCTCTGCCATCCTGGATGGGTAACATATCCAACATGAAGTGGTAAAACTCCTAGGGCAAATGTATCCACCAAAAGTTGTCTACAAATTGTTTGTCCAGAGTGTACGGCGTTAGTATCAATACCATTGTCGGTGCAGCACCAGGGTAGTACATGAATAAAAATAAGCAGCCACCTTGACTCTGTGATCTGTTCTTTATGCTGTGGGTTGAGAATCCTCAGTGTGGTTGTGGGAGAGAGAGGTTGGCAGATTTCTTCCTATTCTCAGACCCAAAGCCAAAAATTGTAAATGAATTCAAATCAAAAGCACTTTGTTTACCATATGTGTTGAGAAAATGCAG
>NW_004524590.1:5404032-5406127 GCF_000260255.1 Octodon degus | reverse complement strand
ATGACCCACACAGTTTTGAAAACTCCCCATTGTCTTTTCTTTCCCTGCTTGATGCAGTAACTTTGAGAGAGGGTGCAACTTAGGCAAAATTAGTGGCGATTGTACATAAGCATTGTTTTAAATAATTTGAACATATAATAAAAGCCTGGTTGGCAAAACTCCAATGTTGCAGCAGTTTCAGACAAATGCTAGTTAATTGTTCTACTTTAAAATGATCTATTATAAAAAGACCTCCAAGTAAATATGTAAGTATTAAAGTAAGCAGATCTCAGTATATATTATCTACCAAGCAGAACATGATAAAGACCAGTTACAGAAGTGAACCCACGTCTACCACCTTTCATCATAGAAGTGTATGCCATGCCCACGGCTCTCTATAGTTTAGTTTACGTACAGTATCATTCTCTGAATTATCCTATTAACCTACCGAAAAATGCTTAATCATAAATTTACATAACATAAGTCTTTACTAAACTAAATTTTGTGGAGAAACAAATTAATGAGAGCTAACCTCAAAACATTTTCGGTTAGCTATGCCAGCTGTGAACTGGGGCAGCGCGTTGTCCTTGTGTGCACATTATCTC
The DNA here is from genome assembly GCF_000260255.1 of Octodon degus. Taxonomy (NCBI): domain Eukaryota; kingdom Metazoa; phylum Chordata; class Mammalia; order Rodentia; family Octodontidae; genus Octodon; species Octodon degus. Next base: position 5,405,543 of record NW_004524590.1, on the reverse strand, counting down.
AGCACATTATCTGAAGGTCAGTATGACCTTCAGAAGGGCTTGCTTCTCTTTCACATTTTTGCCCTTTAAGATGCGCAATTTTTCTCCCCAAACCTATAAAGTTGAAATTTCGTGCCTCCTCTCTCTCTTTTTAAAGAACTATCAGAGCATATTCTTATCCCAGCCCTGGTTGATTCTGGACAAAAATCAGTGGGAGGCAGGTTGGGTTCCCTCCATCCTGAGCCTACACTCTGCCTTATACCTGAGGCTTTACCTGCCTCATTGTCTACCAGAGCCTGAGGACAGAGGTTAGGATCATTCTGGCTGTGCGGGGAGGGGGGGGGGTTCTTTTGTACTTCTAAGGTAAATTTTAGATGCATATACATTTGTTTTTGCTGTAGTTAGTACAAAAGCCAATGTAATTTACTCAGTTGGGATCCTTGGGACCTAGAGTTTGTGACCCTGTCTCCAAATTGGGTCCTTGATCTATAGCCAATGACAAAAAAATTTGATGAAAATACTATTTAATTAGTGTTTGTCTGTATGTGTGTGTGTATGTATGTGTGTGTGTGTGCATGCACGTGCATGTGTTTAAGTATATATAGAGAGAGAGGAATTTTTTTTTTTTGGTGGAACTGAGGATTGAACTTGCCAGGGAAGCACTTATTCTACTGAGCCATCTCCCCGGCCCCTATAGAGAGGAATGAAAGGAAAGAGAAAGGAAGCAAGGAAAGGAGGAGAGAAAAAAGGAGAAATGAGAGAAAGGAGGGGGGAAATAAACAATAGATCAGAGGGATGGAGGAAAGGCAAAAGAAGAAAAGAAGATATTATTTTGAAAGAACACTCTTTGAGTAAATATGTTTGATATTCAGACAGAAAAGGAGGTTAAGCTTAACTGCCTGTGTTTTAAGGTAATAGTAATAAGCTTCTCTTCTGTAGGGTTAACAACTTAAGTTTATAGACCAAATATTAGAGAAAAAGAAGGGCTGCAATGACAGTCAAATTTTTGGCCTTAGCCTTTCAAGCTCACTGAGGACTCAGGACATAGGAGAACCTGTACTGTAATACCATGTAACTCAGTTGTGTCCCAAATTTTCTGATCAAGGAAATTATGGGAAAGTGATCGATGATGTAGAGTGTGCCTAAGGAGAGTCACATGGAGAGAAAACATTCTCTCAGGCTTTCGCAGAGAGCAAATTGGCCAAGCAATGGCCGTGACTCATCCACATGGCTGACACTGACAAAGGTTCTACAAACTGCAGTACAGGGTTTCAGGGTAAATCCTGAAGGAGTTTAACTGACCTTGTCAGATACAAAACTTACATTTCTTGCTATATAGGTCTTGCTTTATCTTGGTCTTAACCATCCAGCAGAAAAGTACAAAAACAAAGTATAAAAAGTAAAGCCATATTAATATGCTGAGCTGTAAAAGGCTTGTCAACAACTTCTGACATTGCCAGTCCCATGGATAACCCACTACTATTTTAGACTACTGGACTATATTAGATTACTCTGCTGAATTCATGCACCTA
>NW_004524590.1:5402592-5403889 GCF_000260255.1 Octodon degus | reverse complement strand
GTGTGTGTGTGTGTGTGGCCAGCTCAGCCCACCAGGGGGCAGGGTTGGCTGGCATGTGGTGCTGGGGGATTGAACCGCGGTCCCTTTGCTTTAGCTAAGCTTGTTTTAAGTAGGTGCTTTAGACCACTGGGCCATCTCACCAGCCCCTAGATAATGTTTCTGTATATAGTATTTCTATATGTAAATTATTTCTGTCCATAAACGATAGTTTTAAATATCTTTTCATTGAGTTGTTACTCAAGCGCGACTATATTAAATGGATTACTCTACAACTTAGTTTTCTCAGACAGAAATTATCTTTGAGATCTTTTTTGGGGGGCAGCCAAGTAGCTCAGCAGATGAAAGTGCCTGCTTAAGCAGACACAGGGACTGGGGGTTCGATCCCTGGGCCTGCCATGCCAGCCCCGCCCCCGGGGCGCAATTGAGACTGGGTGTGGTAGAGCGCACCTGTAATCCCAGCTCTTGGGAGGCGGTAAACAGGTGGATCACTACTAGTCCGATATAGTAGTGAGACCCTGAACATCCTGTAGACCCTCCTCTAAAATACAGGAAAAAAAATCTTTTTTTTTCTTGGCTCATCAAAGAAACATTGAGATGAATACTCCCTGCCCATACAGGATCATGTAATATGATTGTATCATTATTAATATTCATTTTTCCTATGAATTTGATATGTGACTGAAGTTTTACTATCCCAAGCAGTATTGCAGTAGAAACTCTTGAGTTCTGACTTACCTTTTTTTAATATCTACATAGTCTTTTTTTTTTTTTTTTTTTTTGCGGAACCAGGGATTGAACTTGGGCCCTTATGCTTGCCAGGGAAGCATTTATCCTACTGAGCCATCTCCCCGGCCCCCATAGTCTTTACTAGTATTCTGCACAATACCCCCTTGGGGTCCTTAGACCCTGTACTCTCTGCACTAATGGATTAGCCAAATTGCTGAAGGGACATGGGGTTTTGTACACACCACGAGAGAGTTTCTTCAGAATGGATTGCTCTGTCCTGGGGGGAAAATCACCTCTTCCTGAGGAAGAAGCGTTGCCCAGGGAAATTGAGAAGTCCTTAGGGCGAGAAGGGCGCCACCTGCAGGGACACGCTGTGGCCAGCTCTTCTGCGGGAACTCGCTTAGCCAGGTGAGGTAACTCAGGGAGCTCTGCCCCTCAGCTCTTCTCTCAGGTCTTGCCTGTTCTGCCCTAGAGCTATTTGGGCGGCCCAGGCCATGTGCTTGGCTAGCAACAAGTAGCTAACAATAAATAAGTTCCAAAGTCTTTACTGTGGTTTTTTTTGTAATTTTCA
>NW_004524590.1:5396681-5402492 GCF_000260255.1 Octodon degus | reverse complement strand
GAATATTATAGGTGTGTAAACTCAGCAAAATATTCTAAAAGAGTCCAGTAGCCCATAATAGCATTGGGTCTTCTGTTCAACTGGCAATGTCAGAAATTATTGACCTGAGTCCCCCACAGCTCAACATAACAATGTACAAATTATTGAAACTGTCCTATTAATTGGTTTTGAACCTGTCTTATTATTGTTCCTCAATCAAAATTTTTAAAAAATGTATAAATATCTTCAAGATATCTCATCTATTTCTGTGGTGTCCATTGCTATTTTAGCCTGTCCCTATGACCTGTGAAATGTTTGATCTTTCAGACGGAGCCCCGTTTACCTGGTGGATTGGGAGGTCCAGTGAAAAGCATCCTTACTGGGGAGGCTCTCTCCCTGGGGTCCAACGGTGTGCGTGTGGCCTGGAGGAGAGCTGCCTGGACATTGGACACTTCTGCAATTGTGATGCGGACCTGGATGAGTGGTAAGGCGAGCCCGGCCCTGCCACAGTGGCAGAGGAAGGCGTAGATGAACACATAGATTTCCGCAAAGAGAGAAGGGTGTGGATGGGAAAGTCAGTATGAACTAGGACGCTTTCATGCCTGTGATTGCTTTTAATTTTGGAAATGGCCAGTTCTCCTGCTTTGAGGCCTGCTAGGGAGGTTTCTAACGTGAAGGCATGTGGTTATAACATTACGTCCTTGTGTTCCAGTCCTCTATTTCAAGCAAATATTTTAATGCAGTGTTAAGCATTGAGTTTGAGCCAGTTTTTCAATGATACAATAAAGAATTAAAGTAAGAAATTTATCTTTATTGATGAATTTAATAAATCCTCACAGCCGTCTTTGCATTGTTGTTTTATTTTCTGACTTTTGTATTTAAAAGTCAAAAGATAGGGGCGAAATAACAAACGTCTAAGATCACACACATTTATTTTATGATAGATTCATATTGTGAACTCGGGTCCACCCATAGCATCTTATATTTTTCAAACCTAACTTTTCTGGAAAGTGAAGTTTAGCGTTAAGTTCTCATGCCCATTACATCTGTGTCCTCTGCCTTTCCACTATATTATTTGTTCTTCACTGGCTTGAAAATAAAAATATGCACAGAAGATTTCTACACATGCTTTGTTTTTTAATTAGTGTAGGGCCTTTTGGTTTTTCCTAATGCAATTTTGTTTGCTCCGTTATAATTTTAAGAATTCCTATGCCAAATCGCTCTCTACTCATGAAAGATTTCTTTTTAGAACAGTCAATTTGTTCCCTGTTCTAGTTGTTTTCTGCAGGGACTGAATGATAAGGTTGAGTCACAACCTCAGTTCAGCAAAGAAAGTAGTAGGCCTAGAGTTCCAACGAGTTCTAGAAGAAGCAGAGCAAAACTTTGGAATGTTACAGGGCTGCTTTGGGCCACAGGTCAGATCACCTGGGTGTCTTCTCACTCTTTGCACTTTGTTTGGTTAAAATCAGGTGAACGTGACTAGAGGGAAGCTGCCCCTCTGTCTTGCTTGAATCCCCCACATTTTCCTGCAGGGTATTCTAGCACAGTATACTCTAGCTTGTACTTTTATTTCCAGAGTACTTCATATGCCTGTGTAATCTATCCCAAATTCTAAAAGAAGATCGTCCAAACCAAAGGTTCCGCAAAACCATGATTTAACAACTTGTTCTGAAACTAAAATGAAGCCTGAAATGATAAAAGCATTGTAACCCACAAAATAAGGGAACTGAGCAAGCCAAGTAATGTCCAAGAGCATTTATGAAAAGAAGAAAAATAAAAGGACAAGTATATACCCAATAGTGATTCTTCACCCCAATACAAATGGCAGCAAATTGCTACTTAAAGATGAAACAGTTAAGCCAATTTTTTTTGAAAAATGTATTTCTAGAGTCAATCCTGTCTTGACAGTATCATTTTTCAGGCCCTTACTTGTGTATTTCCACTGTTGTCCATAAGTATCCTGATAAAATTCCTGGTTGTCCTTATTGTAACCATAGTTACCAGAATAGTCACCACCTTGCTGAATTGGCTGCTGAGCAATGGGTTGGGAACCCCAGTTCTGCTGGTTGTTGGTCTGACGATGCTTGGAATCAGGTTGGTTGTACCCATCTGCCTTTCTCTTGCTTCCTGCATTTCCCCCACGATTGCCCTGAGCTCCACGGGAACCACGGCCTCTCTGCTGTGGTGCAGGACCCCCTCTGCCACCCCAGAGCCTCTTGCAGTCCCAAAGGTGCCCCCCTCTGTGAATAGCCAACTCTACCTCTTGGCAGTGGTGCTCCCTGTCCCCTCGGTGGTGGTGGAGCACCTCGCCCTCGCCTTTCTCCTCCTCTTCCTCTTACTGCATATCTCTCATCATAGCCATAATAAGGATCTTCATAGCCTCCATGTTAGTCATGGTAATCATAACCATAATAATCATCATAGTAATCTTCATCGCCATAATAATCTGGAGGGTAGCCATATCCACCTCTACCTCCACCATGATCTCAACCTCTAATTGGAGATGGCATTCAAAAAGGAGGGTGATAGTAATAATCTTCATGCACAGTACTTCAGGAGGCCTGTCTAGCTGTGTGGCGCTCTTTCCTTTTCTTGTCTGGTGGTTCAGCTAAGACTACTTCAATTTCTCCCCCTTCTACTTCTCTTCCATTCATTTTATCTATAGTCTTAACAGCAGCTCTTCTGTCTTCAAAATGAGCAAATGCATAATCTTTCAACACCTTTACTCTTTCCAGTTTTCCAAATTCAGAAAATGGCTTTTCTAATATTTCTTCTGTCACTGTATTAGCCAAGCTTCTCACAAATAAAGCTTTCACCTTTGCCATGACTTCTGGACCTGGTTCTTCCACAGGGTCAGTGTATTCAACTGTAACTGCATTTCCCCACACTTTTCCTTTCCACTCATCAGCCGACGTCTGCTTGTGCTGCTGACTTGTGATCCTCATAATCAAGGAGCAGAACCCTCGATTCTTCTTTTTGTCATTGGATTGATGATATAGAATAGCATCCACCAAACCCTCTGTTACTTTACTGAATTCTTCCAGAATATTTTCCTTAGTCTTATTCTTCAGGATGGATCCAACAAAAAGTCTGTTGTTTGCCACAGAAATACACACTCCAAGGTGTTTCCCAGGGTGAGTTCCGTAGCTGTCACACAGTTTAACAGCTTCCTGTGCAACTTCCTTTCCACAGGTGATCAGTGTATACCCTCAGTTCTAACCAGACAGTGGCTCCATCATCATGGGACCAGCCTTTTCAAAAAGGGGAACCAACTCATCCTCATATAGATCCCTTGGTATTTTACCTACAAGACTTCTGTCCCAACTCCAGGCTGCACATCGGAGTGCATGCTGTCTGCTGGAGGACCACCACACTTCTTTTGCCCTGTTGTTAGGTCCAGAGTATAACCAGTCCTTCCAAGTAAGGCCTTGATCTCTGCTTCACCAGCTCCCTTTGTGGACTCTGGCACTCTGCTGCCCTGTTTCTCTTTCCTGTAGTCTTCATAACTCCACGTGCAAATGTACGTTTGTTTGCAACATGTGATAAGTCACTTTCCTTGAACTGCTGCAGCACAGACAGAGCTCCTTCTTCATTAAACTCCCTGAGAGCATCAATTGCTTTCTTCAAGATCCACATAATATACCAATCCTGTCCTAGCATGTTGGGAGCTTGGAGAAGTTGTTCCTTAAGATTTTGCGCTTAGTCCTCAGCAATCCAGACACTCCATCTGTCCAGCTAAGAAAGAAGGAAGGTTATCTACTGATCAGGTGGTAGCAGACCTTGGTATCACCCATGTGGTGCAAGTTTTAGGCTCATGCAGAATGCAAGAGCTGTGGGGTCAAGAAGGCTTCAACCTAGATTTTGGAGAAGGTTGGGGAGGCCAAGCAGTGTGGCCTTGAGAGGGTAGTGTGTAAATCTGTAAGTGTGGAGCTGAAAAGTTATGGGCTCCAGAATGTTGGAGAAGCCTGGAGGGTGGATGGATCATCTGAGCAAAACTGCAATGAGGGATCAAATCAGCCAAAGAGAGCAGCCATGGGAGCTGCAACCACAGGAAGTGCAGTAGGGATGTAGCCATCTAAGCGCTGTGGAGTTCACCTCTTGCCACAGACTGCTTCCAAAGCTGGACATGGATTTCTGAGATGTAATGTTTGCCCTCCTTTGTTCCCATTTCTTCCTACCTCCTTCTTTGTATCTTTTAGAGTGAAAATGTCTGTTATCTGCCATTATGTGTTGAAGTGTTTAACTTTCTTTTAACACAGAAGCTTGTAGCAAAGAGTTTTCCTTAAATGTCAAAGAGACTTTAGATTTGAACTTTTTAGCGACGCTGAAACTGTTAGAACTTTGACAACTCTTAGGAGGTGGACTAAATGTATGTTTTGGGAAGAAATCTAGATAAGAATCATAATATTCCATACCTGGCTTCCTAAAGACTCCTGTACATCCCTTTATGCCAAAGGCCCTTAAATCATCTCCTAAGAGATGTGATTTACCCCTGAACCCCCCATTTTTCATATCTTGGGGAAATGTCTAGGTGAGCAAAAATCAGGAAGTTCCTTCGATCATAATCCTAAAGGAACAGAAGCTGTGACTGATTTAATGCCTCTGGATTTCATTCACTATCAAAGGAAAATGCATATCCTATGATAAATGGTTTTGGTGAGCAACTTGTCATAGAAGCGGTTGTGCACACTAAGTTGTGTGACATTTACTCCTTCATTACTGATCCAGTGAGAGCTTGCTCCGTGTTGTCAGAAGCATGCCAACACAGTCTGTGGCATCAGGGCTCTTGTCCTGCACGAGCCCTTAGGCCAGTAAAGAAGAAAAGGCCAGATAGTAGCGCATGGGCCATTGGGATACATTTGGTAACAGCGACAGGAACTGTTGTGCAAAGAACTGGGATAGACCTAGGGTTGGAAAGTCAGATTTAGAAAGAATCAGAAAGGTTTTGAAGAAACAGATGTTATCCAATGGGATAAAAATTGTTACGCAGCAAGAGGGAAGTTGTGTGCTTACGCAGAGAAAAGCAAAGTAATATTAAAATTACTACTTCTCAAAACCACATACATATTGGTATGATTGCTACATATTTTTACATGGGAAGTTTACAGGTGAACCTTGGGGAAGAAGGGTGAGTTCGGGTAGTGAGCCTCTTCATATTGGAGATAGTAATAAGCCAGCTCTGTCCGTGCAAGGACTGCAGAAAGCAGCGTACACTTCGCCGAGCAATGTGGTAGAAGCTTGTACGATGACTCATTACTAATCTACTCACCTCTATTACTGACTGCAAAAAGGAAAAGTGCAAAACCTGACACAAAGGTGAAATAGTTAATCAGATCCAATGTTCCTTCACCCACAGTTTTGGTCAAAATACAGTCAAGCTGCCTTTCCACATATTTAAAATTTTTGTTTCAGATCAGCATGTACCTTTTATTATTGTGAATGCCCTGACTGTACCTAAGAAACCTCACACAGCTTTGCCTGGTGAAATACTCTTAAGCTGATCAGAAAGTAGATTAGCGGAGTACCTAGTGGGGAACAGTTTGGTATATTACAACTCTTAGATAATATTGTCCCTTAAAATGTTGTCATGTGCAGAAATGTTCTTCACGTTTTATGTACTGCACCTGATATTTAAATTCCAACACACCTTGAAGTTGGTTTTATTACCATTTTTCACAGAAAAGGCAACTGAGTCTCAGAGATGGCTCATGGAATGGCTAACACTTCCTGACTAAGGGAGTGGAGTTGACACGCCAATGAAGTCTAGGACTCTTTCATTGACTGCATGAAAGGAGCCACTAACGTCGGGTTTTGAACAGTGGCCAATGAAGA
>NW_004524590.1:5380690-5389951 GCF_000260255.1 Octodon degus | reverse complement strand
ATTTGCCCTTTAAATATTTTCTGAATATGTTACATGCCAATATGTGCTAATACATTCTCTTAGAACTCATACAATTGCAGCTATTTTAGGAAGGGGGACTAGTAGCTTTGTCATTTTCTGGATGTACAATGTACTAAATCTCTGAGTAAAATTTTATTATGCATTGGGAAAATCAAATCCCTGATTTGTAACTTATTAATATTAAATCATGCTAACCTCTTGAAGTTTCATGTTCTTATTTTGCTAAAAAGAAGAAAAAAAGAGAATAAAGACTATCTCTGGGGAGAACTGGGTAACTTCACGATAATTTCTGTATCTAGTAAATGGGCTTGTAGTTAGTTTTCAAAAGAACATGTCATCATTTTTGTTATTTTCTTATGCATTTTCACAATTCTAAATAAAGAAGCAATATTTGATTGTGGATATTAAGTGGATATTTAAGTAAAACACATATAAATGAAGAATGTAGAGGTATTAACAGGTCAGTACAAAGTTAACTAAATATGAAACTCTGAGGAGGGGATAGAAGCAACCCTGAGGACCCCTCTTCTCCAAGTGGGGTCTCTCTTTGCAAGGCTAGTGGTAAAAAACATCTTTTAAAGGTTGAGTCTGCCCTGAGTGGAAATAGATCTAGAGACTGTATAACTGATGAGTTTGTGGGCTCTCCACAGTCATGCAAGGTGACCCAGGTTGTCACCTCAGGGAGTGCAGGGCTGGAACATGATTGCAAATTAGTAAACTGAAACCTAATCAATCGAGCCATGTCTGGTGTGATGGAATCCTGTGTGAACAGAATGGGGATGGTCGGCCTCAGACCCGCCAAGGACAGCTCTCGGATTCAGGGCCTCACGCCGCACTTCCAGCACTGTTTGGGTGCGGGAAACACCTGCAGGAAGTTGCTCTCTGCAGTGGAGCACAGGAAGTTTGGCTGTTCCCAGCAAATGGCCCAAGAGCCAAATGTGGCTTCACACCGCAACCTCTCCATTGTCAGATGGACAGCCTGAGAGTGTCTGTCACTGCTGTGTACCGCAGGTACATTTCAAGTACAGTGCAGGTAAATTACAACATCCTCATGTGGTTGTTCTCATGATGAAGAGACGCATTTATGAAATGCTGTTCCAGTAGCCCAGCGCCAGAGAAAAGCAAAGCCCATTCCCGCTCTCAGCCACAAGAACCTGACTGCTCTGCTACACTCCCCAAGTGAACATTGTGTTCCAAGAATGACAGCCTCAAAATCTACCTGGTATTGAGGCTTGGGAGATAGCTCAGTGGATTAAGAGCCTGTCTGGCAAGTGCAAGGTCCCTAGTTCGATCTCCACTACCACATGCCATGCTGGCCCCAGAACGCCAAATGCACCATGCCTGCCAACAAATTCAGGCATGGTAGTGCTTGCCTGTAATCCCAGCACTGAGGAGGCTGAGGAGAGAGAGTCACTATGAGTCTGAACTGTATAACAAGACTCTGTACAAAAATAAAAGCAAAACAACAACAAAAAACTCTACCTAGTATCACCTCTAAATCCATGTCATTTTCATCAGAAAATTTTTTCTCTTTATCACAGACAGTTATTGTTTTAAATGTTTGAGAGAGATAAAGCAAAAGAAGTCCAAAACATAAGGGATGCAAGAACCAGGGTGGAGGGAGACATTGGCATTGCAGACCAGGAAGGGCCCTTCATTAAGGGAATTACTGTGGAAACAGGAAAAGATGGATTCAAGGCACATGATGAGACATTATCCATCGATTAAGGGCAGGTCCTCAGGCCAAACAGAAGCCAGTCTCTGCGTGTATGAATGGCCACTTATTTTGTTTAACCTTACCACACAATTGAGTTTGTCTCCCTGTATAATGTCCCTGTATAATGACCCAATTTCTCATGGGCAAAATAAGAATTTCATGCACGAAGGTCAATTTATTAATAAATAGCAGAAACATTATACATAAGAAATGAAATTAGAACATAGAAGAAAGTGAGGATGTACACTATTTAGGGATTATTTGAAGACAAACTGGATTTGAACATGGTGGAACTTGGGGAGTTAGAGAAAATAAATCATTGATCCATTTCAGATAATGAAAAAGATATAGCTGGCGCCCCCTAGATCTGCATGGTGTCTGCTCATGAGTGTGTGCTAATGAATCAGTGGTCTTACTTTTCATCTGTTCGCTTCCTGACTAGGACTGATTGCAGCCTAGGAAAACAAGCATTTCTGGTGTTCTCTGTTCAGATCCAGATTTTATCCGGCAAATGACACCTTCAACCATCTCCACCGGTGGTACCTTTAATCAATTTTATAATGTAAACCTTTCAGGGACATTTTGTGGTACAATGCATTAAACTTGAGGTCCAGAGTCCTCTAAGTAAACATGAAGTACATCCCCAGCCCTTTACTTTCCTGATAGTAGAGAGGCACTGAGAAATCTCTGTCAATATTCATGCATGAGGATCTGGTTTTGCTTTCTCACATCTGATTATGAAGAACCCTATGGCTTTGGATTTCTAGATTATTTATGCAAAAACTACATCTGAAAATTCCAAATGTGTAACAAGTTGTTTTGTCTTTTTCCTTATGCTTCTTGAGCTGGAAACTGAAAACTGTACTGTAGCTGAGTTCTCCTCTGTGTAGAGCACAATGGGAGGGTGTGATAGTTGATACCTTGAGTCAGCTTGAGAAGTTTAGAAGCTTCACTAAGAAACCCCACAGCTCTACACCCTGGGGTGGAGAGGAGGTGCCCTTTGGGGGCTGTTTATGCTATGGTATGTTGTGATAGTCATGGTTCATTCATTATGTCAACTGGAGAACTTTAGAAACTTAACCTAGTGATTTAGCAACAGACCATAAATCTTCACTTTGAAAAAATTCTCAGCCTGTGAAAGAGGAGGGCACAGGAGATGGAGTGAGAGCCATACCCACTCTAGGAGGTGCTAACCTGCTTACAACAGAAGGAAGGGAAGGGGCTTGCTCCCCTGCCCTGCATTTGCTTTCACTTCTTTTGCTGTCTTCTGCCACCGTGAAGTGTTGCCCCTATGCTACACCACCCGGCCTTGGAGCCAGCTGATTATTGACTGAAACATGGACAAACTGTGAGCTACACAAACCTTTCCTTCCCTAATTTTAGATGTTAGATATTTTGTCTCTGCAATGAGGGAACATGACCAAGATGGATGACTATTATCCAGTGTACACTACGTATTGATCATACTCATTGGCTCCATTGGCTTTTGTGTTGTGCCACACGCTCCTTTAGCTCGTTTCAGCTTCCAGTCAGCTCATTCCCTGGGTCTTCTTTATCTGGAAGTCTTAAGAAGGAAGGCAAAGGAAAATAATTCCTTGCTAAACAATGTTGAAACAGAATAATTGGCGAGCTTCATACTGCTCTTGAAGAATAGTGTGTGAGCATCCTATTTGTTACTCCTTTGCCACCACAGGAAATCACGTCCTCATTCAAAGGGAGGTCATGCAGTCCCTTGAGATTTGCCCCTTCAACTTTGCATGAAGGCTGCAAAGAGGGTTGCCGTCTTGAACTCTTCCCATGATTTTCTTAGTCTGCTGCCTACCATATGCATTGTTAACTTAGAGGGAAGGACCTAAAATGGAAGAAAAAACATAGGGCTATAGCATGTTTAGCCAGCCTGCGCTGATGAGGATAGGTGACAGTGTGTGGCGTTTTGTCCCCCTTGCTCGTAGGATGCACTAGGAGATCGTCATTCCCCTGCCATCTGATAGTGTGAATCTAGTGCAATCCCATGCTTCAGCTAGTAAGCTCAGAGGGGATGACACTGGCTAGCTAATTCTCTGCCACACCCTTGCTCTTGAGAATACCTGAATTTTCTCTGAACACATGTGTTCTTTCTCTAGGTCATGCATCTTTCTTCAGGTAGGTCCACAGGCAATATTGCATGGGCCCTAGAGCCTTATAAGTGGGAACCTGTATCCTGCTTGCTTATTCATTCCAAACATCGTGTTCCCTTTTCTGTTTTCCCTTTAGGTGCTTTTGGTTTTCACTTCATTTTAAACATTACTGAGCATTTCAGTAACTGTGTACTGAGTCCCTACTGTATGTCCGTGAGTTAGCTAGCTTGTATATATTACCTCCTTTGATTTAATGGCAATGGCCACTTAGTGTTATGACCATATAAAAGATGGGGAAATCAAGGCTCAGAATGTCTTCGCTGATACACAACTGTTCTGTCAAGCTTTATGAACGTAAGTCCTGTCCCTCTGACTGCAGTGGAAAGACGTGCCCTCCATTACTCAAATGCCACTCAGCTGTATTATAAAGGGTCTTATGCACTGCTTCAGGGACTGCAAAAGTCTGCAAAGTGCACTAAGTCCTAACTATAGCCCGAGGTGCTCTGCTTAGCAATAGGAGCCACCGTAATTTGGATGCAAAGACAGGTTTGTTCTGTGCCTAGGCATCATTTCCAGATGTGTTTCCAACCTGGAAATCAATCTTTTTCTACATCACTTGAGCATTTCTGACCTCTAAATATAATAGTCGATTTATAGATACTGTATTTCTTTAAAGTAAGGGAAAGTGCCCAGGTGATTATTTATTTATAAAATCAATTAATATACATCTTTCTCAAGCTTTGAGGAGTTATTGCATATCTTAAGACGTAATTTTCCACATTTGTTACATAACAACAAATGTCCAACACTGAAAAATAGCTCATGCATAGAAAATAAGTTGGCTTGCCTTGGATGGAAGAGTACTTCAGGACAGTGAAGAGAACTACAATAGATATTACCATTCTGAGCACTTAACACAGAGCGTGTGTCATATTTAGTGATTATATAATCTCATTTAGTCCTTCTCAAACTATTGTCAGATGTATCTTCACGTAAACACTGAGCACACTAAGCATCACAGGAAGAAATGATTTGCCCGAAATAACACAAATAGGAGCTGGCACCTGGGATTCCAGAGGAAACCTGTGCAATTCTAAAGCTATATCCTTTAGCATAGCTTATAGTACCGAGGAATGTCACAAATGCATCTTGATTCCTTCCCCTGTTGCCTGTGATATTACCTGATACCTTCTAGCCTTACTTGGACTTTCTCCATTTGTAAATGGGAAAGTCACTCACTCATAAAGGGAATAACGTTACTCATGAAGTATATTGCAAGGAAAAATTCTTGTAGTGGTCATCATTTATCTATCAATCTATCCATCTATCTAAATACTTACCTATCTATCTATCTATCTATCTATCTATCTATCTATTTTCTATTTATTTATCATCTTTTTGTAGCTGCATGCTACATAAGCGTTCTTTCACTGAACTATTTCCCCAGTTCTATCTCCCTGTATAATTCTGGTTCAAAACATTTCTACATTCAGTTCCAGTTTCTTCCTACCTATTTTTACTCCCAGCAAAATGGTATAATCTCACCTCACCTCTCAAACACAGCTTAATAAGGGAGAGAAATAGTGGCTCTCTCCTTTTTGTAACATTGCAAAAAATGTAAATAGGAAATCCTCTATTTGCATAATTGACAAGAACAAAGCCAGAATCCTCAGCTACTGAGATCTTTCAGAGCAAGACCAACATGCGAAGGAACCATAAAAGAAAGGTTGGCTCTTACATGAGAGAAAAGGTACTACAAAACATCGAAGGCTGATTACAGCTGTTGGCAGGTGGCTGGAACAGGCCCTTGGAGGGCCTGTGGAGAGGGACTGCAATGCCTACTTGCAGGTAGTTACTAAGGTGGCCACTCTGTTTATGGGGCATGGAGGCCATGGTTAGGGTCACACTGTGCTGCCCAGGGCAGGTAGGCTGTACCCAGCTACAATACACAGCTGCAATTTTTGTAAACTGTGTTTCTGCAGTGCATTTCGGGAAGATGTAGATGCCAGTGGTGTTTGGAAGGGGGCCATAGGCATGTGACTGGCATTCCAGCCCCTCACACCGTCCTGAGACCAAAGGCCTTCTGTCACACCTATCCCTGCCCAGCCCCTCCACATCTGGTCCAAGTCACTTGTGAAAAGAGGGCTCTCAGCACACAGTTCCTAGATTTTCCACATGTTTTTTCTTAATTTTATATCTTTCAGGACGAATGACACTGGCTTCCTTTCCTTCAAAGATCACTTGCCTGTCACCCAGATAGTTATCACCGATACCAACAGATCAAACTCAGAAGCTGCTTGGAGAATTGGTCCCTTGCGTTGCTATGGTGACAGTGAGTACTAAATCGAAAGAAGCTTTCTCCGCATTACATGAGCACAAGATGTTTTTAGTCCCTTATCCCTTTTCCCCACAGTTTCCCTCAGTCCTGAAAATTATCTCCATACCCAGCGCTTTTCCCTGACCGTGGAGAACCATGATCCGTGCTTAAGGATTCTGTCCTTGCAGGGCACTTCTGGAATGCCGTCTCATTTTCTACGGAAGCCTCGTATCTCCACTTCCCCACCTTCCACGCGGAATTCAGCGCAGACATTTCCTTCTTTTTCAAAACCACCGCTTTATCTGGAGTTTTCCTAGAAAACCTTGGCATTAAAGACTTCATCCGACTTGAAATGAGCTGTGAGTGTCCTCATTTATGAAACGGTGTCAATGGTCAACAGAAGCAGGTGTGACCTCATCTTGGCATCCAACCTCTAGGGCATAGTTGGCCTGTCAAGTTCACTGTGGTGGGCTTTGGTAAAATCAGCAGTGAAAATTTCCAGCTCTTGCAAGTGTGTTATGATTTAGTGGGTCTTCTCAGTAGTTATCACTCCACAACTGCCACAGATACCTACACTGTGGGATCTAGCTTGTGATGGAAAGTAGAAGTGATTCATAGTGTGTACTCCATTCATAAATTGAGTCTACCCTTGTTGTTGGCCTTGCGCTTCCAGAATAACCTCCTAACTTACCTCTAGCCAGGAGGAAAGTGTGACTATCCTCTCAGAGTCTCGGGCTTTCTCTGTTTCTCCCCGCTGGACAGCAAGTGGTAGAGTCACAGATCTAGGTACCAGGATACACATTTTCTTGCCAAAACACTGCCCTCTATGTACAGATTAGACCTGCTAATAATCAGAAAGTAGGAGAAAAAACAATAAATATGTGGATGCTCACGTGTTCTGCTACTGAACACTTTATATGAATAATCATGCTGATAAAAATAAATTTCAGTGCATAAAAGAAAACAATGCAGTGGTTAATTAATTCACTTTTTTGAAGAAAAAATATATAGATATATAATTTCAGTGATAGTAATATTGTAGTCCCTGTTCCTAGCTCATTATTTCTGCAAATTTATTGTGGAATATGAAAATTGATTTGCTGTATAACTTCTTGCCCCCAAAATGTATAAATCCCGTATTTCTTCTTTTCTTTTGAAAACAAAAATCTTCTATTTTATTTATGTATTTATTTATTTATTGTTTTGGTACTAGGAGTCAAACTCAGGATTTTGTATTCAGGGGCTAAGGAGTTAGCTCAGGGGTATAAGTACCTGCCTGGCAAGTGTAAGGTCCTGAGTTTAATCCCCTGTACAAAAAAAAAAAAAAAAAAAAAAAAAGGATCTTGTGCTTACCAGGCAGGACTGTGCCACTGAGCTATACGCCCAGCTCCCTTTATTAATTTTAAATTACATTTCTTTTCTACATAAATTTAAGGAAATGAAAGTAGGCAATATTTTAAAAATAAGGCTGCTCAGTAAAGGTTTGTGAACATATTGTTTTACAGTAAATTTCGGAAATCATGACACTTTCTTATATAGTTATTTAAGCATCTTCCAAGTCACTGTGTAAGAAAAATAATTCCATTGGATATTTTCACTAGAAAATCATCATAGCTAACTATTAGGCTAAAAATAAGAGTTCTGAAAGATTAGGAATTAATCTTTCTGGGCATGCAGTGTACTGATTTGAAGTTTGCAAATATAAGTTTAAAATTTAGTAATAACTAACGTCTGCTAAGAGGGTCTTAAATTGTGCCAACAACAAAATGTCTTCGGTGGAGGATGCTTCTCACTGAGATCTCTTAGAACACCTGGAGAGTGGCCAGGATGCCGCTGTCGCTCGGGGAGCCGTCCCCTTCCTGGCCTCTTAGGGCTTGTTTCACCCTGAGGGTCCCACGCCTCGCAAGGCCTGTGCCTGCCCCTGGCTCCCACCACCTCACGCCTCATCACTGCCTTCCCACGCTGCTGTCACCGCAGGAACACCCGTGGACGCAGAGGCGCTGTCTGGGCAGTGGACCGGGACTGTGAGGGCTCGGTAGGCAGGGGACAGCGCGGGGCTGCAGGAGGGCCAGCTGCAGGAGGGGCAGCGCAGGCAAAGAGAGCCCTTTATTCTACTGTTATTATTATTATTTTTTAAAGAGAGCCCTTTAATTGGTAGTTTTAACCTCCCTTTACTCCGAGGCATTGCGCCACTAATGGGAGGAAGCTCTTGTGGCTTCGCTGTGAAATGGAACCCCTCCCGCCTAACTTGGCCAGGCTCGGAAAGTGTGAGGCTGAGGGCTGACCGCTTTATCATATGAACAGAATGACCTCAAAGTCAATGTAATAAAAATCAGGCCTTTTGGCCTTTTGACTCAGGAAAGGCATGCCAGATGTCATGGCAGATTATCACAAGACAAAGAGCCATGATTTAAGGTTAATTACCTATCAATGTCCAATTGGTTTATAATTTTTGGTAGAGTACTATGCCCTTCGAGTTGCACAATTTTTTTAAAATGTTAAGTTGATGTTAAGTTTACAAAAGATTAAAAATCATCAGTGTAATTCTGTGGTGTATACTTCACTGATTTAATGATTGCTATTTTATAAAACAATACATTTCTACATGAGAAATATTTAAATGGCAGAACTTCATAGCGCCTAAATTTATCATTATATTTACTAATACTTGGGAAAGTGTAAAACTTGGGGTAATATTTCATTTCTTACAGCTAAAGTTATACTATGCATTTTTGGCAGATAGAATTTTTACCTGGAGAATTTATAGCAGGAAATCCCTACAGACCAGCTACTTGGAAAAGAGGAGTCCTTCCAACAGATGCGGTGGCTCAGAATAGACTTCTTTTTGGTCCCCAAGGCATGTTCCTTTCCAACTCTCTGAATATCTGCTTCCAAGGTTGATATACCAAGTTGTTGTCAGGGAACAGTGAGTCTCCATGAAATTGTCAGTCCATTTACTTTTGGGTCACTTTCAACAAAGGGTCTTAAATTGTGTCACCTTGGGATTAGTCTGTCCTCTAGGAACAAAAAGACAGTTCACATCCCCTTGAGTCTCAGTGATTCCGATGGGATTGTGAAGTAAAATAAAT
>NW_004524590.1:5377279-5380590 GCF_000260255.1 Octodon degus | reverse complement strand
AGGACCGCTGATAGCTTCTAGGATTCTGACTGATAGTTCTTTGTTCTGACAAACCTCAGTAACTGAATAACCTACTGTCGTAAGCTGCACTGAGATCCATGCAAATGAGAAAAACAAGCGTGTGCAGGGGAATTGGGTAAAGGAAAGAAAGCTCAGAAGATAGAGCTATGTGTTGTGGAGGATGTCACTCAGTAAATACTGCCAGAAGTACGTTTTTTTCTTAGAAAGTTACTTTTCTTTCCCACCGCCATATTTGAATCAGGCAAACAATGTCTCCTTAGTATCTGCTGACGCCAGCATCTACCCCAATGCCGAATGCACAGAAACTCAAGGTTCTTGGGGATGGTTCATACTATCTTTTTCTAATGTGTTTGGTACAGGGTCTCACTATGCAGATCAGCTTCATAGTGGTCCCCCATGATGGAATACTACTCCTTTTCAGCCTCTCCAGCACTGGGATTGCAGGTGTACCACCATGCCCAGTCTTGGTGGCCCACTCTGAGCATCCAGGGTGGGGCCAGCACAGCATGTGGTGCTGGGGATCGAACCCGGTCCCTGTGCTCGCCTAGGCAGGCGCTTAGTCCACCGAGCCATCTCTGTGGCCCATCACACTATTTTCACAGAACTTATACATATTCTCAGATGCAGTGTTTATCATCAGAAGAGTACTAATAACACTTAAGAACATGTAAATGTATATAAATAAAAGTTATGCTCTATTATATAGGGAATGATGGTAAGTTTTCAAGACTGTACTTGCCAAGTTTAACCACAAATTTTATTAATTTTTTTTATTTTAGCATAGTGTGAGTAGATTATAATAAAATGCGAAAAGTTTTCTTGTTACTTCTAATAATAGTTATTTCAGTATGTGTGATAATCTTAAAAGAATGACCAAAATGATACTAAGTATCAGCCAAGACTTTCTCTTCAAAGAACTAAGAGAAATGAGTAGTATAAATGAAATAGATTAGCATATAGTTTAGAATATTTTGAAACAATGAAACATAGAGTTTGGGGAATTGTTGGATCTGTCTGTCTGTCTCTCTGTCTCTCTCTGACTCTCTGTCTCTCTCTGTCTCTCTCTGTCTCTCTCTGTCTCTGTCTCTCTGTCTCTCTCTGTCTCTCCCCTCTCTGTCTCTCTCTGTCTCTTTCTCCTCTCTCTGTCTCTCTCTCTTCTCTCTCTCTGTCTCTCTCTGTCTCTCTCTCTCCTCTCTCTGTCTCTCTCTGTCTCTCTGTCTCTCTCTCCTCTCTCTCTCTCTGTCTCTCTCTGTCTCTCTCTCCTCTCTCTCTGTCTCTCTTTCTGTCTCTCTCTGTCTCTGTCTCTCTCTATCTCTGTCTCTCTCTCTGTCTCTCTCTCTGTCTCTCTCTGTCTCTCTTTCTCTCTGTCTCTCTCTGTCTCTGTCTCTCTCTCTGTCTCTCTCTCCTCTCTGTTTCTCTCTCTGTCTCTCTCTCTCCCCCCATGTTTCACTCTCTCCATGTATATAATTTCTTAGAGTTGAAGAAAACGTGTTACAAGACTGCATGCACATCGATGTTTATTTGATATGAGAACAAGGTACAATGACTAGATCTCAGAAATTGTTTCTGTGCCCTTCAACAGTAAATAGATGAACATATGATATACATACATGATGGAATACTACTTCTTAATTAAGATAAATTTGAGACATTCATAGGCAAATAGATACAACTAAACATGATCTTAAGTGTAATAAACTGGACACACTTTAAAGAAGCATTTTCTGTATGCAGAGGGTGAATCTTGGGATAGCAAGGCTCTGACTATGGAGTGTTGACAATATATTGGTGCTAGTTTCTCAAGGATTCATCTCTCACTCAAAAAAGAAAGCAAAACAAGACAGAATGTATTGAGAGAATGAGAACAAAAGAAATAAAGGCACACCACTATCCCACCACTCCTTACTGTTGGCCTAGGAACTCTTTCTGTATATCGTCATCCAACCCATAGGAGGCGTCACAACCATCAGCTTCCTTAAGTAGCTACTGGACAGATGGACTGATGAGGGAAAAAAGGAAAGCTCTGAGGTGTGCTGCAGGAGGCAGCCTTGGAGACAGCTCAAGGCTGTGAGGCTGTGTGCTGGCTTGAAGAGATCTTCCAGGTGGAAGGACAGAAAGGCTGGCTGGGCCACACACTGCAGAAGATGGTGCCATGCCCAGTGTGCTGCTGCTGCTGCTGGCCAAAATCTCCAGCCTGGACCTTTGTCATCAAAGCTGCCAGCATGCACAAAAGTGAGTTTTTTTTTTTTAATGTTAGGTCATTCTTTTATTTATTGCACAAGAGACAAGATTTTTAATTGATTTTCTGTAAGTCTGTCGTACAGTTTTAAAGTGATCAGGCACAAAACAAGCATCTAAAATTGATGTAAGGCTTAATTCTTGTCATCTGTTCTTCCAATAAAGGAGACTGAGTGTTCTCTTCCCTCTTAACAGAATGTTTGGGGTGCTGGTTGGGGCTTGTTTTTAAATATATGGACTCCTGGAATGTCGAGCTACTATTTAACCACTGTTCATTTATTTATTTTTATTTGGTACAGGGCATCCCTACACAGTTGAGACTCCTAGTGATCCTCCTGCCTCAGTCTTCCCAGGGCTGGGATTGCAGGTGTGCACCACCATGCCCAGTTTCAGTGGCCGGCTTGGTGCAGGGCAGGCACATCATGTGGTACTGGGGATCGAACCTGGATCTTTGTGCTTGCCAGGCAGGGGCTTAGACCACTGAGCTCCCTTGCTGGCCCCCTATTTAACTCTTGATTCCACTTCTCCACTTCAGAGATTACTTTGTGAATGTTGTCAATGAGCAATGGCTAATGATTCTTATTGCACAAATTGTTCCTATTTTTTCTCCTAAAAGGCCGTGACCATTTAAGGACTAACTGATGTTTACCAATCTCTCACAGTGTCACACAAATATTTACTGAGTTTGATGTGAATATTTTTCACTACAGATTAATTTCCTCCTGGTTATCAAAAGTAGTTGTCTTTCTCCCCCTAGATTATTTTAGGTAATTTAATGTCCTCCAGGTTCATAATTGGTGATTTTCTTACTATGTTTAAAATACAGTAAGATTTCATTGTACATATGTACGGTGCCTCATCTCCTTCATCTGTGTGCCCACTGATGGCCACTGAGGCTGTGGTCACACTAAGTATTGGGCACATATATGAATTACTTAGATTTAGTCCTTTCACAGTTAGAATATATGTGAAAACGCCGTATTATGTACTAGGAACATAGACAATTGTTACTTGTCCATTTAAAAAATTAAAAGTTGTTTGAAATGACCATC
>NW_004524590.1:5365847-5376197 GCF_000260255.1 Octodon degus | reverse complement strand
GCAGGTAGGGACAATCCAGACTCGTGAGGAAGAGCAGGAAGGAGTGGCCTTTCGGAGTCACGGTGGCAGCTTGGCAAGAGCCTGGGGTGTGGAATCCAGTGTGCATTCAGATGTGTGCTTCTGGAGCTGGGAGCCACATTAGACATGTTGTCACCTCTGTCGTGATTCTTTGTGCAGTGTGGAGTTGGTTACTCTCAAACACCAGCCAAGTGTGTTTAGCTCCAGTTAACAGAAAACTCAATGTGAAGCGGCAGACACAAGGAGGGGACTCCTCTGGAACCGGGACATGTGCAGAGGCCTGCTTTAGTTCTGAAAAGTAAGCAGTGCCACAGAAAATATTCGTGGTCTGCATGACTATTTTCTCTGCTCTGACTCCTGATTATCTACTTTGATGTCAGGCTAGCTGTGCCTTAGGCAAAAGCTACCCCACTGCCTGGCGAATCACTTCCATCCAGTTATCCAACAAGCCTGAAATGCACCTCCCCTGACTGGGAAAGAAAAGATGGGCTGCAGAGTGTTTACACCAGGCCCACCTTTCTGTCTGGGCGTGAAGCCAGCTTCTCCTAAAGCCCAGTAGGGAGGAAAAGCACTCTGAATGTGGTAATGAGAGGGGGTGGGGAGACCATCAATGACGCTTAAGAGGCCCACGTTAGGATTGAAATGTCTAACATATTTGAAAAGTGCATGAAACTAGGCAAAGATCTAGCAAGTATCCATTTCTTTACATGTGTTTAGCAGTCACAATCCTAGTCTGTTTGTGACCTAATGAAAGATACGTTGCTGTCATATTCTTTAAGTGACTGAGATCTAATCTTTTCATTTTTATGGCTGGTCTCTAATAATATCAGCCCAAGTGGGCTCTATAATTCATTTCCATGAAAATTAAATAAAAACAGCAACAGAATTTTCTTGAGATGCTTAGCAGGGAAAAAAGCAAACGCACACACTATCGCTCATGTTTATACTTTAGAATGCCAACATGTTGTATTAAGAATAGTTGCCTGCTGTGATGTTACTTTGATTATGCTGTAGCTAGAACCTCAGAGAATAGTAAGAGTTAATACTCCTAATAAAAATCACTGGGTTGTTGAGTGATTACTGAGATTAGACACTCTGCTGTATTCTCTTTTTTTTGAATCTTTTATTTATGTATGTATTTGGTACAGGGTCTTCCTACGTAGCTCGGACGCATAGTGATCCTGCTGCCTCAGCCTCTGCAGCGCTGGGATTACAGGCACATGCCAGCATGCCTGGTTCCAGGGCCAGCACGGCATGTGGTACTGGGGATTGAACCCACAGGTGCTTAGACCGCTAATCTATCGCTAATCTATCTCCCCAGCGCCTCTGCTGCATTCTTTACATGTCTTCATTTTGTTTGGAAGCAGTCCTTCCATGACTAGGACATAAGTGTACCACATCCTCCTTGCCAGTCGTAGTCCACTGAACAGACGAGAATGACAAACCCACAGCCAGCAAGCCTGGGATTAATTGACTGTGAAAGGTTGTAATCCAGTCTGCAAACTCATGTCTCTACTCTTTTGCGAGGTTCATTACCAAGTTTTACCAAACCCTTTTAGGAGTAAAGAAGGTTAGAGCTCAAGAGAATTATTTTCTTCTTTCTTCTAGATGTGGAGGCATAGGGCATTTGAGAAGTGTCTGCAATTTTGTCAAAACTATAAATGTGAAAGATAAGAATCACAGTTTCATCAGAATCTCAAAAATCCCTGTCTCCATAATGTATAATCCTATTTTATTGAATATATATTTCTCATTTTGAGACTGCCACATGGAAGAGGCTAGCTGGTTCTAATAAAGACTTGCAGCCTCAGGGCCAGCAAGGAAGGCAAACACAAGGACAAGGGTTCAGTCCTGGCCTCGTATGATTCCCCCCCTCCCAGGCGTGCTGAGACAGGGACCGAGTCTGGGTGTGGTGGTGCACGCGTGTAATCCCAGCACTAGAGATGCTGAAAACAGGAGAATCATGACAAGTCCGAACTGCATAGTGTGACCCTGTACCAAATACATTTTTAAAAAGACTCGCAGCCTTTCTGTCCATACATAGACCTTGGGATTGCCGACTTGGCTGACCTGGGAGGGGGTGATGGCAAACAGTGAACTCAGAGCTCCCCGTCCATGAAGTTCAGAGCTGGGTAGTGAGACTTGCATGCTCTGACTTGCCAGCTTATCTGGTTTCTGTCATCCTTGCCCTCAGTACCGGCTCCTGGCTGGAGAGAAACCCTCCCAAGGCTGAGGTAACCGCTAGCTTTAATTGTGACCATAAAGGAGAGGATAGTGAGAGCAGGTGCCTGGGCGTCGCTGGGCGATTCAGAGCACGAGGCCACATTCATAGACAGCCCAGTCTCGGGGCCACCTCTTTACCCACCGTGGTCCTATGGTGGCATTTGCTCCGATGGCCACTGAGTGCTCTTATTCATTCCATGCCCAGCCACAGAGCCTCTAGTGGTACACCCACTCACGTGCTTCTTGTTCAGTTGTTTTCAGGGATTTACTTGAATTCCAGGCTTTCCCTGTCCTGTGAGCCTGCACAGGTTTTGAGATTGAGAGTTCTGTCTTGGGGACTGTAGTTTTAAAATGTGCTCTGGGCCACACCCCCTCCACACATTCCACTGGGCACCCTAGCTCACAGCCTGGATCTCTGACCTCTGAAATAGCACTTATCTCCTGTGACCGAGTGAGGATTAAATGAGTTAATTTATAAAATTGCTAAACAGGTGTCCAGCTTATGCTAAATGCTCAAAAACTAGTACCTAGGGCCAGTGAGATAGCCCAATGGACTAAGTGCCTGCTTTGGCAAGTGCAGGGACCAAGAGTTCAATCCCATGCTGGCTGGCCCTGCCCCGGGGTGTGCTGAGCCTGCACTGAGGCTGGGCATGGGGGCGCACACCTGTAATCCCAGCACTAGCAAGGCTGAAAATAGGAGGATCGCTATGAGTCCAAGCTGTGTAGTGAGACCTTTTCCATATATATACATTAAAACAAACAAACAAACAAACAAACTAGTACCTATTGCTTTTGGATTTTCTGATTCTCCTTCAGATAAAGAAGGAGTGGCTTTTTTCTCTTTTGAATTTCTTATAACTCCTTTGTTATTGTTATGCTTTTTCTTTAAGCGAATCTTGCGTATTTATATCTGGCAATGTGAACAACTAATTTGGAGACGGCACCACGTAATGCAGTAACCATTGTTGAATCCCTGTTGCTTTGTTTAGTGAAGTCTTTCATCATTTCTAATGCTGATTTTCTTTCCTATCACTCTTTTGTATTCTTTAAAAATAAAAAAGGGAGTGGCTTAAACATTACAGATCTCTAATTGTTACTCGAATAAAGGTAAATTAGAATTTTTTAGAGACGTCTTTCCAAAGATTTAAAATGTTTAGATAGAAAAATAAACCCTGCCCAAAACATTTCAATACTGCATTTCAAATGTGCTGCCCAACAGTGATTTGCTGCAGAAAACTTTTGATTTGGGAAGAGCATTTAGTGCTGAGTGCTAGGTCCATGGTAAGTGAGGCGCCTCTGCAGTGGGCAGACAGGTGGAGGAGACAGACAATAAACTGATGATTGTATAAGAGAGGGACACGTGGCGTAGCTGCGCTAAGTACAGACAGGAAGCCTAGCACGAAGGTAGGGCTGGGCCAGCACAGACTGTGGCAGGACATCCACACAGGTGTGTCACCGGAGTGCAACTTCATGTCCACAAGGCTAGCATGGCAGGAAGGTTTTCGCGAGATCTTCAGTATCGCTCCCCAGGTTCTCACAGAGCTTTACCCTTTTGTTCTTCAAAGCAAAACAGATGTGCAGCCCCAGCATGACCAAGCCCACACTTTAGCTTGAGAGGACAGAGGAGGGGGCTGAAGGGTGGTTTTGGTTGTCCAAATAGGATGCTTTGTAAGGCACAAGCAGAGAACTGGAGTGCAAAACTATGTGCTGCTGCAGGTAGCAGCCATTCCCCCGTCCCGTGCGTACTGATGCGCTGGGCCCAGTTCTAAGAGCTTCCTTAGGGTTGAAATATAAGAACCTGATGATCAGAATGGTGCAAGGCAAGCTTGCTGAGAAACGGGTGTCTCTAGAGTACTCCAATTTTCAGGCTCCAACTCACTGCTTCTCCTTCAGGTCAGGCCTTCTCGTTAAAGGAAGCAAGTCAAAGGCACAAGGCACTTGAATGTCTCCTTATTTGGTGCTTCCTGCAGCAGGGATAGCTTTGTGTTAGGGTGTAGCGGCCGGACAGGCAGGGATCCCCAGTGCTGTTTAACTTCTGGCATCTCTTTAACTTATTCTGGCTATTAACGAGGGTGTTAAATAAGTGTTTGTTTCCTGACCTGGGGGTAACACAAAAGGGGACAGGGACGCAACGGGCAGAGAAAGAGGGGCAGCTTCGGCACGTGCAAATAGTAGTTATTCACAGAAGATTGCTTCCTCTTCCAACTCATTGTATAATTAACTTTACACTTCTTTCAGATTTGGAAAATTCTTGTTTAATAATGGAAACTAAGACGGTACATTTCAAAACAGCACAGTAGTGAGGAGTTGTACCTAGAGTCAGATTCTACTTATTGTGCGGGAAACTTGGAGGAAATTACTTACATTTGTCTGGATTTTTCTCACTCATAAAGTGGGCATCATAGTCTTTTTCTCACAGGGTGGTTTTTAAGACTCAAATGAGAGAATGCGTGTGCGTTAGTCAGTATTCTCACTGCTGGGACAGAATCGCTGTCACCTGTGACTGAGCAGAGGCACTGTGTGCTTGGCTTCTGAGGGCTGTGTCCACACTGGCTGGCTCCAAAGCAGATGTGGCAGAGGCAGGTCGAGGAGAGCTGCCACGCGGGCGACCCGAAGCAGAGCGGGTGGAGTGGATGGGAACAGCATGCTCTTCCACACCGCTGCCCAGTGGCTCTTTTCCTCCAGCTGGGCCCTACTTCCTGTGGTGACTTTCAGTTATAAACTCACCCATGGATTCCTCTAGGGATGAGTAGGAACCCCCTGTGGTCTAGCCACCTTCGAAATGCCCAACTTTGAATACTTTGGGGGAACATTTTAGGTCTGAACCATAATATCGTAGTTTGTGCTTAGCATGATAATCGAGTTTGTTTTACCTACTGTGGTGGGACCTCCAGATCTCCTTAATCACGTACAGCTTCCACTGTCATTGCTGCCCCTCATCACCACGGCCACCTCTCCCGCAGTGACCACCCCCCATCCACCTCCACCATGACCACAATCGCCATCGTCACCACCACCACCACTGCTATTGTGACTACCACCTCTACCACCATTACCTCCACCATCGCCATTTCATCAGCATCAGTAGTAGCACTTTGCCTACCGCCTGACTTCTGGGATATCCAAATTATTTACAGGGGGAGAGTCACAGAAGGTGTGGCGTGACCTCAGGCAGTTCAGGTTGTAGGGAACTCCGTGGAGCAGGCCACTGAACTTTCTCCATCTTGTTTTGCACTCATGAGAGTGCTAGGAAGGACTGTATCATAGGCACTAGCCATGGAGGACAGCGCTGGACTTCCCAGGAGCTAGGGCTCCTGCCTCATAAATGGAGCTTCTTACGAACCTTGTGTCTACACAAATACAGGAGTGCACAAGCGAATGAGTAGATCAGGGGGACTCAGAACCCTGCTCACATGGGTGTTTGCCAGACCTAGGAGCCCAGGCCCTTCGCCTGTTTCTGAATCTTCAAGTTAAGGATCAACTAAGGGTGTACAGGATATGTGTGTGTCCAGTGGTCGGTGGTGGTGACTATTAATATTGGCTTCAGTGCTACAGGGATTTAGAAGGATATCCTCACTGTCCATTCTGACTTAAAATAGCTCCTCCTTTATTCGTTGTGACCTTAACACCCCATCAGTGGCCTTCAGCCTTCTTCCTGTTTCTCTTTGTGGTTCCAGCTCCCTCTGAGATCACCTTTGCTATTGATGTGGGGAATGGCCCCGTGGAGCTGGTCGTTCAGTCTCCTTCTCCTCTGAACGACAACCAATGGCATTACGTCCGGGCTGAGAGGAGCCTCAAGGAGACCTCGCTCCAAGTGGACAGCCTTCCGCGGAGCACCAGGGAGACCTCAGAGGAGGGCCACTTCCGTCTGCAGCTGAACAGCCAACTGTTTGTAGGTATGGGACATTTGAAGTCACACTGTGTGCTAAAAACCCTATAAGGCCACTCTGTGACTAGGCCAAATGACAGTTGCTTTTATTTTAGAACTCAGAAATGATTTGCATATGTCATTATTCATCATCACAAATTTCTTTCTGCAGATTGTTCTTTTTGGACTTTATTAACCATAGCCAAATAATATATGCTTTCCCTGATTCAGTTTTGAACTGGTTTCAGCCTCTGTACCATTTCTTCCTGTATATATTGTCTTCAGACATCTAGAGAAAGCTCGGTTATCATCATTACAAATAAATTTCCTCTTAAGAAGAGGAGATGCCAGCTGGTTACACTGGTCACTTCCTGGAATAGACTCTAAGGCGTAGGGCCACCATGACCTCCCAAAGCAGGAGGAAATGGTATGAAATAGTGGAAGCCCCTGAAGGGAATTTCAGATGTCAGCAACATGGCTGGGGGAAGGGCTGCTTATTTATTTTATTTTAATTAATTAATTATTATTATTATTTTTTTTTTTTTGGTGGAACCGGGGATTGAACCCAGGCCCTTGCGCTTGCCAGGGAAGCACTTATTCCACTGAGCCATCTCCCTGGCCCTGAAATGACCTGTGCATTTTTAAATTTTATTTTTTATTTTTGGTGGTACCAGGGATTGAACTCAGGATCTTGCGCTTGCCAGGCAAGCACTTATTCTACTGGGCTATTTAACTGGCTCAAGGGCTGCTTATTTCTAAACAAGGGTCTTTGGTCATATGACGTCACTCAGATAGCTACCTTCTGCATGTCCAGAGAGCAGCGCTGGTGTCTGGACGGATGTCTCTTTGCTCGCCTCTTCCTCCCTGTAGTGGAGAATCTCCTGAAACGCGCTGTTCGTGTGACCCAGGAGGCTGTCCCTGCCGTGGACCCAGAAGAATTCTGACTTGGTTTTGTGTGTGTCTCTCCTTCATCCCACCTGTAATGAACAAACACCTGGCCCTGGCCAGACAGCCTTGGTCGGTTGAGATGTTTGGAAGAGGAATTGAGCAATGCTACTGGTTTTCATGAAGCTTGTGGCCAGGAGTGTGTGTGTGTGTGTGTGTGTGTGTGTGTGTGTGTGTGTGTGTGTGTACAGATGCATGCCTATGCTTGTGCTCATGTATAAGAGCGAACTTGAAGCACACTAGGCCGACTGGTTTCCTGAACTGATGCAAGCACATTCTTACAGTTGCGGTTCTTGATAATGGGCGCAGGGAGCTTGTGAAGTTTTAAGTACAAAACAGGGCTTCAAAGTAATCCGAGATATTGTAACAGTTGAAAGCCAAGAACTTGATTCCATGTAGCACTTGGGATTACAGAATTACAGAACAGGGCTATAAATAAGTAACAGGATCTGACCATGTGCTGTACCTGGACTCTTCTCTTTTTTTTTTTTTTTCCCTCACCCCTTTTTTTTCTTTTCTGTTCTCCCCTACCCTTTACTTTCTCCCCTTCTTTTCTTTCCCTTAACTTCCTTTTTCTATTTATTTATTTGTTTGTTTATAGATAAGCTTTCACTAGGTTGCCCAGGCTGGACGCAAACTTGTAACTGTCCTGCGTCCGCTGTTGCAAGTTCCGGATTGGGCGCAGTTTACAGAGATTATTCATAATAATTAAAACCCATCCCCACTGAAAGCATATGCTATGTTTGTTTCTTTCAAACCCAGAAAAAACGAATTTTTCAACCTCTTGAGAAAAGCTGTCATTGAAACCATCATGCAGTAGAGGTCATACACCTTCATGACCCGTTTCGTCTTCTGTTGTGTTGCCCATGTCCAGCAGAAGTCAAGGTATAAGTTACTGAAATATTTTTAAGACTTTAGTACAGTGATATAATTAACCATTCATGTAATTGATACGTTTTACTATCAAAATACTTTAAAAAATTTATAATGCTGTTTTAACCCCACTTAAAACTCATATTTAGTCTAAGGAAGTTTGCTGGTCATCCCTAGTACAAGGTGTGTGTGTGTGTGTGTGTGTGTGTGTGTGTGTGTACATGTGTAACCAACTCAGCTTTTGCAATTTTCATAAATTGCATTTCATGGTAAGTTTTCATTTATCTTTAGGCAATGTTCATGAATTTTTCAGGCTGATGGGAGATATAAGGTTGCAATAATTATTTTACCCTCTCTTAAACTTGTCGTGTAGCTATGAGATTATCCTGTGGACAGAATATGTGATAAACTTTGTCGAAGTTAAAAGAAAAGCTAGGCGGCTGTACGTGTGGCAAGTTTATTTCTAGACAGTTCTGTTAAATTGATCACAAATGCCATGAGCTGCGGGGCGCATTGCTGGGTCTGGAGGAGCGGCCTCGGCGGAGCAGGAAGCAAGGTCGGGTGGAGAGAACACCTGCGCCTGTTGTAGCCCTCTCTGATAAGTCCCGTCTCAGATGTTCCTCTCCTTTATTGGATTTGTCTTAACATACTCGAAGATAAAAGCATCCTGTTGGAGGTCATCTGAGGCTGTTGGTTCAAATTTCATTGTTGAGTGCTTGGACTATGTGTAAGTTCACCGTTGTCTGCTAGAGACGATAATGAGGTTTAGTAACGCGTCTTTGTACACTTGAGATCTGCTACCTGCACGCATCAGGAGTGGCACCCACCTTTCCGTTCTGGCACAGATAACAGCAAGGAAAGTGTCTCATTCTTTATAAACCTGGTACAAAACCTTTCCAAACTTACTGCAGTATAGAGAAGAAGTTGTAAAAATCTGCGTCGTGTTTAACGACCTCATCTCCTTCCCCTTCTTCCTCCACCGGCCCATTTTCCCCTCCACCTCAATTGTTCTGTTGGTTGAATGGACGCCAAACTTGCACTCTCGTGAGAAAATACTCTAGCAACTTAATAGACGATGAAAGCTTAAGTGTTTCCCCAAAATGCAGCCTCTGTTTCTAGGAGAGTAGGGAATAACTGAGCGCGATAAGGGGTGGAAAGCGTGGAGCGCGTGGCCGTCTTGTGCCGGGCACAGCCTGACCGCACAGATGGGCACCTGCCTGGGCGCAGACCGGTGACTCGCTTTGGATCTGGAGAAGGGCTCCTGGGACGCCGTCCGGATGCCAGGACAGCGCCTCCCCTTGGCAAAGAGCGACGTGCTCCGCTGCGCGCTGCTCACGCTGGGAAAGAGCTCAGCAGCGTGTTTTAGCACAGTTAGTTCATAGAGCTCCCAACGACCCGCTTCCTGTTACGCCAGAGGTGACAGAAAGAGTGAAGCTGGAGGTGTCCTTTCAACATTTATCAGCTTCTGAGTATTGTAATTTGACAAAAGGCAATTGTTTAAAAAGTCATATAGTGTTGACTTTAACTGAATCATATTTCTCACAGAATACGGTCTATGACTTTAGATATTCCCCATAATAATTGCATAAGGGAACTTGTTCTATCTAGTTTAAGAACTTGGGAACAGACGCCCTCCATGAGAACTTTAGTTGCTGTATTAAAAAAAAGCCTCAAAATATGTATGACAGTCACTCAAAAGTGATTCTTCACTAATGTGGGAAAACTGAAAATGTTGGCAGCTGACAAGGCAGAGTAGTGGTCATCAGATTCTGGAGAACGGCAGAAAGAAAGATCAGCTAAGGGATACATAATTATATTTATCTTGGGCAAGCCAAATAGCTCAGCAGATTAAAAGGCCTGCCTAGACAGGTGCAGGGACTGCGGTTCCATCCCTTGCCTGCTGTGCTGGTGCTGAGACAGAGACTGAGACAGGGCCTAGTGTGTGCACTTGTAATCCCAGCGCTTGGGAGGCTGAAAACAGGAGGACCCCTGCAAGTCCGATCTGTGTAGTGAGACTCTGTAGACCCTGTACTAAAATACATTAAAAAAAAATACATTTATCTTTCTTTGAGTGATGGGTGTCTCTATGTCTTTCAGACTGGACTTAAACTCACTATGTAGCCCAGGCTGCTTTGGAACTCACAGTGATCCTCCTACCTCAGCCTCCCGAGGGATGAGATTACAGGTGTGCTCCACCACGCCTGGCCATAATTACGTTTAGATTACAGGAACACATTCCGTAGGACAATAGCCTGCCTATAGTTAGAAAATAACTGCTTGCATATTTTAAGTCAGCTGGAATGTTTTACATTGAATGTTACCAACACAAAACAATAAAGTTTGAGGTGCTAGAAATGTTAATTTCCCTGATTTGATTATTACATGTGGTCTACATATATGAAAATTTCACACTATTTCATATA
>NW_004524590.1:5358282-5365747 GCF_000260255.1 Octodon degus | reverse complement strand
TATATATTACCAATTAAAACATCTTAAAATGTTTTTTTCAGCTAAATCCTAATGAAGAATAATCTGGTTTGCCTTTTAATACCTACCCCTCTAATACAACTGAATCATAAAATTAAATTCTTACAGCTTATAAAGCCTTTCAAGAATATTGGTAATACTTCTATATTCAAAGAAGTAAGGGATTGAATCACATTTCTGTAAAACATTATTTCTTTTCTAAAAGATTGAGAATTGGATGTACTTAATACAACTTAATAGACCATGTTAGTGGATCTTGCCCTTTAATATTTAAACAACAATTTTGAAATGTTTAGCTAAAACCTGCTGCTGTATTTGAAGTTCATTTTATTATGTACTGTCCCTGTTGGGTGTATATTCAGTCACTAAAGCAGGACAGAGAATTTTCTTGTTTTCCTTCATATTTTTTTGGTAGAAAAAATATGTCTCTCTGTTGTTTGTTTCATTCTGCTTTGCTTTGTTTTCTTGACAGAGAGTATAGTATAGCCTTATTATTATTTTTAATCTTTTTTTTTTTTTTTTTGGTACAGGGTCTGCTACCCAGCTCAGACTTCATGTGGTACTAGGGACTGAACCCACATCCTTGAGCTTGCCAGGCAGGTGCTTAGGCCACTAAACTATATCCCTGACCCCCTTATATAGTTTTATTTTTTGATGCCACTAGGAAGGTAAACTTTGAGAGTTAGGAAACATAAATTTGATGTTAGAAATCATAATTTAAATCTTTGGGGACATCTAATTTCCACCATTTGTAATAGTACAGAAAACAAATAGAATACCACATTATTTACTTGCACTTAGAATCATAACTGTTCAAAGACACTTACGACAGAATTTTCTAGAAAATGAAACAGTGCTTCCGGGACTTTCAGGCCCCTCCCTGAGGAGCGAATGGGAAGAGGAGGCTCAGGTGTGCCCTTCCCACAGCCCGGCGCCAGAGCTGATGTGGCAGGACTTGCTGAGCAGGCACGGCGCGGGAAGCCCCGTCCCAGCAAACGCATCCGGCTCATGCTGCGGGGCTCGCGCCGCTCCACAGCTTCTGAGCCCGTTAGCTTTCTCCGAGTCTCTGGCAACTCATTGCTGACTCTGAGGAGGGCAGGGGATGGAAAATGTGGTGAAAAGACTCCTCAAAACTTCGCTGACATATTGCACTCTCTTCTCTCGTTGGCAAGTTTCTTCTGATCCTGAGAGGAAGAGATTGAGTTAATGCTTCTACCTTACAGAGGTTATTTTGTAAAAGAGGGGGCAAGGAGAGCCACAAACGAGTTCCGCCTCTGACTTTTTCCCCCTGGCTCTGGCTAAAGAGCAAGGACTGCTATTTTGGCCTTGTCCATTGAGTAGAGACCTCTGACACCTCCCTAGGATCTAAGGGATCTGGGCCAGGGTCCACTTCTGGGTTGAGCTGGGGCCTCACAGCTGGGCATGCTGTATGGGCGTCCATTTTTACCTTTCAGGGACTCCCCTTGGTCTCCCCTGAGTCTTGACTAAGGTCCTGTTCTGCCCAAGAGACTCCATATGTGTTGTCCAGCAGAAGCCAGGACAGTAAGGTGCAAGCAGGAGCACCTAGGATGTGTTATCCTTGCCTGAGCACTCGCAGGGCTGTGGTCGCTGTGGTTGCTGAGGTTGTGTGTGTGTGGTTCTGTGTGAGCACTCACAGGGCCATGGTCCCTGAGGTCGTGTGTGCGTGGCCCTGTTCACTTCTGCTGGCCTTCTCTCCATACTCCAAGGGTGGCTCCTCGGAAGCTTCATGAAATATTCCACTCCCCTAACTCCCTCTAGAGTCTGCACCCTGGAGAAGCAAGTCTGAGTTGGAAACAGAGTACAGCATATGTACAAAACATTTCAAAACTTGAGTTAATTTTATCATGTGAAATTTATTCTTCCGTGTCCTCCTCTTCCACTTTCCTTGAAAAATGTGGCTTTTGTTTCTATTAATGTGTTCTTCACCGCAAGTTTGCTTTGTTTTGCTTCATTACTTTCTGAAGGCTTTGTCCCTCTAATTAGAATGAGTCCATCCCACATCTCATGCGTCAGGCAGATGCCCCTGCCTTTATGGCACAGATTTCCGGTCACCCCCATTAGCTCCTGTTCTTCGGGGAATCCGTCCTGCCTCCCAGAGCACACTTGAGTCCACCACCACACTTCACTGTGACGGCTTGATCGTTGCTTGTCTCCCCTCTCCTGCTTTCCTCCTGAGCAGACAGATTATTCAAATTTATCTTCTGTCATCTGGGCCTAGTGCAGGTTCACTGATATACAGTATTTTGTGTTCAATAAATATCTAATAATTTCAGGAAAGTGAATGAACTCTAAGCTCTGAATTCTGGCCATTCCACAATAGCTTTATTTATTTATTTAATATTATCGTTAATTTTTTATGCTTTTAGTACAGGGTCTACAGGGACTCACTATTCAGATTGGACTCACAGTGATTCTCTTGTGTTCAACCTCTCAAGTGCTAGGATTACAGGTGTGCACCACCACCTGGACTCCATGGACAGCTGGGCACACCCCCGGAGTGGGGCAGGCACAGCAGCGATCAAACCCCTGGCCCCTGAGTCTGCCTAAGCAGGCTCTTTAATCCCCTGAGCTAGCTGGTCAGTCTCAGACCTTTTTTTTATTTTTTTTTTAACCAAATAATTTGCTTAAAATATCTCCTTCATTTTTCCAGAGAACAGCCTCTTCCTCTCTTAGTTTCTTATTCAAAACATTATTTTAAAGGCCCGTAACCTCCAGTTGTGTGGACTTCGTTTGCAAGGTTGGGAAAGGAGCAGGGATTTAACTCCTCTTCCCTTCTGCGTGCTCTGAGTGTTTCTTGCTCTTTTCTCACAGTTGGCTTTTACTATTGTTTATTCAACAAATGTTTTCTTTTCTTTGTTTGTGGATGGTTCAGCCCATGGCATGTGGTACTGGGGATCGAACTGCAGTGCCCCAACTTTGCCTAAGCTTGAGTAAGCGAGTACCTTAGACCACTAGCTATCTCACAGGCCCTCAAAAGCTGTTTTCTGACTGTATGCTCAGCCTTTAGTCCTGGGTCAGACAAGAGGAGCGTGGAGATGGTAAAGTCGGTCAGCTGCACCAACAGTACAGGCTAAGGGGGGCGCTTTGGGGTTCTACACAGTCGCAGTGCGCCGAAGTCTATGAGGGAGATAGTTGAAGTAGTGTGACACGGGCAAGGGAGTGTGCTCAGTGCTCAGTTCAGTTTCTTTATGATGAGTCGTGATTTCCTAACACTCCTCTCTTAGAACTGGGAAGCAGTGTAAAATTTAGTCTGCGAGGGAATCAACACCCACAAGGCCACTGAAATATGTGTGTATGCTTGGCTTACAGGAAGCTCTTTGATTTACCCAGTCCCTTTTCTTTATTCAGCTTTTGACAGGTAGCACTGAAGCCTAAGTCTCCCAGGGCCTCAGCGCTGCTGTCCCTCCACGCCCTGCTTTCCACTGAGGCCCACAGCAGGGCCGCTGGTGGTGAGAACCTCAGGACTTGGCCTTCGCTGCCAACACATGCACAGCAGCCAGCTTTGAGCTTCAGTTGTCCCAGAGTACCTTCTTGGTCCTCCGCTTAATGAAGAGGCAGATCATCTTCTGTTTTTCACTCCCCACCTTGCACCCTGTACCTCAAAACTTATATTATGATGTATTTTCTTCTTGTTTGCTTTCATCTTCCACCTCTTTGCTACCTAGAAAAACAAATTCATCAATAACTGCGAATAAGGGCTACTATTAAGATGAGGCTGCAGACCAAAACCAGATTTATAGAATGGGGCATACATTAAGTACTGAATCTTTATGTCCAGCACCTGGGACAAGTGGTGGGGAGAGGTGAACTCCAAACGTCTCGGGTGGGCCCTGCCGCGGCTTTGCTGGCTATAGCCCGGCAGCCACTTCCTCAGGCTGGCCGCGCCCCGCCTCTGGGCTGCCTCTCCAGCTTTCCGCTGGGCTCTCCGCTGCCCTTGGCTTCACGCTCACAGCTCCCTCCTCGCCCCGCAGGGACACACCTGGCCTCCCGGGCCTTCTGAAATTTAACCTTATATTCTGCATGCCTCTACAACCAGCATCATGGGGATGATGCCCGCATCCGCTACAAGAGTAACTGTCTAGAAAACGTTGTCTTTCTTTTTGTTCTTTCTTTTTTATGTATTTGGTAGAGGTTCTCACTATGCAGCTCTTACACATAGTGATCCTCCTGTTTTCTGCCTCCCCAGAGCTGGGATTACAGGTGTGGACCACCACACCTGGTCTCAGTGGCTGATTCTTCATGCCCCACGGTGGGGCTGGTGTGGCATGCAGCATGAGGGATCAAAGTCAGGTCCCCACACTTGCATACGCAGGTGTTTAGTCCACTGAGCTATCTTGCTGGCCCTTGGTTCTCTCTTTCAAATGAAAACTTTAGTTTTCTACAATGGAGCCCGAAACTGTGGTGTCTTATGGATCCCTGAGATGCCCTTATGTCCTCTTCCCTACTATCAGGAAGTAAAATACTTGGCTTCTTTTTAATTCTAACAATTTCTGCACAACTATGCTGTCCAAAACCTCAACATTGAGGGTGTTTTCTTTCTAGTGAAAATACAAACTTTTCAGACCTTCTTTTCATGGTTGATCTGGCTAAAAGCAGCCAATAGAATTCATGCCACAGTCAGAATGTTGGGCTGCTTTGGAATTTCCTGCCCAGATTCATCTGCTTTCTTAAAGTGAGTATCCAGCAAAGTCTCAGGACATGGGGAAAATGAACTCCAATTCTTATTCAGGATGTAGCACCCATGCCCTCTATTCCAGCTCACAATGAAGTTCTGTTTCCAACTGAAACCTCTCGAACCTGGTCTTCACTGTCCACATACCTACCCCTGTTCTGGTCTTCTGAGCATTGACTAGAATAATACATGACTATCTGCTTCCTTTGCCTATAGCATTCCAATGATCCGAGCTATCACCTTGAACCCCTCGAAGTCTGTCTTGCAAACCATTCCCAGACGCTTCCCAACCACATTGTCATATATAGTCACAAACAGCCCTACTTTCAGTACCATATTTCTTTATCCATCACTTTCCTGGTTCTCTAGTAAAATATTTTACACCTGCAACATAAAGAGGGAGAAGTCTGTTGGGATTGTTGTTTCAGAAAATTCAGTCCATATTCATTGCCTCTGAGGCAGAAAGGGAAGGTGGAGGGGCCTGTACAAGGAGTACGAGTCACCATGGATCAACCAGGAAACAGAGACAGAGATGAGGAGAGAGGTAGAAAAATTATTTCATTCCGGGTCACTCACATCTCCAGTAACCCAATTCCAGTGAGGTCCCAGGAGCTACCCAGTTATGGTTCCCCAAGTTCTACTTGCCTTTCAGGAAGATGGGACATCTGGGGCGACATTTTACATTAGACAAGAATAAGGGAGTCCATCTCCAATTCTACCCATCCTGGTTGTGAAGTGGTGAGTGGGTGGGAAGAGTCAGCATGAAGAAAATATGGCACTGCTGGGATTCAGGTAAAGGTTAAGGTTTTGCATCAAAAACATAGCTCTAGGAGCAGAGGGAGGCAGGTGGCTCCAGAGGGATCAGGTCCACAAAGCGGGGCTGGGGAGCATAGCTGTGTGTGGGGAGAAAGAGGGGAAGCTGCAGTTGTGTCTGGGGATTTCAGTTTTATAAAAGATGCATACATCATGTAACACTCTACAGGTAGTAGTTAAGATCATTAGAGGATGTAGAGAACAAACAGCTACCTTGGTTCACTCTGTGTGTGTGTGTGTGTGTGTGTGTGTGTGTGTGTGTGTGTGTGTACACTTTGGTGGAAATCTTAACATTTCCTTTAATCTGCATATTCCGCTCAATGATGAAAAAGGATCTAACTTCTAAGTTTTCTTCTATGTAAAGAATAGAACATGGCCAGGTGAAGACTGAGACTTAGTGCACTGTGCAATTTTGCTGCACCATATCTCACTATCATTGTTTTCTCGGCAACCGGAAGTGACATGATCCCTCATGGGAGGAATTCTTTCCAGGCCCTGCATGCCTCCCACCTCAAAGAGCACAACTCAGCCAGAGAAAGCTCCCCAGCCACCTTCTCTGTTTATAAATCTGTTAAGTAAGTCACATGCAAGGGAATGTGCAATAGATCTAACATTCTCCATCTCAGCTAAGGAAAAATGACTCTAACAAGATATATGAAGAGTTATTCCAATGCAGGACAGGGAGTGACTACAAAATAAGGAAGGAAAGCACTTTACTACATAAATCCTCCCCTGTTTAGTCTATACAATCCTGGGAGAGAAATAATGAACCTTCTTGGAGGATGTGCTATGTGTGTATTTGATTTATCTTGTGGTTAAATGGAGATTTACTCCCCCAAAATTGAGACAGACAAAAGAATGAAATTTGGGTTTGGCCTCTTGGTCTACTTGAGTACCCTTACCAGATTTGAAAGTACAGTGGAGTTTCATCATAGAAGGAGAGGACACTAGCTTTGTCCCTTAGGAATGTTTTGCCTTGGGGTTTGGAGGCACACGGTGAATTTTGTATGCGTATTTACTGATATAAACTCTGGGAGGTTTAGAGGAGTCAGATGCCTGCTCCCCATGACACATTGCTAGCCCTCTGCATACCTGGTTATTTCTTTACTTCTCATCTATTATATTTCTTATTCGTTTTTTAAGTTATAACTTCACTTCTCTTCAACACCTACATTCCTTGCCTGTGACAGCACTTTTGTAATCTCTATCTGATGCCCCTTGGTAAGAACATGTCTGATCTAATTATTGGCAAGGCCAAGATTGGTAGCATAAGGTGCTAGAAATGAATGGGTCTCACACAAGAGAACCCCAGGCGCTGAAAACAAATGACAAACAGGCCCTGGCTTCTGTGTTTTCCCATTGACTGTTTCTTCTTTAAGTACACATGGTAGACCTCAAAGGCTTGCATTTGTTACCGACTTACCACATGTAAGGGGCTCCTTGAATTTGTGGACTCGAAGTGAAATGGCTGTTATTTAAGGTCAGGCTATACCTCAGCTTCCTCTAGGCTCTAGCATGAATCAAATACCTGTTTATTTAACTTTCTTCATGGATTGCTGTTACTTAACTTTTTTCACAGTATGTGGTGCTGGGGATCCACCTGTGGTCCCTGTGCTTGCCTAAGCGTGCCCAAGCAGGCGCTTTGGTTGGTTTAGCTATCTCACTGGCCTTTGCTGTTCTTTACTACACATACTTTCTTATGAGAGAGGTCACTGTGCAGATTTTCAGTGAGAGCAAAACACTTAAAGACTTTGAATCAGTCCTGCTCCCTGGAAATTTTGAAGGAGCCTATCAACTCTTTCTGAAACCTTCAAGGTGAACTTTTAGTGAAAAGTTAAGTTACAGACCCATTCTGCATTCTAGGTAGAAATCTCATGTGTTACACTTTCAATTTGATAAACTTGAGGACCTGTGTATCTCTTCATCTCTCTCTCTTCTCTC
>NW_004524590.1:5354754-5357822 GCF_000260255.1 Octodon degus | reverse complement strand
GATATAGATATAGATATAGATATAGATAGATAGATAGATAGATAGATAGATAGATAGATAGATAGATAGATAGATAGATAATAAATTCTTAATTCTCTCTGGAAACTTTATTTTTTATTTTATTTTATTTTTTGGCAGAACTGGTGTGCCGGGGAAGCACTTATTCCACTGAGCCATCTTCCCGCTCTCTCCCTGGAAACTTTAAAGAAAACTTTAACACAGCACTATTGCAAATGAATAGTTACCGGTTACCATAAAGACATTAAACCTAAATTCGTGGAGGCTCACATTACCTAACAGTTTTTCCTTTTATTTTCACTCGTAGGAGGAACTTCATCACGACAGAAAGGCTTCCTCGGATGCATCCGCTCCCTGTTCATGAATGGACAAAAGCTGGACCTGGAGGAGCGAGCCAAAGTCACATCTGGAGTCAGGCCAGGGTGCCCGGGACACTGCAGCAGCTACGGCAGCAACTGCCACAACGGGGGCAAGTGCGTGGAGAAGCGCAGCGGCTACGCGTGCGACTGCACGCACTCTCCGTATGAAGGACCCTTTTGCCAAAAAGGTAACTAGCCACATGTGCAGCTCCTGAGCCTTCCCCAGGCCTCATGCTGGTCTGAAAGGTTTCTTTTTGTAATTCATGGAAAAGTTACTGGAATTGTAGCTATTCCAATCTACCACTCCCAGAACAATCCATGGCGAGAATACAGACAACGGAGCATATGTGTAATTGTGGGAAGCCAAGCGATCCTAAGCTCAGCTAGGATAGTGGTTAACAGGAACAAAGTCCTTCACTCAGGGACAAACCCAGGTTTTGCTAACTAATGAAGAAGGGAGAGGCTTGAGGATGAGTGACTGTGAGAATGACAGACATACTTGAGTGCTGAGGGCTGGACTAGGTGGGAGGCCCCAAATCACCTCTGCAGTACGCAGAGAAGGCTATGCAGAAGTAATCTGCACAATGCCTCTGAGGTAGTGTCTAGTGTTTTGGGGTCTCTGTGCCTAAGCTCTGAGGTGCTATTCTTTTGTGCCCTGGGAGGTCATAGCCTCTTATTTCTAGGCTCAATCCCAGCTGACAGCACGTAGTCTGGCTCTCCATCCCACCCAGGTTCACACATGGTTTACTGGGGACCTACAGGGGTGGGGAGACTCTGCCCTGTCTTCTTTGCTTCCAAGGCTGTTTATGAGCAGCTTGGTGGGACTGATTTGCTTTGCTCAAAACCAATTGAAGGGATAAGTAACATTCCTAGTTAGCTCTGTATATATCAATGCATGGAAACAGGGCCAAGCGTAGCCAAAATGGAGCTCACTGATCTTCTTTTAGGGAGAGTCCTCTTGGTGGTCCCGCACACTTCAAGTGCAGCATTGTGGCACCTGCAGGCTATGTGCAGGCCAGGAGGCTCCTGTGTTCTTTGGCCTTACCACCTGCCCTTACTTGGTTTCCCTCTGTCCACAAACTGAATAACTGTTTCCCGTAACAGCACATACAGTACTCATTGTGCAGGCGTGCGTCTCCTGGCGCTGTGGCTGAAGCGGATGGGCAGTTGTCCACCGACACATGGTCTAAAGCTGAGGAGCCAGGGGAGGGCGAGAGGAGGTGGCCTCTTATTTCTCTTGTGTCAGCCAGATTGCTAATGATACTCATACCTCCTCAGCTGCAATTCCTCGGTCTCCAAATGTAGTTATAGAATCCTAGACTCCAGCCCTGAAGGAACCTGAGGCATACTGAAATCTTTAAATCATTTTTACAGCAAGGAGAGTATAGGTCAATTAGTGAAAACAATATAACGTATCTAGTGAAATCCTTTCCTTGTGCATTTTAAGCAAACATCCTAGGCTGTGAAAGTACTCCTTGGGTGCTCATGCTGTGATTTCCTGGAATTGATGGCGGCAGTGACCGTCCCTTCCCTGGGGCCCCTCGGTGTACTTCCCAGTCTCAAGAGCTCACTGCGGTGGCAAAGGCCATCATGGTGGGTGGAGCAGGAGGGAGGCTCATATTTTGACTTCTCCCCCAAAACACTGGATAGCCATAAAAACTAGAGAAACTCATTATTCAGAATAACATTCAGTGGTTTTCAAACATAAAAACAAGATATTCAATCTACTCTCAACCTGTATAATATTTTGAAGTTTATTTTTTTGATGTAAAAATAATTTGTTGAGCAAGTAATGTAAACAGGCCCGGCCAAATAGCTCAGTGGATTAACGTGCCTGCAAGTAGGCACAGGGGCCAAGGATTCCATTCCTAGGATTGCCATGCCAGCCCTGCCCCTGGAGCTTGCTGTTACAGGTGAGACCGGACGTCGTGGTGTGGACCTGTAATCCCAGCTCTTGGGAGGCGGTGAACAGGCAGATCACTACAACTCCAATCTAGCAGTGAGACCTTGAATACACTGTAGACCCTTCCCTAAAAATATTTTTTTAAATGTAATGTAAACAACGTTTCTACAGGAGCCTTTAAACTATTAAAAGTAAAATATTTTTATCATCTAA
This sequence comes from Octodon degus, assembly GCF_000260255.1. Lineage (NCBI taxonomy): Eukaryota > Metazoa > Chordata > Mammalia > Rodentia > Octodontidae > Octodon > Octodon degus. The sequence continues at coordinate 5,355,329 of NW_004524590.1, read as the reverse complement.
GACACCACTTAGATACAATGCTACCAATTATAAATAATTCTTGTCATTCTTTACAATATATTTTCTTTTTAAAAAACTATTTTATTTTATTTTGAAAAGTAAAAATAGAAGCAAAAACAATGGCATAAACAAGGTAGGATGCAATTATACATATGTTATAGTGTATTTAAAGTGGTTAGGATAGATATATAGTTACATTCTCTTAATAAATAGAGTGATTTGTTCTAATTGTGTTTGTAGATGGGATGTGATGTCCACATCTTATACAGCAATAAACCACTGGGAGGAATGTATGGAATGTGTTAATTATTGAAACTGTCCTACCAATTTGATTTGAAACTGTCTCATTACTATTTGTTTATCAATAAAATTATGGAAAAAATAGATTTTCAAAATAGCAATAGCTAATAGGCAATGATTGTTATCTATTTTCAACATCAAATCTGTTGCTTAGATTAACAGGCATAGTTATAGAGATTGGTAAAATAATTGAATATTAATGCTTGCTTTCAAGAAATCTTTTTTTTTTTTGCAAATCAAATCGGTAGGACAGTTTCAATAATTAACACACTGCA
>NW_004524590.1:5347430-5349179 GCF_000260255.1 Octodon degus | reverse complement strand
GGGTGGGTGATGTGCTCGGAGTGGTTGGGGGCGCCCAAGGGGTGGAAGATGGTTTCACCCCTGCTGCACCTGGGCTGGGACCAGTAATAAGTCCTGCTGGTGCAGGGTAGTAGGAAGCTCTCCCACACACTCACCGGACCTGGGCTAGGCCTGGGTCTGGGGGTTCCCTGAATATGGCAGAAGTTCCTACAGGGTGGGAGCGGTGGGGGAGGTGCTCGGAGTGTTTGGGGGCGTCCCAAGGGGGTGGGAGAGGGTCTCACCCCTGTTGCATGTGGGCTGGGACCAGTAATAGGTCCCGCTGGTGCAGGGTAACAGGGAGCTCTCCCACACACTCACCGGACCTGGGCTAGGACTGGGTCTGGGGGTTCCTGGAACGTGGCAAAAATTCCTACCTTTCAAAAAATCTTAATTTTTCCCTGTCTTTTTAAAAAATTTATTTAAAAAAGTATAATAATTGATATGACATTAGAAATGGTACATATTTTTAGAAGATCAAGATAAGGGATATTCAACCATGGGTTTTGCATTACACATTGCTGTCCTTGATTAGTTGCTCAGATTACAGATATCAGCATACACAGGTAGTCAAGGTGAAAATTCTAAACAGTAACTGCTATTTTCAAAAAAACTGAGGGAAATTATGAGTACAATCATCTCAGCCATCCTGTGCATATACTTGCATGTCAAACCCCCTTCCCTTTTCCTTGTATTCTCTCCTTTCTCTCATCTTCACTACTTAATCTTTAAATGCAGTTTCTTTCCATTTTGTTATGTCTGTTATACCTTTCAGCTTTTATTTCTTTTTTCAGGTTAAGATATATTTTTCCATGCAACTCTTCCTAACAGTCCTTTATTTTATCCAACTTTCTTTGGAACTCCCAAAACAAAGGGAATTATTTAAAAAAGCAAGTGTTTCTTTAAATATCCTGTAATTACGCTCTTTACTCATTCGTTTTGACCTCCTGTCCTGTTAGTATTCATTAGATAGGCAGTGGGTCTCAGTGACTCTCCTCTCATTTGTGGGACAAATACCTGACACCGAAAATGAAGAAAGGAAAGGTTTATTTAGCTCACAGTTAGTGGAGGGTTCAGTCCATACTCAGCTGGCTCCAAGGCAGTGGGGTACATGGCACAGAACAGCCTTTCATGGTCATGGCAAAGAACAAGAGCAAAAGGGAATGGCAGCAGCCCAGGCAGCTAGCTAGCCCTTCTCTGCTCCTTACATTTTAATGCAATTTACCTGCCCCAGGGTGGGTGCAGCATCCATACCTACAATAATCAATCACAAACTCTAGAAGTTGCCCCATGACTTCATGAGGCTTTGGCGGAACAACTAGACGCAAACCATAACACAGTGTTCGATGCTTTTGGGGAAAACACTTACAAATTTTAGAGTCAATACTGTGTTGGAACATGCGCAGGACCCAGAAATAAAACAGGTTTCACCCTAATATTTTTTTTCATATGAGCTAAGACAAGAGATTGCTACCATATTTCACACTGGCACTATTTCCTAGGCCTCTGATTATCCACTGCAAAGTTTAACTGCCATTCTTTGAGTGGTCCCAAGTTCTATAGAAAGCAAATACAGAGTAAACACAGTACTAACTAAAGTATATAAGCACTGTCACTTCACCTGTCTTCAAGTCTTCTTTCTTTTGGGGAAAAAGGAAGGGTAGATTTTTGTGTGCTTCTCCAGGGACATTATTGAAGCATCTCATAGACTGTATGATTCTTAACGCACCCATT
>NW_004524590.1:5332665-5347120 GCF_000260255.1 Octodon degus | reverse complement strand
GGTGCAGAAGTGAAATGGGGAGCCCACAGCTAGGAGGTGGTTGGCAGAAACCTGCTAGCTACTGGGGAGCTGTTCCAGGCTTTGGTGCTACTGCCTATGGCAGCCACAGTTGCAGGGAAATGGTGGAATGATACTGGAAATGCTTTGCATGAAATTAGGGATGTGTGTCCACCACCAGCACCAGGGTGAGAACGACCATTGGCCCAGTTCTATTTCTTTCTTTTTTAAAATTATTTGTTTATTTATTTAGTTGTTTACTTGGTACAGGGTCTTGCTATGCAGCTCAGACTTGTAGTGATCCTCCTGTCACAGCCTCCCCAGTGCTGAGATTAGAGATGTGCACCACCATGCCTGATTTCAGTGGCCACCACAGTGTCCGGGGCCAGCAGAGCATGCAGTAGTAGGAATTGAACCTGGGTCCTCATGCTTGCCAGGCAGGTGTTTAGGCCACCAAGCACTCTTCCCAGCCCCCTGTTCTGTTTCTTATAATGGTACTAAAAGTAAATACAAATTAGCTATTAACTACAATATATATTTCTTCTCCCTAAGTTATTAGGGCAAGCATTACTATTGAGATTAAATGTAGGAAGGCTTTGTAAAAGGTTTAGTTACTTGCCAAAATGTGTCAGATTTGGAGGTTGGTATGGTTTGCAGCTAGTGGTCCCCCCAAAGCCTCATGCAATCATGGGGCTGCTTCTAGAGTTTGTGATTGATTATTGGCGTGTGGATGCCGCATCTGCACTGGAGCAGGTAATTTGCATTGCAACATCAGAAGAGAGAGGCTGGCTACCTGCATGTGCTGTTACCACTCCCCCTTGCTCACTGCTCTTTGCAGCCACCATGAAAGGTTGCTCTCTGCCATATGCCACTCTCCCTTGGAGCCAGCTGCACATGAACTGGAACCTCCACTGACCATGAGCTAAATAAAATTTTCCTTCCTTCATTTTGGGTGTCAGGTATTTGTCCCATCAATGAGAGAAGAGTAACTGAGACAGAACTTGTCCCAGAGAAGTAGATTTTTTCTGTGACTACCTGACCATGTTGCTCAAGAGATTTTGGGTATGGCTCATGGAAAGAGATAGGAAAGGTTCAGAGATGTCACCTGAAAGAGAAGCACTGGGACACCTTCACTGTTCTGCAGGGATTCTGGTCAGAGCTCAGAAGACAAGAAAGCTGATAGAAATCCTGCCTGTGAGGACTAAAGACTAGGCTGGGGTTGTTTCTGCTGGAAAAAGGGACTACAATGGTTGGTAGGCTCTGGATGATATGTTATAGTTTTGCAGAATGTCTGTCTGAATTTTGATCATGTCCTGAGACTGAGATTAAGTATGGTGAACTGATTAATCTTTCAAAAGAAATTTCAAAGCAGCCAAATATTGAGGCAGTTTCATGGCTGATTTGGGGACTTTTGTCAGATTTATGTTGAGAATCAAGTTCAAAGAGCTCAGCAGGATGGTTTAAAATGTTATGAGTTTGGGCAGAAAGGAAGATGCAATGAAGCTGTGGAATGCAAAGACAGAGTTGAAAGGATTTGCATTGCTGGCAAGGAACAAGAGAATAGAAAGGAGGGCCTGTGGGTGTCGCAGTTTGCAGCCTCAGAACTGTCTGGGTGAGGGACTTTGCCTTGGGGAAGAAGCCATTGAGCCTCATGTTACAGAATGGCGGTGGTGGCCACACCAGGTTCCAGAATGGCTCTGGCACGGAGAACTTATTCCTCAGAATCAGGGTCAGGGTGCTCAGCAATCCAGGCACTTGGCCCCTACAGCCACGAGAGAAGGAAGCCTGGCTACTGCTCCAGCTGGCAGCAGATCTTTGCATCATCCACGTAGCATTGATTTTAGGCATTTTCAGCATGCAGGCATTCTGAGGTTAAGAAGCCTTCTGCCTAGATTTCTGCCTAGAATAAGTCCTGGGAGGGCAGGCAGTGTGCTCCAAATCCAGGAACATGGATTGTGTAAGGGAAACTTTGAGGAGGGAGAAAGGCCAGCTTAAGAGAGAAGCCATGGGCCCCTCCACCAAGAGTGCTGTAGAGGCGGAGCCACATAGAGCTCACAATTTGCCACAGATTGCTTCAGATGTTCCATGTGGAACTATAGGATTTAACATTTGCTCTTTTGGATTTTGGACTTGCTTCAGTCCCAGTGCTTGGTATCCTGCTGTATGTACCTTTTGGAATGGTACTGTTTATCTTGTGCCATTGAATGTTTAAAGTGTTTAACTTTTCATTTGTATAGAAGCTGATAGCAATGAATTTGCTTTTGATCTTGGAGGAGACTTAGGAATTGGACTTTTCAGTAGTGCTGAAACTTAGGATTTTGGCAACTCTTAGAGATGGACTAAAATGTCTTTTGCATAAAGGAATGGGCATGAGTCTTTGGGGGTAGTCTAGGGGCAGAATGTTATGGGTTGTGTCTAGTTGTCACCCCAACGCCTCATGCAGTCGTGGGGTAGCTTCTTGAGTTTGTGACTGATTATTGTGATTGTGGATGTTGCATCTTCCCTGGAGCAGGGAATTTGCAGTTCCATGTCAGGAGGGCAGATAGACTAGCTAGCTCCCGGCGTTGCTGCCACTCCCTGTGCTCTTGCTCTTTGCCACAGCCATGAAAGGTTGCTCTGTGCCATGTGCTGCTCTGCCTTGGAGTCAGCTGAGTATGGACTGAGCCCTCCACTAACTGAGCTAAATAAACATTTCCTTTCTTCATTTTGGGTGTTGGGTATTTGTCCCAGCTGTGTGAGAAGAATAACTGAGACAGAGGTCTGTAACTTATGTCTTTGGTTTCTTTTCTCATTTATTACTCTACCTTCATTCTTTTCAACAGAATGGCAAAACTATTCCATGTTTATAGATACATAGATTTTTGTTTCTTTTTTTGTGGTGAGTTATTGTAAAGCTCATCCTTTTAAGGTACATGATCCAGTGACTTTTTAGCATTTTCACAAACTTGTCCATCGTCATTAATACCTAATATCAGAGAAATTTCATCAAAACTCTGGGTCCATTGGTAGTCACCTTCCATTTACTTCTCCTGTGAGACCCTGGAAACAATTAAGGTACTTTCTACTTCTATGTGTTTGCTTATTGAGAATCTCTCATATAAGTGAAACCATGTAACTGTGGCCTTGTTTTGTTTATTTTTTTCTACTTAGAAAAATATTGTTAAGGATTATCTATGTTGTGGCATTTTTCAGTATTTTATTTATTATATTGCCAAAGAATATTTTATAGTGTGGATGTACCACTTTTGTTCTCGTCCATTTATTACTTGGTGGACACGGAAATGATTTTGCTTCTTTGGTTATGATTAACAATCCTGCCATTAATGCGACACATTTTTGTGTGGACTCATGTCTTCTTTTCTTTTGAGTCTATCCCTACAAGGAAGACTGTCTAGAAGTAGAAATATATCTTACTTTTGATGAACAACCAATTTATTTGCAAAGTGGCCACTAGATTTTACATTCCCACCAGAAGGTTTTGAGAGTTTCAATTTTCTAATTCCTCATCTACTCTTATTTTTGCCTGCATTTTTGTTAATAGATAGCACTTTGGCCAGAAAGTGGTGTCACTCTATGGTTTTGACTTGTGCTTACCTAGTACCAATTCTGTCAAATACATTTTCATATCTTTGTTGTCCATTTGTGCATCTTCTTTGAAGAAATGCTTATTTAAATCTTTTGCAGATATTTTGCTCACCCTTTTACTGTTCAATTGTAAGATGCTTTTATAGCTTATATGAATGTAAAACCTTTATTACATAAGTTATTCACAAATTTTCTCTATTTTCTGTACTTTCTTTCCTTTACCATCTTTTAAAGTGCAACTGTTTTAATTTTGATGAAGTTCAGTTTCTCCATGATTTTTATTTCACTGTTTTTTAGTGTCTTAGCTAAAAAGTCATTGCCTACTCCAAGGATATGATTTATATTTGTAATTTTGTTTTAATTTTGATGAAGTTCAGTTTCTCCATGATTTTTCTTTCACTGTTTTTAGTGTCTTAGCTAAAAAGTCATTGCCTACTCCAAGGATATGATTTATATTGGTGATTTCTTCCAAGAGCTTTGAATTGTTAGCTCTTACACGTACACATAGTGCTTTAGTCCATTTTGAGCATTTTGTTTGTGTATTTTGTTTTGTCTGTGAGGCAGGTAGTGGTGCAACTCGATTCTTTTGCATGTGGAAATCCACTTGCCCTAGCACCCATCCATTGATGTAGCATGGTCTTTAGCACCTCCATCAGCAGTAATTGAATAATGTAGGATTCTTGGCATTTAAGCATTCCATTAAAAATGTTAGATCATATATTTTCAAACTTCCTTGGAAATCTAGAAATGCTAAAATCCACTTCAGTTATAGCCATTCATTAAAATTATTTTCTCTTATCTCTTTTCTTTGTAATTAGTATAACAGAAATGACGCTGGCCATTGCTTTTCATATCACGACTTTTCTTTCCTTCACCTCGTAGCACTCCGGTCTGAATCATGGGGGCTTGCCGGCAGCTTCGCATCATAATGCTCCGTTTGGTACAGTCGCCTCCACCCCTTCACCCTTTCTGTCACCAGGGCAGTGCGACTCATTGAGTCATGGTGAGGGTCTGCCACCAGGCTGATCTGACTTCAGACTCTGGCTTGTCTACAGTCTGCCCTGCATGTCACGTGTCCTGCAGCCCCACGTGAAGGCCCCTTGACTTCCTCAGCCTCAGAAGGTGAAACACGCAGGAGTCTCTCTCAGGAGGCTTAGCTGTGGCCTCAGTGAGCCCTGCGCAGAGCACCAGCGCTCCCTCCTGATGTGCAAGGCTTCACTGCACGCTGCGTCTTGCCCTAGCTAGGAAGAGCCACTCTTCCCCGATTTCATTCATAAATAATGGTAGACACATCTACTTAAAGCCTTTAAATATTTACATGTCTGCTAACTTGCACCTTCTATACCTTCAATTCTTTTTTTTAATTGTGGAAAATGAAGGCATGGTGCAGTAGTGAGACGCGTTTCCCACACGCCATAGAGCTGGGCCTGGTGGCACATACCTGTAACTCCAGCACTCGGAGGTGCGGCAGGCAGCAGGGCCTCTGGCAGCTCAAGGCCAGCTCGGGCTACGCAGTGAAACTCTGTCTCAAGAAGGAAGATAAAAATATATATAAAAGGAGCTCCAGAGGTAGCTATTGTGTAGATTTGGCGCCTCCCAACTCACGGCCACTCTGTTTCATCAAGATATTCAGCACTTACTCCCTTGTCTTATTGTATATTGATGCAAATTTTGTGTATACTATCATACCACAGACAAATAATCTGGCAAAAAGTAAGAACTCATACAATAGCATGTGTAAGAACATTATCATAAGGAAAATACAATAAGTTGTTAATATGAAATGTACACACTCGCTCACATTTCTAATTGGTTCATTATTGGTTAGTTGAATTTTTGTAAATTAGCTTCAGCCTGTGTAATTTCGGGGTGTAATTTCATCCCTCGCAATCACATGGACAAAACTCCACAGATTAACCAGAGAACAACAAGCAGGTTTATTGCTGCGTGCTGCTCGTATTGTGCAGGAGGAAAGTTTGCAAAGCAGCGGCCTGGCACTGCATCAAAAATCGTATTTCAGGGAAAAACAGCTCATTTTAGAGCAGCAACATGACACGGCAAAGCCACCCCAGGCTGAAGACAGGGAAACTGTGAAGGCACATTTATAGGACAAACATCTAAAGTGCTGAAGATTCAGAGAACTCAACTTATTTTATGAGAAACTTAATTTCAGAATGTAAAGCATAAGAAGGTGAAAGAATAGCGGAGTCTACGTTCACTACTGAACTTAGGTTTATATAAAAATACACAATATCTAAATATTTAAAATATTTAGAACTGGGGTTAAGGGAAGAACAATGAGAGAAATTTGGTGTAGCTTATGTAATTATAAATGCATTTATATTAAAATGTTTGTTCTAAATAAAATGAAATATAGCGGATGTGCCATATCTGATATTCCATTCATAGTAGGCCCGCTATCAATTAGATTTCTTTTTAGCACATATAAAAACACCAAATGAAAGTCCTTTGTTATTGTGGACGTAGCGACTCCAAATGTAACCCAAACTGCCCTGAAGAAAATTATTCAAGGAAAACTTTTAAATCAAGCTGATGAATAACCAAAATTGTCACTGTCTTAAGTGTTTGCTGCATATTTTAATAATCAGGAATACCAATATTACAACTCGCATAATAAATGTAAAACATTTGCTCTGAACCTTTAATAAAAAGGCCCTAGTATTCCCAATCTGCTGGGCAATGTGCATACAAATGTGACATTAATTTCTGGCATGATTACAGACTGCTACAGAATTTTCACAAGGTGCAATGAGTTTGCAATTGAGTTAGGAAGCAAAGCCAAGTTTGTTTTTGTTCTAGGGGCCACAAACTCAATCTGGATTTCACAAGGAATTAAGAACATTCTGCATGTGACAGAAAATTCATTATGTCAGTACAGAATCCTGTTTACTGTGCTGTTTCTGTGGCAGAGGTTTGGTTCCACTTCTAAGATATTTTACTTTACAAAGAATGTTTCTTTACAGCCTGATAGAAGCAAAGAGATAAAATTTAAAGTGAACTCCAGGGTAGCCTTGATCCATCCAGTATGGGACGAACATGATGTCAGGCTGATGTGCTGGGTGGAGACAGCTGGGATAGGTCTTGTTTAAATTCTCTTCCAGCACAGGGAGTCTGTGAGCTCCAGTCGCTAAACAGTACTCATACCTCATTCATCCACTTAGAGACACTGATGAGGTAGATGTTAGGAATCTCATTCATTATAAGGGAGAACAGGCCCTGTAGCTTTCATGAATGGCCTGGTTCACACGGCCTGTATGAAATAAAAAATCTTAAGAGCTAGTGCTAATTCTTGCCACTCTCCAACCATGGTACCAGTGTGATCACAGAACAAGAGCATTCTACAAAGAGGGTTTGTTCATTGGCAGTGTTCTGTTAGCTGAATTTTCTCGCTTGTCAATCTCATAGCGCTGTATGGTGCTAACAGAGCGTCTAGTACACTGGTTATAGAAGTTCTTTGCCAATTCTGCTATCTATTGGGATACAGTAGCCATGCCTGCACACTGGCAAATTGAGCCTTGGGTTAGACACCTGTGCCCTCTGCAGTCCTTTCACCAGTCCTTTCTACCCTGTTTCCACTGGTCCTCACATTTAGCCCAGTATCACTGAGATCTGTCCCCTCTCCGTGTCCTATTCAGAGCAGCTTAGCAACCACTGGCCTCCGGAAACACGAGACAAATACAAACCCGAAGTGTGCAGCTGCCTGTTTTGACTCTAACTTGGTCCTAGTAAAACTTGTCTACGTATTTTGCTGGAGGCAGTGACATTTATTTAACTCCTCAAAAAAAAAAAAAAAAAAAAATTAGCCTGGCACATAGGAATCATTCTACAAGTGCATGATAAACTAAATATAAACTTCAGAGGGCAAACCTGTGTTTGAGGTTTGGGAGCCCTAAGTTTCTCACTTGTCAGTAAGAATACTTCATGCTACCATTTCAAAACTGTTCTTGTGGACATCCCAGGGGGGTCATGTAAAAGCCCTTGTGTAGGGCCTAGTATGCAAGAAAGAACACATACAATGTCATGGTCACCTACAGCAGCTGAGTCACCACGTCGATGGGTCTCTCTCTTTTCTCTTGCAGAGGTTTCTGCCGTGTTTGAGGCTGGCATGTCTGTTACCTACGTGCTTCAGGAGCCCTACCCTGTGACCAAGAACACGAGCCTGTCCTCCTCAGCTATTTACGCAGATGCAGCCCCGTCCAAGGAGAACATAGCGCTCAGCTTTGTGACAGCCCGGGCGCCCAGCCTCTTGCTCTTCCTCAACTCTTCTTCTCAAGACTTTCTGGCTGTGCTGCTTTGCAAAAATGGTGAGTAACAAGGGCTGACCAAATGAGGGCTGGGGGTTCAGTCCCAGGGCTGCTGTGCTGGTCCCGCTCCTGGGGTGCGCTGAGACAGCAATTGAGACTGGATGTGGTGGTGTGCGCCTGTAATCCCAGCTGGTGGGAGGCTGAACACAGGCGGATCACTATGAGTCCGATCTACATAGTGAGACCCTGTAGACCTGTACTAAAATACAGAAAAAGAAAAAAAAAAAAAAAAAAAAAAAAAAAAAAAAAAAAAAAAAAAAGAAAGGAATAGTGAGTACTGATGGCTGAGGTGGGTGGGACTGAGCCTGCCAAGAGGGACAGTGAATGCTCTGCAGAACACTGCCTAATTTTAATCTCTAATTGGCCCACTTGGGTAGCTTATTTCCAGGTTCCCAGCTAAACCTTTGGCTGTGCTCTACCTTCATGAGCTACAGGTGGTAATTAGGCCCAGTGTAGACTCAACATCGAGGTCTCAGATACATTGCCTTTAATTTGACCTGATCATGTCGTATTAATCCTTCATTCTTTATTCCATGCTGGACTCCATTACATGTCACAGAGATCATAACCATATCTGAAATTCAGAAGGACACTTTCACATCTATCCTGTCGTCTTTGCTGCAGCCCTCTTTACTGAGAGCTGTTAAAGCACACGGCTTAAATGCATGCCTTATTAATAGACGTCTGAGTCTAGGTTTCACATACAGCACTCTGTGTAAGTCATAACCTCCTGAAATAGGGGAATTTGACTCTGGGGATCAAATTGGTTTTTGAAGACTTTTCAAAATGATGACAGACTTGCTAGATGCAGCATTTGCTATTCTGAAGCAGCCAGCTTTGGAAGAGTTTATTTGGCAAAACAATACTATGAAATAATTTATGATTTAAATTTTTGTATTGTCTTCCCTGTCCTACTCTTTCCAACATGGTTTAAAATTCACAAATACTTAGAGGGCTTTTTTTCCAGAATACTAAATAAATGGACTGAATTATATTTCAAGGCTATCACATTTTTTGTGCTTCTTGAGCAACGATTTCCTCAATATTAGAGTGTTTGAAGAAGAGATGCAATTTGTCAGATTTTAGAGTGTCTAACAGAATCAAGCTCCCATGATTAAATTAGCCATTATTAATTCAAGAAATAGCTGAGAATCAGACTTAGGAGGACAAAATGGAATGTGAGACATTTAATGTAATAAAGGGACCAACGTATTTTATATGAAGAAAGTGGCAGGTCACGGGTGTGCTGGCTGTAACAGAAGTCAGTCGTCCTCCCTCCCTGCCTTGATAGCACCCTGAAAGGACGGCGACTCTTGATGCAACCGCTGCAGAGGACACTGGGAAATCGCCTTCTGTGGGAGGGCACAATTGCCTGCACAAGCAAGAGGGCCAGCCTGGGAAGTTCCTGCTGCAAGCTCTCTCAGAACTCTCTCCTGTGAGCAAGGATATTCCCTTTATGCTCTTGCCACCTGCTACCACCACCACACATCTCTCAGCCTTTGGTCAGTTCTTCCCAGTCCACAAGGAGAAGCTTCAGGTCACAGCAGGACACAAACCTGGGGACATGGCATACGCAGAGCCCTTTCTAGAAGTGGAAGCAAACTCTTGCTCTACTTTTCTTTAGTTTCTGTTTTGCATCCCATGTTTGTTATTTCTGGCAATGGGTATGTTGGAAAAGGACATTGTATTGGATCCTAAATGTACAATGGGAACTGGGAAGCCTGTAGATTGAATCAGGCCTGCAGAACAGTAAGAATAATGAGGCCATGTGATGTAATGGGCATCCTTTATTGTAAAGGCAACACAGGGAGCAATGAGACAGAGAGAGGGAGAGAGAGGGGGAGACAGAAGGAAAGAGACAGACAGACAGACAGACAGACAGACAGACAGACAGACACAAGAGTCAGAGACAAAGAGAGGGACAGAGACAGAGAAAGAGTCTGAGAGACAGAGAAAGGAAAGAGATGAGAAGAAGAAGGAGAAGGAGGAGAAAGAGAAGAGGAGGAGGAGAGGAGGAAGAAGAGGAAGGAAGAAATAGGATGAAGAAGATAGGGAGCAGGAGGAGGAGGAGAGGGAGGAGGAGGTAGGAAGGACGAAAAAGAAAAGTAAGAGAAGAAAGAAAATTAAGAGGAAGACCGGCGACTCCAGGCCTCAGACACCTGCCTTTGAAGAATCTTCAAGAGAGAAGGGAAGTATTTTGAGCCACTTAATCATCTACTTACCAGCAGACCTTCATCCGATTGTCGTAAGGACCAGTGCCTCAACATGCTATGGACTGAAATTCACTCAGAACGATGATTCTGGCTGGTGACACTGAGGTGTGGCAGGGTCAACAGGGCAATGAGGACCAGAAGAGTAATTTGAGATGCCAGCGACAGGGAGCCAGGTCTCTTGATAATTACTTCAGCACTTTCCCTTCTAAATCAGATTATCCTGCCAGGATGTTGTGGGGCCACATTGACACTGACAGTGTGGAAGGTTATCAGATGTCCCCAGGGTATCCTTGGGTATCGCTTCCAGGCACATTTATACCTGTCGGGCCACGCCTGTGAAAATGTGGCTGCCGTGAAGACCGCACGTAGCTGGAAACTACACCTGCTTATTCCATGTAACCCACCCTGCTCTTAATCCTGTCTGTCAGTGGTACTAATACACCCTACTGCCCAGGATTTTACAGCCATACGAGTGGGGACATGTGGACCTTAAATGACTTGCTTAAAATCTTGTATTAAGTAAGGGATGAAGTTAGGATCCAACTCCTCTTCCCAGGCTGGTGGAGTTGCTCTGTGCTCTGATTCATGAGGGCTGACCTAATGGTGATATTGTTTTGAAACACAATTTTATTTTAAAAATGATAGTCTATTTCATTGGGAAAATTTTCTTGAATTTTCTCTCCCCTTATTTTCTTACACACAGAAGCTCTGCTTACTAGATGCCCTGCCGAGTCTTGTGGACATTAACGTTTAAGCCCTGCTGGACGGAGGAAGCCAGGAGGCGCTCCGGCCTTGATGGCTTCAACGCAGGCCTCAGGACTTGGTCTTCCTTGCAGATCAGTGTCACCCACAGGGGATGGGGACACTGCTGTGTTTAGTAACCCAGCACCCCTGCCCACCATGTTGGGTAGTATCAGGGGACTCTGGGACTTAGACAGAATCTTGGGCACCTCCTGCCATATCTATCAGATAGATGGGTGCTCATCCATTATCCTCCTCCTCTTCCTCCTCCTCTTCCTCTTCCTCCTCTCCCTCCTCCTCCTTCTCCTTTTGCTTCTTCTTTAAGACAAAATTTCACTATGCAATTAAGGGCAACCTTGAGCTCACTGTCTCACTCAAGGTACCCTCCTGGTGATCTTCCTGCCTCAGGCTGCCAAGTGCTGGGGTGTAGACATGCATCCCAAGTCAGGCTCATTTATTCTTTCATAAACTCACTGGATCTTTGCTAGGTCTGGCTGCGCAGTGTGTAGGACCATGGAGGTCAGGAAAGATAAGCGGGACATGTTTTCCCTCTAGGTGATAAGAAAAAAGACGCAAACACTGCCATCAAGTTCCTTAAAAGAAACATAGACAGAGCAGGAAATTGCAGTATCCAGATTTCAAAAGCAATCTAATGAGAAGGAAGATTTTGGCTAATTGTTAGAATAAGTCTTCTAATTCTAGAGTTGGGGTATGAGAAAGATACTTGGAACAGTAGTATGTTCCTTGTCATCAGAGATGTTTGGATAATAGCTAAATGACTATTTGTTGGAGAAGTAGTGATAATTCTAATCACAGATCAGAAATCAAAAGAATAATCTCTGGGGGCTGGCCAAATAGCTTAGAGGATTAAAGTGCCTGCAAGCAGGCACAGGGGTTGGGAGTTCAATCCCCAGGCCTGCAGTGCGGGCCCCGCCCCAGGGGCACGCTGAGACAGTGATTGAGACTGGGCATGGTAGCATGTGCCTGTAATCCCAACTCTTGGGAGGCTGTAAACAGGAGGATTACTATGAGCCGGATCTAGTAGTGTGACCCTGAACACCCTGTAGATCCTTCCCTAAAATTTAAAAAAAAAAAAAAAAAAAGGTGCTGGGAAGATAACTCAGTAGAATAAGTGCTTGCCTGACAAGCGCAAGGGCCTGAGTTCAACTCCTGGTTCTGCCAAAAAATAAAATAAAATAATAATAATAATAATAATAATAATAATAATAATAATAACCTCTGAGTTGCTTCTCAGGCCTCAGGGTTTGTGATTCTGTAGTCCTTTCTTGTGTAGTTTCCCCTGAATATTCCTCTCTGTTACAGCTTCACTTGAAGACTTTGAAAAGTTGCTTCAGGCACTAAGAACAGATGTGTTTGCAGCATGCTCCCCATGTGCTCTTGGTATTAGGCCACTGACCTAGGTATCAGGTGGGGAGTCATGCGTAGAGAGGACTCTGGCTAGTGAGGAGCTAGGAGCTTGGAGTATTTCTAATTTGACTTGGAAACACCACAGTGAAAAATGTATCACCAAAAATACTGCTGGAAAGTCAAAATATTGACCGTGAAAAAAGATAAAGTGAGTAACAGCATTAAAAGGTTGCCTGAAAAAGGTCTCTAAATCTGAGATAGTTTGAATTGAGATAGAGTCACAGTTCTGGGAGGCAGTTAAGAGTGCTGTGTTACTCTAGAGTGCTTGCCTTTTTTTACTTTAGAGACTTTTGGAATCTGCTGGAAACTCTGATGAGAAGGCCACTTTTCCTTTTCATTCTCACAGAACAAAGCTGTTTGCCACAGTAAACTTGTTTGAAACAGCCCCAAATTCCAGCACAGTGTGGGAAGAATTAGGTGGATAAATTGTGTAAACATGGAACAAAGTTGTGTACTTGCATATTTCTTTAATTTTCTTGATCATGCCAGAAAAGAAAGGATCAGTGTGACTCAATATCATGCTTTGACTGTCCCTGGCAGGGGTCAGATTTGGCAGATCTGAAAATCTTCTTTGCCCTTTATCATTGTTATTGAAAGTCCTCCAACTCATGACTTATTTACATTAAACTGCCGCTGTCTTTTCAAGTGAAAACAAATTCTTCCTAAAAAAAAAAAAAAAAAGTAGATTTTAATGTTGGGGTAGAAGAACAGAAGCAGGAAGGGAGGCATTTGGAGGTCAGGGAGTCCTTAGAAGAGACAGGCCATTGGGGTTCATAGTCTGGTGTCTAAGTCATAAGCAACTTCTCAAGGACTTGGAAGATAAAAGAGAACAGGCTTTTGAAAAAGGAGAAGATCTAGAGACAGAATGAGGGTGTGCTCGGTGTCCTGAATCTTACAGTGCTGTGTTGGATGAGGACTTCAGATGACCAGGGAGTTCTTTTGCAGACTTGGCGCTTAAAATATTTACATGGTGCACTAGCTCCTTTGTGGCAATTGCTATTCCACATACTGCAGAGATAAAGAAGACCCTGCCCTGAGGCAGGGAATTTAGCCTAGTTCTGCATCCTAGGACTTAAAGGACATGACCTAGGGCTGCTGTCCATACCACATGTAGTTGTGATGTTGGTTTCGTGTGTCAACTTGACAAGTTTAGAAGTCAGTGACTCAGCAGGGGTCAGCATCCTCACTTTGTAAACATCCTGAGCCTGTGCAAAAGCAGGGCATAGGGATGGCATGAGTGCTACACCTGCCCTAGGGCAGGTAGCCTACATACAAAATGGGGAGGAGAAGAGGCCTGCTGTTTCCATTTTGGTTCCGGTTGCTTTTATTCCATTCTGCCACCATGAACTGCTGCCCCTCTGCCATACCACATGCTTTGGAGTCAGCTGATTACGGAATGAAACTTCTATGAGCTATGAGACAGATAAACTTTTCCATCTTTCACTTTGGGTGTTGGGTATTTTGTCTCAGAAATAAGAGAAAAGAAACTAAGACAAGTACCAATAAGTCTTTGAAAATTGCTGTGGATGGAAATTTTCCTCCTATCTCTTGATCCATACACTGAAGGTCTGCTGCTCTGATGGAGCTGTATTTGGAGTCAGGAAATAGTTCAAGTGAGGTAATAAAGTTGGAGAGCTGATTCAAAAGTGTTCTTCTACCCTGAGGTACTAGAGAAGGAAGTCTCTCTCACTGCCAAGTGATAACAGAAAGGCGAGCAACAGATGCAGGGCAGGAGGACAGTGTTTACCAGGAACAGTGATCGTCTCAGTGGGCATCTGGACCTTGGATCTCCAGCTGCCAAAACTGACACAAAATAATTTCCAATCATTCAGTCTATACAAGAGTTTAGATAAGATACACAAATTGATTTGTACTGCAAGGAAAATAAACAAAAAATATTTTCTTATTTGCAATAATAGTAAGTATGCAAATTATCCACATATTTGTACTATCAGAGAATGAATATAAAAGACAAGATTCAGGATATTTGGGATTAAAATTTAACACAAAGAAAATAGAAAAATTTTATGCGAGCATGAAAGTAATGCACTTTTAAGAATGACTTTCTCAAATGCCTTCTGATACAGATATTTGAAGAACTGGTCTGATTCCAACAGAGAGAGAGAGAGAGAGAGAGAGAGAGAGAGAGAGAGAGAGAGAGAGAGA
>NW_004524590.1:5312544-5332565 GCF_000260255.1 Octodon degus | reverse complement strand
AGAGAGAGACAGAGAGACAAAGACAGACACAGAGAGAAACAGAGAAAAAGAGAGACAGACAGACAGAGATAGAGACAGAGAGAGACAGAGAGAGATAGAGACAGAGAGAGAGGGAGAACAAAATCTGGGGAACAGAGTAGAGGTCCACAACTAATGAGGTGTCCTGCTCACTGCACATCAAATCCTGCACACCGAAGTTGGGAGGATGTTTTCTGACATCGGAGCATCTTGGCCTCAAGCCAAACTCTGCTGCAGAGCTAGCTAGACAGCATATACTGACATCAGGGAAAAACCAAGCAGGGCAACAGCATTTATTGAATCAACTTTTTCCATTCCTACAAAAATATCAAAATACAATTAAGTCCACCAACATCTATGTCATGGCTACTACCTTGGTTTCATAGATGTACCATAACAAATATCATAGCCTGATTGGCTTAACAATGGCAATTCCTTTGCTCATAAATTCTGGAGATTGGTGTTCCAAAGTCAAAGTGCTGGTGGGGTGGCAGATGATGAGGCCTCTCCCACGGGGTTGAGCACCTTTTCTCTAAGTGCTTGCATGGAGGACAGGGATGAGAAAAAGGAAGGAGGGCCCACCCTAAAATCTCCTTATGGCGACACTCTTAAATGCCAGTGAACCATACTTCCCCTTTTAGAGGCTGCTCTTCGTATGCAGTCACACTGGAGGTTATGAATTTTGGGGAGGAGGCACACAGTCAAACACCTGCCGTGTGTTGTGTGATCTTTGTGTGTTCACAGTAGAAACACGAGCACGGTTTCACTGGGTGAAAGGAAATTACTGAACCACATATGGTTCATCTTCATAGTGTCAGGGTCACCCAAGTGTCTTAGCACTCCAATCATTTCTGGACTGACTGAACTTTAGACTCTGGAGGAAGAAGGCCTACAGCAAGCGAGTATAAGAATATTGCACAGCATCCAGGAAGAGGCTTGGTAGCAGAACACAGTGCATTTGCTTCTCCGCAGGCACAAAGCCCGGAAGCACAGGTAGAAACTAACGAATGAAAGAAGATAGATTTGTGACTTTTCACAAGGAAAGTACTGGAGATAATGTTTAAGGCAGTGTTTGCCCCAAACTTTGAGCAAATTGATACCTATTCATACAGGAAAGATTCCTTGTGTATAGAGGCAGTCCCATTCCTGAGAGGGCTTAGTGGAGGCTGCATATCACACCCCTAAGAAGATGGCGTGTGTGGCCATTTGTGGACAGAGAACTGAGTATGCATGAAGCATATTTTGGATCACCTGAAGAGATCAGTCACAGTTGCTTAGTCATTTCAGCTGGCTCCTTTTAAGTTTTCCTGGACTGCCTATCTGAATAAAAGAAAAGACAGAACCTTGGAGGTGTGTTAACAATCATTCAAAACTCTCTTCTCTGTAAACTGACTAACTTGCTCCTCACTGTGGCATCCTTGTGGCGGCCAGCTTCTCAGGACCTCAGAGGCTCCATGCTGGGGAGAGGTCAGTGCTTCTCAGAGCAGCACAGCTTCTTAGGTGGTGAAATTGGGAGGGAACATAAACTACTGGACGCAGTGCTAACACCGCCCGAGGGCTGTCGCTGGGATTCCAGTTGGCCACCTGTGTGGTAAGTGGGAAAGGCACGGCTGTTTGTGGGTGAGTCTCTGTGGCACTGTCATTTTGTGGCTCCACTTGCCAAGGACCTTCAGGGTCTTCTCACATTGTACTTTCTTAGTTTGAACAACTCTGGAAATTCTCTAAAATTCGAGACAGTGTTTGTTTTTCAAGAAGACTAGTTGCTTACAAGTACAGTGTGAGAATGAAAATAATTACTGTCTGCCCTTCCCATGCTTCCTTGCTTAGAAAGAGGGGAAGGCAATACTGGAGGTGCACCAGTGTCTTTATCTGCAAATCTGGCACAGTGGTATTGGTAGAGGGTCCTCAGCAGGGTGGTGGGCGACTCGTGCGACCCTGTTTACTGAGAGTCTGGAGGAGCTCAGATGAAAACTGTAGAGTAAATGCTAAGAAGGATTGCCACAGAATGCACCAGGAGCTTGCTGGATGCTGAGCCTCCTGGATTCCATATTTTTTTTCTCTTGGGGTGTCTAGATTTGAGAATTGAACTCCAACTAGAGGTTTAAGGATTAACAGCATAGTGCGGAGTCTGTGCAAAGGAAGCTTTTCTTGGAGAAAAGACTGTAAATTCTTCTTTAGCCCATCTGACCCGTAAGTGCTTACATATTGAGATCTGA
Source organism: Octodon degus (assembly GCF_000260255.1). Classification (NCBI taxonomy): domain Eukaryota; kingdom Metazoa; phylum Chordata; class Mammalia; order Rodentia; family Octodontidae; genus Octodon; species Octodon degus. The sequence continues at coordinate 5,330,331 of NW_004524590.1, read as the reverse complement.
AACAAATTTCAGCACAAAGCCCAGGCTCAGACTTACCCAATGTTCTGTGCCATTAATTTTCTTTTGCGCAGCAAGTAGGCCTGAGTGATTATTGTTTCTCCTAAATCAAATGAAATGTTTGTCTCCACTGTAATAAGTAGCTTGATTTTTTTGATTTGGAGAAACACAAGGTCTTCTCTTCTAAAGCTGCAATGATGAGATAAATGATAGTTCTCAGTATTTACAGTCCAGCACAAATCCCTGCCACCACCCAAATGACACCTCCTTGGGTCTCTCGCCACAGAACGCTTCTGGGGAGCTAATATGGTTATACAGGAATCATGGTGTTTCATCTGACAATAGACTTCATGTACACCAGTGACTCCACAGGTTATAACAGAGCTGCCATGTCCCATAACTAAATGTGTTATTCTCTACCCTTTCTGTATTGCATTATTTTCAATTATTTATTTATTCAATGTACTTGGTACAGGGTCTCACTGTGCGACTCGGATTACAGTGATCCTCCTGTTTTCAGCCTCCCCAGCTCTGGGATTATAGATGTGCACCACCAGGCCTGGACTCCATGGCTGGTTCAACGCTCCTAGGGGCAGAACCTGCAAGGCATGTGGTGCCGGAGATTGAACGCTGGTCCCTTCGCTTGCTTAAGCAGGTACTCAGTCCGCTGAGCTATCTCGCCAGCCCTAATTTTTCTTTCTTTCTTTCTTTCTTTCTTTCTTTCTTTCTTTCTTTCTTTCTTTCTTTCTTTCTTTCTTTCTTTCTTTCTTCTTTTTCTTTCTTGGTGGAACTGGGGATTGAACTCAGGCCCTTGCACTTAGCAGGGAAGCTCTTATTCCACTGAGCCACCTCCCCGGCCCCTGCCAGCCCTAATTTAGACATATATATATATATATATATATATATATATATATATATACTTTCCCTTGGGTTACAACTGTGTAACCAGTGTAGCAAACTGCCTACACTGGTTAGTGCAGTAACAAACCCTATGGCACCGTAGTCTGGGCGCAATAGGTGGTACCGTACATCCCAGGTATATGCAGGTGAAACCATCTGGATTTGACTAAGGAAAAGACACGCAACTGTTCTTAAAAAGCGCAGCGTGTCAAGCCACATTTATCAGTCTACATACATTAATTCATTTCACTTTCACAAAGTGCAAACAAGTAGCTGCCGGCACGGCCGCATCTTGCAGATGAGAGCAGGTCGGCACGCAGAAGGCAGCTGACCCGCCCAACGCGTGCAGAGGAGTCAGTGTGCTGCCAGGCTCAGCTGCGGCAGGCTCGGGCTTCGGCCTGCAGCCCCAGCTGCTGCGGTCTCTGCCCTCGCACGCACTGTCAGGAATGATGAATGAGCTCCCAGCAGCCCCCCACAACACACAGTGTTCCACTTATTTTAATTAAAAGATGGGCCAGGAAGGAGGGATTGGGTGACTCGGAAAGAACACAGACACTTCACTGGCACACTTAGCAATGTGCAGCCAGTACACTACTTACCGCATCCCTCTTTACATTTGGTAAATAATACAGTGGTACACATCAAAGTATACAGGGTCCCTCGCTGAGAGGGGAATTCTTTACAGGTTTCAGTTCCTGTGATGCAAGTTTAGGGTATAAGGAGTCCCATGTCTCAGAATACCCAGTCAAATTTGACGGGCACCATCAACTGAAACACTGAAGTGGAACAGTGCGCACACATGCATGCTTTTTCTCCGAACAAGTGATTTTAAGTTAAAAATAGGAAAAAAAATAAAATTAATAAGAGGGCTGGCCAAATAGCAGAATAAAGCACCTGCAGGCAGAGGCGGGGGCCAGGGGTTTGATCCCCGGGCCTGCCGCGCCAGCCCCGCCCCAGGGGCACACTGAGATGGTGGACTGAGACCGGGCGTGGTGGCCCACACCTGTAATCCCAGCTCTTGGGAGGCTGTCAACAGGCAGATCACTACGTGTCTGACCTAGTAGTGAGACCCTGAACACACTGTAGGCCCTTCCCTAAAAGTACAAGATAAATAAATAAATAAATAAATATAAAATTAACAAGAAGGCTTAGCAGAATTCACATTGTTCTAAATATTCACACATAATAAATGTACGTTCTCATTCAAACATGGATAATGAATATGGAAGCGTGTTAGCTCTCCCTTCTAAATGCCTCTAAAGTGACATAGAACCATTTCTAAAAATTAAAATATTGAAAACCTAAATAACAAAGAGGACAGGACATGGGGTGGGCAAGAGGACCTGTGTGGTGCTGAAAAGCTGGCAAGCAGGTGGAGGAGGGCTGCTCCCAAGCCACGCCCAAGATGCGCCCGTGGAGCGCAGCCTGGAGAGGCTCAGCCGTGGCTGCTTCGCAGATCCTGGAGGCTGGGCTGGAAAGGAAGTAGGGAGAAACCGGAGGGTGTGCACACCTATGAAGTCCATGTGGTGACAGGCTCAGCCACTGAGCTTAGAGCACTGCATCCTGCTTGTACTGTCCTGGTCACTAAGGTGGACAAAGAACATTGGCTATCTGATGCTGCCATAGAGCCCCCACAATGGAAAAAAAAAGGGCAAAGCATGCAAACAAGTACTTGCAGAAAATAGGAATAATCAAGAATCCTGGAAATCTACCTGTGTCTTCAGAGAGTTTTGAGACTCTTAAAATCTGTGAAAGAAAAACATTTCTTCTTAAAAATGAAACTGGAAGGTAATGAGTAAAGTCTTGGAAATGTGATAGTGAAACTTTTTTAAAAATTAGTATCTACAAGTTGGAAGGAAAAGTTGGAAAATTCTCCCAAGTAGTCAAACAAAACTTCAAAACAAACACAAGCAATACAAAAACACTAAAGAAAATCATAGTGCTGACGAGATGTTTAATATCTGTAAGGGTTTACGGAAAGAAAGCCTAGATGTAGAAAGAGGTATTAACAAAACTATAATTGAAAAAACTTTTTAGAATTAATGAAAAAGAAGCACTGAAGGGAGGTTGACTCCCTTCTGCAGTGCAGCGAGCAGATAAAGGCTTGCGAGGCTTGCAAAGTCTAAATCCTAATTCTCCTAAAGACAGAGGATTAAGAATTAGACTAGCATAAACTCCTTAACAAAAACAAATTTGCAGATAATGACAAAACATCTTCACACTTTCCCAGGACAATGATTTCAAAATGGAATTTTATGTTTAGTCAAATAATTAATCATGTTTGAACACACTGTTCAAAATTTCTTAGCAGCCTTTATTGGGATGCCAGTTGATCTAGATGCGCTACATAGTGCATAAACTACCACCCCCAAGTGAGCATCTTAGAGGAGCAAACATTTACCGCAGTTTGCAGTCCTGGGAGGAGCTGGTTCTGAGACTCTTGAGCTGTGGTTTAGCTCGTGGTCGCTCAGGAAGCCAAGCCCTGGCTCTGACTGCAGCAATCTGAAGGGCTCCCTCCCCCTCTCACGTCTCTGTATGTGTCTTTTGGGATCTTGGCTTTTCACTGTAGCTGCTCTGCTGGAGCACCATTCAGCTGGCTCTCCCAGAAAAAAAGGGTGGGAAGTGGGAGAAACGCGAGGGACAATGAACACAGAAATGGAAGTCTTTTAGAATCTTAACTCTGAGGAGATATTTAGCACCATGTAGGAGGGAACTGCACAACAATTTGAAGCCCAGGCGGGATCGGAGGCCCAGAAAGCAATCTCTATGTGCAGGTAATTCTTCACTTACCACTGTGAAAGAGAAAGGTAGTACCTAAATTTGATAACTGAAGAAGTAAGGTATATTTAATAAAATAGAGTTAAGGTAAAATAACAACAGCAAAACTAACAGAACAAAAAGTAAAACGCTGTGAAGAAATAGGCCTGAGCGGGGAGGTGGCTCTGTGGAATAAGCACTTCCCTGCCAAGCGCAAGGGCTTGAGTTCAATCCCCAGTCCCACGGGAAAAAGAAAGAAAGAAAGAGGCCTGAGACTGAGAGAAAATTACTTGGCCATGTTAAAGTCTTTCTGTACTATTTAAGCTGGTAAGTGCATTATTTTGATTAAAATCAAATGTTTGAATTGAATTTATACTATTGATATAGGGGAGAGAAACTCCTAACCTGCTAGAGGTCTGGTGTGAGTTCATGATCTCTAAACTCAAAGAATGTATTCTAGAGGTTAAGAGCAGAATATATTTATTAGGGAAAGAAAGCTTCTGTCTGGAGAGGGGGTTCCCAGTGGGTTGTCACCTTTTCTAGGGATTTGTATAAAGCAAAACCATAAAATAAGGTAGGTCCAAAGTGGAGAAAAATGGGAAATCATAGGTAAGCATGATGTGAAAGAAAACTATGGCCAAACAAAATGATTATGAGAGTAACTGCCCAGGCAATATTGACTGCTTCAGGACCCAGTGGAGAAGCAGACCACACAGCAAGCAGCCACTGAATAGAACAGGAGCTCTTCCTGTAGGAGGTGGGGTCAGTGGCTGGTCCTGGCTTCTTCCAAGGCATGGATTATTATTTTGAATATCAAACCCTGATGTTTATCCTTAGGAAGTGTGTGGGTGCCTTCCTTTCATCTTGTGTTTTAAGATCTGGCCCTCAGAAGATGTATCTGCTTCCCCCACAGTTGTAAGGTATCTTGTCTTCTGCACTGGTTCTTTTTGTGAGCCTACCCTCATTTCACTGCCTTTATTTCTATTTAACTTAGCTGTCTATCACACTATGATTTAAAGAATGTATATAGCTTTGTTCTTAAGAAATGAATTCTCTCTTGCAACAAACAAGCATAAATATTTAAGAATATTGACTGGTGAAAGATACATGGCATACTACATGTACTTTTGCATTAATACCAAATTTTGACTTTCAATAACAGAGTTTTTCTTAAAAATGAATGAAGGAAGGTGTTTTCCTTAGCTGTCCATCCCTGTGTGAAAACACCTGGGTAAAACAGCTCAGGAGAGGAAGGTTTCATTGGAGGTTATGGCTTCAGAGGCTTCAGTCCATGCTCTAATTTCTCCACTGCTTTTAAGCCTGTGACACAGCAGAGGTCATGAGGGAGCACATAGGAAAGGAAGGATGCATGCTTCAAGGCAACCATGAGGTAGAGATAAAGGGAGAGAGCCAGAAAGGAAGGAGCTGGGTGAAAGATTATTCTCCGATGTCACAACCCCATAATCCACTCCTTTTTATTAAGACCTGTCTGCTTTTGCCTGTGTCCAATAATGCCATAAAATTATAATCTCCATATTAGATTAAACCACTCATGAAGTGAAAGCCTTCATGAGCCAATCACTTGCCTATCAGCTGACAACCCAGTCTTCCACAGAAGGAGTCTTCAATAGAACATTTTAGATCCCAATCCTAACTGAGGAAGCTAAGAATATATAATGATATAGTTGATCAGGAAAATAATAAATAGAAAAAATTCTATTTTCTGAACAATGAAGCATAACATGATCACACAACTTTATGAGTCAGAGCTCTGTGGGCCCTTTTCAGTCTCCTCCATGGATTCCACATCCTGACCCTGTGCTCATTGTTGTTGTTTAGTACTAGAGACTGAGCCAAGGGCCTTTGCATGGGGCTACATACCCAGCCCTCTGTATTTATTTTGAAGTGTTATAAAACTAAAATAATGTATGTGTAATTTACATAATATATAGATAAGGCTGTATGTCTCGCAGGATGTACGTGTGCATTCAGTCCTCCTTCCTTACCTTCCCAGAGCACTGGGACCACTGGCTTGTGCCACCATGCCCAGCTCAATCCTGCCCTTTAAATTGTCTCTTCCTCGGTGTCAGTTCTAGTTTGCTTGAGCAAAATATTCCTATCTCCTCCATCCCCATGGCTTAAGTTGGCGACTGTATGGGTACATTTCAAATCTAGATGCTTAGTGTGGGCAGATCTGGTTGGCTTTAAAACAAATTATCCAAATTGCTTAAGGAGGAAATTCAACTTGGCTGTCTCCTTGGGTACTGAGCTCAACATTTCCAAAAAGCATGTCAAGATTCGAGATACATCCTTCCTCAGTGAGATATGATCTGCATCGAGTTATTGTTTCTTAGACAAGTCCTTCCAGTCACCTGAATGTCCAAGTTGGAAACAGGTGTCAAACATCTATTCCTTGTTCTCATAGTTCCAGACTCTACCAATCACCAATTTTTATTGACTGTACTAGTACTCTATGTTATTATGTTTAATCTACTTCCTCAGTCTTTTATATTCAGATTAGTCCTTTATACTCATGCTTTGGCTATCTTCATTTTAACCACTCTAACCTAAGATACAACTTAGATACAGTGTCAAAATACTGCACCTAACATTTATACCTGCACTCTGTAAATTTATTCTCTGTTCTCACCAGGGTTATTTTTTAAAAAATTTAAATGTATTTCTGTCTCTCAGTTTTGATCACTTTCCATTGGCCTTGGGCTCATTTCCAACCTCTCCTCACTCCAAGGCTCTCGCTGTCTATGAAGTTTCAATCTGTTTTACTCTCGCACTCAACCATACCCTCTACCTGTATTGAATTGTGTTCAAACCACTGAATAGATCGTGCTCTGCCTTCCTCTGGGCCTTTGTACATTTTGTTACTTTTGCTTAGACTTCCTTTTCCTCTCTACTTAAATTCTTCCTGGCCAGAAAGCTCTTATTTCCTCAAGTCTCAGTTTAATGTCACGTCCTCTGGGAAGTGATCTCGTCTCAAATACCTTCCGGAAGGACTTTCACTGCAGTCTAGTGTAAAAACGCTCACAGTCGGTGTTTAGTTGTACATAGTAGCACGCTACTGCTCCTAGGCCTCAGCACGCTGGCCTCAGATCGCTCCGGGCCCACGTCAGCACCTGCCAAACACTCCATGACTGTGAGTAGCTTTTCCTAGTGACATTGATTCCACTCTTCATCTAACAGCAGGATAATTTTTTTTTATGAAAAAGAGCCTTCTTTCATGCATATTATAAAGGACATCTAAGAATGAAGAAGAGATTAAATTGGCTAACAGACTTATTTAAAAACATGAAACTAAGATGATAGGAAAACTTCAGGAAGTTACAGATAATAGTAAGAGATTATTCTTATTGATAATTTGGATATTTGTCTTCACAGTTTGTGAGGGGTGGTGAACATATAGAGTGAACACTTCAGTTTGAAAATTTTCCTGAGCCTCCTCAAATGCTGTCCCTGCCTGTGAACATACTTGTCCCACATTCTTGCTGCTTTCTGATGGTTCTGGAAGTTCTCTTTCATGAGTGTCTTCACAAGATGTGGACAGAAATTCAGCAAGTGCTGTCACCATGTGCCACCTGACAGAAAGACAGACTCCCAAAATTACGGTGTGCTGTCCACCACCTGTGGCACCTCGCGACTTCTGGCTTCTATCCAAAGTCAAACTTCTCATGAAAGGTAAACGTTTTGAATTAGTTCCACACGGGCAGTCTACACGGAGTGAATGAAGACACTCATGAAAGTGGACTTCCTGGGGCCGGAAGTGCAGGCACCCGGGTTCAACCCCTGCGTCACAGGCCACGCGGGCCCTACCCCCAGGCGCACTGTGCTGCCCACCAGAACCAGGAGTGGTGGTGGTGCACGCCTGTGATCCCAGTGCGGGGGAGGCTGAAAACAGGAGGATCATTAGGAGCCCGAGCTGCTTAGTGAAACTCTGCACCAAACACATAAAAATTTTGAAAAAACAAATGAGATAAATGAGTTTTAAGAAAGGAAAAGTACTTTGAGAGGGATTAATGGCCTTGTGTATGTTACAGTAATGCATTTTTAAAAGTTTAAATGTTTACCTTGTTTCTCAAGCATGTCTCATGAATTAAAAGTCCAGAGATAAACATTAAAAGAGAGACAATTTAAGATACGTAAAATCCTGAATTAAGAAAAGGAGGTAAATATGTGACCAAATGACCACATGGAAAGTGATTACACTTGGGGTTCAGATGTGCCATCACCTCTCTGGCTGCAACTCAGAATACTAATGAAATCAGAGCAGTTCCTGGCAGTTCATTCAAATGCAAGCACGATACAAATCAAAGCAACAACACACATACCTCTCCCTTGAGAGTCCTGATTTGCCGCTTTCAGTAGCAATAACTAGGAAAGCCTGGGTGTCCTGTAATATAGGCCACTGACATTTGTCAGGCTTTTCAATAAATTGGCAATGAAAGACTAAATCCACGAAAGGTGGGAAATAAATTAGCACACGGCCAGAGGTACTGGAGAAATAAGCACTGGTTTTGTAGCCGAAATAGTTTTTGATAAAATAATAATCCCCTGTAATCTCTCTGCAGCTTTAAATAACAGCCAGTCTTTGTGCAAGAAGTTTAATTTTGTTGGCTGCCCTTGTCTCACAAATATATTTAGTGGAGTCTGGAATATCATTTTGTGCTGAAAGCTGAAGCCATTCTCATGTTGAAGTCGGGCAAAGGCAATAAATCAAGGACGAAGTGAAAAGGAACAGAAATGGGCTATCGCTATCGGAAACGTATTTCCTTGCGTTGGGTGAGCCTTCAGCTCCTGCCAGCAGGTCCACGGCATCAGGCGTGTCCTCCTGTAAGTGCTCATGTTGTGAGGATATTGACTTACAACCACATCACACCCGGGCTGGCACTCCTCCAGAGTGCTCAAGATGCATCTATGGGAAGTGCACATCGAAAATAGCACCACGAAATGTGCGGCCCACCTTCCTTTTCTGCTTGCCTCCTCCTCCTCTTAGATCATTCTTCTCAGGAAATTGACCTGCGCTGCCCAGCCTCCAATTCTTCCACTCGTTTCCTCATTGTGTCTGGCTAATTAATAAATGATTTGGTGGAGGTATGGCTTCTCTATAAATTTAAAATAGTAAATCCGGGACTCATGAACTGTGTTGAGTTGGTTATTGTTGAGGATGAATTAGAGAAAGAATGCTAAGTTCTTTATTGAGTACTTGCTTTATCTTTCGCAATAGGAATGACTAAGAATTGGCATGCTAGGCATCCAGAGAGCTGGGTTCTGACTGAGTAATACTCCTTTGCAGTTGCTTAAAAATAGTAGCAGTCTGAGCAGAGTTTATCCAGCCCCCGGGTCTTGCATGCTAAAGTTTAAGATGAAGAGGTCAGGGGACTGTGGTTACAGCAGAGGCTGCCCTGGCACATCTCCTGTCTATGATTTTGGAGCCCAGGTCTCTCAGGCTCAGCAGACTCTCTTGCCTTGGGCATTTCACACAGGCTCTGAAGCAGCTACTGCAAGCCAGGAAAAGAGAACTGGGTTAGGTATGGATGTAACTGCAGCAGAGGTACCCTGGCTTTTGCACCCTAACCAAGGCAGTACATTCCTTCACCTTTTCCATAGTTTGTTTTTCAGTACCAGGCTCCAGATCCCAACTGTTCTCAGGACTTGGAATCCTATTCATGGTATAAAAATGAAGATGAACTTAGATTCTTCCCACCACATTCTCTTTGCTTCCTTTAAAAAAAAAATACTCATTTTAGTTGTTGGTTCAGGATCTCACTAAGCAGTTTGGACTTGTAGTGATCCTCCTGCCTTAGCCTCCCCAACACCGGGATAAAAGGCCTGTGCAACCATGCCCAGTTTTGGGGACAGCAGAGTAGGCCATGCCAGGGATCAAATTTGGGAGCTTACACTTGCCAGGCAGGCGCCTAAACTGTGGAGCTATCTCTCTAGCCCCCTTTGCTTCTTGATCATTAAAAACTAATTATTCAGGGCTGGCCAGATAGATTGTTTTGATCTAAGAGGAGAAGGTGGATTAAAGCACCTGCTTAGGCAGATGCAGGGACTGGTGGTTCATTCCCTGGTGTGCTATGCCGGCCCTGCCCCTGGGGCGCACCAAGACTGGGTGTGGTGGTGTGGGCCTGTAATCCCAGTGCTTGGGAGCCTGAAAACAGGAGGATCACTATGAGCCCTATCTGTGTAATGAGACCTTGTTGACCCTGGGCTAAAGACATGAAAAAAGAAACTACATTTAAAAACCAGTTACTCATCTATTTTGCCTAAAAGCCAAAAATGAATGATTTATAATTATATAAAACAAAACTGATAAACCTCACAAAGTTAATGCTGAAAGAAAGAAGACATAAAAGAGACACATTGTCTGTGGTCCCTTTGTAAAAAATAAATTTCAGATACATGATCAATTAACCTACACTATTGGAAACCAAAACAATGGTTAGCTTTGGAGAATAGAGATGAGGTGCAGGTTAGTCACATTCTTGAATACTTGTATTTTCACATGCTGTGAAAATATGTGGAGTGCTGAACTAAGGAAATATTTTCTTTTTGAAGCATAATTATATATTATACCAAAGCATGAAAACCAAAGCATTACAAATTAAGCAAAAGCAAAGGAGGCCTTAGGCTAGACATTCATTTTCTATAAGCTTCAAAGTTTTAAATCTGGGTCAAGAGGTTGGCTTTGATTATCATCGACAGTTGTATGAAATCTTGAGTGGTTATGAAATTCAGTGCATGAGCCTGGGGAGATAGGTTGGAGGTCTAAGCACCTGCTTGGCAAAGACAAGGACTCAGGTTTGATCCCCGGTACTGCATGCTGTGCCAGCCCCAGAACCCTGGGTGTGCTGACAAGGCCACCAAGTCTGGGAATGGTGGCGCACTCCTGTAATCCCAGTGCTGGGGAGGCTGAGAAAGGAGGATAGCTATGACTCCAAGCTGTGTGAAGAGATCTTGTATCAAATTAACTAATTAATTAAAAATAAATTCAGAGCATAGTTGAGCAGCGCCAGAGCTGTGTCTCCCCGAGAAACTCTCTTTGGCATGTCATCTGTGCCCAGTTCTACCTGCAGAGTGTTTGATCTGGACCTGGGTGGTTCCTATCTCTCAGTGAGAAAACTCTTCCAACAAAATGGTAGAATGACACTATTTGACTCCATAAGTTGAAGATCATTTGGAGCTGTAATCATCTGTCACCAGATTTCACTTCTTTTAATAATGAAGTTTATTGGTGCAGTTTACCTATACCAAATGATCACATTCATGGTAGGGAATTTGTCTATCTTAGTTCTCCTTTTTTTCCTCATTTCCTTCTCCTTTCTTCAACCTGTATTCTACTCTTTATTTAAAAAGTTTTGTTTCTATAGTATCATTTATTTTCTTTCCATCTTTCCCTCCCACCTTCCCCACACCCAGTTCCTCTTCCCCTTTGAATAATTACTTATTTCACAATATCTATTACACCTTTTGGTTCTTATTTTCAGTTTCAGCTTCTCACACCATAGAGACAATGTGATATTTACACAATCTGATTTATTTTCCTTCACAGTAAGGGCTCAAGGTCCACCCTTTTAGCTATAAATGTCTCAAGTTCATCCTTCTGTGTAGACGAGTAGTGCTATATTGTATATTTTAAAAATTCACAGTTTTTAATCCATCCCTTGTGTGATGTCCCTGCCCATGTGCCATGCCCGCTCCGCCCCTGGGGCGCACTGAGCCAGCGACCAAGTCTGGGCGTGGTGTCTCATGCCTGTAATTTTGGCACTGGGGAGGCTGAAAACAAGAGGGTCACTCACTATGAGTTGAAGCTGCATAGGGACATCCTGTGCCATGTACATAAATGAATGAATGAGCAAATAAATAAATAAAAGTTTCCTCCTTGTTTGATGTCATTTGAGCTATTTCCAAGGTGGAACTCGGACAAGGTTTGCTTCTATGATTTTATGCATAAATTCCAAGGTTAAATTTAAGAAACACATCAGACAATTCAGAATTAAATAAACAAGAGCAAAGGGAGGAAGGCACAGGACACGAGAAGAGCAAAATTTAAAATGAAACAGCAACAGCAACAGGAAAAAATTAAGTCACTGAGACATAAGTCAGAGTGCAATGTGAGGCTCGGGCCACGTGCAGCCCATCTTGCCCCTCTGGGCCTGTGCCACAGCCTGCTCATCAGAGCCACATATTCACGATGGGGCGTTCCTGGTATTTGTTCCTGTGGTTTCTGCGCTGTTCCCTTTTGGGACTTGCCTTACTTATTAGCATCTGCATGTAGGCATTTTAGCCAGTCTGGTACAATGGCACATAAAGTTTCGTCTTGCAGGGACTTGGCTTCTATCATGGATTATACCTACAATGTCCCCCAACGTCTCCTGCAATCAGAAGTGGGCATTTCTGGAATGACTGGGTCATGAGGACTTGAACTCTCTCAGTTGCTCCTCTCGCGTTGCTGGGACAAATACCTGACAGCCAAAATGAAGGAAAGAAAGGTTTATTTAGCTCATGGTTTGTAGAGGTTTCAGTCCCTACTCAGCTGGCTCCAAGGCAGAGTGGCGCATGGCAGAGGGCAGCAGTTCACGGCAGCAGAAAAAAACAAGAGCAAATGGGGGGAAAAGGAGCAAAATGGGAGGAGTAGAGGCAACAATGGCTGTGGCGAGCACATCTGTCTCCCTTAAGTTGCACTCAGGCACTCTGCCCAGGCTGGGTGCAGTACGCAGACCCATAATCCCACCAGCACAGATACCCATAATTCCAGTGGACTATGAGTTAATCACAAACTCTAGAAGTCCACCCTATGACTGCATGAGGCTTTGGGGGACAACTAGACAAAAACCATAACACTGACTAAGGACATCACAGTGTGATGGAAGGCACAGGAGCAGGATGTGAGGACCAGGTGAAGGGGTGGGCCATGGGGCCTGACCCTGGAGACTCCAGCTCCTGATGTGCTCCTCTGTTCCCCGCTCTGCATCTTAGCCACCATGAACTCAGCAGCTTACTTTGATATTTCCACTTTGCCACCAGCAAATCATGGGCTGAACCCATGAAGCAAAATAAACCTTTGTCCTTGGGTTTGTAGGTCAGGTATTGTTTCCCAGGAGAGGAAAGGTGACCAGTACAGCTTCTTCCCTCACTCAGCCTTTAGTGCAACTGTGACAAGTAACTCAGAGGAGACTTCTAATTGTGGTCTCACTCCCGGCCTCCCCCTCTGCCTCTGCCCGTCCCACCCCTGCCCCTCCAGGGCCCTCTGGACTGGATGCTGTGTGCACAGGCTGCTGAGGGCTGATCTGGACTCAGAGCCTCTATTTCTGGTAATTTGCATTTCTCCAATAAAATCCTTCCCTTTCCTTCATTACAACCTTGTCTTACTTAGCTCTTTCACTCATCCTTTGAGATTGGCATTTGACAGTGTTCATCAGTGTACTGAGAAAATAATGAGAGACAGAGTATTGTATATTATTGAAAGTTCTCAGGACTGGTGAATGGGTTGTTCACAGGAAAACACGATGCAGCCAGCAGCCAGCTTCCAACTAGATGGGGCACTGCAGGTTTTGAAAAGCATTTCTGCATCTAGGAGTCATTTGAACTTCTTTAAATAACGTATAAAAGCAGGCGTCAAACAATGAAAGGAGAAAGGCAAATCAACATCTCAAATGATTTCTCAGCAATGTCTGAGTCATTTCACTCCAGATGTGGGATGTTTAGGTGCTAAACACAGATGCTCTGTTTATGTCCTCCAGAGCGCTTGCTGAAAGACTCGCCTTTCATGGGAAACTTTCGTGGACAGTCTGCCCCACTGTTCCCATTTGGCCAGCTGAAAGAAGTTTTAAATAAAGAAACTAGATCTCATGCAGAAATAGAATTGAGACGCATTCCAGATAAAGACACCAGTAAAAGGCATCTAGAAGTATTCCGTATTCACTGAACTGCAGCTGCACCTGTCTGTGCCCAACACCCTGATGAAGTCTAACGACATAAAAGGGCAGAAAGCCTGTTTCTTGCCTTCAAAGAGCTCATAGTCTAGCAACTAAAAATAGTACTGAAAAAAAAAACCCAAATCCCACAACACTTTGTCATCATTGTTGTCATTAGTGCAGACAATAATCCATTGCCAGAGCAAGAGATGAGTTCAGGGTGCACAGCAAGCATAACTTGGAGTTGACGCTGGCTTACCAGTCATATGGCCACAATGAGAAGCACAGGAATGGGCAAGCTTCACACCCTCCTCTCTTTGGGGGATGATTCTGGGAAACTACCTGGGAGAGCGGATCTAGCACTAAAAGAACTAATATGGTTCCTTGGGCTATTGATCCCTAGAGGCCACTCATTATTTATTTGTGAGCATTTGGTGTGGGGGTTGGGATCCTTCTCTGAAGCTGACTCATCAAGTGCTTCCTGTCCTTTAGTCACCTCAGTTACACAAAGGTCTTCATTACACCCACCTATGCCTTAGGGATTAAATTCAAAGTCACAGCCTAGACTTAGAACCAGTCAAGGAAATTTCTGCAAAGTGATAGATTTCTCCAAACCCAAGAAACAAATCATCAGTGACCTTGCTCACATTGTTCTTTGGTGCCCCCTTCAGATGAAGAGTGAAAGAGATGGACCTAGGGATGAAGCACAGCCCTGGTTTGGCATCATATCTTGGGACAAGTCCTTGAATACCTCTGAATCACAGGATCCCATTTGTGATACCAACAGGCTAACGCAAGGCAGTTGTGCAGACTGAGTAGAGTGCGTATGATGCACCTGTTAGGGTGCTGTCTCAGCTACTTTTTACTTGTTGCTGGGACAAAATACTGAACACCCAAAATCAAGGAAGGAAAGGTTTATTTAGCTCACAGCTAGTGGAGTTTTCCATCCATACTCCAAGGCACAGTGGCACATGGCAGAGGGCACCACTCATGGCAGTGGCAAAGAGCAGAGCAGAGGGAAGGGCAGTAGCTTCTAGCAAGCCTCTCTCGCCTCCTCACATTGCAATACAGATCACCCACCCCAGGTCCAAACTGTAGCGCTCACACCAGCAATCCCAGCACGGATCAAGAATCAATCACAAACTCTAGAAGGGGCCCCATGACTGGGCGAGGCTTTGGGGGGACACCTAGACACAAACTATGGCAGGTGCTTGACACCAAGTTATAGTCGCTGCTCGATAGTGAGTTGCCATCATGCTTCTTACTGGTGCAGTCATAAGCCAGCAAGGAGCGGCCATTCGGATGCTCTTGTAGAGGAATGACCACTTCCTTTCTTGAACTATCGGAGAGTCATCATCCTTTTCTGCCAGCTTTCTGTGTCATTTTGAATTTTCTTTCTAAAATTTCAAAACAGTTTATTGCTTTTTCCTCTGCTGTGTTTCCGAGGAGCGTGAAGCAGCTTGCTGGCGGGTGCCAGTTGTCTGACTGAAAGAAATAAACAAAAATCTGCGATGACACAATGTACTGAGATGTTTTGTCCACAGTACACCACGGAAGGGGGTTCCTTAGCTAGGGCTCACTCTGAAGGGTGCCTAAGGCAGGCTGGTCAGGCAGGTGGCACTCAGGAATGGCTTGTTAGCGTGACAGCCAATGAGGCTCAGTTGTTTAAAGCGATCCCATGTTCCGGGACGGCGATGTTCAGTACACTCCTGTTGGTTACTTATGGCTGGCCCAGGCGCAATCCCGAGGGCACGCTGGCCCCAGCCTGAAGGAGGGCCTGAAGAGCCACACTGCCTGGGGGAGAGAGTGCAGCCAGGTCTTCTCTTACGGTCCTGCAAGTCCCTGTCCCTGAACTCTGCGCCTACCCCAGGACTGTCACCAAGCAACGGGCCAGTCACTTTGTTGACCAATTTATTTATTCCCCAATAGTTCTTCTTATTCCTTGTTACTGGATTTAACAGATTTTATAGCCTTGGAGATGAAACCATAATCATCCACCTAACTTATTTATGCATCCTGAAAACAACACAATTTTATACATTTATAAATATTTCAGGTACTCATAACTGTTGTGTGCAAAAAATGACCAATATAGCAGATAATACTGAACCTGAGAATGGTTGGATAAATGAAGATAATGATTATTTAACCATAGGTATCAAGGTTTTGTAAAAATTCTGTGCCCTGTTAAGTTCTCATTTTCTTTTAAATAAAGCACAAGATTATGTAGACTTCTTATAATTAGTGAGGGAAGCAAATTTATTCTCTTAAAATAATTGGAAAAGAGCAATTTTTTTTTACCTCCACCAGGACTCACTTTCTGTATTTTTCTTACCTTCAAAAGTACTTATTGGGGGGCCAGGGAGACAGCTCAAAGACGGAAGCACCTATTTAGGCAAAGCTTAGGCAAGCACAGGGACTGAGGTTCGATCCCCAGCTCCACATGTCACGCCAGCGCTGCCCCAGGGCTGGCTGAGCCCTAGTCCAGGCATAGTGGCACACGCTTGTAATCCCAGCACTGGGGAGGCTGAAAGCAGGAGGGTCACCACAAGTCCCAGCTTTGTAGTGATACCCTGAAAAAACCAAATATATTAAAAAAGAAAAAAAAAGTACTTATTGGTACCCCGTGAGGGTAACTTCAGCACTGGTAATGTTCTGTAAGTGAGTTTTTAATCTTCAAATCCCACTTAGACCACTACTCCCTCAAGAAGGTCCTTTCTGGGCAATAAATAAGTGACAGACTTGAGAAGCCACCACCAGGATGTGTCATGGACCGTTGTACAGTCCTTGCACCTTGGGAGGTGAGAGTGTGAGGACACCCCCACGGGATGGAAGCAGGCCATCCCAAAGGGCCTTTCCTGCTCTCCCATGACTCCTCAGCCAGGACAGCATCTAGGTTAGCAGTCGCATGCGGAATGACGTCGAGGGTGTGAGGCAGCTGATGGTCACAGCCCCCCGGCCAACCCGGACTCTGGGGCGGAGGCGGGGGCTCTTCCTGTGGAAGACCAGCAGTAGTGTCTCCACCAGGCGCCTTGCAGTAGGGGAAAGGATCCTGGCCCCCCGCTCGTGCCTGAGAACTGCCCCAGCATCTAGAACTCCTCCAGCATTAGAATCTCTGTTCCAGCTTGACACTCCATGGGTATTTTCTGTAGACAAGATCACAACTTTTACTAGAGCCTCAGAAGGTTCTCTGAACTATGACAAATGGGAAGGTTAATGAGTCTTTGTGAGTTACATTGCCTTATTTAATAAAAGTGTATTTAGCAATTTCAATATGTTCTGTATATTATTAACTTTTAGTACACTTTGCTTCCTTATATAGCTAAAATAACCTCTATGCTGTGTTAAATTGGTAACTTAAATGATATTATTAAAAATATGAAAAATTTGGATTTTAAAGCCTTATGCAGAGAGTGATGACTGTATTAAATAGTAGAAATTAAGAGCAGCACTTGAACGGGAGAAATTTTACAACCACATTACTACTCCATTTATGTTTAAGCACATAACTTCCTTTGATTCTCATTTCCTGGCTTGGTATAAGGATAAGTATCTAAGTTAGAGCCCCAGCCTTTTCTCAGAGATTATTTGGGCCTCACAAAGGTTCAGATTTACAGAGTGTGGAGAGGGATGTTAGGGTGGTGAGTGGCAATTCTAGGCCTAATCCCAGCTGCCCCCAGTCCACCCTCCCCTCCGATCTGGAGGAAGCCCATTCCCTCTCCCTTCCTCTTGATTTTCTTTATAACCAGTGACGCTCTCTGAACTCAGAGATTCTCTCCCTGATGCCTGTGGATCCATGGTGTCAGCTTCCCTTAGGAAATGCAGATTTTTCACCCTACTTATGCTTCTGTGGAGAAATCTGCAGTCCAGGGGTTCCTGGCTGCTGCCAGAAAGCTGCCGTGGTAGCCTAAGGATGATTTCAGAGCTTCCTCAGATCAGAATCCCACGGCATCTGGGTAAAACTACCTTCCCACGTGCCTTCCTGAAGATTCAGTTTCAGGGTATCAGTGAGGAGGTTTCAGAAACGTCATGAACAATTATTCTTACCATGAGCAAACTGCGACATCTCTGAATGCTCCTCATGTCTGTGCCTTCTCTGAGGAGCCATCAGGGAGAGGCAGGGCCCCCACAGATGTTAGGGTGAAGGCTACGTTCCCATTCCCCCCCTGGCCTAAGCCACATTAACTGAGAGACCTGCTCATGC
>NW_004524590.1:5309853-5311839 GCF_000260255.1 Octodon degus | reverse complement strand
TTGTGAGTGGAATGGTGAATATCAGAGGCTGGGGAGAACGAGAGGGAAGGAGAAAGGGAAAGGGTGGTCGGTGGTTATCGGTCCAGCAAATTCTGGGGTGCAATTGCGCAGAGGATGGTGGGAGATAATAATGATGCGCTGCACTTTTTAGAGAGCTAGAAGAAAGGATTTTGAAAGTTTGCACTATAAAGAAATGGTAAATATTTGGGACCATAAATATGTTTAATCGGATTTAAACATCATGAAATATATTCACGTAGCAAAACAACACATGGTACTCCATTATCTTGCTTTTAAGCTTTAGTTAAAAATAAAAAGTTTTAAATTCCTTTTCTAGTTCTTTCTCAACTATATTCAGGCAGTTGCATTTTCCTGAGACATTGTTTCTCTATAAATATTGTATAAATACACTTTTTCAAATATTTATCAAGGATTTGCTGCGTCCTGCACCTCAGCACAGGAGATAAAAGGTGGTTATAAAGAGCAAATCCTGCACTTCTTATTACCTGTCGGGCTCCATGTGCACTGCAGGGCAGTGGATGCTGCCAGCAGCATCCCAGATTGCCAACGATGAAACGCAAATTCACACCCGCGCACCGCAGCGCGTAGTGGTGCTCTGTACCGCACGCCTTGCCCTGCTCTCGCACCTGTGTGCTTGGCCGCTGTGGCATGAACTCCAGCCTTCCATGCTGCAGTGCACAGCCAGACATTCAGTATCGGAAACACTAGCAGCTCCTCCCACTCCACATTTTCACAAACTATGTCTCCCTTAAAAGCCAATTTTTAGGCAATTGGCTCTGTTGTTTCATCTCACCAGCTGTACTTCCCTGAAGAGTGAATTTCCCGAGCACAGATCCCCATGGAGAAACAGCTAAGTCAGGCACAGGCTTCCTAGCCAGCTGTTTCACATGGAGAGAGGTAGTTCATGTTTAAATATCCAGGCCATAAAGGGGAGGTGCTGCAGCAGAAGGCTGTGCAGGCTGCCAGGAGGTGCCTCTCCCTCAATGGCAGAGGGAGCCGCAGCTGGCATGGCAGCATCTGTAAGTGACAGGACAGTGGGCCACCCTAACTCATGCTAAAGGGTCTATGCAGTGTCACAGCTGTGCGTTCAAGTGTACTGTGGCATGGATCCTGTCACTTACACAGGGGCAGGGGCAGCCCTGATGCCTTCCTCTGGTGCCCTTGTTGCAGAGATAGCTTTAAAATAGTTCACAGAGGGCCGGCCAGATAGCTCAGTGGATTAAAGTGCCTGCTTCAGCAGACGGAGCGACTACGGTTTCATCCCCAGTGTGCAGTGCTGGCCCCACCCCCGGGGCACGCCGAACTGGCAGTGGAGTCCAGGCGTGGTGGCACATGCGTGTAATCCTGGCGCTTGGGAGGCTGAAAACAGGAGGACCATTGCAAGTCTGATCTGTATGCTGAGACCTTGTATTAAATACATTAAAAATTTATGTATGTATATCTTACAAATGATACCCTCAAAGAAGAGAAGTCAAAACAAATAAATAGGTCCAAAGAGGACAAATGACAGATCACACTTCATCACACCTCCAAGATAGATACGCTAAGAGTTTGGTTTTAGACTTAGTCCTACAACTTTATATTTATTAACAGAGTAGGGAAAAAAATCAGGAAAGCTCATATTTCCTCTAATTACTTTGAACCTCAATCAAGGCATAAAATTCTTAACACCTATTTTTCTCTCATTCACAAAATAAAAACAATACTTCCAAGGGTTATTGTGAGGATTAGGGCTGGCAAGATAGCTCAGCAGACAAAGTACCTGCTTAGGCAAGTGCAGGGACTGGGGTTCAATCCAGAGCACCACACACTGCAATGCCCCACCCCCCAGGTGTGCCGAGCCGGCTGCTGCGTCCAGGCATGGTGGTGCACACCTGTAATGCCAGCGCTGAGAACAGGAGGATCACTGCGAGTCCGAGCTGCACAGCGAGACCCTGTGTCAAACACATAAAAGAAAAGGGTTAT
>NW_004524590.1:5308030-5309753 GCF_000260255.1 Octodon degus | reverse complement strand
TTCTGATTTGGTTTGTAAATAAAATGCCTCTGTTTCAACATTTGCTTTGTTGGATACATTTTCCTTTTTTAATTGCAATTTCCTCCAACTAAAAGTAGTGCGTCATTTCAGAAATAGCTCTAGGTCAGCGTAAGGAATATGAATGACTGCTGTACGCCACCACGGCATCATCCTTAAGACAGCTGAGCACCGTGGTCTGTGCTCTGCTGCTTTAGACAGCTCATGTCAAGGACGTTCAGGTACAGAAAGAGCAATCGTTAGCCTGTTGCATCTAATTTCATCTGTTTTTAAGTCAGCTCCAGTTCCTTATGAGCTGTACCAGGAGTGGACTGGGGCTCCGATGTCAGTGTGGATGACAGGACAAACATCATTTTATACCTGAGCCCACCACAGTTCCTACTTTGCGAAGGTGATGCACTCCCCAGAGACAGTGGCCATAAAGTTTGACAAGATCTACTCCTTGTTTTCAAGTGCAGTGGTGCAGATAAAGAAGAATATCCAGAATGTCTGATCCATAGCTTTCACCTGTACGTGGAGACTGAAGGAACTCAGGTGCTAAAAGACCATTAGCACCTGATCCCACCCACACCAGGTGGAATCTAGAAGCTTGATCACAGCAATGTTGTGAGTGGAATGGTGAATATCAGAGGCTGGGGAGAACGAGAGGGAAGGAGAAAGGGAAAGGGTGGTCGGTGGTTATCGGTCCAGCAAATTCTGGGGTGCAATTGCGCAGAGGATGGTGGGAGATAATAATGATGCGCTGCACTTTTTAGAGAGCTAGAAGAAAGGATTTTGAAAGTTTGCACTATAAAGAAATGGTAAATATTTGGGACCATAAATATGTTTAATCGGATTTAAACATCATGAAATATATTCACGTAGCAAAACAACACATGGTACTCCATTATCTTGCTTTTAAGCTTTAGTTAAAAATAAAAAGTTTTAAATTCCTTTTCTAGTTCTTTCTCAACTATATTCAGGCAGTTGCATTTTCCTGAGACATTGTTTCTCTATAAATATTGTATAAATACACTTTTTCAAATATTTATCAAGGATTTGCTGCGTCCTGCACCTCAGCACAGGAGATAAAAGGTGGTTATAAAGAGCAAATCCTGCACTTCTTATTACCTGTCGGGCTCCATGTGCACTGCAGGGCAGTGGATGCTGCCAGCAGCATCCCAGATTGCCAACGATGAAACGCAAATTCACACCCGCGCACCGCAGCGCGTAGTGGTGCTCTGTACCGCACGCCTTGCCCTGCTCTCGCACCTGTGTGCTTGGCCGCTGTGGCATGAACTCCAGCCTTCCATGCTGCAGTGCACAGCCAGACATTCAGTATCGGAAACACTAGCAGCTCCTCCCACTCCACATTTTCACAAACTATGTCTCCCTTAAAAGCCAATTTTTAGGCAATTGGCTCTGTTGTTTCATCTCACCAGCTGTACTTCCCTGAAGAGTGAATTTCCCGAGCACAGATCCCCATGGAGAAACAGCTAAGTCAGGCACAGGCTTCCTAGCCAGCTGTTTCACATGGAGAGAGGTAGTTCATGTTTAAATATCCAGGCCATAAAGGGGAGGTGCTGCAGCAGAAGGCTGTGCAGGCTGCCAGGAGGTGCCTCTCCCTCAATGGCAGAGGGAGCCGCAGCTGGCATGGCAGCATCTGTAAGTGACAGGACAGTGGGCCACCCTAACTCATGCTAAAGGGTCTATGCAGTGTCACAGC
>NW_004524590.1:5290272-5306890 GCF_000260255.1 Octodon degus | reverse complement strand
AGATAATTTTATTTGATAATTTTTATTTCCCTTATTTTTAAACATTTGGATTAATTTTAACACTTTGCTATCACTCTAAATATTACCATGTGTTATTCAGAAGTTTTAAGGTCTTAATTATTTCCTTGGCTAACTTCCTACATGTAAAATTCTTAGATCTAAGTGTATGTACAATAAATAGTTTGGCCTTGGTACATATGGAGAAATTGCCAGGATTGTTGCAGAACTTGCAAAGACCTTCAGTAACACCTTTGCTAAGCTGTTGGAATTCAGAACGGCTGGCTTGTGTGAGGGTGCCCTCCAAGGTGGCCACACCCAGGTGTGTGCCCAAAGAATCAGGTGGTATCAGTGAGGTCTTGTATAAAACGCAGCCGCATGCAGCATTTAGCACGTCTAGGTCCCCAGACACAGTGCCACCCATCATGTCCTGCAGAACCACTATGAGTTGGCAACC
Source organism: Octodon degus (assembly GCF_000260255.1). NCBI lineage: Eukaryota > Metazoa > Chordata > Mammalia > Rodentia > Octodontidae > Octodon > Octodon degus. The sequence goes on along the minus strand of NW_004524590.1, from coordinate 5,306,436 downwards.
CGTTATGTACCATCTCAGATACTTCTCACTTGTTGCTGGGACAAGTACCTGACCCTCAAAATGAAGGAAGGCAAGGAGTACTTAGCTCACGGTTAGTGGAGGTTTCAGTCCATACTCCGCCTTCTCCAAGGCAAAAGGCAGCAGAAAACAAGGAAGAGGAGGGGAGGGGCAGCAGCTGCTGCACCTGCAGGCCTCTCTCTCCTCCTTGTACTCTGACTGTGATGAACGAAGCTCTAGCGAGAAAGTGGCGGTGGCTGCTGCAAGGTGGTGCGGCTGCCTCCATCAAGCTCCTCCAAGGAAGGGGGCGCAGAAGCCTTCCTCAGCCCCTTTCTATACCCTCTGTGCATGGAGCGACTCCAGGGCAGGCCCTTAGGGCAGGGCCACCACACCCCAGGGCGTGGCAGTACAGTCCAGCCAAGCTTCAGATATCTTAAGTTGGCACAGTGTCAGCCACCACATGTACTGTTCATCAACGTAAAATATCTGTGATCTTAGACATTAGTACCCTCATTTTGTTGCTGGGGATCAAGTTTACATGACTGCTCAGTTTTCACGCAATTAAGAAAGCCTAATTCTTTCTCTTTTGAATGGCCTGACAAGCACATGAGAGTACAGGTCAAGAGGAGGCCGTCGGCGCCTTTGCGTTCATAATACTGCCTTCTGTAGATTACAGTGAACATAAACAGAGGAGAGTTGGAGCTGAGGGCTGCAATGCATGAGAAGCAGCAGCAAATTCGCTGCGTGGTCAGTGGTGAGCAAGAACAGGGCTTAGCAGCAGGGAGGTCAGAATGGAAAATGACAAGACAGTGGGGAGCAGACAGTATTTTCCAAGCAAAGATGACAAGGGAAGGATAGCAAGCAGGCTCCCTAAGAAAGTTATTTACCTCAGAATTCCCGTGAACAATTTTGGAGTTAAGGGATGGCTTGCGAGGGACTTTGTAAATATACAGTCCGTCAGTATTTGTCAGAAGCTAATATGTTAGCACAGATATTGAAATTATAATGTTATATAAAAATAAAATCAGCCCCTCACATCTGTTCTTGTAGTAGATGGCTCAGTGTTTTGCAGGTTTCTACTCTAACCTTCTGTTTGGGGAAAATATAAACAATTTTCTTTATACAGGGAAGCATTGGGAATGGTGACTTGGTTGTGTTTTGTTGTCTTGTTTTGGTTCATGATTCTCTACAAGTGGGTTCCTGGCACATACAGTCCTGCAGCCTGTGCTGCCGGTCCTCCGGTAGGCAGAGTGAACTCATCCTCTGCTCAAAGTGAAGAGGGACTGTGCCCTCTGGGCATCTGAATAGACTGTCAGGTTTTTGGCTGCGATAGATTCCATACGTGTTCTTGAGTCTTCTACAAATAAATTCTCCTTATATCTAGAGGGAATACACTCTGCCTTCTTTTGAAATCGTTTAACTGTCTTGCACAAGAGTCAAAGGATAAGTATACTCTTATCTAAAGAAGCTGTAATCCCCACTAAAGAGTTATTAATTATACACATAACGTGTATTTGTATTCTGGCTTTCTCCAGGGAGCACAAAGCACTTTGAAAATATAAATTGCAAGTAACGAATAATACCTTTGATTTCTAAGGCATCCATCTCTAAGAATTATGTTCGTGCCTTTCTCAGCATCGTAACCAAATCACAGCCCTTAGTACTCAAGGGCAAATGTAAACACACCTCCTGTTGCCCAGAGAGGGAATTATGCCCTGTAATGGGGCACATTTGCCAAAGTAGAGCCTGAAAATATGAAGAAATGGCTTTATGTCTGAGATTTTAAAACCAGGTAGGTGATACTCAGTGGTTTTGGAGGGAAAACCATGTCACTTTATTAACACTGAGTCATTAAAAATTGTCCTAAATCTACAATAGAGGGCCTAGGACAGTAACATTGAAAACTTGAGCTACAGTTCTCAAATTCAGAGTTAATGAATTGGCTTTGAAATGCCGCAGTGACTAATTTCTCCTTTTGACTGAGATAACCCCTGAATTTCCTGCTGCAAGTTCTCAAGGTGGAATGCCTGTGGATCGGATGGTTTGGTACTGCTGTTTGCTGTGCCTTTTTCACCAAGGTAAATGGAGTTATTTTGACCACTTTTGGTTTTGTTTGTACTTTTCTACGTAAACCTGTTGCTCCAGGAATTCATCTGTTTGAAAATTGCTCTTTCCCTGGACACAAATTGGCACTTAAGATGAGGATTAGGTCCTTGAGAATTCTTCTAGGCTACTGCCGACCCAGAAAATTGTACATATTCCATTTCTATCAATTGGTAATGAGACTAGCTCTCCAGGCGGCTGTCTCAGTGTTCAGCACCACACGTGCTTCTTCCCAATTCCCTATTGTGCAAATAGGATGGTTAAATATGGGACTGCATTAATAGAGCTCCTTCCAGAGTTTTAGGGGTGACAAAAATAATGACAGAGATGCAAGCCGAAGCCAACTAGTTGATAATAATGACGATCAGTTCATCACATTTCTTATACAGTTCCTGCACATATAGAATCAGAGAAAATAAATAAAATACTTAGAATCATAATTGTAATCCTAGTTACCATGTAATAATGTATATTCCAGATGCACTTAAAGTACTTATTACAGAGCAAATATCACCATTTTATGAAGTAGGTAGTATAATTATATTCATTTTGCATGAAGGGGCAAGACATTTGATGTTTCCTTGATTTGCCCTGAGTGTCCTTGGTGATGTATTGAAGCACCAGAACGTATAAAACACAGACAGAGTGATGTGAAAGCACTACTCTGCCCGTCTCACACAAAATATTTAATGGGCATACAGGCTCAAGATTCGAACAAGGGCATCATGGCATGGGACTGTCATTACAAGGGTTTCGGTGTGCCTTGAACGAACATGACTTGTATTTTCCATATGCTGTTATCCAGTCTTTGGAAAAGCAGTTGGGAAGAACTAATCAATTTACTATGAAGAAATGTTCTGTTAAAGATGGCTGAGGGCTGGTGAGACAGCTCAGTGGATGAAGCACCTGCGTAGGCCAGCACAGGGACCGGGGTTTGGTCCCCAGTACTGCGTGTCCTGGGCGCGCTGAGCTGGCCTCCGTGTCTGGGCATGGTCGCTCACACCTGTAATCCCAGGGCTGGGGAGGCTGAAACAGGAGGATCATTATAAGTCTGAGCTGTGCAGTGCGACCGGGTGCTAAATGTATTTTTAAAGAATAAAGGATGGCTGAATTGGGGTTGGACAGCCCCAGGGTTGGTCTACACAACGTCCTTGTTCACAGCTAGCTCTTAGTTGGACATTTTCAGTCTTTATTTCTCTCCAAAATTTCAGCCCCAGATTGCTTGTTATTTGTTTATCACCTTCAATTGTATTCCATATAAAATTTGGTCACTCAACCTGTTTTTTTCCTTTCAGCACCTGTGTTCTTTCTATACTGTCTTACTTAACACTATTTTTATTGCTTCTTTCTTTCTGTCACTAAATTTAGATTTATTAAGTCCCCTGTGCCAGATCCCTTGCTTTTCTGTGTGTGACACTGGAAAATGAACCAGGTCTTTGCACTGAGCTACATGTCCTGCCCTTTGATGAATACTTAAAATACAGAGATGAGTGAAGCATACAGAAACTCTGTCCTCCCAGATCTCATGTTCCGTTAGGCAAAGGACATCAATAAAATTTCAGCACTTCTAGAAATATAATGGCAACGTAAGACAAGCACCACATGAGGAAATCCATAATACTTTATTACCGTTTGAATAGTATTTGATCTCAAATCAGGATTGGGGGGTAGGAGGCAATTGGGCCAAGAAAGCCTCCCCAAAGAAGCCAGTTGAGAGGAGGCCCCAGGCAGGGCGCAGCTAGCACCAGGGAGGTAATGGCTTGTGCAGATTCCCTACTGTGATGGAGGTGGACTTAGGTGGGGCTGGAAAATTCTGGCTAGCTATAGAAAATGCAAAAGGGGCTAGCACACGGGATGTGGACGGATCACTCCCGGACCTAACACCCACATTACAGTTCCCCTCTGTTCTTTCTCATGCACAAGCTGCCCTGAATCCTGTCTCACATGAGCTTTTTCTCTTTCCCTGTCTTGGCTGATCTCTGCCCTTTGCCCCAAGCTGGTTCAGCACCTCCCATCCCTAATAACTCAGAATATCTTTTCTTTGAGGTGTGAGGGTTTTTTTTTTTTCATTTTTTCTAAAATACATCTTAAAACACCCTCTCTGTTAAAACCTTTCCCAGTCCTTAAACTCTTTTTGTATAAATTTAAGCTCTGAGATTTCCAAGCATCTTGCACAGCCCAACTGTGTGGTGCATTAAACTTCCTGTAGACACTTTGCACATTAACCACTTTTCTCGGAACTACGACCATTGTCGGTTACAAAGCGCTGCTCTGAGAGCTCCGGACATCTGTGCTAAGTATCAGGAAAACCCACATGCACTTATTTTATTCTTCTGTCAAGATAAGCACACCCTTAAGTGAACTAATATATTTGATGTGGTCAGAATGGGACATTAGTTTTCCTCCTATACACGGATTTTCTGAAATGCATTCATCCTTTCGTCTGATAGGTACCATCTCCTATGAGCAAGGAACAGTTGAGGAGGACAATGAAGATTGTGAGGGTGAGGTCTTTATTAGGCGGGACAGAGAACCATGTAGAGGACTGCAAACTTGCGACTATGAGACACAGGTGATGTTTGTGGACACAGACCAGGCATCAGACGCTGGTATGCTGCAGTGAAGGTAGACTTGTCACAGTGCAGTGACCTGCTGCAGGACTGGGGGTGGGGGTTGGGCAGTGGCATGGCCACAGGGCTAAAATGGGGGAGGATGATAGAGAGAAGGTGGTGACAGCAGGGCCATGTGGCCACTTAGGCATCGCAGGACTGTGCAGATCCCCTAGAGAGATGTGTCTGCTTGTCCATGTGTTCCCACAAAGTCTGTGACTCTTCATCTGTGTCACATCATGTGTTCAGTTTGTAAACACATATTCGCTCCTGTCTTTGGCAGTTGATGTGAGGCCTGCGAACATGGGAGTTCTAGTTGGGTGGCCCTGGCACTCAGCCAAAGACAGGTACACCATAGGCCTGTTACAAAAGCCTCAGCAATTCACAAATAATTCTTCCAGGATCATTTATGATTTCTGCTTCTTTCTGTAAAATCCCAGGTCAGCTCACCTGCATCTGATCTCCGTAAACAGTTTTCTCAAGTATAAGCCCATGATTAAATTCCCGGTGTTACAATTGAAACTTTAGATATTTTTACTTTCTCGTGCTTCATTGTTTTCAATTGTATTAGAAAGTAATAATCATTGCAAATGATTGTCCTGTTGCATTCTTTACCCTTATAGGGATTGCAGCAAGATTCTTGGAGTGGGTACTGGGGAGTGACCAGAAACTGGCCCAGTAAGGTGGTACCCTGGGGGAGAGGGAGAAAGGCCTGCTGTTGTGCACCTGCACCTCCTAAGGTAGCTAAGAAATAGAGAAGGAGAGGCCTTCCAGGGCAGAAGGGGCCAGACCCCAGCCCAAGGTCTCAGCTCCATGCCTGCCCAGATGCAGCTGGGAGCATGTTGCACCAGCCCTAGGGGTCCATCCCTCAGCAGATGGCTTTGAGACTCCAGGCATGATTCCAGTAGGAGGCCTTACCCTGCACAAGTAGAACTCCAGGGCCATCCTTGTACAACCATCACACCCACACTGTCATTCTCCAACCTGTTCTCCTAAAGGAGCTCTCCATTGGCTGTCCCTCTGCCAATGACCAAGAAAGAAAAGTTATGTCTTCATGACACTGGGAAAACTGCCTGAAGTTATTCAACAGCTAGTTATGCTACGTGTTAATGATTTCAGAGAGTTGTTTAAGAAATCATATTTAATTGACCATCACTTATATTTTCATTTACAGAAGTGCCTAAAACTCACATTAACTGCTTGTCATCCCTGTACTTGGTGGACAGCACAGGGGAACACATTCAGAGGAGCTGTACTGTTGCATACTGACCAGGAGAAATCCTCCTTTTAAACCCAAAAGAAGTACTTAAAATGTTCACTAAATGGCACATGCAATGTTAGATGCTGAAAATAGGGTTCAGCATTAGTTATTAAATATGGTATGGTTCCCCTTCCAGTTATCTGGATATACTTGTGCTGTAGACCAAATATCACTCACTGCACCCCCTGGAAGGGGATTTTTTCAGAAAATATGCCAGAGCTGGCTCTTAGAGCAGTGCTGTTTTAGAAATTATCATGAGAAGTAACAGAAAAAAGCAAAACTAATTTTATTTTTAAAGAAAAGTCTTAGCTCGTAAGACACGATGGCATCCTTCAGGATCAGTTCATTTTGCATCTCCCACTTTCCAGGAAAAGTCTTCTACTTTTGTGGCACACAGACCCCCCTTGCACCAAGCGCATACGTTCAGCCCACTATCATTCCCGTGTCTTTACCTTTCATATGCTTTTTCCTTCTGGAAAACTCTGTTTTCATCCTGCCCTCATGGCTAATATTTGTATCTTTGCGATGCAGCTCAGGGTCTGTCTCCTTTGGCAAACCCTGTCTGGTTCCCAGTCTTCCCTTGTGGCCAATTCCTCTGCGGTCATTCTTTTACCTGGCCTGCAGGAGTCTGCTGATTTATCTGAGTGGCTCACAAGGTTATGGGAGGTTCGGGAGGAGAACCAACCTCTGTTTAGGTTCTCTGGCAGGGCCCATAGCACCACCCCTGGCAGTTAATGGTGTTGGCCTTCTGTCTGCTAGGCCATGAGGAGGTCCACTCAGGCAAAGCCATGTGGGGCCACCACAGAGATGAAGTCAAATATATGCATGCTTCTGTTGGGAGTGGGATGACAGCTTTCAGTACTAGATCAGCCAACCATGAGGTGACTGAGGATGTGTCTTCAACATTTCTGTAAATTTGCATCACTTTCTAAAACCAACATCGAAATGTTAAAAGAACATTCAAAACAATACACAACTAACGTCAGTTCCAAATATTTTAAAGTTTTAAATGTAATGATCAAAATCATCTCCATGCACAAGCAGTTGGATCATAAAATTGAACATAAAACTGCCTTGTCCCAAATGCTTTAAAGACTAATTACTGTGTCGTAATGACTATTGCTTTCCAACCCTGTAAATCATATACAAATAAGAGAAGAGAGTTTTTAAAAAGTAAGTGCATGGTAATTGGGTCTCAGAAGGAAGGAAAGCTCATCTGTAGCAACTCCATGAAATCTCTTAACACATAAAGTTTCAGCGAGTCTCTCCCATGGAATTTTGTGGGCTGCAATTTCTACATATGCTGTGAAGACAGAATTCTGAGTGTGAGCCTACCCAAGGAATGCTTAGATTCATTTGTACCTGTCAACCGAAAAGTAATAATTAAACAAACTCCCAATTTCCTAATTCAGTGTAGTTTCTTTTAGTGAAAGATGGCTCTATTCTGTAAAATATGCAGTAGGGAAGTGGGTCAGAACAGAGAGCCATGGAGGAGCAGTAATTGGTCTGCACTTGTTCACAGTAATGGGACTCTTTCTCTATGCAAATGCATTTTGAGTTAAAGGTAAGGCAGGTTGCTGGATATTTTGTGCTAACGTAAACAGAAGCACTGAAATAGAAGAAGATAATTGTTCCTTATTAAAGTGCTTAGAATAGGGCTGAACAAAGTAAACCAGAACCCATCTACTGAGTAGGCTGGAGGATTTGGTACCTGTTGATTACTTCCTCTGAGAGCATTCAAGGTTGTTTTTGAATAAGAAATGAATTGAACCCTAGAAAACCATCATGGCTGAGTGGATAAGGGAATGGGTAGCATGCTGCGGTTAGTGATTCATGAGCATTTCTCAAATTGCTGTGAATATGTGCTGATTCTTTTCGCTTTACCTTGCTCAAGATAGAAACTGTGGAGAACAATCTTATTGTTTACCTTTGCTAGGGAAAGTAATTCTATCTTCCATAGCATTTGCGGTTTTTAAACGTAAAGTGTTCTTTGCTAAGAAGCTTACAAATAATTAGAATTTAAAAAATTTGAATCATCAACTTGCCCTTAAAACATGCATAAAGTTGAATAGATGAAAGGCACACAAGATATACTTCATGTATGCACTCATATATATTTGCACAACAGTTACAGTTAAGTAAATCAGAAAATTCATCACATTCCATGCAGTAGACCAGAGTGCCAAAGATCGATGATCCTGTGACTAAAAATTTCACCCTCTGACCAGCAGCACCTTGTTTTCTCCACCATTATTCATTTCTTCATCCTCCTATGAGTTTTGCAATTCTATGTAAAATTGAGATCCTATTGGTCTTTCCAGGCCTGGCTTCTACACTGAGTATGTCCCCTCAAATCATCTATAGGTTTAAAAATGGAAAGATTTCATTCTTCTTAAGTACTTAAAATGTTTCCCTGTACATATTCACCACAGTTCTTTATATATCTCAGGGTACACACTTATGTTTTCTCCATATTTGGACTATGTGAATCATACCAAAATGAATATGGGGTACAGATACTGGTTTAATTTCCATTAGCTATGAAGGCACCCTTAAGTGACATTCCTGGATCCTATAGCAGTTCCATTGTTAATAATTTTAATAATCTTGCTGTTTTCTATGAAGGTGGTTCAAATCAATATTCCCACCAGCTGTGCATGATAGATACTTTTTCTCTACGCCTTTGTCAACACTTGTGACCTTCTGTATCTGATTACTAGCCATCCTAACAAGTAGAAGGTTATGCTTCATTATGGCTGTGATTTGCATTTTTCTGATATTTCTGTATCCTGTTGGTCATTGTTCTGTCTTCTTGGAAAAATATCCATTCAGTTATTTTGTCCAATTTTGAATGGCCTGAGTTCTTTATATATATATTTTGAATATTGACCCCTTGCCATGCATATTGTTTGCAAATCTTTCTTTTCCATTCTATAGGTAACATTTACATTTTCTTGTTTGTTTTCTTCTTTATGCAGAGACTTTTTAGTTTGATGTAGTGCTACTTTTTTTATTTGTATATTTGTTGTCTGTGCTTTTGTTGTCATTTAAAAAATAATCATTGCCAAGTTCAATGTTAAAGTTTGCGTGTTTCATATCTTAATCTCAGTTTACAATGTTAAATCAGACATTAAAGACTAGTACATTTCAAAGTGATTGTGTATATGGTATAAGCACAGAATTTTATTCTTTTGCCTAAGGATCTCTGAATTCCCCAACACCAGTAAAATCACTGTCATCTTACCTTCATATATTTTTTGAGTCAGTGTCTAAGATTATTTAGCTCTACATGTATGACGTTCTTTCTGAGCTTTCTCTTCCATAACATTGGTCTAGGTGACTGTATGCTAGTGCCTTCCTGTTTTGATCAATATTATTTTGCAAGATATTTTATAGCCCCTGTGTTTGCTGCCTTCAGATTTGTTCTTCTCAAATGCTTTCACTCCTCAGGATTTTTGTGTTTCCTTAAGAGTTTTAGGAATTTTAAAAAAGATTCATTAAAATGCCACTGGAATTGTGATAGGTATTCTGTTGATCTTTAATATAATACTTTAACAATTCTTCTAATCCAAAGCATTATAATTTGAGGACAAGTCCTGGGCAATAGAGTTTGGCTTCATAATGAAAATAAATTGGTTGTTTTACTTTGCTTGATCTCTTTGTTAAGTCTAAGTAGAATTATAATTTGTCTTTATATTAAAGCATTTTAAAAAATGTTTTCCTTTAGGCTGGGAAGACAGCTCAATGGCATAAGTTCCTATCTGGCAAGTGCAAGGTCCTGAGTTTGATCCCTGGTACCACATGCCTTGCTGGCTCCAGAACACCAGGGGTTCCCTCCTGGCCCTGCAACTGGGCATGGTGGCACCCATCCGTAATCCCAGTCCTGGGGAGACTGAGACAGGAGGATCATGAGTCCAAACTTATATATCCATTTGTGTATGATTGCTGACAAGGAAGGATGCCAGGTCTAACAGCCCACATTCAGGGAAATGTGGATTTTTACAAAGTGGAAGGCAGAACATTTAACTTTGGTTAAATGGCTGAAGTTTAGCTGCCCAACTAGGTTAGAGAGAACTAAATTTTCCACATATATAAAATTAAAATAAAGTCATGGTGTGTGTATTATATTTCAAGGATTAAATGGTCAAGTATATGAAAAAAACTAAGAAACACCTTGAAACTAAATAGGTAATCAGTGATACTTATTTCAATAGTACTAGCTAATTGTGATCCTCTCTTCCAAAATTCACACCATCCAGAATTCAAGTGATGTTTGTAACATCACTTGCAAACACAAATATGACTAAGGTGAGGTTTTACTAGATTACTCCAGGCCCTGAATGCAAGGAATGGAGTTTCCTTAGTAGGAGATGCAGCTAGAAGGTCCTGTGACCTAAAGAAGGTCCTGTGACAAAATAACAGAGACAGGAGTGGAGTGATGTAACCTACATGCAAAGGAAGGCCAAGGATTGCCAGAAGCTACGAAGAACTGGGAAAATGTAAGAACGAATTCTCCTCGAGAACTTTTAAAGACAGTCCTTGATATCTTGATTTCAAAGGCTGAGCCTACAGCACTATGTTATTAAATAATATGAACACTAGGAAGCTAAAGAGCTGCCATATGCAAGTGCAACACTGGGTGGGTTCCTCACAGCAGAGAGAGTTGCTGGACATCTGGTATTGGATGACTGAGCCATGTAACATTATTCAGAAGGCAAGGACAGAAATGGAGCACCTAGCAGTGGTGAGGGAGGAGGGGGAGTCGATGAATTAGGAGACCATTAGGAGACAGTAGTGTCCTGGAAGGAATGAATTTTATAGAGATATGAGAGTGACAGTGTCATTGCTAAAGAGAATAAAATATGAATTGTGAGCCTACAAAGGACTACCAATTGGCAGGTCACTGAAAACTTTGGCAATAGAACTTCGCTTTGGAATTTAGAAGTGAAATATGATAGGTGTGAGATTAGATATAAAGAGGAAACAGGAATTGGAGCAGGAAGTATGAGCTGTTGCCTCAAGAGTTTTATTGTAAGCCAGAAGAGAGCAGAGAATTGTGGCAATTGCAAAGATGAGCAAAGTTTAAGAGGTTTCCTTCCTCTTCAATGTAGGAAAATATGCTAGTGACAATGAAGTAATGGAGATAATTTAATAAAAATCATTTGTAAAGAGAGGGGTTTAGCAGTTGTTACTTAAGTGATATATTTTAGTGGGTGAGAAGGCATGCCATAAATTGGCATTAAAGAAGAGAATGGATAGTTCAAAGTAGTGTTCAGAAACGGACAGATTAATTTGGTGACCATTCAATATGGTGGTGGGAGGTTGCCTACACTTTTTGTCATTGCTTCAGTTCCCTTAGGGAAGCAGTAGGCAGGACCATTAGAGTAAAGAAAGAGAAGGCAACAGGGAAGATAACTCAGTAGCATAGGTACCTGCCTGGCAAGTGCAAGGTGCTGACCTAGGAATTGTTCTCGTGATTTCTTTTTAATTCTTTCAGCTAACCCAGGTGGGAATCCAGTGATTACTTATGGTCTTGCCAAATAATTATGTACATTGACTCTAGAACTGACCAAAAGATTATATAACATGTATTTAATTTAGGAAAAGAGAAAAGAGAGGCCAAGAAAATGTTGAGAGTTACTGGGTAGCTTTTAAGATCCACCTTACATTAGGGCATTGGAGGAGAGAAAAAAGGAGGTTGTAGTGAGAGAGTGAGAGCCTTATCATTGAGGTTATAGGAGGGCTAGTGTGACTAGTAGCAACAAATACTTAAGCTTGATATCATTTCCACAATGTGTCAGTCACTCAAGACCAACAGTTTGAAAAATGAGGATATAGGTAAGGAAAGAATCCCTGTGTATATCGCATTATATCTAAGACATGAGTGAAGAGGGGCTTCTTAGAAAGGACCAAGGAAACAAGCATTAGGTGTAGAGTGAGTAGCAGGTATAGTAATCCTGAGGCATGACAGACACGGCACGCCAGGGGAACCTAAAATAGCCTAGTGGTGGTGGCTGGATCTGAGGGGGTGAAGTCACATGTGCAATGAAATGAGCTCAAAGAAGCACAGAAAAAGATCACGCAAAGTCAACAACCACATGACCATGTGGGTTTACTCCTGAAGCATTGGAAAACCATGGAAGCATTTGGACCTGAGGCCCGTGATGCACAGTGTAAGTGCTTCTTTCGACTGATTGTAGAAAACCTATGGATATGGAGGAGTAGGCAGGTAAGTGTGGAGCCCAGATGAGATTAGATGTGCTGCCCTGGTCCAGCTGAGAGACAGGGATGGGCAGTAGGAGGAGGTACTGTTTGGAGCTGGAAAGAGATGGAGAAATGCAGGATTTATTTAGAGAAAAGTGGGACATTGATGTGAGAGTGTCAGTGACAGAAAGGAGATGTGAGACACACACATGGCTTGGGGTATCGCGAACAATCAGTAGAGCACAGGGCCACTAGGGCAACATGGAAGCCAGAAGGAGAGGTGGTTGGGGAGGATGTCTGGTTTGTAAAGTCAAAAGGGTGTGTGAACAGCTGCTCATGTCCAAGATTGACACAGAGTGCCACAAAATGGAAGGGAGAAAGATCCCCGCTTTCAAAGGAATGGGAAGTCATGAAACTGTGATTCTGTATTAGAGGAAGTGTGAGAAAGGATCTTTACTCTGCAGGGATGGTCCAATACTTTTGTCCGTTTTTCCACTGCTATGATTTCATGAGAGATAATAATACCTACTGATCTCACAACGACACTGAGGCAACTGGGCTGCTTCCTGAAAGTGCCCCTTTGGGCAGAGCAGTCCAGCCACGCACGTGCTTGACTGTCTGTACAGGATCCCCCTTAAGGAATAAATCCACAATCTTATGCATTCCAGAGCAGGGCTTCAGACTTGGCTCCTGTCTCTAATACTTCTTCCCAGTTATCACTCACAGTTTCTCTATTATTCAAAATGAAGAGGCTGTTTAGGCAGATGCTCCTTAGGCTTTTAGCAGCTCTACTGGTCTGTAGATCCAGTGGCCCAGGTTAGTAAAAACCAGCCGCCACATCACTCTGATTATATTTCAAATGGTACATAAGTATTTCGCTTCTTTCTTACCAAGCTAAGTTCTACCTTTGTTCAATGAACTTCTTTATAAAATTATTTGTCTCAATCCTTGTAACTGTCTTTTTTTTAATATACTAGACATGTATTCTGTGTTTTGTACAAAAATGCCCACTTGTCCTTCCATCTTCCCACCAATTTCTGTCCCCATCCAGGCATTATTTCATGTCTAGGGGCAGCACGACCATGTAGGAAGAGCACACATCTTATACATTATGATATTTTGTATGCTTGGGTCTGAGTGTCATTGCATAATTAAATGCTACTACTATGTTTTAACTTTTGGGTCATTGGAACTCTGCCATTCTAGGGATTTCCTGAGGAAATTTGTATTGTACAAGACAAATAGAGGTGCCTCATTCATGGTAGACACATTGTAGTGTCAAGTAGGATTCTTCCTTTAATTTCTCACAAGACTGCAGCTTTTAAAGATAGATCTGCAGTGTCATGGTGAGCTTTCTCTCGTGTCATACACTTTGCAAGCCCTGAATGAATGTTAGTCTACAGTAGGGAGGTAGTGGCGACGCCATTCTCCAGAGTGGCTGTCTACTCGCCAGATGTCTTCTGGAGCCGTACCGTAGCAGGGCACATAGACACAAAGACAAGCAACTGTTCCTCCTAGAGAGCCCAACTTAAGAAGATGGAAAAGTCAAAAGAACCATAAAAAATTGAGATTCATGTTAAAAATGAGCATTACTGGAATGAAGGCAAAGGTGGCTTAAGTCTCAGAGCTGAGCGCAGGATGGGGCTGCAGGAACGGGGTGGCCGGGAGAGGTTGGCCAGACATAGAAAGAGGAGCTGCAGCCAGCAGAGAGGAAAATAAAACAAAACAAACATGAGCTAATAAGCAGAAGTGAGAAGGAACGTTGCTGGGAGATGAAGAGCGTTAAGGCGACGTTGAGCAGTGAATAATGTATCTGGAATAAAGTGAAGAGCTAAGAAAGGGCCTGGAACATCAAATTTAAAAGTTAGATCCTTTCACAGAGAATCCGGAAGACTTCGAATCTGCTGGGTACCAGAGTCGCAGGACCAACTACAGGCTAAAATGGTTCTATTTGGGCCAGTGTGGAAGGCAGAGTGAGCCTGAGGATACTGAAGGATACTTACTTCATTAAACTGAACTGAGTGTTAAGGAATGTGTGCTCAGTGTGTTAAAAGAATCCAGGAAAAGCAGAGTGACTATTAGAAAATGACTTTTCCTGGCTGGCTCTTGTTAGTTGAGGGCCTCTAACCCCAAGCCATTTTTTGTGTATTCTGCATTAGTTTATTTTAAAGTCTGAAATTCTGTGACAAGCAGCTCATTTTTAAACAATCTCAAAACACAGAGCAAGAGTCGGGGGAGGAAAACAAAGAGAATAAGAGTGTGAGGGCCGAGAGCAGTCACAGACAAGGTCCTTGCTTTTCTAGGATGCTTATAGTAGGTGGAAAAGTAGGCCCAGGGCAAAGAGGTGCTTCCGGAGAGCTAGAAGCTTCTGGGCCCATCGGCACGACACTGATCCTTGATTCCTGTGGTTCTGCCCTGTACACACCCAGGGCAAGAGATTCTGGCATCTGTGTGCGAGGACCCAATAGTAGCAGAGCCTGTGACCCTCACAGAAGGGAAGAGACACAGGTGGGGCACATGGGCTATTCAGCCATCCCAGCCCTTGGTGCTGGGGAAAGGGTCAAATCAACTCTTACGTCAGCCATGTGTAAGACAAGCTGAAATGTCATTATCCACATGTTCATCATCCACACTGACTTTCCTCATACAGCACAACGTTCAAACTTCTGAAATAGGATCCAAGGGTGGAGCAACTGCTTTGCATTGTGCCCCCCCCAGCTCCCTCATCTCCACACACACACACACACACACACACACACACACACACACAATCACAATGACTTCTTGTCTTCAATATGTCTCTTGGGACTCTCAGGTTTCCTTTTCAGTTCTGTTCCATTTTGTCAGAAATGCTGATTGAGGCTTAGTAAATTGATTTCCTGACCTCCACCGGGTAGTGAACACCCTCCTAGTGAAACCTGAATGTCCCGATGGACAATAATAAGGGGTGCAATAGGGTCTCTGGCTCTCTGGCTCTCTCCCGGTCTTGACCAGAGCATGCTCCAATCTAAGGCATCATAGAGCAACCAGTGCAAACAGGAAGCAGCTGCCCTCCTCATCCTCCTCAAGTCTAAAGGGAGGGAGAAGGAGAAGAGAGAATGTAGTCAGTTGTAGGAACTGAACAGAGTGAAAAAAAAACCTGACCTGTATCTTGTCAAAGCTCTCCCAATCCAACTGCAAAATAATTTGTGCTTAATTTTTCTAACATACATTTTAGCTTTCCATAACACCACACACACACACACACACACACACACACACACACACACACGCACACGCACACTCGCGCACGTGCACATACACATACAGCTGCCTTCAAGGCTTGCTCCGTACACCTGGTGAGTACACACAGTGTGCTGGGAGAGGTGGAGTGTTGCGCTGGGTGAGTCACGGGTCCCTAGAGGATGAAGACTGAACGACAGTCTGATTGGACCTTTGCATTTCGCAGCCACTGTACTTCGTTCTAATTCTTAACTTTTTTCTTTCAAGGAAGTTTACAGGTTCGCTATCAGTTAAGCAAGGAAGAAACTCACGTATTCACCATTGATGCGGAGAACTTCGCCAACAGAAGGATGCACCACTTGCGGATTAACCGAGAAGGACGAGAGCTGACCATTCAGGTGCCAAGTTTCCATCTTCTTATCCATCAATGCTCCTTGGCTTCTCAGTCAGGCTCTCCTGACCTTTGTGTCCCTAACCAAGTAGAGCCTAGTGCTCGGGATGCAGAGTGTGGGGCGCTTGGCCTCCGTCCTGGGCCAGGCAGGACAGCTGCTCCTGTGGGACGTGTTCCCTGCTCCTCAGGAGCCTCAGCTCCATGGGGGGCCTTGTGAGAGATGCAGATTCTCAAGCCTCTCACCATGTCCTGTGTGTTTCCTTGGAAACTACGGGACAGGGGATGGCAGGGGATTCCAGTGCTGCTGCTTTTGGTGCTCTCCGAGCACGGGAAGTAGGACTGTCCAGGAGGCTATGCTAGGCCCATGGAGGAAGTGG
>NW_004524590.1:5267244-5289557 GCF_000260255.1 Octodon degus | reverse complement strand
AGGGCGAGTGCAGCACTCACGCCCACAGTCCCCGCACTGGAGCTCGCATCAACCACAAACTCTAGAAACCTCCCCAGTGACTGCAGCAGGCTTTGGGGGGGGACAACTAGACACAAAACTTAACACTTTGTTTTCTTCCTTTTTTGAAGAAATGTAGCATTAAGGAGAAAATACCCATGCCACCATGGCCCACTCCCCACCTGCCCATCTCTCTCCCTCGCACTTGCTCTCTGGCTACTGAGTCTGCACTCTTCAAGGTCCTATCTAAGCCCTCCCCCAGTGGGTCAGATCCCAGCGCCCACTCACCCGCAGTAGCCTGGGGAGGAAGCACTTCCTCCCTTTCTTGTTCCTGTTTTTTCAGCTCTACTAGATGGTTTCCCAAAGCATGAAATGAGTGCTTATTCCACACACTGACACAAAAAATAAACACACAGAAGCCTATTTGGGTCAAGGGAAGAAATCCAGTTTCTACCAGTCTTCACTGAGTGTCCTGTCTTCTTCCACATTGTATGCCCAAGTCATGACAATAGTGTCCACCTACTTGGTTTCCAAATGATGCTTCCCTCTCCTTATCCCCACACCAGCAGGGATTTTCTTCCCATATGGCACCACAATTGCCCTTCATGAGCACCAGTGACGTTTTCTCATAGAAGTTGTTGGTCCGGCTCTATCCTCCCAGGACCGCTGACACTGTGATGGCTCCCTGCTTGTGGGTTCCGCTTGGTCTGGCTTGCTCTCTGTACCCTGCTCTTGCCTGCTTTCTCTTCCTCTGTCAGCCATCCATCCTGTGCCGCGGGCGTCTGAGCCTTCCTGGTTCCTCTCTCCCCACCAGGCCCCTGCAGGGCTCTGTCCTCAGCGCCTTCTCTTGTGTAGTTGTGCTCTTCCAAGCAAACGAAACTTGCAGCGCTTTTCTCAGTCAGGCTCATGTTTGTAGATACCATGTGTACGCAGATGAATTCATCTCAGATGTGTGTTTAGCCCTAACTCTTTCTCAGTGCTGCAGTTTTTCCACTAGATTTCGGTCCTACGGTCTGCATGGCCTTTACCTGCTTTACTCCTTTGTCTCAGAATTTGATGCCACATGACATCCAATAAAATCTCCTCATTTCTTGTACCTTTGCTGCTGTCTGCCTCCTCCGTAATGTCAGTCTCATGACAATCTGGATGTTTGTCTGTCCTCATTATTGTGGAATCCCTGCTTTCCCAGAGATTGGCTAAAATACAAGAAGCATTGAACAAATATTTGAGAACTAAATGGAAGAATTCTGCTGGGCTTCAGGTCCTGTGTGTCCAAGACTGAGCTGACCTTGTGTAGTGGGCAGTAAAGCATCAGCCTTTAGGCCCGGGAGGCACTGCTGTGATTTCAGGTCCACGCCTTCCCTGTCTTCACTAGGTGGAAGGACAGATTTCACAGTGACGAGGCACAGACCGAGATGAGTCCTGAAGAGACAGGGAAGCTGCGGAGAGATGGGTTTGGCAGAGGTCACAGGAGGAGTGGCAGCAACATTGTTATCCATTTGGCTATGAGATACTCGAGAAGTTAGAATAACTATCAGTTACCTCCACTGACGGACATGCAGGAGTAACGGTCAGCTGTAATGGCCAGCCCTGCAGTAGGAACAGTTCCCAGGTCATCAGAACTTCATGGGCGTACCTCCAGCAGTTCCTCCAGGCACCAGCGGGCAGAAGGGCCTCTGGGCACACCTGTGTTGAAAGGAATGGGGACTCCGAGTCATTTGCCTGGGTTCTGACTGAGGTCCAAATGGGGACATGGGAGCATGTTCTGGTGCACATTTTTACATTTGCACATATGGCTCCTTTCTTCTACTATGCCTAGTATCGTGTCCACTTACAAAAAGTTGCAAATAGGAAACCAAGAAAGAAATCCTCTATGTGAGGAATTTGCATGGTGAACTTATAGTCAGTAGTGCACAGCCATCAGGTGAGCAGATTGCTGCTAATGTGTGAGAGGAGCAGAAAAATCGCAGAAGCTTTAGCTTTCAGACTTTCCTTAGCACAGGAACATGGCACACTGGTCTCTTCTCGGTCCAGTCCCCTCCCCCAGGCAGGGTGATTTGCTTCACTTTCCCTACAATAAGCTTTTCAGTCCCAGTTGGAAAAGGAAGGCTAATAGTGCAATCCTGGTCCCCCCACACCCTGTGGAAGATGTCTCAGCGACTGCTATACCTGTGAAAGAGAAGATGGCTGATACATCAGTCCCTTTCATCCAGCGAACAGGCATTAAGGGTCGCTTCCCCCAAAGTCCCTAGTCCCACATTGCTATTCCTCCTCTGCTCTGCTCTTTGTGGCCACATAAAGGTCTTAGAACCTGGGTCTACAGCCATGAGAAAGAACTCTCCGAAAAAGCTCCAGGATTCCAACTGGCCAGTAATTTTTAAGAGTAAGGACCTCCTGCCCCCTCGCACCAAATGTCCTGGGTGTAGTGGTGAAATTTGGCATCCTTATTTAAGATATACTCCAACATTACAGAGATTGAGCCATTTTAACCAAACAGCAGCATGGTCATGAGATCTAAAGGAGAGGGTAGATAATTTTTAGAACTAGTTAATTTCTTTCTTTATAAAGTGAAGAGTCTAAGGCTAGGGGAGGTATCCATCCAGGAAGAGATGCCTGGGTGTGAATTCAGTCTGTTCCTTATGCTGCGTGATCCTAAGAGAAGATGTATCTTTCTGACCAAGTCTACTTAGAAGTCTGCATATCCAGCTAGCTAGCTATCTCCTATCTCCCTGTCTACACAAGGATGAATGCAACTAGACTAAGTTCTCACAGAGCTTGTGTGAAGGAATATAGCTAAAAACTCAAGAGCAAAAATCTGACATGTGGGGCTTGCTTAAAAAAAAAGTTTTTATCTGCTTTCCTCTTTTTTTTAAGTCATCCATTTAATAACTTGTCAGCGTCTCTGAGTTCTCTAGGCTTGGACGTGGACTAAGCCTCTCTAAGGCAGGCTGCAAACTTTAGCTATCCTAGAGGTGTAAAGAGTTCAGAGAGTTACCCCTTATTCCCTTACCAGTTGTAAGTACAGAAGAAAGCAATGCGAAGAATAAAGTGGCTCTATGGGAATGAATAAAAGAATGCCTGTGTTGCTGTCTACATCATTGATTTCTTAGCCTGTATGATAAATAATGAAGCCTTAAAGCAATCTTTGTACATCCCTGTATGGCTCTTGCATGGGCTCTGTTTTGTAAACAGGCTGCCTAACACCTGACGCTGCACTACAGCAAGGTGTCCCCTGTGGGCTAAGGCTGGTGCCTGCCCTCCCACCCTCATCTCCCAGCTTTTACAAATGTGCTTTTGGTGAAAGCTTCTTTTTTTTTGTATCAGGATTGGAACTCAGGACCTTGCACTTGCCAGGCAGGTGCTCGTGCTGCTGAGCTACACCCTGGGCACAAGCTCCTTTAACCCAGTCTCACTTACCTTCTCTCCCTCTGCTACTAGTCTGGTGAAGGAATGAAGGATGGAACACATTCTCACCAAGCAAAATCTGGGGCAAGAATAGCTCGGGTACTGGGACAGAGGACACTTCCCTGAGTGGTGCTGGAGCAAAGCCCTGTGACCAGAGAACTGTTTGAGAGCTGCTCATGTGGAGCCTGAGGAGTGGTGAGGAGAGGACCAAGGGACTCTCAGCTCCAACTCCACTTCCAAGATCCCTGCCACTGCTCTTCCCTTGGCAGGACATCCCCATTTGCCTTCCACCTTCTCACCAGGCAGAAAAGCCTGAAAGAAGGCACTGTGCACCTTGCGGGAAGAGATGGTTGTAGAGAGAAGACAGACGAAGCAGGCAAGAACTCTGCGGAAACAGAAGAGAGCTGGTCCAGGGCTAGGGCCACATGTGGGTCTGTGGGCCCTGAATAGAGCACGGGTGGAGACCAAGGGTGCCAAAGACTCCTTGTGCCCAAAGGTGTGGAAGCTGCCTTAGACATCCTGATATTAGTATGGAATCTGTCTTTGTAGCCTACCAAGAAGGCAATCAATACAAGATGTTTATTTATTCATTCATTCAGCAAGCTGTGCCAGTTGTTATTTCCAACAGAAAAAAATAAGAATACCTAGAGGTAGTTGTAACCCTCAATCCATAGATTATGAGTTTATGAGGGAGGGAGGGAGAGAGAGAGAGAGAGAGAGAGAGAGAGAGAGAGAGAGAGAGAGAGAACAAGAAAAGGAGGGAGAGAGAGATTATTGTAATGCAGCACCTTACTGCAAAGTAAGAGATTTTTTTAAAAAGTCTAGGAGAGTATGGGGGAGGGGAGGGAGTGCTGTGACAACAGGTAAGATGGGTCGCCCCTCCCACATGTCCACATGCCCACAGTGAATATAGAGTATGACATTACATGTCTTAAGTGATAGAAAATGATCAGAACAACAATGCGAGCAATAGCAATCCTAGTAATGATGATAGTAAGAGTAAGAACGAAAGTGAAGAAAGGAAGTTTGGAGAAGGAAGGAGAGAGGTGGGCAGGAAGAGGAAGGGGCTGAAAGAGAATCAAGCTGTGCTATCCCACTGCTCCCAGAAATGAATGTAAAAGTCATGCACTGCAAACACGTACTAATACGAATTTGAAAGAAAAGGATCCGCTGCAAGCTGGAAAAGCATGTGGAGCAGGAGGGTCAGGGCGACCCTACGAAGCTCCCGGCACGCAGTAGCTATGCAACTGTTTATGGAATATCCGCTGTGAGGATTTAGGAATAAAATAAAAAGTTCTCCAGGCGCTCCAGTACGTAGTGACGCGTTCTCCAGGTGTTCCAGTACGTAGTGAAGCGCAGCAAGCAGACCGGGTGTCCTGGGTCACGCGAGCCACACGGCAAGGGCCACCACTTCCTTGATGTGGTCAGCCCAGGGTCAAACCGCTCACCTCTGTGACATCAGTTTCCCCACCTGTACTACTATCAACGTGCAATATAATGAAATATACTAATGCAATTGTAATTCTTATTAATAATATTAATATTAATAGGAATCATGGGACCTGCCTCAGAGTACCCTAGAGAGACATAGATTAGGAAGAAGTGCATTGGTTTCATGTCTCCCGCATCCCACCGTTCGTTAAGGGACAAACACGAGGAAAGCGGTTGAAGTCCTCACAGTCACAAAGCACACAGGCACGCGCTGGGGTCTCAGCCGCGACGTTCGCCAGCAGCCACCCCAGCGCGGGGAGGCCCCAGAGGGCGGGCCTGGGCCGCAGGCCGAGCGAGCAGGAAGGGCAGAGGGCGTGGCACTGCGGCGCACCCGCTGCTGCGGGGCCCGCGCCGGGCACGCGAGCCCTGGCGCCCTCATCCCCTCCGTGAGGAGCACTGCCGGCCGCAGGGCGGGAGGAGCCCGGGAGGAAGACCTCCTGGGCGTGCTCGGAGCGGTCCGGAAGCCGCTGGACGGATCTGACTGAGCGGAATAGCGCGGTGGGTGCAGAACGCCGCCTAGAGGCGGGCGGGGACGAGCAGACGGCCTTGGGTTTGGGGCGGACGAGGCCAGAAGGCAACCCCGAAGGGCGGCCCGGCAGCGCGGGGCTGGCGGGGTAGCGAGGCCGCCCCGCAGGGCGTCAGCGGCGCTCAGCGCCTCTCCTGTCTGCAGCCCCGAGCTTGTCCGGCTGCTGCAGCTCTGGCCCAGCAAAGCCGCTCAGTCCCCGTCCAGGCCCGAGCACGATTCTGGAGCAAGAGGACCGTGGCGGGCTGAGGCCCGAGGGCCGAAGGGAGGGACGGGGCCAGCCTTCCCACCGGTCGGTCGTCAAGCCTGCGTGGCAGCTGCAAGGCGGGTTGCATTTGTTTACTTGTTTGCAGCGAAGAATTTGAAAATCTCCGCGGAGAGATAAATGCCTGTCAAAAGCTTTAACGCCTGCGAAAGCCTCATCTCCCACAGAAGGAAGCAAGGAGTATTTTACGGGCATTGTGGGAGGATTAGACGGGCATCTGAGTCCTCTGCAGGAAGGACCCCAGGAGGAATCTTCACAGCGGGCGGCTTTCCAACTCTTTCCGGATGCGCGCAGCTCGCCCCTGAGTGGAGCACGCTGGCTGACAGCCTTTGTTTTCTCTTTTCTCGCAGATGGACCAACAACTCCGGCTGAGTTATAACTTCTCACCCGAAGTCGAGTTCAGGACCGTAAGGTCGCTCGTCTTGGGCAAGCTAGCGGGTAGGTCTGTCGCTCTGGTTACTATCTTTCGGAGGTGCTTTGTTAAAACAAATGAATGAGTAAATACCTCCCTTTGGCATTCCTTGCAGTTCAAAGCTGACGCTTTCACTCTTGGGGTTTCCGAAGTCTAAAGTCAAGATTTCTGATTGCACTTAAATTTAAGAACTTTTTTTATTAAGCCTAAATATAGACCTAGTAAGTTTAGCATATTCATATGAGCTGTCTTTAACATTTCTCCTAAAAACAAAACAACAACAACAACAAAAGAACAGGTTATGTTCATGTCAATGATGCAAATTTCCATACAGAATCTACTTGCTTAGAGGCTGGCAATATAGCTGAAGGAACTAAGTGCTTGCTTAGGTAAGTGCACGGCGCAGCTCTCAATCCCTGGCACAGGTGCCACTCCAGCTCCGCCGCCAGGCATGCTGAGCAGGCGATGGAGTCCGGGCGTGCTGGTGCATGCCTGTCCTCCCAGCACTGGGGAGGTGGAAATCGGGAGGATCACTACGAGTCCAACCTGTGCAGTGAGACCCTGCGCGCGCGCGCGCACACACACACACACACACACACACACACACTTCCTCAGTCTCATTCCATTAATTTTTTTCTATTATATTATGTAGTAGCTTATAATCAATTACCACTCTAAACACTTGCTTTAACATACATTCTGGCTAGATTAAAGCACTCTGGATTTTTCTACGAGTTGTTTCTATAAAACTACCATTGCTTCTAGTTGCTTGTTTTCTTAAAGTAATAGAATAGACCTTCGCAATTTCTATACTGTGTCTTAAGAAAAGTAGGCGGGCACCTGCGTAGTTATGAGATCCCCGCGGCAGCATTTGGACTTCTCTGTGTGGGCCAGCGAGTGCGGCAGTGTGTACGTACTGCTGGCGCTGTGAGCAGCGCCCCGCCAGGCCTGCAGCCTGAGTCTGTGCGGAAGGACGCAGCCAATTGTGCTGTCATGCTATAGAAATACGCATTGAAAAGTAAACCAAGGAACCACTGTATGTTCTACCTTTAACTTCCTGTAAATCATGTTTTATGAATAACTTCACTTTCACCAAAAGGCTGATTTATTTCAATATTTTGAAAACATCAGTATTAATTTTCAGTTGGCAGTGATAACTTAATCAACTACCATTGCATTTGGTGATAAGACATGTACCTTTCAATAAAATTACTATTATTTGTTTGGTGGTACCAGGGCTCAAACTCAGGACCTTGTGCTTGCCAGGCAGGTGCTTACACTGCTGAGCTATATCCCCGGCCCTCAATAAAATTACTGAAATGCAAAAAACCACAAAGATAATATTTAGATGCATGCAAATGTGGAGAATGGAATTTATTTCCATTGGTGAAAGCAAAGTAGCAAAGGGAACAAGTAATATAATAAGTGGGCTGAAGCAGGAGGGTTACAAGTTTGAGCCCACTTGGGGCAATTTAGCAAGCCTGTCTCAAAATAAGAAGGGCCACAAGTGTGCTTCAGTGGAAAGGCTGTAAGTTTAAACCCAAGGCCCATAAATAACAACAGTAATAGCAGTAACAAGCCAGTTTACTTGATTTTACATTAATATGTTTTAAATTTGTATAATGCTTTACTTCCATTTGTTTGATTTTTATTTAAGTTCAAAATGCAAAATGTGGACAGTTGACAGATTGAAATTCACTGCAACAGAGGATTTTTTTTTTACTGGAAGTTTGACAGATTTTTATGTTCTATATCAAAGTATTTATTAGGTACATGGAAAATTGAAAATTTTATGTGTTCTTGATGAGGTGAACATGTTTGCCATACTTAATGAAATTCTTTAACCTTAATATCTTCTTGCACTTAAATTGATTTTATCTGTCGTTAATATGGCTATTCCAAGTTGTGCTTTGGTTAGTTTGCCTTTGTGTCCTTCTCATCCATTCAATCTTTCTTTTCCATTTAACCCTTACGTATGG
The DNA here is from genome assembly GCF_000260255.1 of Octodon degus. Classification (NCBI taxonomy): domain Eukaryota; kingdom Metazoa; phylum Chordata; class Mammalia; order Rodentia; family Octodontidae; genus Octodon; species Octodon degus. The sequence goes on along the minus strand of NW_004524590.1, from coordinate 5,281,464 downwards.
CTTATGAGGAGCATGCAGTTGAGTCGCGACATTATACCCGCCTTGGCATTTATTTTAGGCTGTCTGGTGTGGCTCCTTCCGCATTTTGAGGTTGGTAGTATGGTTGGACTGATTCCACCTGCTTGTTTTTGGCTTTCCAGTATTCATTTGACTCTGTCACGGACTTTGGTATTCTGTTACATTACCATCCAGGAATACCTGACAACTTTGGACATTCTAGGCAGGCTTGGGTTCAAAAGAAGATGTCAGTTACTTAACAAAATTGGTGTAGTACTCACAACGTAAGTTCCACTCATGGGCTTTTGGAATGCTGTTTCAAGTGGATTGATGAGGATCAGGGAAGCTACTGATTACCGACTGGTACTACCCCAAATTCCAGGATCCAAGGAGACTGCAGTAGGGCAGGTCCAGTTGTCAGAGGCAGGAGGTCAATAAAGACCGCTGCAAAGCATGCCTCATGCCACTGAGGTCTGCTGGACAATGGAAAAGGTGAAAAATCAAGAACATGAGTCATTTCACTGTTTTTTTCTCTTTTTTTAGTTGTATAAAGGGGACACATTTTATAGAACACTATGAGAATCCAAAAGCTTAGCCACAGTTGTCTAGAAAATGTCAGTATTCATTTCTCAAGTGGCAGTTGAATGAACCAATCAATACTAACTGGCCTCTGGGTTGAGTTTTGTTTATTTCTTATCCCATTTCCCCTTCCTAATAGTAGGAATTGTTAGTTTTGGTGGATACTCTTTATTTGATTTACTAATATAGCCAGTAGCTTTTTGCTCGCCATTTGTTCATCTCAGACCTTTCTACTTTTGCCCAGATTCAATTTCTTTATTTCTGAATCAAAAGCTTTTTCCTGTGTAAAGGTCCCTTGATTGTAACCTTGTTAGCTGGAAAAGGTTCCTGCTTCACCTCCATTTAGGGAAGATAATGTTGTTCAACATACAGCTCAACACAAAAGAACCCAGTTTGTTGGGGCCACTAGCCACTGGCTTCTACCAGGGAAGGAGAATCCACATCTTTCCTGTACTCTGCACTTGGTGATGCCACCATGGGACCTCGAAAGGTCCAACATAGGAGCTTTCAACCTGCAGGGCTCAGAAATGCTGACCATTAGGGTTTCCCACACCTTCCTGCAGAAGAGCTGCTTTTAAACACTGAAATCTGGTCCTCTGGCACCAGTGCCTGCTCTCAAAAAGTCTCTGATCAATCTATCCCACCTTTCAAAGTGCTCTGGCCACACCTCATTCATCTCCTATAAGCTACCTTTAAGGCCATCTAATTTTTGCTGATTTTTGTGCTTGCATTATGATGCGTTTGGCTATAGATTTCTCTTTTAAGTGTCTTATGCTCTCTGAACATATTAAGTAGCTCATACATGTCTGTGTCTACAGGTCACAGATATCATTCATCTGTCTATTCAGCGTTTCTCAAAACTTCTAATATGTCAAATGTTACTTCTTCCATGTCTTTTCATGCCATTATTTTATATTTCAGTTAGATAAATTTATGCTTTCTAATTCTAAACTAACATCTCTTACCGTCTATTTATACTTTTACTCTGCCATAGTGGCTTGCAGGATGGCCATTTTGTTTGATTCCATTCTCAGCTTCATTAATTCTTTCTTCATGTATGCCTAATCCTCTTTATCCTATTCCCTGATTCATTTTGCATTGATGATATTTGCTTTTGATTTCCAAAAATAACTTTGTAGGGTTTTGAACATTAATTTTATTGGTATATTTTGGATATACGTGATAAACATATTCATCAGAGTTTGGATCTATATATCATGAATCCTGATTCTTTTTTATTTTCTCAATACCCTCTCATCCCTTCCTCCCCCTTTCCCTCTTTATTTACAGAATTGTTGTATTTTCATTCTCTTTTTTTTCTATTTCTATTCTCTTTTTTTCTTTTTCTTTCTTTCTGTTCCCCCTCTCTCATCCCAGTTCTTTTTTGTTTCCTGTTCCCTAGTACCTGTTATACATTTTGGTCCTTATCTACCCTTTTAGTGTCTCACAATGTGGTATTTAAATGTGTGTGTCTGATTTATTTCCCTTAAGAGTTAGGCTCATTTTGGCATTTTCTAAAATTTTCCTTCTTTATTTCCCCCTCTCACTCCCAGGTTGTCCTTTCTTTTGAACAGTTTTTTTTTTTTCTATCTCACAACATCTCTTGTACATTTTGGTCCTTATTTATACATTTGATTTCTCATACTATAGAAAGGATATGATATTTACATATGTGTGCCCAGTTTTTTTCACTTACGAGTGCGGTCTCAATTTGCAATCATTTACTGAGAAATAGCTCAAGTTTACCCATCTTTATGGCTGAGTAGTATTTCATTCTATAAAAAAATCTTTTTATCTATTCCTTGGTTGTTGGGCATTTGAGCTTTTTCCAAGGTTTAGATATTATAAACTGTGTTGCTACAAACGGGTGGTGGTATGATGTGTTTGCTTCTTCTTTGGTGATACCCAGAAGAGGAACACCTGGGTAAAATGGTACCTTTAATGCTGGGGTTTTTTTCAGAAATCTCTACACTGATGTCCACAATGGTTGCAGTGGTCTGCACTCCCACCAACAGTGGAGAAGGGTTCCTTTTTCCCCACAGCCACTCCAGCATTTGTTCGTGGTTGACTTCTTAATGATAGCTCTTCTTTCTGGGGAGGGATGAAATCTCAGTGTTGCTTTAATTTGCCTCTCTTGAATGACCAGTGATGTTGAATGTTTGTGTTCATTTATTTGCTGTTTGTACGCATTCATCTGAGAGGGAAGTAAATCATAAGATCACCTCAGCATACACAGAACAAGCAGTTGACAAAATCCAACACCATTAATGATATCAACTCAGAATAAATGGTATTTAGCTCAATGTGATGAAAGCCATTTATGACAAACCTATAGACAATATCGTACTAAATGGTCAAAAACTGAAAGCTTTTACCCTAAGATCAGGAACAAGACAGGGATGCCACTATCACTGCTTTTAGTCAGTACAGTGCTAGAAACATTGCCACAGCAATCAAACAAGAAAAATCAGTAAAAGCAATAAGAATAAGAAAAGGAGAAGTTAAATTTATTATCTGTGAATAGCACACTATATATAAAGCCCACAAAAAATTCATCAAAAGACTTGTAGATTTCATAACTTTGTGTTACTTTGAAAATATGCCTATCAATCAAGATAACCCCTGTTTATTTCACATCCTTTTTTCATCTGTCTATAGCATTGAGTATTTCCTTAATAGTTATTCAACATGTTGTGGCTGGTATTTTCAATATCCGCAATGGGTGGGTTCAAATGAATATGTTACTTTTCTATGGCGTCTTATTCCTTTATGCACAGCATGTGGTGTGAGTTTGTATTTGTGTGTGTACACACACACACACACACACACATCACTATGTCCACCTGTAGTTGAAATGACTTTGTGGAATCCTGGAAGGTCAAACATTGGGAAACTTCTGGCTCAGTGAGACTTGTGTTCATCCTTCAAGTGCACAGCGATGTTCCCCCCCAGGACAACATCAGTCTCTCTGTCTCTGTCTCTCTGTGTCTCTGTGTCTCTAACTTTGAGTCCCAAACCTCAGTGAGTTTAAGCCACAAAGGTTTCAGCATGAAGCCTGTAGCTAATAAAATAATATATTATGTCAGGTGTGGTGGCAGACGCTCATAAACCCAGTTTGTTTGGAGACTACAGCAAGAGGGTGGCAAGTACGAGACAGGCAGCGTGCTTTATGGGAAATCGGACCTAAAAACAACATGCAAAACCTAACGTACTGTTTGTAGCTCGGTAGTACAGTTCTTGTCTGTCATGCATAAGGCCCTTGGTTGGACTCCCAGTAATATTAATGCATGCATATTTCTTAATGATATATCTTAATATATATATTTTTTATTTTGTCTTTTAAAAAATTCAGAATGACATCAAAATTGTGCGTGCATTTTGTTTTGCTTATTCCATTTTGCATGAAGTGACTATTTTCCTGATCCAGTTTTCCTTAACGTCAGATGAAAACTTGAGCTTCAGTGACTTCTTGTCCCGAGAGCTCAAGGCTTTAAATTCCCAGGCTTACTGAGAATGGTGCAGTTAATTCTTCATAGTGGAACAAACATTGGTTTATGGCATGCTGTCTTGGCTTCACCGTCCCTCTCCTCTGCCCAAATGCTTAATATGTCTCTTTGTTTCCTGAAACTCACCAAAGCATTATGATGCTTGTTGATTTTCATTGAGGAGAATTAAACCTTAGAGTGTATACTGTCCTTAGCTACCTGTTCTGGCTTGTTTACACATATTTCCCAAAAACCTTCTGTGGTGATATGGTTTTTTTTCAGAGGTGACTGAATCTAGACTATGTGATTGTTTCATTGTGCAATGGATTAAGGGTGCTGGGGTTAAGGGTGAGTGACTGCTGAATCAGTCCATTGATTAGATCAGTATTGCCATAGTCCTGGTAGACTGGATACAATATAAGGGACAGAAAGAGGTCTGTTTTGCTCTGTCTCCTTGCTTTTGTTGCCTTTTCGAGGCATGAACGGTTGCGCCTCTGCCATGTGCCACCCTAGCTTGGATCCAGCCACTTATGAAATCTACAAGCTGTGAGCTAAATAAACCATTCCACCTTTGACACTGGATGTCAGGTATTTTGTCTTAGCAAGTGTAATGGTTGATATGTCGTGTCAAGTTGAGAAGTTCAGAAGTTTAATTAAGGGACTCAGCAGAGAGCCAGGATTCTTAGTTTGTGAGCATCCTCATCCTGGGCAAGAGGAGAGCATGGTCATTGCATAGTTCTACACTCCCAGCCCAGGGTAGCTGCTTTATAATACAAGTATGTGAAAGTGCCTGGCTAGAAGCCACAGCTACTGCCCCTCCCTTTGCTCTTTGCTGCCATGGACTACTGCCCTGTGCCTTGTGCCACTCTCCCTGGGAGCCAGCCAAGTATGGCTTGAAAACTCTACAAACTGTGAGCTAAATAAACCGTTCCTTGTTTAATTTGGGGTGTTGGGTATTTTGTCCTAATAACAAGTAAACAGTAACTGAGAGAGCAAGAAAAGTAACTAAAAAAATACTACCTAAGTACATTGTGGGCCACTGAATCTTCATATCACGGAAGCCAGAATTTTGGGAGGAGAGCTAACCGGAGGGCTGTCATTTAACGCCACACCCTTTGGGATGGCACTTGCTCTGTGCAATGAAGCCCACATGACACCCCCTCTCAGAATTTCTTAAACTCCTTTTGGTATCTTGGGTCTGTCTGTGCCATTTCTAGGATCTTCCACTCTCTTGAGTTAAGGCAACATTAAATCTTAACAGCGTGACACTTTGAAGCAATGAGCTGCTCAACTGGGGGACAACTCGCCTCTTCTGCTGCTTTGTGATAGTGAGCCAGGAAGAGCCAGAGCATCACTGAGGAAGTGTGCTCGGGGGACATCTTCATCATGCGGCCTCAAAACAAGGAGCCTTCTTTTCATTCCCTCCGCTGTTGCAGCAGGAGAAGTGTAGTCAGAACTAAGCCTCACAGTCAGGTACATGTGTCCTGTCTGGGCCTGACCGTGAGTTCACCTATTAAGGACAGATACTAATTCTGCAGATTGCTTTCTTTTTTTTATTTTATTTTATTTTATTTTATTTTATTTTATTTATTTATTAGAGAGAGAGAGAGAGAGAGAGAGAGAGAGAGAGAGAGAGTGTGGTGTGTGTGTGTGTGGCCAGCTCAGCCCACCAGGGGGCGGGGCTGGCTGGCATGTGGTGCTGGGGGATCGAACTGCGGTCCCTGATGCTTCGCTAAGCTTGTTCCAAGTAGGTGCTTTAGACCACTGAGCCATCTCGCCAGCCCTTGCTTTCTGTATTACATAATCATAACGTTTATTTCTTTATGATGAAATGGTGAGTCTCACTGCTCAGTCCAGGCTCCACCCTCCTGCTCAGCCTCAGCAGCGCCAGGTCACAGGCTCCTGCCTGGTGATAACACCCCTTCTCACACGTATCAAGACTCACACGAAGCAGTGAGTGCTGATCGCAAAGGAGGATTTATTCTTTGCATATGTGCATTAAGTTGTATTCCACGAGTTCCGACACACACACACACACACACACACACACACACCCCACCCCAATAATTTTACAAAGCAAAAGAACTAAACACATGTGTCAGAGAAGAGTAAGGATGGAGAACACAGGAAAGGATGATGTAGAAATGGATACATGGAATGGAGGGCAAATCCCCCGCAATTCTTTAAATTCAGAAAAAGGATGTTTCTAGGGTACAATTCTGTAGGACATTTTTGACCCAAAATTAAGGATTGCAGGCATTTTCTGGGTAAGCACTAAGGGAAATGCATATAGAAAATTTATTTCAGTTTTGCTCAGTAACATTAATAACATCCACTATAAAAGAAAATCAAGTTTGCACATTTTTGTTTTTGTAGGAGGAAAGCAATTCACTAACTTACAGAACAGTGGTTGGGTGCATGCTGCACCAGCCCCGCCACTTCACACACAGTGATAAACACAAGTGTGCACTCCTGCAGGTGCCCACAGCACAAGGAGGTGCCCGGGAAACAAGAGCCTCCGGCTGCACCAACACTGTGGCCTCAGTTCTCTGTGAATACTGAGGCTCAACCATGACAGATCAGAGTGGCTGAGAAATCTAACGTGTTTTTTACTGATTATATAAAAGAAAGCATGTTACTTAGGAAGTCATCCACTTGACATGATCATTTGCTTCTAAAAAATCACCTCTTTCATGTAAAAGCATAAATGTGCGTTCCTCAGATTCAGAGAGAGTATGACTTATAATGTGTTTTTAGGTCAGTAACACTGCCCTATCCTAGTAGTACGGTTAGTCAGAAAGATTTGAGTTCAAAAATCTCCAGGCCCAGGCTGGGGATGGATCTCTTTGGTAGAGAACTTGCCTAGCATGCACCAGGCCTGCACTCCAGCCCCACAGGGAAAAAATGTTTCTTTAGTCTGACAAAATATTTCAATACTTTTTATTATAAAATTAAAACTACTTTTTGGTGCAATTCAAATTTTGATGATTATTATTTTCCTGAGAGGGAATTTCTTACTGATAGTCAGATTTTGGATATACTTACTTTCAAAATATGGAAACATGTTAAAGTCAGGCAGAAAGGAATTATAATTGCACTTATAAACTCTAAGTACCAAAGTGGGAATAGAAATAAGTCGTGATTTCCATTCAGGCCAAGCTGGTAGCATTTTTGTTTGCGTAGTTTGTATGTGTACATTACTTGCTTGCTTACTGGTTTGACAGGCCAGACCTCACACCTGGAAGAGACATTATTTTCTGGTTGGATGGCTTTCTGCTCATGTAGCTTCCAGCATTTGCTTGGCCCTAATAAGCTGCATAGAAATTGGAAGAATTCCTTCCCCATCTGCACAAGTCCCACCTAACCTGGAAAGTGTGGTGAGATTTGTGAATGCTACACATATGCTTTCGGTCTGTTTTGTGGAAGTGAATTCTAAGTGAGGCTGTGACAGAACATGGTTGTTCAGTTCTCTTTGGTTCTTCAACTTAGAAGCTCAAACGTACTCCATCTTCTGTAATGTCACACTATTATGAATGACTATTTTGAATGTCCTCCTCTTTAGGGATTTGCCTAACGTATTATGAAGAGTGAATCATGGTGGCCTTTTTAGGTAACAGAGAAGAATTTATATATGTAGATGAAAAGTAGCTACTTCAAAATTCTGATTTTGGAAGACTCCACTTTAATTCCTTTTTGATTTTGTTCACAGTTGGATTCTTATGATTCCACTTCGGTAAAGTCAATATTGAACTGAGAAACAGAATTACAGAATTAAAGATGCTTATCTATGTAGGGATAAATTGCCTAATGTTTATACCTCCCCTATACTTATTTGTCACCGGCCTTGGTGAACTTATCTAGTGTGTTGTAGTTCCTCGTGGGCAAATGAGAATACAAACCTAAATTCATTTAATTCATGTGAAGAGCCTATGAGACACTGTATGCAAAGCACTTACCATTTAGTAGATACTCAAAAAGTGTTAGTCGAAATGATTCCTGAATTTTAACAACTGTAGGAACATAAAGGAGATGTGGTTTGCTCTTTACCATGTCTAGAAAAGTGACTGCAAAGGGAACTTTCCAAGAGTCCTGCCAGTGTTCTCAAGGAGCAGCTCCAAAGCCCCAGGGTTGGGAAGAAGGCTTGCGGCTCCCTGCCAGTCAGCGCCGGCCCGAGCGTGTATCGGTTGGCACCAGTTTAAGCAATGACGGCAGAAAGTAGTGCAGTACTCTGTGAAATTGGCAGGTGCCGGCGCAGGCTTCGGCTGCTTTCAGGCTCTCCAGTGTCGTCACCACTCAGTCTGTTTTGCTGCTTCCAGCCACACTGGACTCTGCCTGCCTCGATGCATCTCAGTCCGTAATTCTCTTTCTCGGTTCAACACTGACTTCACCGAATTGCCATCATAACAGTCCAACTGTGCACAAAATAAAAAAGGAATCAGAATGGTGTCTTCCAAAATCAGAATTTTGAAGTAACTACTTTTCATCTGTGTGTTTAAGTTCTTCTCTGTTACCTAAAAATGGCCACCATAATTCCCCCTCCGTAGGATGCCGGGCAAATCCCTAAAGAGAAGCTCATTCGAGACAGTTATTCACGATTCTGTGATGTTACAGTGTTATAATACTGTTATTGCTGCATTGTTATGCTGTTACGGTAATACTGTCCTGCTCGCCTCTGTGAAGGGGGGCTCGATCCCAGGCAGGATTTCAGTAGTGACTGGTAAAGTCAGCGAACACAGGCTCCAGCTCCACCAATTCAGCAGCCCTTGTGGAAAGAATGATTTTCTTTTTTTAAAGTTCCAGGAAAATTCCTCATGGTTTCCCAAGATGAATTGGTACCAACTGACACCCCAGATTCTTATAATGCCAAGTATTTAAAATATGCCTAATACCATAACTTCATTATCCGCAATTCATGCCCGCTGAGGGGGAGGGAGTAGCTTAATATTAACCACTTGTGTTGAAAACACAGCTAGGTCGTTTCAAAATGAAGCTGACATGTTCTTACTTGCGAGAGAGGGACAAGTAGGAGGAGAAGTTAACCATGATTCAGTAATACCCATACTTTTCTTTTTCACATTTTTGTTTCTTTTGTGGTACTGGGGATCGAACTCAGGACCTTGCATTTGCGGAGCATGCATTCTCGCTTCTGAGCTAGATCCCCAGCCCTCTTTTGCACTGCGCCAACTCTTAAGGAGGTAAGAAGGGGATGGTGATTTTAGGAGCGGGCTGGGAGCTGTGTATAAAATAAAGGATGGACCATATTTGTGCGCATCAGTGGTACACAGGTACTGCCATAGAAGGTAATACTTAAGAGATGCTGTTTACAATGAATATCCTTTTCATTGGGCTTTCCCTAACTACAAATGAAATTTCATATTACATCTATAAGTAGAAACAACAGTTACACTGTGACTATACAAATTTAGGTTAAAATAAAAATGTATATTTTTTTTTGTTTCATAAACCATTTACTGAATCTTTTAATGAATGATGAAGTAACAGCAATGTATGCAAAAATGATATTTAATGACTGCAAGCAAAAAAGAAAAGCATTATAATTGTGCTTCTTTTACAGAGTGGGGACAGTGAAACATTTATAATTCCCCACGTAACCATGAAACAGTATTCATATAGCATGAGCACTCTCACAAATAACTAACAGGCGATGAGCACACCCACTTTCAAGCAGAGGAAAACACAACCTGAGAAATGTTGGCCTTATTCATACTTAACGTTAGCATACTGGCTGTATTTAAAAATTCCCGTAGGAGCTTTTGATCAATTCAAATTTAAGAGCTGCTCTTTTAAGAATTCTTGTTATCCTCTTTGGTATTAGTTGGTAGTTTTCCAAGTGACTCCAGTAAAAATTATTTCATTTTAAATACACAGGTTTCTTCAATAATATTTCACTTTGTTATGGCTATATCTAGTTCTTCGGCAAAAAAAAAAAAAAAAATATATCGCTAAACCACAAACTCCTCAGGAGTTACATTGTTTATAATTTGTGTGATGGCCCTATATTTTCCCTAGGTAAAGCTTAATGGTATCATTTTTCAGAGCAATAAAATATTTCAGATTCATTAATTTGACCTGCCTTAGTGCATTGTGAAGTGAATGGTGTTTTCTTTTTAAAAAAATCATTTATTTATTTATTTATTTATTTATTTATTTATTTATTGTTTGGTACAGGGTCTTGCTACACAGCTTGGACTCAGTGATCCTCTTCTCCCAGCCTCCCCAGCACTGGGATTATTGGATTACTGACATGCCCCACCACCCCTGGTTTCTTGGGCTGGCTCGGCACGGAGCCACCATGGCAGGCAGCACGGGGGATCAAACTCAGGTCCTTGAGCTTTTCAGTCCTGAATGTAGTGTTTTAAAACAGTCAAATATGAGAATTCAGTAATCTTCCCAATTTCCCAAACACACATCTCGCATTTTCTGTTCTGTACATAACTTGTGATGAATTTCAACTGGGTTATGTGGGATTTTTGCTATTAGTTCTTTTAAAAATAATGAAGTACATTTTTCCCCATGGAGAAACTCAATAGATAATTTCCTTTCTCTTCATGCAACCGAAATGTGTGCTATCTTCTGATTCAAGACCCAGTTTTGTTTTCCTGTCAGAAATGAAACACCTCACAGCGGCAGCCGGGCCTCCTTCGTGCTGGGCTGCGATGTCAACGCTGCCTTTTTCTCTAAGAGCAGAAACACTTTCAAAAGCAGGCCCTTGAGTTTCTCCCTCCATACCACCTCTTGCCTGCTCTGTGTATCCTGCCGAGTAAAAGGGAACGAGGCGAAAGCGTGGAGGAGCGCTCGGTGCACGCTCTGCCTGCCAGGAGGAGCGAGTCCTAGGCTACTTCAGCAGGGTCTCCCTTCAGGCCAGCCCCGACGCGCTCTTGCGCACCTGCCTGGGGTGCCGGAGGGTGTCTGCTGCGGTCCAGCAGACGGTGTCTGCCAGGCATGTTACTGGTAAAAAGTTCAAATTAATTCTCTTCCAGTTATAATGACTGCCCATTCCTATGGGCTGGACAAGGCCATAGGCCGTGTAGACAGCAAGAGCACCTGAACATTCCCCGTTCAAAAAAGCCTATTTAAGTTAAATTTGTCTCAAAAGTGTATCATCAGGATGAGGTTAGGCCTATTAACGTTGTTCAAGGACGTGCAGTATCATGTGTTGGCTGTGACGACTTCGAGTTTCCCCCAAGAAAACCAAATGATAACTTATAATAGCATAATATATAGTGTGTGAATGTTTAAGTTATGAGAACTGTTACTTATTTGGTGGTATCATTTGATAAGATCATGCTTGTCTGAGCTTCTTTCTTATTGTGAACTGTTTCTTGTTTTCACGTCTGCTAAAAGAGGCAAGTGGATGAAAAGCTTCAGGCTGAGAGGTTAAGTCACACGCCCAGGGCTGTAAGTCCAGTAGATGGGAGGGCAGCGCCGAGCGGCAGCCGCTGAAGTGGTTGCAGCCTCCCAGTCTTGCCGCCGTTGGGTTTTCAAGGGTGGACTAAAGAGCTCTGGACAGTGCACACGCTTCTACACACACTTCTCCTCCTGAGCGCACAGATATCAAAGTCTCCTCTAGCCTCACTCTGGCAGAAGGCAGAGAAGGACTTTGAGCCTGGAGCGGCTGCAGCACCCTCTTGCAGGTTCAGGCCTCCCACAGACCCTTCATTTCACATCACAGCTCCGCTGCTGAGGAATGGAGCCTGCACAAATCGCTTACTTCTCCACACTTCTGTTTTTCCACTGGAACACACGTGCACACTATTATAAACACTGTTGGGTTTTTTTTTGGAAATTTAGGTGATAATGCAGATGGCAGGTCTGACATACAATAAAGAGTTAATAAATGCATTGCCCCCGCAGTTATGATGACAGTGTCGACAAAGCGACAGCAAAGCAGCCTCCTCATCCCACTCGTTTTGTGATGGCCTCTGATTCTGCTTCAGAATTGCGTGTGCTCTTCAGCGGGTGGGGGGAGAACTTGGCCTCTGGCTTCTTACGTAAGGAAGCTGGAGTTTCACTTTCTGTCCTGCTTTAGGTGATTGAGTGGGTGGGGCAAGGTGTGCTCTTTTTTAAATTGATAATTAGTAAATAGTAGAGTCAGGGCTGTGGAGAATATTACGTTTCTGATGAAATCCCCTTAAGGGAGCTAATCCAGGCTAGTCTCATCTGAGATTATTTAAATATATTCTCAGTAGCAAAACTGACTCTCATGGGCTATCACAGTGTGACACCTGGGGGTCAGCTGAGTTAAATATCATGGGATTTGAGCTTTGCCAGAGGTCTTGCACATTTCTCAGTATGAGGTCATCAAGTCCTAAAGATGGGACCTGAGTCCTGTGCAGGGGTTAAGCCTCCTTGCTAAATCTATACTATTCGTGGGCACATCATAAGGTTTCCTTGTGCTTATTAAGGGTAAAATAGTGCATGTACATGTACATGCGCACATGCCCCTCAGAAGTGGAATGACGATCACACAGCATGCTAGTGCCATGGTGACCTGCGTGCCAGGCTCCTCGACGGTGGGGGGCCCTATGCAGGCTCCCTGCACCCTGTCTTTACTCCTGCAATGGTACTTGGCCACAAGGCAGGAAATGAATGGACTCGAATGAGCCTTGAGCTCAAATTCTATAAAGGCCAGTTCCTGGCTTATGTTGCTGCTAACCTGAACTCTCTGAGCATCGGTTTCCTCATCTGTAATATAGTAGTAATATTTGCTGCATTGATTCGTTATGGAGATAGTAGATAACGCAAAGTGACTGGCCCTGAGCTCTTCGGAGACATCAGCTGTTGCGAATGAGATCCTCCAGCCATGCTGCCTATTGATTTTCCTTGGCTGCTATTCCTCTTCCTTGCCCGTGGTCCTGCTATTGACTTGTTTGCCCTTTGCATGGGGAATGTGGGTCGGTGTTATAAATGTCAGTGCTGACAAGGAAATGAAGTGCGGAGGAGCTGGGTAGGCAGGACAGCAGCTGTGTCTAGGCCCCTCGAGGCTGGAGGAACACGGAACTGGCTAAACGGTCAGGAGTGGAAGAAGGAGTAGAGAAAGCACAGAATACAATCTCAGATTCCTTGCCATGAGGGAGGAGAGGAAGTCAGGGGCTCACAGAGGCCTGGGTGGCCACGGCTTACTCAGTAACCTACCAATATTTTATATTTGCAGGAAACCATTAAAGACAATAAACTGGGTATTGAAACAGTTTAAACTTGTTGAAACGCATGATGAGTTTGTACTGATCACATCTCTGTCATCCACATTAGAAGGCACTGGGCCTGAGTTCCTGAGTTTTGATTTTTTATTTCTACAATTATCCTACCATTATTGACAATTATCAATGTTGGAGCTAGGGTCTTGTGGAAAAGACTTATTGAAAAGCATCTCACCTTTTCTTTCACAATTTTTAACATTATTTATTTATTTATTTATTTGGTACAGGGTCTCACTACACAGCGTGGACTCCTACTGATCCTCCTACCTCAGTCTCCTCAGTGCTGGGATTACAGACCTGTGCCACTAAGCACAATCTTGGGGTCTTTATGGTGTGCCTGGTGTTCTGGGGCTAGCACTGCATGCAGTACTGGGGTTAGGGGATCGAACTCAGGTCCTTGTGCTTGTCAGGCAGGTGCTTAAACCACTGAGCTATCTCCCCAGCCCATCACCTTTTCTTTTTTTGAAGCATAAGGTTGCCTATTTCTAAGTGGAGAAAATAAAAATTTACATTATTCCACTTCATAAATTTCTGGTTTGAGTTCATTCCTTACAGTAATCTACTTTTGAATTGTAATGCACAGGAAGATCTGGAAATCATTTCTTTATCTTTCCCACTTATACTCTCAATTTTTACAAGTCTCCAACAGAGTGGAGGCTTTGCACAGGGCAAGGGTCTCCGAAAAGATAAATGTTACATAGACGTTTGTTACTGGGAAAGTTATTTCCTAGCGTTATTTGTAGATAACTCATTTGATACATACTTCTTGGGACATATTGTACTCAAGGCAAGGTAATAACTGAAAATATGAAAGTTTTAGGGAGCCGTGGCCTGTGGGCCTTGGTTACCACGGTGAACAAGCACCTGGCTCGGGAGCACGGCACGGATGGATAACTGTAAACAGTTCGATGAGTCCTGCGCAGACTGAGCGCGCGGAA
>NW_004524590.1:5263718-5266614 GCF_000260255.1 Octodon degus | reverse complement strand
CTCTGAGCCCTCTGACCTCTTAATTAATGTGATAGTGGCAATTAAATTTGAACATGAGATTGTGACTGGGGTCATTCAAACCATAGCATACTTTCCAGCTGAGATGACCTGGAGTGACAGGGTCTAAGAGGGCACACCTCAGGACCTGCCTTGAAGTGTAGATTTGGTCTGAGTAGATTGAGAAAAGAAAAAGTGGCAAAGACAGTTTGCGAGGAGAAGTGATTAGGGCACTGCAGAAAGTCCTGCACATGCAGGAGAAAGAAGAGAGATAAGGAAGCAGGCTCCTGCAGGTAGCAGGAGACTGCAGGAAAGCCCAGACTTCATTGTGTGGGTAGTAGAAGTCATCACCGTCGGAGCTGCCATTTGTCTCTCTTGAGCACAGAGGATAGATGGAGGCAAGAGACTTAGCGTGGAAGATTTATTCATGTGTATCTTTCAGGTAAGAAGGGCTACAGCGTTCACTGTGGCACAGCAGCAGGTCAGGGAGCAAGTCCAGGTGAAGGTGGTGGAATAGGCACTGCTGCGTTGGGTAATTTACTGGGTGGAGGCATGGCAGAATCAGGAGAGCAAAAATGGAAGGAAGAAGAGCAAGAGAGAGCTCATTCCAGAGGCAAGCCTAGCACTCTTGTCTGGCCTGCACTGGGTTCACTAAGGGAAGGAACCTGTTGCCGTGGATTATAAAGCTCATCTCCTTCTTTAAGCATGCCAGCTGCTCTGGGGTATGAGAGATCTTGGTCATCCAGGACACGGGAAAGAAAAGCCCGTGACTACAGATAGTAGAAGAGAGAGTCCTGTTCAGAACTTCACGGTGGTGACATTCATGCACCTCCACAGCTGCCCCAGACCTCTCTGCCCCATCTTAAATTTGCTCACAATTCCTTGACTTGGGCTTCCTATCTGTGCATTTGCTGTGTCCCTGGGGAAGACCGTGGTGAGGCAAGTGGCAGAGTCGTTTGTTGTCCACGTTCTATCAGTCAGGCTCATGCCTCTGCTGTCCGCTCTTGTTTCATGCATGGTTCGCAGTATGGTGCTTTTGATCAGTGTGCTGTTGACAGAGTGCTTGTTTTAGTTCTTTCTTTTTTTTTTTTTTCCTTTTTATTAATGTGTTTGGTATGGGTGATACCATTATCTCACTACACAGCTTGGACTCATAGTGATCCTCCTACTTTCAGCCTCCCCAGCGCTGGGATTACAGGCATTCGCAACCACACCCAGTCCCTGTGGCTGGCTCAGCATGCCCAGGGGAGGGGCTGGCATGGCATGTGGGGCCAGGAATGAAACCCTGGTCCCTGCACTTGCCTAAGCAGGCACTCAGTCCCCTGAGCTATTTGCTGGCCCAGAATGCTTGTTTTTAATGCAGAAGAAAATTTCCTGTGTTCTTGGCAATGGATTTAGAATCCATAGGAAGGTCACCAGACATTCTGATCTTCCCGAGATGGGGCCACTTTAGAGAACCAGGGTGATGGCAGCTCAAACGGAAACAGTTGTGGGCTAGTGGGAAGGCTGGTCACCCTAAAACATGCTCAGTTTAGGGGTTCATAATAGTTTAGTGAAATTGGAGTCTGAGCCTGGTGAGCAGTTTTTCTCATGCTTTTTACAGTGACAGCTGAATCCAAATGCTGCTGTTCAGAAAGGTGGACTATGAAGCAACGCAGATGAAAAGGGGCAGGGATGAGAGGGGCAGTGCTTACTTAGTGCCTGGCATGCGGCATGCAACCCCCCGGGGGCTGAGATCACAACATAAGCCCCTGAAGTTGTCCTACTCAGGGGTCGGGGAGATGGGTCAGGGGAATAAGTGCTTCCCTGGCAAGTGCAAGGGCCTGAGTTCAATCCCTGCTGCTGCCAAATAAGTAAATAAACAAACAAACATAAAGAAAAATATAAAGTTTTCCTACTCTTAAAAGTCCAGCAATCTGAGTGGGAACCAAAATTGTGTGCAAATAGTGGTCTTTAAAGTATCAAATTATGGTCTATGGATACAGAGAAAGGAGCAATTGAAGGTGGGCCCATCTGTGACCAGGATGCTGTCCTTTCACTGGTCCCAGCCAGAGGCCTGACACTCCTTCACTTGTAGCTTGTGCAGAGCACTGCTGTCTCTCTTAGAGAGCTGTCGGTGAATACTGAGATGTGATTGCACCAGTTGGCCCTCATTTCCCTGTGGAATCCCTGAGATGGGCTAAGGCTTCAGGAAGCAGCTTTATTGAGCTCACAGCTTTGGAGGCTGAGTTCCAGACAGCACAGGTGTGGCCCTGGTAGCTATGACAAGGGCTCTGCGGCACGTGACAGCGTGTGTGAGAGAAGGGCTGAATTTTTAAAGAAAGCCAGAGTGAGAGCCTGGGTGGAGTCAGACGCAACCTTTTACAGTCACCCTCTCCATGACACTGAAAAGTGTCATGAGACATCCTGAATCCTTCTGAAAGCAGGTCCCATAGTGACTTAATGACTTGCCACCGCGTTGCACCTGCAGAGATCCACAGCTTCCCACTTCAGCACCCTGGGAACAAAGCTTCCCACACATAAACATTTGGGGAAGCACCAGCATCCAAAGCACAAGGGTATGCATGTACATATCTGCACATGCCAGTGCATGTGTATATGTGTGTGTGCACTTCCACATTTCTATGCATGTGGTTGTATCTGTTTTTATATACACTTGTCTCTGTGTGCACGCTTGCTTTGTCCCTAGATGTCCTCCCAAAGCCACATGTGCTCATAGGTGGGCCTTTTACAGGTGGCTGTATTTAGAGTATGTGATAGGTTGAGGGTGGGTGGTTACCAAATTTAGTCTACTGGTTAGTTTAGCACAGTTCTGGGTGTGGATAACAGGAAGGCCACTCGGTGTGGGTAGCCCAAAAGGCAGGTAGTCGGGAGGGGATGAGAGGAAGAGGCAGGTTTG
>NW_004524590.1:5259487-5263618 GCF_000260255.1 Octodon degus | reverse complement strand
ACTGAAAAGTGTCATGAGACATCCTGAATCCTTCTGAAAGCAGGTCCCATAGTGACTTAATGACTTGCCACCGCGTTGCACCTGCAGAGATCCACAGCTTTCCACTTCAGCACCCTGGGAACAAAGCTTCCCACACATAAACATTTGGGGAAGCGCCAGCATCCAAAGCACAAGGGTATGCATGTACATATCTGCACATGCCAGTGCATGTGTATATGTGTGTGTGCACTTCCACATTTCTATGCATATGGTTGTATCTGTTTTTATATATACTTGTCTCTGTGCGCACGCTTGTTTTGTCCCTAGATGTCCTCCCAAAGCCACATGTGCTCATAGGTGGGGCTTTTACAGGTGGCTGTATTTAGAGTATGTGATAGGGTTGAGGGTGGGTGGTTACCAAATTTAGTCTACTGGTTAGTTTAGCACAGTTCTGGGTGTGGATAACAGGAAGGCCACTCGGTGTGGGTAGCCCAAATGGCAGGTAGTCGGGAGGGGATGAGAGGAAGAGGCAGGTTTGCTGTTGTTACTTACAGTTGTAGCTGCTGCCACTTCTGCTGCTGCTGCTATTGCCTTCTGCCTGCCCTGCCACACCATGACTCTTCCTACTCTGCCGGGACCATCTCTTTTATGTCACCTTGCTTTAGAACCTGCTGACAATGAGCAGAAACCTCTACAAATTATAAGCTGAAATAAACATTTCTTCCTTTAACTTGTGAGCATTAGGTATTTTGTCCCAATAATGAGAAATGTAACTAAGACAGATTTTGGTACCAAGAGTGGGGTAATTTCTGTGATACTACCTGGTTGTGTGGTTCAGAAGCCTTTGGAACTGATTTAGGGAAAGAGTTTCAAAAGATTTGGAGATGCCTGCTGAAGAAGCACCTTGGAAACACTGTAAGTGCAACTTGATGGGAGATTCTGATTACAGCTTGAGCACCGCAGTGCTGACAGAAACGGTGCCAGTGAAGACCAGGTTCAGGAAGTTTCAGTTAGGAAAAGCGGGCTGTTGGGCACTTTGTCTCAGCTATGAGAAAAGTAAATGAGGTAATATCTATGCTCTATTTGCACATGTTAGTATTTGTATTTGTACATCCTTGTGTATGTTTGTGTGACCACGTGTGTGTACATATGTGTTTTTCCTTGTGTGCCTCTGTGTTTTCCACGGGTGACCTCTGCCCAATTACTAAGTCATTTTTTCCTATGGGAGCCTTGATCCCTGTTAGAAGGTTTCCCTGTGTTTCCGATGATCTAGTACTGTTTACTCAAGTTTTAGAGTGAGGTGACCAAAGGGCAAAGACTGGGAGCTACCCTGAAAAAGAGGGTCAAGTCCCTAATTAAGCAAGCTCTAGTACCTTCACTCTTAGCCATATTTCTGTACAGACTGATGTTTTAGGGAAATGTTTTGCCTGTCTTGTTTGCACAGGGCAGTGCTGGAAGTCATGTTAACGAAGGGTCACACTGGCAATCTTAGTGTCTGCTGCATAATCGTCAATTCCTCTGCCACCTGTCAGTGAGCTCCTTGGACCCGTGTGTGTTTGTCAATTACCTGCTGAGACTCTCCAGCCCCATAGCACTGGCTGATTCATTTCTCAGAAAAATCAATATTTATAGCTGTAACACATACTGTTCAGAGCCATTTTATTTTCTTTATAATTTCTATTTGTGTGATATAAATATACACACTTGGTTTAGAGAACACAGAAGATTTTAGATGCCAAATATCTTCAACTTAGCGCCCACCTATATCAGTCAGAGTTCAAACAGTGAAGCCTCTCTGTAGTGATGATGTGTTCAGATGCACCATGCAGAATTTGCTGTTGCATTTCTTTTCCTTGAAACTTTTTGGTACCTGGGATCACAGTCAGGACCTTGTACTTGTCCGGCAGGCACTGTGCCCTTGGCTGTGTAGTTGCACTTACCGACTTTGGTCTACAGTCTGAGATCCACAGGTGAGGCCAGCAGGAACTGCAGGCAGGGGTTTCCAGGCACTGGCAAAAGCTGTGCCCACAGAAAGTACTGCCTGCTCTCCAGAAACCCTCAGGAAACACTCCTGGAATGCTGTGCTGTGGAGTAGGCCCTTCCAGACTGTCTGTGAGGATGCCCTTGCTGAAGTTAGCATATGAGCATCATTCATGAGACACCTTCATGGCGTTAATAATTAATCTGTGATTAATGACTGGATAACTGGGGACTGTGCTGACCAAGTTGACAAGTGACACACCTACAGGCCATGATACCACAATCTATTTCTGTTGTCGCTGAATTGAAATCCCCATGACATAAAAGTAACTATTTTAAAGTCAACTATCTTGATTAGATTGCTGTATGTTTTGCACACATATCAAATTACCTGCCTATCTCATATGTACATGTGTACAATTGAAATTATGAATAACAAATGTGTTTAATTAGTTAATTTGGACATCATCATGCAATGATCCATGCATATGCATGTTTTCTGAAGCACAACTCAGAATAACTAAAGTCTTATATTTAACAACTAGTGACTGGGAAGACCCGTAAGGTAGGTCCATGACTCAGAGCCTGCTTAGGAAAGTGCAGGGTCTGAGGTTCCACCCTTCCTTCTACATGCCACACAGGCCCTGACCCCAGGCACGCTGAGCCCGCCACTGAGGCTGGGCGTGGTGGTGCACACTTGTGACCCCAGCGCTGGGGAGGCTGGAAGCAGGAGGATCACTACGAGTCCCAGCTGCATAGTGAGACCCTGAGCCAAATACATAAAAACAAAGCAAACAAAAACCAATGAGTGGAAAAATGTAGTATTTATAACAAAGTATTATCTGATATAAATAAGGATAAATTTGAGTCATTCATAGAATACCTGCTGAGCTCAAAATGTTAAGTGAAATAAATCAGAATCAGACAGGAGCTTAAATATCACATGGTTTCTTTAAATGAGAAACTCAAAGAACAAATAAATTAAATAGTAAAGTAAAAGATAAACAATAGGAAACGAGGAGATAGGCGTTTGGCAAATCTTAAGGTGACTAAGAGACAGAACGGGTAAAACACAGGAGAACAAAAGTAAAGAAAATTAAGATGTGTTCTGTACACATGTGGGCTCTTCACAAAGAAGGTAACCGTTATGTACTACAAATGTTAAAAAATTACGCAGCTCAGAGACAACTCAGTTGTTTCAGTCGTTATGTCTCCCTAGCTTAAAATACTTCATCGCTCAGAAAGGAGATTATAACGTGAGGCCGTCCTTTGGCTCCCTTCTCTCTTGGTAGCACTTGGCAACCACTAATCTTCTGTATTTACTGATTTACCTATTTAGCATGTTTCACGTAAGGGGAATCATATGACGGGGGACACTTCGTGTCTTCATGACAGTTTACTATATAACAGTGTACTGTTTCAATCTAGAGATGAATAATATTATGTTGAATGTATACTGAAGTCCATTTACTCTTCTATGGACATGTGAGCTGCTTCCAGTTATTGCAAATACGCCGCACTGAACACACGTACGCAGTAGTCGCCTGCTGTTCTTGCTTCCACTTTCACGGGCTCACTCGCAGGTTTTCAAAACATATTAATTTAAATTATTATCATGGATTTTTTTTTTGCTATATCATGGGATTGTGTGTTAGTGCACAGTACTGTGTATGTATTTATATGGGTAGTATTTATAGTTTTAATGATTTTTGCCTAAAATGTTTTAAATATATAAAATATATTTAAAATGTTAATTCTAGCATATTAAAAGAACATTAAATTGAAATAAAATACACAGTTTGCAGTCTTTCTTTCTCTCTTTCTTTCTCTCTTTCTCTCTTTCTTTCTTTTCTTTCTTTCTTTTCTTTGTCTCTTCCTTTCTTTTTTGATGGTACCAGAGATCAAACTCAGGACCTTGCACTTGCCAGGCAAGCACCTATTCCACTGAGCCATCTCCTTGGCCCCACAGCATATAATTCTGCAGTGGATGAACACGTGCTGTGTCATACAGTACATGTTGTTCAAATTGCATAGGTTTATGAGGCTAGAAAATGATTAAGAACATTAGAAGTGTTTTTAAAAAGTGTGGCGATGGGTTATAAGAGTGTGGGAAAGGCTTACAAAGCCTTAAAATCTCTACCTCTATCTCTGTCTCTCTGTCTCTCTGTCTCT
>NW_004524590.1:5253784-5257212 GCF_000260255.1 Octodon degus | reverse complement strand
TCTGCCCATAGCGGGGAGCAGGCAGGGAGGCCTCTGCCCATAGCGGGGAGCAGGCAGGGAGGCCTCTGCCCATAGCAGGGGAGCAGGCAGGGAGGCCTCTGCCCGTAGCGGGGAGCAGGCAGGGAAGCCTCTGCCCGTAGCAGGGGAGCAGGCAGGGAAGCCTCTGCCCATAGCAGGGAGCAGACAGGGAGGCCTCTGCCCATGTAGCTGTGTGATGCTAAAAATCTCTTGGCTGCAAATCTATCTTCTTTGAAATGTCAGGGACTGTCAGAAGATCTTTGAAGTTTATACAAGTCTTGATCATTTTGTGATATTGCAATCTATAGAAATTTTATGAAATTTGACAAAAAAATCCAAATTCCAAAGCAGACTCCAAAGTTATATTTCATACTATTTTTCAAGAAGAAATTTAGAGTCAATTTCTGCTGACCCAAACTAATGGGATTTCTGAGAAGAAAGAAAACCTTTTCAATTTCTAATGACAAGGAAATTGAGCTTGGTGATATTGCTAGCTACAATATTGGCATGTTGTAATAACCACACAAAAAGAAGTGTGGGGATTTTATGGGAGTCTACTTTGCAGCCCGTGGAATGCCCCTTGCCTACTGGCTGCCTCACTGGGGGCAGGTTCCTTACTGTCTCAGCATCCACATTTTTGCCATACGACTTGGCTTTCCCATGGGAATACTCTTCTTTGACCCTGCCTACTGCAAACATATGCCCAACTACTTGGTTGCCAGAGCACTCTTACCAGCTTTGGAAAATGTCATTACTTCCATGTTGTGAGCATCATAATCATTTTGCATATGTTCTTCTTTTTATCGATATAGTAGAAACTGTGTGCAATTCAGAGTCAGATGTTACCAACATCCCTTGGGTCACTTCTGCAGTATGATCACTTCATGAATCTGTAAGGCTTTCAGGCAAAAATTCTTAATTCATTGTACCTTTTGGCTTAAAGTAATATGTGGTTTTTGGTTTAACTTTATAATTGTCGGGGTGAAGTACTTTAGAATTCAACAGTTTGACTTTATCAACTCCTGCAAAATAGAAAAAAGAAAGATAATCAAATTGCACAGATAGCTGAGGGACTGCGGATCACAGTTCAATTCTTGTCATTTGCCTGTGTGTTCTTTAACACAATTAATGCAGGAAGCTAGCTCAGGAATGCTCATTGTTTGGGGGGGGCACAGAGATATTTTCTGCATACCCCAAAAGTCTCCTTATATCTTATATCTGTCTTCCATTCTTGTAATTGACTTACAGTCTTTTATCTTGTTAGGAAAAGAATGGCCTTGTCTGAGTTTGAGGGAGGTAACTTTGAATCAAGAGGAGCTAGAGTGTTTTTAAACTATGTGCAAAGTAGATGTGAAAGGTCATTTTATTTGTGAGCTTTGGCGGATCATGGATTCTCTGATATTTGATCAAACATTGCTCTGGGTAGGTCTGTGAGTATGCTGAATGAAAAGCATATTTGAGTTGAAGAGTAAGTCAAGGACTGGGGAGATAGCTCCGGGGTCTAAGTGCCTGCCTAGAAAGTACAATGACTAGAGTTCGATCCCTGGTACCTCATGTCATGCCAGCCCCAGAACCCCAGGCATGCCATGCAGGCCCCAAAACCAGGCGTGGTGGTACACACCTGTAATCCCATTGCCAGGAGGATCATTATGAGTCTGAACTGCATATAAGACCCTGCATCAAAAGAATAAAAAAAAGAAATAAACTAAGAAAAGTGTAAGTCAAATACTTCATACACACACACACACACACACACACACACACACACACACACACACTCCCCTTGTGACCACTTAATCTTCTCAGGCATTTGAGAATGTAAATAAAATAAAGAGGCCTGCACAGAATCCAGAAAGATAGAAACTCTCCACGCTTCACACTGGTCTTTCCTGCCTTCGGATTCCATGTGGAATGCCAGCTTTCCCTGGATCCCAAGCCTGTCACGTTGCCCCCTCTAGTTGCTGGGACTGTTCAGCCTCATGCTTATGTGAGCCAACTTCACACACATGTAAATGGCCTCAGTACCCATCACCTACTGGCTGGGCCTTCCAGGACTCTCCGAACTAGGACTAATGCACTGAGCATCTTACTTCCAAAACTCACCCAATTAATTGGATGTCCATCAAGAAAATTGGCTTCCTCCTCTGTAAATGAGATCCTCAACTTCTGCTTTTCTTGGGTTCTGCTCCGGGATGCTCCAGAATTCAGAGTCATATCTAAATCGTCATCTACTGTGCTTTGCCTTCCACCAGCTCTGTGTCAGGAATCTCCAGGAACAGCAAACTCACATTTTGGGCTGTTACTCTGTGATCTCCAAGGTCTGTCTTTAGCTAACAGACAAATATCTTTAGTAGTCAAAACCCAGGTAAAAGCTGTCTCTGTTCAGGCCTTTCACGGACAATGAGACATAATTTCTGTTCTATTTATCCTCTCTTTACCACTACAAATATTATCTCTCTCTAATTCTACTCTGCTCCTGCCAAGGGAATCTGCTTATTCTTTCTGCCTCAGCTATAAAAACATCTTAACCCCAAGCACTGAAAGTTTCCTAGGTTGGGGATTCAGTGAGTAGAGTAGGTGAACACCTCCATTTTTGTTAACTTAAACCAGGACTTATCATGTCTTTCTGTGACTGTTCCCTGATGAAATAATAGTGGCAGATTGCTTACGTTGTGTGTTTTTGCACATAATGGTTAGTCCACAGTGGCTGCTTAATATTTAGATGGCAAGTGGAGGCAGTTCCACAGCAAGATCTGAAAGGAGAAACACAAGAAATATTTTTGGTGGCCCAGAAAGACAGCGTGGCAGATGAGCCGTTTACGCACCTCCTCCACCCCCTATTTTATCAGGTCTTTACTTCCTAGTTCTGCAAAGACTGTGGAGTCAGGGAAGTCTAGGTCTTAAAAAGTAGGATAGTTTGTTTCATTCTGTCTAAAATCAAAAGGGAAGTTGTAGACCATTTTAAACAGAAAGTTGAAGGAATTTTTGTATATACAATTTTTTTCTCTTTCCTGGAAACCTTTTCCCCTAAACTGTAATTTTATATTTTCCACCATAGTGTGAAGCATTTTTTGAAGGCATTCACTGACATGCTCCTGTATGATGTAGCTATGGTTTGCAGGTTAGGGTAATACAAATGTTTCCCATCTTCGCTGCTAATGCCAGTAGTTATCATGACAAAGTGGGAGCAAATGCATTTGCTTTATACAATCATTATTTTATAGAAGATTTTCACCTTGATATATTTTTATTATAATACTGAATTATATAAACCAAGATAGTGTTATTATTTCCAAGATACTGTTATTTCTATTTTTATCTCTCATGCTTTTCAGTCCCCAAGTGTAAATTGTTTTAAAGAGAACAAAAATAGTACCAAAAAAAAAAAAAAAAAAAAAAAAAAACCATTA
>NW_004524590.1:5241493-5244816 GCF_000260255.1 Octodon degus | reverse complement strand
TAAGTAAAGTGTGGAACTTATTTTAAGCAGGTGGTTCTATAGGCTGAGAAGAGCCAGTTGGGGCTTCTGCTTTGTAATGTAGATTCTAAAGAAAATCAGTTACTGAGCACTCCAAGTTCAAAGGAAGCAGAGTTCAAAAGAACCTGGCTTGTGTTTATTTCTTTTTCTCCAGTCAAAACCTGAGTAAGGAAGAGCTGTCAGCTAATTTAGAATATGCGACCTAAAACTATTTTTCCTGGGAGAAAGAGTTCTTAACTGCCGTTCTTATCCTAATGTCTTATCCCTTTTCTTGCATATTGATCTTACGCTTAACCAGCTGCATGGCTTGAATCAGGTCTTGGGAGATGGCTCCGTAGAATA
Organism: Octodon degus; assembly: GCF_000260255.1. NCBI lineage: Eukaryota > Metazoa > Chordata > Mammalia > Rodentia > Octodontidae > Octodon > Octodon degus. The sequence continues at coordinate 5,244,456 of NW_004524590.1, read as the reverse complement.
AGCATTTGCCTGGCAAGCACAAGGCTCTGAGTTCAATCCCCGGTTCTGAAAAAAAAAAAATTAACTCTTAGTGCTGTGGTCATGCTGTTCTCTTTTTATCCAGCCACCTCTGTCCTAAGCCCACTCCTGACTGCCCACTTGTAAGTGAACCCCACTAAACTGGCTATAAAATTAGCCCTTTTAATCTTTGTTGACCAATTTTGTTTTGTGATTACACATTTTCAGCATGGTACTTGCGTGTGATATGAAGAGAAAAAAATCTCTATATAAGTTGAACATCAGGTCTTCGATGTCATGTCATGCACAAATTTTGGAAGGAATAATGGGCTTGGGCTTTGGCCATGGTCTTCACCTATTATTCTCATTGAATCTGTTTGCTACAGAGCTAGTGGCAGAGCTGGTGCATGGCACGGTTGCCCACAGTTAGTATACCGTGGCAAATGATAGCACAAGTGCTATTTAACTAAACCATAACACTTAAAAACCAGGCATACTGGAAACGTGCAACATGGACATTGCTTTGGGCTACCAAAATTGTGGGCTTTTTCACTTTATTTAATTGCATAGGGTCTCGCTATGCATTTTGGGCTTATAACGATCTTTCTGTCTCAGCCTCCCCAGGTCTGGGATGACAGGCGTGCACCACCAGGCCCGGTTTCAGACCTTCGCAGAGTGTGGTAGCGGGGATCAATCTTAGGACCTTGTGCTTGCACCGAAGGTGCTTAAGCCACCGAGCTGTCTCCCCAGCCCCCTAGAATTGTTGAATGGATATGTTTACATGAGGAGAGAATCATTTTTATAGCTACTGAAATATTAATATGAGGGTCCATTTTAAAAATAGAAACATAGAACTTCTTAACATTCATAGAATATTCCTATGTGTGTATGTTTTCTATTGTTTATGGTATCACAAACTTATTGAATTAAAACTATATAAAATTATCATCTTGTAGTTCTGCAGGTCAGAATTATTCATAGAATCTATGAAGGTAAAATTAATGTTTGATAAAGACCATGTTTCTTGTAGGGCTTGAGGGGAGAATCTCGTTTCTTTCCATCTGAATTTATAGCAGACACTTGCTTTCTTTGCCTCATTGCCCTTATATCAACTAATTAATCTCCTACTTCTAGCTTTCGCTTTTGTTATGGCCCATATCTAGCTGTTTCCCAAGGACCTATTGGGCTGTAGGTGCAAGCTGTGGAAAGTGATTGGATTGTGGGCGTTTATAACTGACTGCTGTTGGGAGGTGGGGCTTTCCAGAGGGCGGTTGCTGGGCCTGTGGCCTGGGAGGGTGCTGTCCATCCCTGAGTGCTCCTTGATGTTCTCCACTTTCTGTCTGCATGCAGTGAGCAGCTCTTTTCTGCTGTGCCTTCCATTGGGCCATCTTTCCTTGAAACGAGCTGACTCTGGGCTGCAACATGGGCCAAAGCAAACTTCTCTCATTTAAATTGTGGGTGTCTGATAGTAAACCTCAATGAAGTGACTAAGGCCATCTTTTATGCCTTTGTCATCAGACCCTGGTACTTACACCTGTTCATCTGGATCATGCTAATTAATCTTTGTATCTCAAGGCCCTTAATTTGGTCATCACAGCAAAGGTCCTCTGGCCATATATAGTAATGTCTTCACAGTTTTGGTGGCTTGGGAGAAAGCTATCTCTGGGGCCCATTATGCCATTTACCATTCCTAGCATTATATTTGTGTCTTAAAAACCTAACCTCAAGCTGCATTCCCCAATCAGCTCATGCTTACACATGGGAAAACTGAAGCTCAGAAATGCACTGTGTTTTTTGTGGCAATCAAGTAACAGACATTGTTTTAATTATTTATTTAATATAAAACCTTGAGTCACGGACGAGATAATAGCCCAGAGATACAGAGACCGATATGTCCCCCTGTTTGCTCTTAAGCCTTTAAAGTGCTGCTAAATTCCTAGCAGATTGCCTTCTGGGCTGTCACTAAGTGTGTCTCAGTATGTCACTACCATGAAAACATGACTGTCAGTGCAGAGTTCAGGCACGACCAGGTCTCTGTCTACAGCCCTGCTCTCTCAGCTGGAGACCCAGGCCCTTGGCTCAGGACCTTTGAAGAAGGCACATCTTTAATGAGGTTTTTGTAGCCTTTCTCTTCTCCAACGTATCTACATTGTGCTCGTTTTCTTCTGAAATTAAATGATGCAGCATGTCATAAGGCTAGATAAGGTGTGCTTGATTGTTAAGAACATGTCTATAGATTCAAAAGAGAAAATGAAAATAGAGAAAACAGGGAAAAAAGAAAACAAGGTACCAACATATATAGCTGTTAGTCTATGGCGAGACTCCATTCAGTTCCTGGAAAATAGTTACACTTTTTCTTACTGAGCACAGCCAAATTTAGGTCATTAAATATAGAAATCAGGGTCCTTACAGAAGCAATATATGACTCATCAAAAACCAGCTTTTACAGTGCAACAAAAATATATGGCTTACGAATCTTTAGAGAAGTTAGCATATAAGTCACCGAAGATAACTGTCTTTTAAACCAAATACATGTTTACAGTCAAATCTTGTTTGGCTTCTCAAGCATAACTTGTTGTATGCGGCTGATTATTGGCTGCTTACCTGGTGCTTATCAAAGCTTGCATCTCTCTTCCTAGTAGAAGTCCAACTTCGTGCAGTTGTTCTTGCTTCTCTGTGAAGTCCATGTGCCTGAAAACAGTCTGCATCTGTGGTCGGGGAGGATTTCTCTTTGATGGTCTAACTTGACAGCTGTCAATGTTTGGGCCAGGGACCACTAGGAAAGGGTTATTCTGGGATGTTTCCAGAAAGTGCACTTAGTGAAAACCTCTGCTTTGGGGATAGAAGTTATTTGTCCTCTTCTGATCACAGCCTCACATATGGAGTGGAATTTTCAGAAGCTAGGTTGTTTCCTCAGTTACCGCCAGGGCAGCCAACGGACTGCAGGCTGCGAGATCTTGTTTTAC
>NW_004524590.1:5239369-5241358 GCF_000260255.1 Octodon degus | reverse complement strand
CCAGTGCCTCTGGCCCAATTCCCAGGCCAGTACTCGGATCAGGGGTTAGACAATGAGAAGAAGTCTGGGGGATGGCTGAGCCTTTGCAGTTGTAAGGCAGGATTTCCCACTTTTTCATAGAGACTCTGGAGGAGACACACATTTTCTTTTTTTCTTCTGGGCATTGCTTCTCCTGGATACTATACCATGATCCTCTTCCAGCAGTCTGAGAAAGAGACAGCCAGAGACGGCTCCCTGTATTGCTGTGTTCAGTGCTCTGTAGGCTATGGACATCTTTCTATATGAGAAAAATAATTGCTGTATTGATTAGATCCTGTTTATATCCTTTTACAGTGAGATTTTCTGTTATATGCTATAGAAATCATTCTAATAATACAATTTACATTATTTTAACCTTTCCAATAAAGTAGTCATAACATAAACTCGTCGAAGGTCCTAGGATGAATTTTCTTTTTCTTGTTGCTTTTAATTCCTCAGCTTGTAATTCCACATCAGAAGAGTAAATTTCTTCAGACTATTTGAAGCTCTGCTAAAAGACTCTCTACTGGGTATAAAATATACTGATTTTGATCATGTTTAAAACAATAAAACTGTAAGATAGACATGAGAGTCATTTGGTTCTGACCCACAACACATAAGTAATGAACATGCTGGGTGAAACACTTCTGTTTATTTCTCTCCCAAAGGCATGAATCACTAGATCAATTTGCAGATCTTAACCTTAAAGAGAAAAAGCGATTTTTATATGGAAAATACACAGACTTGATCTCTGGAGTATATTACAGAGACCTTAAACATTTGGATATGTTATCAACGTTCACCCATTCAACAGTCACTGCCCTACATTCACAGAAGTTCCATTACATGTTAACAAGAAATGCAATTAAAATGTAAAAGTCTCTGGTTTTAAGTTGAAACAATAAGTTCTCAAGTGATAGAATTTTTATTTCATAAATTAACTTTTTTCTCTTTGGCTTCTTGTATCATACCATTTTTTATCTATCTATCCATTTATCCAGATATCTATCTATTGATCATCAGTCTATCTATCTACCTATCTATCATTTGTCTATCATCTATCTATTTATCTATTACCTGTTTTCTAGTCTATCTATCCTATCTATATGCCTTCATTTTTTCTTGGCAGAATAGTTGTGGGAGTTCTCTTTTACCAGATTCTATGCACAACAGACCCATTTGGTCATCCAAAAAGTTTTATTTAGAAACTTCTGTAAGGTTACATATAGGCTTATTAAGAACTATACAATTACTTGTAAACAAACTGGGGGCACTTTCTTTGTGAAATTTATCATCCACAGGGTGATGGTCTCCTCTAGTGACAAGAGTTACAACTGGAAGCCACAGAACTCCTCTGTTAAAATACTCTTGCTCAGTGTCCCTGACCAGAAGTTACCCAAAATAAAAAGAAATCTTTGTAGCCAAGCATATGGTACACATGTGTAATCCTAGCACTCCAGGATGCTGGGGCAAAAGAGTTATAAATTCTTTTCCATCATGGGCACGTTAACAATTTAGTGATAACTTGTTTCAAAAGAAAGAATAATTCCCTGTACAGCACAAAGAAGCAAGCAAGCAAATCTATGTGAGATGTGCTTATTCCTCCCAATGAGCCACGACCCACATTCTGGGTTCTATCGCCAGCCTGCAATGCCAGCCAGGCTCCCGGGCGCGCTGAGACAGTGATTGAGACTGGGCGTGGTGGCACACGCCTGTAATCCCAGCTCTCGGGAGGCTGTAAACAGGAGGATCACTACAAGTTCAATCTAGTAGTGAGACCCTGAACACCCTGTAGACGCTTCCCTAAAGTTCAGGAAGAGAAAAATGTAATTATAACATCTGGGTGAATGGTACTGCAGTTTCTAACCTTAAAGTTCAACTTTATTGTTTATAATTTAGTTTTCTTGAAAAAATTCATAACAAATGATGAGAGAGTAACACATTGCATATTGTTACCTTCAACGTAGTTAT
>NW_004524590.1:5234093-5239269 GCF_000260255.1 Octodon degus | reverse complement strand
CCTTAATTGCTCCTTTCAGTAGACCAGCAGAAATCAGCAGTACAGTTCTCCAAGCTATACTGTGTAAATGCATATGTATTTCTTTGTCCCTCTCTCCATCTTTTCTTTTCTCCTTTCCCTCATCCCAGTTGTCCCTTCCTTTGGAATAGTTCTTTCCCTTTCATGGTATCTAGTGTGTGTTTCAGATTTTATGTACTCTTTCAGGTACTAGGGAAAAATATGTTTGCATATGTGGGTCTGATTTATTTCACTTGGTTTTTTTTTTTTTGTTTGTTTGTTTATTTGTTTGTTTTTTGCATTTCAGGGAAGGGTGCACAGGCTGTTCAGAATCTCACTATTAGATCAGACTCCTAGTGATCCACCTGTTTACAGCCTCCCAAGAGCTGGGATTACAGGTGCACGCCACCACATCCAGTCTCAATTGCCCTCTCAGTGTGCCCCAGGGGTGGGACCAGTACAGCAGGCCTGGGGATCTAACCCCTGGCCTCTGTGCCTGCTTGTAGGTGCTTTAATCTACTGAGTTATTTGGCCAGCCCTTATTTCACTTTTGATTATGGTCTCTAGTTCCATCCATTTTCCTATTGAAGCCTCCAGTTTGTCCTTTTTATAGCTGAGTAATGCTCCATTGTATAAAAGTATGACATCATTTCTATCCATTCCTCAGGTGATGGGTATCTGGGTTGTTTCCAAGATTTGGCTAAGACAAATTGTGCGGCTACAAACATGGGTGCACATGTATCATTGTAGTATGATGCTTTCAGTTCTTCTGGGAAAAAATCCAGAATTAGAATAGCTGGCATAAATGGACCCTGTAATCCTGCTTTTTGAGGACTCTCCACACTGCTTTTCATAGTGGTTTTACCAGTCTGCACTCACTCCAACAGTGGAGAAGGTGCTTTTCCCCTCCAGCCCCTCCAGTATTGGCTGTTGCTTGACTTCTTGAGGCTAGCCATTCTTTCTGGGATGAGATGGAATCTCTGTGTTGCTTTGATTTGCATTTTTTGAATGATCAACGATGTTGAATATTTTATCATGTACTTATTTGCCATTTGTATTTCTTCATCTGAGAAGTGTATATTCATTTCAAATGCACATTTTTATTGGGTTTTTTAATTTGGGGGAATCTAGTTTTTTACAATTTATTATTGCTTTGCAGTTCGATTACTGAACTTTTTTCAGTAATCACTTATTGTACTTCAGCATTTTATCAACTCTGTTCTCAGCTAATTTCTGTGAATATGAGGTAGGACTTTGGGAGCACTGAAAATATAGTGCATAAGCTCAATGTACACCTTGTCTGGATTCGTTACATTTAACCAGTTGTGTGAGATCAGAAACATTGGGTTCAGTAAGTTGCCTGGGACTGCTGTAGCAGACGCTGTTGGAGCTGTGAGCCGTCTTCTCACCTCTACCACTGCCATGCTGACTTATTGATAATTTCCAGCTCCTGATATTTTGCTGATAGTTGTTTTTTTCTGGTATGGAGCATGTTCTGCTTATCCATATCACAGGTCTGACGTGCCAGTGTTTTAATGTCTGCTGGGAGTTACTCTGGGGCAGTCACAGTGTAAGGTGAATGGGTACATTAGTGTCTCGGCTCCCTTGCCAAGAGTTGGCTGGGATTAATGTGTGGAGCCCTTTGCCCTCATGGCTCTCCTGGGAGATGAAGGGCTCCTTGCTCATGGGGCTGGTTGGTTTTACAATGTACCCTTTACGTTTCTTTCCCATTTTTAGCTTCCTCACTAGTGTACAATGCTTTTATCACTTCTCAGATAAACTACTTGTACTCTAATGCCTGCCTGGGAATTCAAACTCACCAGTCAGCAAGCCATCCATTAATTGTCAGATTTTCCTGTCTCCAAAGACTGAATATCTATAATATATTTAATATATATAATAACTATAATATATTTAATAAAAAGTACATAGGACACAAAAGTAACTACACAGGCCTTATGGTCTCAGAGAGATAATAAATTTATAATGGAATAAAGAAATAAAAATAAAAGGGCTGAATGCAAGTAACGTATGAGCTGAAAGTTTAACTAAAACAGACGTAGTGCGGGACTGGGTAGGACATGAGACGGGCCTGTGCTGGCCAGGAAGTCCCTGAAAGCAGGCACGAGTGATCTTAGAACATCATGCCCAAGGCACATTGAGCACCCATACTCCCAGCATACAGGGTAGAACCCTGAATTCCAACTTCAGTGGCAGGATATCCGTGCCCACAATATGTGGGGTGGAACTCATGAACTCGCTCCATAATTGAGCTACCTAAGCCAACATCTGTCTTAGAATAACTCTTCATTTGGAAGGCTAGGAAGTTGGATGCAGCTGGTTACATTTGTTGTTCAACTCCTTACGGTGTTGACTAAATGACGTAGCAGTGGGCACTAGTGAGGAGCAGGACCAGTCGGGGGTTTACAGGACTCCTTCCTCATGTTTGGTGGCTTGGTACAGATCATCTGGAAGACTTACCTCAGTAGGTTCTCTTCTCCATTTGGCTTTAGATCACTTCCACATGCCCCACTGCCAGCTAGAAGGTGAAAGCTCTTGTGACGGCTGCTCCTGGACTCGGCGGAGCATAACTTCCAACGGTCTCCACAGGTGAAAGCAGTCATGAGTCTGTTCAGATTCAAGAAATAGGGCTTTATCTCGGTGAAAGACATTAAAGTTTGTTATGCCATATAAGCTACTCTATGTAGGGGATGGAGACATGGCTTGGCGGTCCAGGAGCCTTCCTGGCAAGCACGGGGACCTGAGTTTGATCCGTGGTGAGTTGGATCCCTGGTACCCCTGGTGCACCGTGCTAAACCCAAAGCCAAGCACGGTGACTCAGGCCTATAATCCCAGCACTGGGGACACTGAGACAGGAGGATCACTACAAATCTGAGCTGTGTGGCAAGACCTTGTATCAAATAAATAATAAATACATTAATAAACAAGTAATTCTGAAATATCTAAAAGATGTAGGCACTATATTAATCTTCATTTGTACATTAAAATGAACTAAAAAGAAAAAAGTTTTCTGAGGATATAATGTTCAACAAGAGTTAAATCTTGACCCAGGATGTGGTATTTTTTATGATAAAAACCTGCACTAGGGCAGCGGAGATAATTTAGTGGTCTAAGCCCCTGCTTAGGCAAGAGCAAGGACCCAGATTCTGTCCCCAGTACCACATGCCAAGCTGGCCCTGCCCCAGGTACAACAAGCTGGCCACCAAGACCTGACATGGTGGTGCATACTTGCAATCCCAGCCCAAGGGAGGCTGAAGGAGGAGGATAACTGTGTGTCTCAGCTGTGCAGTGAGACCTGGACCAAATGCATTAAAAAACAAACAGACAAACTAAACCCTGCATTACGGGAAGAAATTTCAATTGAATAAAAGGAAGGGATAGGGATGCAACTTCCTTTCTCTGGTTTTGACTGTTACCAGATTGTCACCATGCTGGCCACCAAAACCCAGCCTCGTGGCACACGTCTATAACCCCAGTGCTGAGGAGGCTGGGACAGGCAGATCATTATGAATTCTAGGTGCGTGGTGAGACCCTGTTCCACATAATTAAATAAATGAATGAATGAATACTACTACTACTACTACTACTACTATTATTATTATTAATACATTCTTAGCCTCCAGTGAGTTAAACATAGCCATGTGACATTGTCTGGGATGAGGCACCAAAGCAGAGTTCGGTGGACTGATTTAGCAAGTATGAACCTCTTTACCCTGTCTTTTTTGCTTTCTTCTGATTGAAACATGGTTACAGTTTCAAAAATCATCTTGAAAGGAAGAAAACCAAGTCCACTGTTGTGGAGAGAAGAATGTATATCTAGACAAAAAATGGTTGCTATCTGACAATATCTGGAGCCAGTATCAGCTCTAGTCTACCTAACCTTGGACTTTCTATTAACTGGCAATGAAATGAACTGATTTTGTCATAGGCACTGTTTTATTTACACACAACATGTGGTAAAGTGTGAATAATAGTTCAAAGACAATTTAGGATTTTGTGTTTTCCAGACTAAGATGGAGAAAAAAGGAAGGTGGTGCTTGCATTTTAACCAAGTCGGAAATCTCTAATAACAGGAGAATGATATAAATTATTGACACTGAAGGCGGCAAGAGGTGGGGGAGCGTTTCATGCACCCTTTGTCCTACAGAGAAGCTAGTGAATAAGCTTGTGTTTTCTCCCACCTGGGCCTTTCAAGCCTGGCAGCTGACTCATTGAATAGCAATGCAAAAACATTACAAAGACAAGCAAGGAAGCTCCAGTTGAAGTCTGAAGCAGGAGCTTTAGAGAGGGAGATGGCAGGCTGCTGGAGATGGAAAGCTTTCTTTAAGTGAGCGGGCCTGAGTGTGTCTGCAGGGAGGGGCCTTGGCCTGGGCCAGACTCCCCGAGGCCGGCACATGGTACAGTTGGGCCTGTTCTAAAAGCCAAGCAGTGAAACCATCCTCCAGACGCTGTCACCGGTGCTTTTGTGACACGCGTTATGCACGATGCCTATGACACTCATCATCAATTAAAACTTTTCGGAATCAAATTTGTGGTATGATTAGAAGCTCGCTGCGTAAATACTAGTTCCAACGCACTTCTTATACTGAAATCCCAGAAATATGCTGCTTCTTATGGTCTGGGCTTCAAAGACTCATTGAAAAATACACATAAGCCATCTTAAAAATGAGCAAAGCAAGCAAGCATCAGACGTGACGACCTCTTTAGGTTGCCATGAAGTTAGCATTTCTTTTCATCAGGAAAAATAAAAAAATGAGATTGGCTCTCTGGAATGGACTAACCTTGCAGAAGAGAGTTAATAAGTGCAGGGGAAAAATTTTTATGAGAGTCTGAGAAAGACACTTAGAATATAATTTAAAGTCCTGACCACTGAACATGTGCATTCAATGAGAAATATTGAATCTCCCTATTTGCCTCACCAAAACCTTCGTCTGCACTGAGATGTCATCATTTACTTTGAGGTGCTGGGTGGCTTGTCCTACTCTTGGTGCCTTTTATCCGGGGCCCCTGCCGCCTGGCACTGGGCTTGCACAGGCCGCGTTCGAGGCCTGGCTGCCGCTGACGGGACAGTAAGATGTGCACATTGATTCTCCGCTTCTGTTTCTAACGTCTCAGCTTTAAAGGGCACAGAGTGGTGTAGAAGGTGTTACAGCGTCAC
>NW_004524590.1:5214210-5224237 GCF_000260255.1 Octodon degus | reverse complement strand
GTGAAAATCTAAGGTGACTTACTCTGTAGGTGAACACATTTGCTGTTTACACAAGGTTCTCTTGCTGACCAGACTCATGTTTATTTTTCTTGGGAGAAAACGAAACAAAACCCAGAATTTTTTATGACAAACACATTAATGATTTCTGATGGAATTTTTTTTGCCTAAATATGGGAGCAGCCACTTTTGTCTACTTCTTACACAAACAGGGTTGTTTCTTGGGAAGTTTCCTAACTGTAATTCTGTGTGGTGTAAACATCAGATGGAGTTACTTGCTTTTGCTAGGAGGGATTGTGCTGAAGACAGCCCCTGGAGAACTCAACACTGTGCCCCAGCCGGTCGGAACGTGTCAAAGGTCCTGACGTGTCTCACGGTCCAGCACGAACCCTGGGAAGGAAGCCAAGGGCAGGAGAGAAGACAGCTGGCCAGAACTGCCCAGAGGTTCTGTCTGGGGGATTCAAACCTGTTTGCAAATTTTCCCCAAACAGCAATGGGGAGGTGGCACTTGCCTAGTGCTGCTGTCCCTTTGCCAGTGCTTACATCTAAGTAACGATATTATGAGTCTCAAAATAAAAATTTTACATAGCGCTAGATAGGGAAATACACAGTCCATGGTGTAGCTGCCACTCAGAAGGTAAAGAGCTGGTCTTGAAGATCCTGAAGTTTCAGGATGACATTAAATATATCAGAAGTAAGCACCAAGCGTCTGCCATCAGGAGGGAAAATAAACCCCAAGACAGCGCAGAGGAGAGTCATGGGGGTGGGGGTGGGAGTGCGCATGGGCCCCTGACCATTCTCACAACTAAGTGATACAGCATTTGTAAGAAGTACGGGCATGTTTCCACCCAGTAAGGGAGGCCAGGAGTGCAGGCATCTCCCTCACTCCTTTAATTATAATCACTCAAGTGCTCCTGAAAGATCAGCAGAACAAGCCACTCAGGCAAGGCATTATGGACATGTGCACATTCATGCTTAGACTCTTTCCCCAAGTCCTCCAATCCTTAGAAAAACTCTGCTACACAGGTGGCAAGATTTCTTTTGTGGAATGCCCTGGCTCTCCCTTTGTCTGTGTACTAAGATTCAGAATAAACTCTTGCCTTTTCTTGTTGATCTCAGGAGCTCCTCTGGGCACCAAGCAGAGCAGTCCCTCACACCACTGCCTCACATTACAAGGTGTACAGAATAGAGTTAGGTGGAAATCAGCTGGGCTCAACATTAAGAATCGGAGGGAGGGAAGGAGGGGCGAGAAGAAAAGCTCCTCACGTAGGTTCCCAGAGCCTCGAAGCTGCCACCTGAAGAGCAGCAGACTGCACGGCGGCAGTGCCAGGGGACGCAGTCCTCCTCGACATCAGAGGAGGCTGGGCATAGGTCCTGACTCACAAAGCGTGGAGTTGTGGTGGAGAGAGCAGATATGCTGACAGGTGGCCGGCACTCCTATGAGGCCACTCAGAATCCCTACAGGCGGCTCGTGTAGCTTCAGTTCACAAGACAATGAGTATAATGAAGGTAATTATTCCATGCGCCCTTCTATATGATTGTAGGAAATACTAACAGAATTCTAATCAAAATTTAGCCTGCCTCACAGAGAGTGTTCTGGACAAGCTACCATTATTGTGAAAGTTTTTGAAAGCACAGAAACTATATTTATAAGTGGCCAAAATAAAAAAATTTGAGATAGCTTATAAATATACCACAAATTAGGCTGCACTGTGTAGATTTTAGGAAATATTTACTTTTCTGCTCCTTAATTTCCTTTGCCAGCGCTGACTGAACACTTACTGTGTGTCCTGGGCACTGTCCTCTCGTGGATGGACTAAGGCCTGAAGGGGACAGGCTTCCCGCCAGCAAGAATAGGGAGACGAACTTCATGGTAAACCAAAATCAGTGTAACCTTAGGAAACAAAACGGCTGGCGAATATGAAAGACTTTACTTGTATCTTCAAAATCATTTTTTTAAATTATTTATTTATTTATTACATTTATTTATTATGTGTGTGTGTGGCCAGCTCAGCCCACCAGGGGGCGAGGCTGGCTGGCATGTGGTGCTGAGGGATTGAACCACGGTCCTTGTGCTTTGCCAAGCTTGTTCCAAGTAGCTGCTTTAGACCACTGAGCCATCTCTCCAGCCCCTCAAAATCATTTTTTACGTTATTAACACAGAGTTAATTTGTCTTGTCATAGTCTTCATTGAGATGGATTTTTCTCCCTGTATGTCTCCTGCTGCCTTTGCTTAGTGTCTGGAACATTCTAACCATATCCTATTTGGTGTGTAAGCACTTACTTAAGTATATTTGTTTGAAGTAACCTTTTCTAAAGTGGTAATTCTCACAACATAGCCTATGAATGGTCTGTTGTAACTGCTTAAGAATATGCTCTTGAAGTGCGTGTATGAGCACCCTCATAAGAGACCAACTGGCTGGGAGTCTGTGTTGTGCATTTTTATGTGTTTCCCTAGAAGTGCTTGCGCATTCCCAGTGATTTCTCTGGCCCTAGACTGTGCCAGAGCTCCCTTCTGTGTTCAGAAGGGAACACACAGTCATGCTGATCTCCTCCTGCTGTGAGATTTACTACCTGAAGTCATTGCTGGTCTGTTAAATTCAGCCTCCTTGGTGCCTGAGAGCTGACAGTGATGGCAAATGTTTTAGTGCTGGTCTTCCTAAGTCCTCCACTGACTACAGAGCTGACTCTGTGATAGCTGGCCGATAAATAGATGTATGTTTTGAAGATGAAGCACAGAAGTTATTCAGGTAGAGAAGAGAAAGGAAGGTCTTCTGGATAGCAAGAACTGCAGGTATCCATCCAGAGCCATCCAAGCAGCTCAGATAGTGTGGAGCGCAGAGTGGGCTCTGTGTTCAGTTAGCCTGAGTGGTCATCAATGGCCTGAAATGGTAGACCAATCAGTAATCAATACCTCTAGACATGTAAGGAGCATGACCTCATGTAAAGAGAATGGGAAGGGCCAGGAGCTGATAGACCGAGGTTCCAGGCCTGAATTCATCATAGACCAAAAAATTGATTTGCAGAATTTCTGGATCTTACATTTCTTGAGTTTGCCTAACTAGATAGTGGGGTGAATATCTTACTCTCTTGAGTTTGCCTAACTAGATAGTGGGGCGATTATCTTACTCTCTTACGTTTCACAGTGGTGTGATGTTTGCATAGAATACTGCACAAATGAGCATATCACAAAAAGCATAGATGCATGAAGCAAATGCTGTGTGTGTGTGTGTGTGTGTGTGCGCGTGTGCGTACGCGCGTGTGTGTTTGATTCAGTCACTTTCAAAGTTTAGCAATTTGATGAGAGAATTTGGACCCTTCTGGTATTTAAGTTTTCAGATGCTTCACTCTTTCCCTGAAAACCACAATGAATTCTGAAGAGAAAAATTTTACTTGTACATGGTCTCGGTTACTTTTCTCTCGTTGTTGTAACAAAATACCCGACACCCAACATGAAGGAAGGAAAGGTTTATGTAGCTCACAGTTAGTGGCAGTTTCAGTCCATACTTGTCTGGCTCCAGACAGAGTGACACAAGGCAGAAGGCAGCTGTTCACGGAGGCAGAAAACAGCAAGAGCAAAGGGAGGAGCAGCAGCTGAGGCTGCTAGCAATTTTCTCTCCTTACATTTGTGATGCAGATTCCCTACCCCAGGGATGGGGTAGCGCTCACACCCATAATCCCTGCATTGGGTCAGGAAGTAATCACAAACTCTAGAGCCCTCCCCAGTGACTGCATCCAACGAGTGCATGAGGCTTTGGGAAGACACCTAGACACAAACCATAACACACTTGTTCTTCACATCATCCTTTAATGTTAGTGCTCTATTTACATTTTGTTATAGTACAATGCTTTACACTTGTAATCCCAGGTGAAGTGTTTCCATGGCTGGTTTTGTGACCAGGATTTAAATGTCATAAATTATTTTTGATGTATATACCAAAAATCATTTTATAACCTAGAGAGATATCTGTTTGTTAGCAAATGGCTAATCCTATTTTTTATTAATATTAAAAAAGCCCCACTATATTCTGCTTGCATAAAATTAGCCTGAATTTGCTCTAGCCTTCTCTTGCTGTCAAACAAAAGCAACTAGGTCAAGTGCTGGGAATTCTGGGATTGAAGCTGGTTCTGAGCATCTTTTCTTTCTTCGGCATAGCAAGCCACCAGCACAGAGCAGAAGAAAGCAGTTTGAAGAAATAAGTGTTTGAAAATTATGCAGAAGTTCGGGCTTTAAAACCATAAAAGATATGACTCTCATTAAGTAAAATTTGAGTTCTATGTTTGTTCAATTTGAAGTCGTCTTTGTGACTACAATTAAGATGAGCTGTGCATGTGCAAATTAGGTTATTGATATTAAAAAAGCCCCACAAAAGTTTTAAGTGTTCTCACAACAAAAAAGTTGGTTAAGTAGGCGAGACGTGAGATTATATTTCAAATAGATTAGCTGTGCTGAGACAAAAAATACCTGACACCCAAACTAAAGGAGGAGAGATTTGTTTCAGTTTGTAGAGGTTTCGGATCATATTTGGCTGGTTCCAAGGCAGGGCGGCCGGGCAGAACAGCTTGACAGGGGAGGGACGGGAAGCAGTGCAAGTCGGGCGAAAGGCAGCACAGTCGGGACAGAGCGGCAGCAAGTAGCAGGCTGGACAATAGCAGCTCTCAGGGCAGAGAGCACTAACACCCAGGGGTGGGCAGCTTAATTCTAGGGTCACACTGTGAATCAGTCCAGAATCACGGCCTTCATCCCCATGTCACATTCTCTAGGTTCCAGCCTTGCTCCCTATACCAGCCACCTCTAAAAAGCACCCTGTATGACCACATAGGACTTTAGGGGTCATCTGGACGTAACTGTATGAAAGAAATGCACAGCAACCCCACTGACAAGTTTATATTGGCATGAGACTAAGAAGCATACTTTTATTTTTATTGTTATTTGTTTTTGAAGCATATATTTATTATATGTATTTCAATGCAGTTTATGCATCAAGGATGATATTTGTTGCTCAAGTATAGAGAAACCGAAGCCCCATTGCAAGAGCGTGGCCCACCCTTGAGGGTCTGACTTGCCACCAGGACTGTTTCAGTATCTCCTGTGGCTTTCTACATCTGGAATCAAATGCATGGGTCTAGAATGCAAAGCATATGAGAAGCTGTGGTTTTTTTAGCATTTAAAGTATGCCAGGAGGAATAAACTAAGTTCATTTTAAATAAATAAGACGTTTAAATGTGATGCAGTCTTGTAAGGAAATTGTACTTTCTTAAAAATAGCAATTTTGTTACTAGGATAAACCTTGAAATTATGCTGGGTTGATTGGAGATTTTATATATTAGCAGAGTATCTTGGAAAGAGCATAAAAGAGAATAGAGTTGTGCCTACAGGGGTAGGGTCGTTGCATTCTCATTTTGTTTTTGAGAAACCACACTAACTATTAAGTTTGCCTTTGATATTCGTTTTCTGGATCAGTAGTTCAAATATTGCCCTCACTTGTCTGTCTCTTTATGAATGTAATTCAATTGTAACTAAAAACTGAGTTAGATGGCTTTGGAAAGGGACTGAGAAATGACTTTAGTGTAGAGTTCAGTGAATTCTGTTGAATGTTGAGCCAAAATAACTTGCACTTTCTTTAGCTTTGCACCCTATTTCTTTTAGCTAATTTGTAGAAAATTACTTTAGAGATTTTTTTTTGAGGTTTGCATTTTTCTTTTTGGGGAGCAGCATTGCTTACATGAAGTGTAAAGAATTTAAGGTCAGAAAGTCTCGCACTGAAATCTCAACTCCATCCCGCGATGGCCTTTAACTTCTTTCAGCCTCTGAGCTGTTTCACCTGCACATTTGGGTGTGTGGCAACAAGTACCTGGAGAAGCCTGGGAGGCCAACAATAAATGTGTGAAAAATCAATTGTTACAGTGATAGATAGCTACTATTCAATAGTGAATGCTGATGTGTGTGTAGCTTTTTACGTACTATTATTTATGTACATGTGTACTTATTTCTTAATTTATTATACATTGGTTAATGCTACTAAAAGAGGTAAAAATTATTTGGAATTACAATAAATATTTGAGTTCTCTGTGTAGGTAAGAATCTAAGAAATCACGATGTGAGGCCTCACAGTGAGAGCTCTTTCCTCTCACATTAGGCATTTTTGCTCTCTTTGTTTCTTTTATGAAATATCTCAGAGCCTCCCTTTTTATTGTACACCTAGAATAAAAATTTTCCCCTGGAGATAGGACTTTGTTGGAGACATTGCTTCCTTCAAGGAGAGAATGTCATCTTTCTGGCATTTCACCCAACTGTCCTCCAGGTGCCCACAATTGTACCTGGACCTTGTGTTCCTGACAGTCACTATGGTGATGTCCTCCTAAGTCCTTGGCACTGATGTAGGCTTCTTTCCAACTGAGTTCTCAGGATGTAAGTTGGCACTTTTGACGGAGAGCCTCTAGGTACAGCCGCAATGATGTGGCACTTGCTGCCGCAGTGCGAAAGCTCTGTGCGCAGGATGAACCTTTCTTTACATATTGTGATCTCAAATGAAACCATTTGCTAGCGAGCAGTCAGTGCCTGCTGACAACTCTGCATGGTAGCTGGGTACTCTGACTCCTGGTGACATGAGCTAATACCCTCCAGTCTATTATAGCTGTGTTTGTAAGGCTGTTATGCAACGGTATGTGAGAAATCTCATAAGAGACACTGTTTTCAAGCTTGTAATACAAAAACACATATGATCCTTTTCTTACTAGGTAATAAATATATAACATGACTATAGGGAATTGATTGAATGTTTAGAAGTTGGTTTCTTCTCAAGCTCCAGGATTCTTTTATACCTGTGGAAAAGGAACATCATATCTCCACTGGATCTTCATTGTCACCATTCAGAATGTCCTTGCAGGATCTGAGACACGGATTCCTAAGCAGAATAGCGATCCCCAAAGATGCCCTCATCATCTTTCCTGGGATCTGTGAATATATTATTAGGCTACAAGGCACAGAGGAATTATAGCTACAGAAGGAATTAATATTCATACCAATCTGTATTGAAAATACAGAGATTCATTTGAAGATCAGGATAAAACCACTGTAATCACAAGGGTCCTTAAAAATGAATGAGTCAAAAGAAAAGAATTATAGACAAATGTGACTATTATAGTAAGGCCCAGAGCAAAGCCAGGTTGCTTGTCTGGATGCCAGACAAAGGAGGTTGAGCCCTGAGGACTGAGGCACTGGTGGAAGCTAAAACTTGGAAATAAATGTTTCGTCCCCAGCGCTTGTCAAAGCCGTGCAGTCTTTCTGACTTCTTGACCTTCAGCCCCATAACTGCTAGGCCAGAATCTTAACCTCAGAACTTAAAGAGAATATTTTCAGATTTAAAAGTCATTTAATTTTGTGAAAATTTGTTACAACCGTCAAATAAGTGTATGCTCACACATAGTTACCATCTTCTCATGTAAGAAAAGAGACAATAAATTGGTTAATTTTACACAGTTGTTGAAGAGCAGAGTAAAATAGAAGGAACATTAGAGAAAGAATTATTAAGATGGGTTAAATTTCCTTTGTGCACCATATTGTCATTACAATTGTTGATTACTGTGAATGGACTACAAGCTTAGAAATCGATGAAGGCACTCTGACACTTATGAGTCCAAATGAAATTATAAGGGATGCTGGTAGATAGGAACATCCTTGACCTTCTTCTGGTAAATAAAAAGACTTTTTGAAGAAAATAATCATTAACCACTCATGACATCTACTCCGGTTAAAATGATAATATTTTTAAAAATAGTTCATTATGTATTGTGATTTATGTAGTTGTATTGTAGCAATTTATTCAAATGACCATTTTAAAGAGAAAATAACGCAAAGTTATCACAAATCTTAAAAAATGACATGTATTATCTTATTGAGAAACCCAAATAATTGCATCTTCCTGTCTTGTAGAGGTATTTTTCCCAATTTTGCATCCATGTGTCTGGTCATCTAGACAAGTAATTTACAGACTGCACTGTGCAGTACAATAACAAACGTTATCAAATTCATATTGTTTTGTGTAGTGAAATTATGTATCTTTGCTAATGTTTTCATTATTCTTTTGTATTCTTTCAAAATATTTAAAGAATACGATACAGAGAAAAAGAAAGTTTAATGCTCTCAGAAAAAAAAAAAAAAATTCTCATCAGTCAGTACCGCGGACAGCACCAGAGCTTTTCGAACTTTTAACTGGGTCAGTCTATGTAAATGTCTTAAAACAATGAACACGATAAGTCTGAGTTAATTACTGCAACTTCTAATCTCATTGTCTGTCTACACTTTTAACCTGCATTTATAGGCAAAAGGTCATGAAGAAAATGATACAAATTCTATCCACTATGTAATGTGTGAAACTTCTTGACCATTTCCTATACAACTCATAAAATGCATGCATTAAATGTAAAAGTTTGCAATAGTTTTTATGTCTAAGCAGACATGCTGTTGCCAGTTTTCTAGGAAATGTGGGTGACGTTCTGATGCTTGCAATGGGATGAAGTTGGAGAGAGGACATGAAGAGAGATAACAGCAATTATCTTGTCAAAGAATGACAGGATAATTTTGGTCATTTTATATAATACTCACAGAGGACAGGTAGCCTATTTTGTGGGGAGAGACTTTTGATTGTCTTTTACATTTTAGAGAATGCTGGATTGGATTCTGAAATTGCTAAAGCAAACTCCGTGGGCTTTGTCGGGTGTCTGTCCTCGGTCCAGTACAACCACGTGGCACCGCTGAAGGCCGCCTTGCGCCACGCCTCCATTGCGCCTGTGACTGTGCTTGGGACCTTGAAGGAATCCAGCTGCGGCTTCCTGGTGGACTCAGATGTGAATGCAGTGACCACTGTGCATTCATCATCAGGTACGGCCTGAGAGTGGCCCATAATCCTTCCTGGATTAGGACATTTTTTGTGTGTTCCAGAAAATCCCAGTTTAAGAGGTCCACCAATATTACTTAATTCCTTTCCTTTGATGCTTACAACTGACTACAAATTATGATTGACTTCTCACGCGTAATCTTAACTTTCAGATGTTAAGCAATGAGACTTCAAAGTATGGTTGTTTAAATTATGTGCATACACATAATATATATGTATATATTTGTACAAAATAACTATTCTTCAAGTAGCTACTCTTCTGAGAATGAAAGCATTTAGGAGTCACAGAAGCAGCAGGCTGGTTGTGGATGTCACGGTTCATACAATGACAATCAGCATAATGATACTTCTTTGCTAAGGAAAAAACTAGCGATATAAAGTGTATTGTGCCCTTTGATGATTCCATGCACATAGGTAATGGGTAATGACATAACGGTGCAATTTCCCATCACAACTATCATCTCATAAGGTTATCGGTGCGTGCGTGTGTGTGTGTGTGTTTCTCTTGTGAGGCTACTTGAGGGTTAGGCCATTAGTAAATTTCAAGAAAAAAGTCCAGTGTAATTAATTTTAGTAGCCATGCTTGCATTAGGTCAGCAGAACAGATTCAGTTTACAGCTGTGAGCTTAGAAATTTTGAGAAACAGCTCTCTCCTTTCTCCATATCTCACATCCTGGCAATCATCCCTGCACTCTCCGCTCCTCTGAATTTAGCTATTTTTAAATTCCATGTATAAATAAAATCATACAGTTTTCCACTTTCTTCCTATGCATCATTGAGTTCACTTGGTCTAATGTCCTCTTTTCATTTCTGTTGTTGCAAATGTTGTGAGCATCTTTTTAAGGCTGAATAATATTTCATTTTGCTTGTACATATACACACCACATACTCTCCCTATGGGTAGATGGATAGATAAATTGCTTTGACAAATTGACCAACAGGTTGTTTCATACTCTGAATATTATAAATAATACTGAACCGATTAAGAGAACACAGGTATCTTAGAGGCATCATGCACTGGAATTAACCTTATAAATGTTACAAAAACGTACTAATCAAAACAGTGTAATATTGGCATAAAATTTGGCATATAGACAAATACAGCAGAATAAGAGTGCAGAAATGAGCTC
>NW_004524590.1:5197902-5214110 GCF_000260255.1 Octodon degus | reverse complement strand
GGGATTGGACTCAGGCCCTTGCGCTTGCCAGGGAGGCGCTTATTCTACTGAGTCATCTCCCTGGCCCCAAGGAACAATTTTTAAATAAGTTATTTTGGAGAAATAAGATAACCACAATCAAAAGACTAAAATTTGCTTATTGTTATTATCAAATAAAGAAGTTTACTTGAAATGAAGTACAACCTTATATTTTAGTTAGAGAACTATAAAGTTTCTGGAGGAAACCATACAAAGAAAATTCCTTTGCCTTAGTCTTGACAATAACTTTTTGGCTATTATGAAAAAAGAAAATGTAGGCAACACAATAAAAAGTAAATGAGACCGCATCAAACCAAAAATGCTTCTTCCCAGAGAGGGAAATGATCAACACAATGAAAAGGCAATCTATGAAGTGGGGCAAAATACTTACAAAATACTGTGATGAGACATCACGTTTCATAATATACAAGGAACTCACACAACAAAATAATAGCCTGTTTAAAATAAGGCAAAGTTTCTGAGTAGACATTTTTCTAAAGATGTGTACAAATGAAACATAGGTATAGGAAAAGCTGCGGAAAATCACTAATGATCAGCAGCATTTGAATCAGCGCAACCACTGAGATGAGTGGGAAAGACAAACGTGAGACATTCTTGTGAACTGCTTGTGCATATAGAATTTAGATAGATGGCTATGGAGAGGTGGGGTCTAAGTATTTAAATTAAGGCATTTATTTGGGAGTAAGGAGAGTTAAAACTGAAATCTCATGGTAAAGTTTGAAAAGACACATTACAAAGATAAAGCACATTCTTGAAAGAAATGGATCACCACGCTGAGGATCGATTTCTGGAGAGTGACCAGAGCATGTACAGAAGCACTGTTTGTGTGTGTGTGTGTGTGTGTGTGTGTGTGCATGTGTGTGTGCACGTGCATGTGTGTGTGTGTGCACTCCTGTTTCAGATGCAGTTATCTTATCAGATCTGAAATGTATTATTTGTAGCTTTTGTAAACACTAGAGAACCAAAATTAATATGTATTAATCTAACAACATCAAAACATTGTAGAAATAGAGAAATCTGGGTTAAAATCAAGACTACATTGGCTCATAGTGTTAAAAAGTAGTGAAGAAGCAACCAATGTGAGCTAGAGTGGTAGAGAATTGAAATATGAATATTTGAAAAGGAGCAGGAGGAATTCCAGGAAGGAGAATTGGGACAGGGTGGAAGAGCATAGAAGGCTTGTGAGGGCACAGGAATCATAACAATTCTAAGTGCTTTGAGCTCCACCTTTCCCTGCAGCCTTGGCTCCTGTTCCCTCCCTTCTTTTCTCCCTTCCTTCCTCTCTTCCCTCACCTCCTTTTCTTCCTTGTCACCCTTCCTCTTTTTTTCCTTCACTTTTCTTCACTGGCTGCTGTTGTGTTCCCCACCTCCTTCCACTCTGCCTTTTCCTCTCCTTTTTTGACCTCTCTTTTCCATGCCCAAGTTTTCCTGGCTAGAGTGAAGTATGCTAGCAAGAGCCTGAATGGGACAGTGAGGCAGCCCCAGGCCCAGGCTGACTGCATGCGCTAGCCATGGGACACTGACAACTCACTTCATGTTTTCAAGCATGTTGTCTTCTCTGCCCAAAAGTACTTTTTGTCATTCCTCAACTACTAAATGATAAACAATGATGATGATAGCTATTATATGTGTGATATGCAACAGATGCTAGAATTTTATAATATATACATATCACTGTCCAGTTTTAATATATGTGCAATTTGTTATTTAAAAATAGATCTTGTGTAATGTCTCTAGACAACCCAAGTGGGAGGACAAAGATTCTGACTCAGGCTGTGTGCCTTTGAATTTGATACTTTGCATTAACTTGCACACCACATACAGTAGGGTTTGTAACTGTACAACATCTCCTAATAGACACATGGCACAATTACTTTCTCAGGGCCAGTTGGTACTGGGTGTGTTGATTCTACAACACCATTTTCCCATAACAATGGCTTCAGAACCATCCTGTAATTACAGAAAACATTTATGAAGTGCCCTGGGACTAAGGTAAGGAGCCATTGTCCTGAAGAAGTGACCCACAAAGCCCAGGAGGATCTCAGAGATGACCAGGGGCACACGGCCCAGCACCCACCAGCATCTGGTTCAACTCTTCCTTCTACAATGTATCTATAAGCTAAGGGGATCTTGGAACTCTAGGTGGGGAGCAGCTTATTTGAGATATTTTAATTTCTGCTTGGGCTCCACCCAAAGCACCAGTTTCCAACTTGATAAGAGTATGTGGTATAACCAACAGATACATCAGATCCTCTCTTCCAGTGCTTTGAGGGAAGACTAAAATTTTGTGTCTTTTGCTTCTCTTAGATCCCTTTGGGAAGACAGATGAGCGGGAACCACTCACCAATGCAGTTCGAAGCGACTCTGCAGTGATTGGAGGTATGCTATGCTATGTTGTTAGAAGCAAAAAAGATACATAGAACCTTGTACTTGAGAGAAAGTTATCCGAAGCCTTCTCTAGTGATGGTCACCCAGTATCCAGAAGCCCACATTATCTGCCAGGTGGTGAGCCTTTCAGGACTAGTCCTGTGTGCTGCAGCATCGAAGCCAAGGCCTCCCCTATGCCAGCATATCTGTGGATTAATCCTGCCTCTGATGCACCAGACAGCTGGGCACAGAGTCAACAGCTGGAGCGTTCACTCACAGACAAGCAGACTGCATCCCATCCATCTCATCCAGTTGTCACTTCTCCTAAAGCGTAAACAAAGCAGACCAATAAAGCTATACACAAAGAAGATCCACATCAGGGCAGACAGATGGGTGAAGCCGTAGTCCTGTCGGGCTTTCTCTATCAAGTGATTTGGATTAGATCTAATGAGCAGGGTGAAGCCCTCAGGACTGCAGTTGCAAATCCGGCAGCACATTTGGCTGCAGATGAAGATCTCGTCTATACTGTTGCCAGCCCAGCTCCTGCCTCCTTCCTTGGCTCTTTCATTTTTCCATTTCTGGCCTCATCCCTTTTCATTCTGCCTTTAGATTGTTTGATGCCTACATTAGCTTTATTTTTCCATCTGGGTCGTGCACTAGAGAAAGACTCCCAAAACTAGTTTAATGGAAGATGCCTGAGAAAGGCTTAGTTCATTTCCATTTGAGAACCATCACCCTAGCAGTTGTCACGTCCCTGCCTTGTGGAAGTGTGGGTGAACTGATGCACACCAGATGGAGTTCGCTTTAAAAGTTGGCACTGTCCCTGCATTTACCTTGTACATATTGGGTCCTGCTCTGGGTCGGGCTCTGTGCTAAATGTAGGGACACAGGATGAAAGATTGGCACATTGCCTTGGTAGAACTCACAGCCTGGCTGGGATGGGATGAGCAAGCACCCAGCAGTAGACACAGGGGAGACTGTTGGGAAGGAGACAGGACACATGGCCACTGGATCCCTGGGGCACCACTGCATGAGAAAATAAAGAAGGAAAATGCTGAAGCCTCTCAGCTATATTTCTGCTTCAGGGAAACCAGTTGATCTTGATTTTTGTTTGGCATCAGGAAATACCAGAAAGTATTTTGTATTGGTTTCTCTTCCAGGAATTTTTCCTTTGACAAGTGGAGAAAAGACCTTCATGACCGCTAGCTTTTCACCATTTATTTGCATGCTTCTGTGAGTTGCCTTATGCATAAGAAAGTTGTCCTAACTATTGGAAAATTCCTAGAGGCATGAAGGACTTAACAGTTGTGCCGAAAGGATGGAAACACTTCCCTCTTTCCCATCTTTAGCTGCCAAGGACAGAGTGCAGGGCAGCTACTCACTGAAATCCAAACTCAGAGGACTGTTGCTTTAGGTGGTTTTACTTTGCCTTTTTTTCTAAAATAGTCTGAGGATGTGTTAAGTAGGCTTAGGAATGTAGAAAAATAGAAGCAATCTTAATCATTTTCACAACTCTTGCAAGCCACTTAGTGGAAGATATGCCATCAATGTATTTAAATATCCATCATCCGTGGTTATGTAAGTCGTAATGCCGAGCATGCAAGAATGAGTTTCTAAAATAGACCTTTTTTATCAATGCTGTACTACATAGAAAAGCAAAATAGCAGAATCTATAATTCATTACCAATGAAATGTTCTTGGATTATCAAGAATAGTTTTTAGATGTTTTAATGGTGAAAAAAAAATCTACATTTATGTAGGGACACCTTCTCCCTTCTACATTTTTAGCACGCTTTTGAGAATACTGCTTTTTATTTTCCCCAAGAGATTTCTTGGCAAAAGTAATGATGAATCTTTAGAGTCAGCAAAGAAAACTTACAAAATAGATTCAGGAAAATTATATAGCGGTAAAGGTGGATGTGACAGACCGGGCAGAAGCTGTCATTTCAGGCCAGTCTGGGTTTTGCAAGGACACAGCGATCTCAGGGCTGAGTCTCCCAAGTCCAGTAGAATGTGGCACAGTGTGAGATGTGCTAACCTGTTGGGATGCATTTCATGGTTAATGAATGCTTTTCAGGAAATCAATAGATAACCTAAAATAAACGTACATACATGAGTACACGCTGGGATGAGAGGCATTTAGGTATCGTATTCCAGAAAGGTGAAAAGACTCAGTTGAGGGCCAGCAAGAGAGCTCAGCAGTCAATAGTCCCTGCTTAGGAAAGCATAGGCAGGAGTGGAGACCATGTTTCGATGCCAGCACTGCGTGCTCCCCAGCTCCACCCTCAGAGTTGGCTGAGCGGACCTAAATAAATAAATAAGTAAAGAAATATGGGGCTACCGTGCCAGCCTGGGCCCCTGGGCACACTGAGATACCTATTGAGACTGAGCGTGGTGGTGTCCGCCTGTAATCTCAGCTCTTGGGAGGCTGTAAACAGGAGAATCACTACGAGTCTTATCTAGTAGTGAGACCCTGAGCATCCTGTAGACCCTTCCCTAAAATACAGAAAAATAAATAAATAAATAGTTGCATGGCGACACTAAAACATGAATAATATTATTTTAGCACAGTTGCTAAAGATTTTGAGACTCCGCTCTGGACTTATGCTGGGCTGGGGCCATAGCTCAGTGGAGGAGCCCTTCTTCAACTTGTGCAAAGCCCCAGGTTCAATTCTCAACACCCAAACAAAATGTAACAAGTGAAGCAGAAGCCCTGGGGCCAGCCAAATATCTCAGCGGACTGAAGCACCTGCTTAGGCAGATTGCAGCGGCCGGGGTTCTGTCCCTGGTGTGCTGTGCTGGCGGGACCACCAGGACTCGCTGAGATGGGTTTGAGATTGGGTGTGGTGGCCCAGACCTATAATCCCAGCACTTGGGAGGCTGACAATAGGGGAATCACTACACGTCCGATCTACATAGTGAGACCCTGTAAACCATGTACTAACTACAATAAATAAATAAATAAATAAATAAACAGAAGTCCTTTGCTATTCAGTGGCATATTTGTAAGGTGAAGTTTTTTGACTATTCAATATAACCTGCTAAGGTTTAACCTGCCTTGTTCTGCTACTGGTCTGAAGAAGTTTTAAATCATGTAATAACTGAGCATGGAAGGCATTTTCGCAGATTTCGCTTTTAGACGGGTGGCAACGCTGTGTTTGTCTCGTTTTCTAACGGGCTTCTGGTCTACCCTCCACCTTCTCTCCTCCGCAATGACTGTGACGGGTGTTCTCTCCCCCGTCTGCTTCCTGCAGGAGTGATAGCGGTAGTGATCTTCGTGACCTTCTGCACAGTCGGCGTCATGATCCGCTTCCTGTACCAGCACAAGCAGGCCCACCGCACCAACCAGGTGAAGGAGAAGGACTATCCTGAGAACTTGGACAGCTCCTTCCGGAACGAGATTGACTTGCAAAACACAGTGAGCGACTGCAAAAGGGAATATTTCATCTGAGAAACTGCAGGGTCACCCAAGAGTCATTTTGTAGTTGTGAACTTTTTCTCCTCTCTCTCTGGTACCTTAATTCTTCTTGTTCTTTCTCTTAATCGCTTGTCGTTTGCATCCACCACGGCATTGATCCCCTTGACTCGGCTCAGGAGACCCGGCAGCTACGGTGAACCCTTTCTCTCTGACACGCGCACTGTCGTGAAAATGACCACTCAAGACACGGACTTTACTTTTCTACACAAGGAAAAGACAGGCGTGTGCGCATGGGCATATTCAGCTTTGTGTTCGGGTTCCTCAGATTCACTCGTAGGTTTTCACTCTCTCTGTCTCGCCATCTCACTTCGAACTTGAGTTTTGTGATGTAGGCCTTTAACAGTCATCCCTGATATCTCCCAATTCTCAAGTCCGTTTGCACCAGGGAATCCAGGGCAGAGAAACGCCAGCCCTTCAGGCCTGGCTCGCTTCGGTGACCTTTCAGGAAGAACAAGGCTGGTGTCTTTGTTTTGATTTCCTTTTCTTAACTCAAGCACCTCTTTACCCCAACATGTCAACTTTTTAATTTATTTTCTACTATCACTTATATCTCTGGGTATTTTCAAATATAGGCTTGCAATAGTAGTGACCACTTACTTTGCTCTTTTCCTCTACTGTCTCCTGGGGCCAACGCTGTAGACCAGCACACGATAGTATCCACTTTGGGGAAGCATTGAATAGTAGCTTGAAAATAGGGGTCAAGAAAGCTGCTGAGAAGTAGATGTTCTGTAACTTTAAAATAGCCTTCCTCTAATTTCCTAAGACATAATAGCTAGGTTATTCTTGGAATTATTATATTGAGGTAAAAAATAAGTATAAACATACGCTTGTAAATTGTTGCAGGATAAATACATTTAAATAAAAATCTAAAGTAGTTTCAGTTCTAGGAAAAGGCTTAAATCTTCTGAACTCAGCTTAGAAAAAATTTAAAAAAAAAGAACTTCAGGAAAAAAGAGAAATACCAGACTTGTTCCTTTCCATCCACCCACAAGAGATCCAGTGAAGAGTTAATACAGATTTGCAGGCGTCACATTTTAGAATAGATAGGACGCCTCAATTGCTGTCCCTAGCTGCTGTCTAAGGGGCTCAGGAGGCCATGACATTGGCGGCACTTTGGTCACCTCCAGGTGGCCCCCTGCTTGATTTGAAAGAAGCCCTTAGATTCTCGAGCACACCACACTTTCAACCCTGCTACATGCTGAGTGTGGGAAAGCAGCCCATTACTCGCACTTTCGGTTAGACTTCCTTTTCCGGATGAGGTGGTGGCAGAGCTTCTGTTCCTGGTCCCCTTTGATAGCAAAAGTGAGGGCTGTGACGCTTCCAGAAGGCCTCGCTGAGAACTTATCTGTGGGTGGTATGAGGAGGTCTGGTGATTCTGCTGTCGAATACGCCTAACTTTTGCCCCTCATGACTTTGGATGAAAAAATATCAGGAGAAAATGATATGAATCTTCCAAGATGCTGGAAATCTCAGCAGAATGATCTACAGGTGTGGCTAGTAGTGGGTGACTCTCTTTACAAACTAAGTTTGATTTGCAAAACAATTACCACATCATCATTAGCCAGCCTTGGCAGCTGATCAGTGCTTTCCACCTTGTGGTTAACTCTGCTCTGGCCTCTGACTCACACTCCCCCAGATGAGGAGGCTCATAGGGAGGAACTTACTAGCCTCATCTCATTTCTTCCTGTTTCAGAGCTTGTGACATAAGGATTGGGTTGGTTATTGTATTTCTTAATTCTGAAATTTCTAATACACGTTCTTTCCTTGAGATTTTCTGTGGATTCTCAATCACTACACCCTGTAGGATATAATTATGCTTTTCTAGTAAATTTATTTTCAATGGACTCTAGCAAGAATCCATTTCTAAAATTTTTCTAGCTTTACTAAGACGAATGATTACATAACAAATCTCTTTATATACAGCATCCCCTTGCCCTTTCTTGCCCTTTCCCAGTTTTCACTTTTGAATTTTCTATTTCTATAAAAAGGCCGTGATAAGTCAGCTTTTTGCTTGGCTACATATTCCTTTGTCACATGAAATAAAAGTCACCATGAAATGTAGTGTGTTTAGCCCGAAGCATCTCCATTAAAGAAATGGAACGGAAAAAGAAAGTATGAGTAATAAAATTGGAACACTTCCTTATTCGAGTCTCTGAGAAGCCATGGCCACATTTTGCTGACATGATGGTGATAGAAGAGATGAAGGACTGGCAAAGCCCTCTCAGAGAATTCACCACCCCATCAACTTATAGATTCTTAGAGCTGATCTTGTAGGGAGGAGAACTGGGGAAGCTGCTCCCTTCCCAGATCCACACCTTCCACTACACCGCACCCTCTCTGCCTACACAGACTGCAGGCACAAGCTGGGCATACCTGCCACTGAAAGCAGAGTGGATGCCAAGATGGTGCAGTCTCCACCTCATTGTCATAACTAGTCTCAGGGCTAAATCTGAAATACAGTCACAGGGTTGGATTATGGTAAAAACCCAGAAAACACCATGACTTTTACGAGATGTATTTTCAAAGCAAGCGAGCTGAACCTTTCAAACAGAATACACTTTAAAATGGGAAATAAGTGCTAACATTGCATGCTTTTCCTCAACACTATTGAGATCTACTTAGTTTTATGTAATTATTTGATTGTGTATTTCCAAGGTCAAGAAATCATAATCTAAAACTATATTTGGAGAGCGTTTGAGTCCTTAACAATCTGTTTCTCACTATGGTATTCAAGGTCCTGACTGCATGTTCCCTGCCCATGGAGATTTCCATAATGTCCTCTGTAACACTCAGGCTCTGATAACTGCTATTTACAAAAAAAAATCCTTATGGAATATGATCACCTTACAGTAAAACCAAAGCTACCTGGGCAAGTTCACAGTCTAAGGGAGCTATTTCGTTGACGTCATTTACACAAAATGGATCAAATTATACAAGTGGCAGAGCATTAGTTTACCCTAAAATATTGTTAATATCAACTCCCCCATTCATTGTGTCTGCAGGCTAGCTTGCCATGATTTCTGTAATTTATTTAGAGAGATAGACATTTGTCTCTTCTCTAGATATGTTTTCTTGAATAGTTTACTGTCTTCTGGTTACTCACAGTTACTCGTTGGAGATTTAGTCTGAGGATCCTGTGACTAATGTGGGAAAATGATTTTTATCTCTTTAATAACACCAGAGGTGGCATTGACCAGACATTTGTTCTTTGTCACAGTCATGCCCACCACAGAGAACAGACGGAATAGACTGTTCTCTTCACGTTGGTGCCTACTCACTGACTGGCCACCACTCCAACATCTGTGCAGGGCACAGGGCGGGAAAATGGAAAATTCACCTTGATCTTGTCCTTGAGAAATGTAAAGTCCAATGAGACAGGGATATCGTTGTCACAGTAGTGCACATAAAGTGCCATGTGGAACACAGAGACAACATCCTGCAAAATACTTTGCATAGTACTTGCTGGAGACTTCATGAAATCAACAAATCCAATTTTTGGATAATTCATGTAACTTTGGTTTCAATTTATTAATTCCATCTGCAAGTAACTTCTTGGTTTCTTTTTCCTAAACATATCTATCTATGGATATATATATTTCTACGAGTTGTTTTTCTTTTGCAGTACTGGGGATTGGACTTGGGACCTTGCACTTGCTAGGCAGGTGCTTGTGTCACTGATCTAGATCCCCAGCCCAGATTTCTATAAAAGGAACTGAGTTGTTCGTTGGGTCAACAAGAGTAAGTGGCCCTTCCTTGGGACATACTTTATAGGAAGGTGAATTCTTTAGCTAGCTGTGCGGGTGAATTTGCAAACACTTCCTTCTCATGTATCTGACCTCAATGAAGACTTGGGATCCTATCCGAGATGCACAGTGTCAGACTCTCCTTCTGCATACCTGCTCTTCTTTTCAGTTCCTCTGCGGACTCATTCCTGCGATGACGTGCCACTGCTGCTAGGGGGGCTGCTGATAGTTCAGCACTTCCTGCAACCATCCTTAGACTTTCTGAGTCACCGTAGGGAATGCTCTGAGAACAGATGAGTCTATCCTTGAGAAAATAGCTGTTGAAAAATGTTGTCTATCTAAATGAGATCTGTTCTCTATGCCTGTTGTGAATGGTACAATCCTGAAGGTCATTCATTCTCTCTTTCTGCACCATACTTATTGAGTTAGAGAAGTTGCACTGGGAAGGTACAGGGTATCTTTTCCAAGATATTCATGGATACAGGAATCAGACCTTTTGAATATTTTATTAGACAAAGTTTGACAGTGTGTCCCCCATTTTCCTTGGTTTCTTTTGAAATTATTGCAGGCCATAATCCATCAAGAATTTATTGCAACGTCAGCCTGGAAAAAGGTTTTAGAGGCACCTGTATCATTCTACCACTCATTCTTCCCTAAGCTAAAGGTTTGGATAAGCTTAATCCTCAATTTCCTGCAGACCAGTTGTAGACTAAATATGTATGTAAGATCATTGTTCCTGCAAATGACAAAGGAGGTTAATAGAAGTTGGTACAGGAAATTTCAAAACATGCAGATTACTTGGAGGCTTACTGAGTGCTATTTCATATCTGTCATGCAGTTTGAAATGTTGTCTTTAAAAGCACATAGTGTAACTGAGTTATATCCACAGTCAGTTTTTGGAGTTTTTTTTCTTAATCTATACTCCTATCCTCTCACCCACCCTTATCTGTTAAGCCACCAAGTTTGCAGGTTTCAGTTGTTTCTAGTTCTCACCTCTGTGTTCACAAACTCCAGATAAATCACCTGGAGGGGGAAAAGACACACACACACACACACACACACACACACACACACACAGAGTAAAAGTAGGGCTGTTAACCCAAGCATTTTCTGAGAGTTTATGTGCATATCTTTTCAGTAGGGAGATAAATATTCCCACTTTGTGTTTTGGTTTGACACTTATTTGAATTCTTCATAGAAAGTTTTAATAATTATCTGTCGTGGTACTTTTGAGTGATGTTTTTCCTTTTATTTTACAAGTTATTTCCTAACTTCTTACAAGTATAAAGAAGAGCATTTCCCAATTCCCAGTAAAATGTCACATTTGTTATTGGATTATCGTTCATTTTGTTGTGCTTAGAGTTATAAAGTTACTGAACAGAAAGCAGCAAGGGTTATGGTTTCAGAGCTTGGGTCAGACTCACGAGGAGGGAGAGGTGACTCACTCAGTGCAGCAGTCGGTGGCTGTAGCAGGCAAGAGCCAGTGCCCCACCTAAGGGGACAGTGATTTCTCTTCTACTCTTCTGGCTCCTAACTCAGGAGTCCCTCTTGGATTTGAACCATTGCCCCACACATGTGGGAAGAGGCAACATCATGGGCTTTGCTTGTAGAACTCTGCTCACTGTGGATGGCATTTTTGACCCTTCCAAGCCCTACTCAATGACTTTTTTTTTTCCCCAGGTTTTTTTTTTCCTTGGGTTTTTTTCAGGATACCTCAGTACCGTCACCATTATCATCAAGTATTTAAACTGTCCAGGTGAAACACCAAAATAAAGATTTAATGAAAATAAACTATCAAAAACTCTCTAACTCTATAGTCCTGAATGCAATTTCTTCATGGGCAGAAACCTGTGATCCTGGAATCCACCTGATGTTCTTTTTGCTTCTTGCAAGGTCCTTCCATCCAGGGACATGTCAAAACAACAAGATGTGATGGTCTTCTACAGCCTCCCACTGCATGCTCTAGCCTGCCAGAATCCTTGATTCTTCCCAGCGACACAGGAAAAATCCTTCCAAAATAATGTCACAAAACTAGGAGAATAGTCCTACGTCATTGACCACAGTTTGCACTAATTGCATTAGTGCTTACAGTCTCTTCTTATGGTCACTGGTATCTATTGGTCTCAGCAGTGGCCACCCAGAGCATGACAAAAAACCTCTGAAGTGCAGAAGGAGCGCTGCGCTGCCCTGTGGCCTCTCTGAAGGCTTCCACCAGGTAGTAACATTCAGTACAACGTCACAGGATATGCATGGACATCTGCCTAATCATCCTTTTACGTTATAATCAAGTCCTTTCCCAAAGGTTTTACATGAACTATGAGCATAATCTCTTCTCCTTGCATGGCAGCATTGAAGTGTAACCTGATTCTGCCTTAAACATTCTTGCAAAAAATATCACATCTTGCTTAAAGGAATACCTTCATATTGTAAGAGGGACTTTGTGTGTGGTGAAGACCAGGATCAAGAATTTTCATTTTCTCAATTTGGCAAGTTGACAGGCAATTTGACATCCTGTGGTGTTTTTAGTAGACATTTCAGTGTCTAGCCTAAGACCACAAGACAGCCGTGTACAAATGAATTCACATAGTCACATCCCAATACAACATTGTTTGTAAAACCAGGAAGCAGGCCAGTGAGATAGCTCAGCAGTCTAAAGTGCCTGCTTAGGCAAGCTTAAGCAGCACACGGGCCATGGTGTGATCCCCGGCAACTCATGTCTTGCTGGCCCTGAACCCAGGGTGGGCTGAGCTGGCCACGCCCACCCACACAGATAAACAGGAAACAATTCAAATTTAGTTGATGGAATGTAATTTCTCAGTGCTGGAAATTAAATATTATAGTGTCCTTTTCAAATGAGAAATTAATTTCCCTCTGGCACATTTGGCTTCTTCTTTTCTGAGGAATGAGAGATCAGGGAAAAATGGTTCTAAGTAAATAATCAACATGTCCCCCAAATTTCATTATGGTAAAAGCACAAGAGAGCAAAACTGGTCACCTCCTGTGTGGATCTGCTGGAGTCTCCCTTCAAATCTTCTGATTTTTGTTCCTTTAAAAGAAACTAAGTGACGTCTCCTCATTTCAAGTCAGTTTTGTAGGTCGCATAACATGTCTTAACACACGGTATGGGAAAAATTAAAGCTAGCCTTAGATTTCTTTGTTTTCTATGGTTATTGTTGTACAGAAGAAAGACTTAAACTGTAAATAATGTATATTTAATAAAGAGAGACTTTTGTATGATTTTGTGTGGAAGACAAATGTGTCTGGCTGTGTTGTTTTGGAGGGATGAAATGGTCAAATAATTAATCACTGAGCTTGATTTTTTCTTTAGTCCATTAACTTCCAGACAACATGACCTGTGGGTTTGCTGGAGAAACATGAAACTCTCACTGCCTGCACTTACTGATTTCAGCATAGCTAAAATGCTGTCTTGGGCCCTCTCACTGCTCAGCTGAGTTGCCCGAGACCACTTCTGGCTCAGAAGTGTAGATGAGCAAGCTCTCTGACATGGTGAGAAGTCAGGCTCAGGATTCTAGAGCCACCGTGCTTTAGCCTGGCATAGAACACCTGCAGCCACTCCTAAGCTACAGGCAGCAACACCAGCAGGTGCATCTCTTAGCTCGCCCTGCCAACACCTTCTTCTCATGCAGAACCTTGACCTTCACTGACTCCATGTGCATGAAAATCCAAGTGCAGGCTGTGGTGCTGAAGAACCTACTTCTTGTGGTGTCTGCTAAGACTTTTATCTATGGGCACCGAGTGAAAAAACAGAAATTAAAAATTTGTAAGGATTTTGAACACAAGAGTTATCTATCATATATATTCTCTTAAAAGTCATCCAACAGGCCATCTGGAAACAGGAAACGAGTAGAGAGAGTAGTCGGAGCCATTTCAGAGATCTGGAAAAGTAACACAGGCTTAGATCACAACTACAGTAATGGTAGAGTTTAGAAGATTAGCTGAGTTCAGGTACAATCAAAGGCACAGCTAATGAACTGCAAGGTGAGTATGAGGAAAGAATTGGTAAGATTAGATTTTTTGTTTTACAGTGAATGGTTGGTAGAAGAATTTTGATTTTCTTTTGGGAAATGGAAGCTAAAAAGTGAGAAAGATAGAAGTGAAGATCAAGATTATGAGATTTTGTTAAAATTCAAATAAACATTAAGTGTAGATGACAGACAGATGGCAGATCAGGAACAGTCTGGTCTGCAGAACTCTTGGGAAATATGTGCATATCTATGTGCATATCTGTGTGTAGCTATACAAATTTGTTTGGATGTATGTTGAGATTAGCCTAGTCCTGATAGAAATTTGTAGGTAGAAATAGAGCTGGGGACAATTCGTTGACTGCAGAGTAAAAGCCACACAAAGGAACTTAAAAGTATTGCATGAGGAATGGAATAAATTATGTAATTTGGAAACCAGAAAGTAAAAAGTTTCATCAGAGCAAGAGCAGAGTCACTGAAAGCGGAGAGACTGAGATGAAGTCATTGGCTTTGGCAAACTTAGGTCACCGATGACCCTCCTTAAGCTTGCCAAATGAGAACACAGAAATTATTTTGAATCAGCTGAAGGGGTAGAGAAGAAGAGAGGCCCCCATAATGATGCTCAACTCCAAAGAACATGGGAAGGATGCACAGATGCTGAAGCCAGAGAAACCAGGGTTCAAATCCCACAAAGGTCTCAGTCTCACGCTTTGTGACTTGAAATAAATTTACCACTGTAATCCTTGCTTTTCAGATGAACATTAGGAATGCAAAAGCACCCAAAGCGTTTACAGACGAGGAGGATGAAAGCAGACAATGCATAGGAGCTATTTAGCAGAATACACGGTCACCAGGACCTCCACTATATTTAGGTCTCAGGCACTTGCTTTCTGGTCATTTTAAAATTTATGAAAAATAATACAGAGTCTAATCACTTTCTAATTTATGAAAAGCAAAGGGCACGTGTTGCAAGGAATCAAACTGAGAGAGGTGGAGATAAGAGAACAGAGTTTTTTTTCAGCCCAGAAATGAAGTAGATATCTGTGAGCAAATTAAACTGGAATTAAGTTTGAGTTCCACTTTTGCCTTTGCTGTAAAGTAGAGTTATGGCCTTGAATAAATTATCTGCAGATAAACAATGAAAACCTCTTGAGATGTCCCCTCTGAAACAATGACAAGATATGATTCGAGAAATCAATTATCTAAAAAGAATATTTACAGTAATTTGTAATCTCAAAGAAATTGACCTTACAGACTGTGTCTAGACAGGCATGACTTCAGATTGCAGCTGTTCCCGTTAGTAGCTGAGTGGCAGTAAGTAACTAATTCCTTTCTCATCTCTGAGGTTTCTCACCATTCGGAAGATTTAAAATACTGCTCTTGTACCCAATGAAAGCACGAGTTTTACTGAGCTCAGTTTAGTGACACAACAGAGTCACAAACTAAAACAAGAGGTCACCTGATCACAAGGGTAAACTGAATCCTCCTTTTCATGTCTGTGTTTGGTTTGAGCCTATGAACTGCAGGAGGAAATGCACTTAGAAAAAGTAAATATACAATACTGTTGTAGGCAGTTAAATTAGATAGAAATATTATAGGCAGACAGCCAGGGCCAGGTCCTCAAGGAGACGAGACAGAAGACAAGGTGATTTTGCAACTTGGAACAGACAGACACTCCTCAAGGCCAAGACAAAAAAGGAAACACAGTTACATACTTCCCTAGGGATGGGCATCAGGGATTGATACTCTAAATAGATATCAGTCACCTTGAAGGAGCCCAAATGAGTCACTAGCCCAACCCCAACAGGAAGAGACCCTGTTCCATATTCATGCCTGCTTGCTGTGTTCTTCCCTTTCCCATTTGGTACTGGATTTAATCACTTTTACCTGTGTAATGGTGCTTGTAATCTCATTGGTTGATCATAGTTTTGTCCCATCCCATGTCCACCTATGTGAGTTCCCGTGTCCTCCACCACTTTAGACCTGTCTCATTGCATGGTTTTCCTCTATAAAAGTCCCTAGAAGAGATAGCTTACTGGGGACCACCCACTTAGCCCCCCCTCCTGTCCTTGTCTTGGACAAGATATTTCTTTCCCCCAATAAATATATTCTGCTCATAACCTCTGTTTATTCCTAAAATCCATCCTTCAGTTTTAGAGAACACAAATTCATCCCAGGTACTTTTCAGGTTGGAAGTTTCATTTTTCCCCGTATCATTTTGGGGTGATCCACTGACATCACTTTGCTCCCTGTGTCAATATAGGGGAAGACTATGCCATTTTTAAACATTTAAAATTCTAAACTCTGCTTAGTCCTAGGCTGCTATTACAAGTTATTCTAAACTATGTGGTACATGAGCAATAGGCGTTAGGTTTTAAACCTCTGGAAGGTCAATGTCCATTAAAAGTTTTCCAGCACTGCAGGTTCTGGACATAGCCTCATTTGGGATTTTGTCAGCCACTTTCTTACTGCGTCCTCCTGTGGTGAAAAGAGGGAGGGAGCCTCATTTCCTTCAGGGCACCAGTCCCTTCCACATGGGCTCTCCCCGCACCACCTCCCCAAATCCTGAGATCCCACCTTGTAGGGCTGCCACCTTTG
>NW_004524590.1:5193375-5197097 GCF_000260255.1 Octodon degus | reverse complement strand
TCACACTGTCGAAGTCTTAATGACAGCAGAAAGGAGACAGTCATGGTGTGGGCCTGGGCGACAGGCCAGCGGAACGCTGATGCCTGCGGGGTGCGGTTTATACGGAGATGGGTGGGGCTGGTGTCTTACACCATTCATCCTGACTTGGTTTTTTAAAATGTATTTGGCACAGAGTCTCACTATGCATTTTGGGTTCATGGTGATCCTGCTGTTTTCAGCCTCCCCAGTGCTGGGATTACAGGTGTGCACCACAGTGCTGAGTCTCAGTCGCCAGCTCAGCGTGGAGTGAGGCCTGCATGGCGTGTGGTGCCAGGACTGGACATTTATATGGGAAATTGTTTTCTGCGCTGTGTACCATAATCAAAAATTGTAGGAATAAAGTTTGGCTTTATGAAGAGAATTGACCTAAGGGAATTATCCCCATCAATGTGTAATAATAAAGAGTAACCAACAATTTCTTGTAGATTTATTTTTTGTCCTGTATGTTAGGTGACACATAATGTTGTCATAATAAAAACACAATAAGTGATATTTTTCTAGGCTTTAGATAAGGGTTTCAAGCCTATGACACTTAATTTTCTAAAATAAATTCAATCTTTGGTGTTGTAAACAGTGGGATTCAACATCCATTTTGTTAATGATTATCTTTGTCTTTATGAGCAACGCTTTTACCCTGTGACTCAGTTTCTCAAGAAGAAAATATGGAATAAATCACCTGTTTCCCAGAACCACGTAGCTGTCCAGTGGGGGGATGGCCTTTAACCTACTCTGGCCTCCACCACACCCAGTCAAGCTGCTTGCTGTTGGAGCAGCCAACGCCTGTGGAGACTCCAGTGCCGCTACTCTGCTCAGAATTCTGCTCAGCGAAATGGACAGGAAACCTCCTTTTAGGAAGAAAAGCAGGTGCTAAAGAGAATTGTTAGAGGTCATTTGTGTCAACAGGAGGCCTTTTCAAGCCACCTACACAGACCCAGTGAGGAGCAGGGACAGCAGGAGTGTACCTGGCAGATGTCACCAGGGATCTGCAGGAGGACTCTCTGAAGGACCCACTCTCAAGCTATGCCTTGGTGACCAGCAGTGTGGCTAGCGATTCCTTGTAGATATCTAAAAGGGCAGGATGTCTTCCAGGAGAGTAGTGTTCACTTAAAGCTGAGAATCAAATCAAATTACAGCAAACATCTTTTAGCACATGAGCTCCTGACTGGTTGGTAGTCAGGTGCTCTTCCTAAGAAATAGGCATCTCTCAACACATGAAGCACCTGTCTGGGGACACAAGGGGGACTATGGTCTCACTTTGGGCTTCCAGCCGCAGCATGCTGCTCATCAGGCAAGGATGCAGCACTGAAAGCTGCCATGTGTCAGATGCCAAACTTCCATTGCACACTGTAAGTAGCAGCTAAGCTAGAAACATGGA
Source organism: Octodon degus (assembly GCF_000260255.1). Classification (NCBI taxonomy): domain Eukaryota; kingdom Metazoa; phylum Chordata; class Mammalia; order Rodentia; family Octodontidae; genus Octodon; species Octodon degus. The sequence goes on along the minus strand of NW_004524590.1, from coordinate 5,195,683 downwards.
TGTGCAGATATCGCTGTGGGATGAGGAAGATACGCAGGAAGGATACAGCTGAATCAAATGATACCCTGAACGCTAGTTTTTTGAGGGATCTCTACACTAATTTCCATAATGGTTGTACCAGTCTATACTCCCACCCACCACAGAGAAGGGTTCTTTTTTGCCCGCAGCCTCTCCAGCATTCTTGGTTGATTTCTTGATGATAGCCATCCTTTCTGGAGTGAGATAGAGTCACAGAGCTGTTTTAATTTCCATCTCTTGAAAGAACAAAGATGAACATTTTTCATATTTATTTGCCATGTGTATTTCTTACAAACACACTGGAAAGTGTGTTTGTAATAGCTAAACTTTGGAAACGTCCAAAAGGCCCATCAGTGGAAGAATGGACAAAGAAGATGTATTACATATATATATATATATATATATATATATATATATATATATATATATATCAGCAATAAAGAAGGCTGAGACATTTCTAACTAAGTAGATGCAACTTGAGGCTATACTCTTAGGTGAAAATAAATTGGACTCACATGTGTAAACATTGCATTGTCTCTTGGTGTGAAAAAGCTGAAAGAACAAATAAGAACCCAAAATACACAACAAATATTATGAAAAGGGAAGAAAGTTTTCAAAAGGAATGAGGAACAAGGGAGGGGGAAAGGAAGGGAAAAGGGAAACAAAGAAAATGATACTAAAGAAAAGGCAAACTGGAAACAGCTTTGTAAGTAGTGCCGGGAAGAGTGATTGAAGGAAAGAGAGAGGTTTGGGACAAAAAGAGGCACTAAAATAGATCAGGTAAGAGCCAGCCAGTTAGCTCAGTAGACTAAAGTGCCTGCTTAGGCAGATGCAGGGACTGGGGTTTGATCCCTGGCATGCCGTGCTGGCCCCAAACCCGGGGCACGCTGAGATAGTGACTGAGACTGGACATACCTATAATCCCAGTGCCTGAGAGGCTGAAAACAGGGGAATCACTATGAGTACAATCTGTGTAGTAGGACCCTGCAGACCCTGTACTAAATACAGTCTTTAAAAAAAGGAAGAAAAATATATCATGTATAGGTCCAAATTTCTGATGATAAGTAAGATCATTGTGTATATTGAAAAAGTTCCAATAAACAACTTAAAAAAATAGCAGCTAAGCACGCCAAGCTGCCTAACCAAATGAGGATTCACAGAATGCGTGCACACACTCTGATCCCGTATCGTTTCGTCACATATGTAAAACTTGTTTTGTACTTGTCATCCTTCAGGATTTCTAAGAAAACTTTAAAGTGTTACTACATGTGGAACATTCTCATTTCAAAAGTCCAAAATTAAAATTGTTCCAAAATTTAAAATTAGGGGGACACCAAAACACATATGAGACATGGACAGATAATTGTACCCTCCTTAGTGGGAAGGCCAGAGTGCAAACACTACTGCACTAATGACACTGTAAGATCGCCTTTAGGCTACCTGTTTAGGATGTGTAAGAAACATACAAATTCTATGTTTAGACTTGGAGCTCATTCCTAAGGTATTTCATTAGACATGTGAAAAGTACCATAAAATGTGAAAATTCAGCATCCAAAGCACCTCTGGTTCCACAAGTATCAGCAAGGGATATTCAGCCAATGTTAGACTGTTTCACGTCATCTCTGTCTTACATGCTCTGAGACGACTATTAATTTCCCCTCAATTCCTTCACGTGTTCAACCAGTATTCACCAGCCCTCGACTTGAATTTTTAGTGAGGTCACAGGTATAAAACCTGACAAGGTATGGCAGCAGCTGTGCCTGCTGGCCAGGGGCCACAGCTGTGTGGAAGTGGCCACTAGGTCACCAGGAAGAGCAGAGAGTGGGGGCTGCGAAGCATGCTCCGCGTCTCTCCTCTTCACTTATGAGCTAGCACCTGACAAGGGAGGCGTTGTCACAACTGCATCTCTAAGGTCTAGATGATGATTAGAAGTTAGTAAAAAAAAAAAAATGACACTTAAGAGAAGCAGTATTTGAAAGAGGGCAGCATTTGAAAAAATCATTTGAGAAAAGCTCTATACAGGTTAGAGTAACATTAGAAGTTGTGATTCAAAAATGACAGGCAGCCCTGGAGAGACACTGGGATGACCTTTTATATCCCAGTTTCTGCATTGGGAAAAGGACAGCAGATGGAAGAACTAGGACACGTGCAAAGGTAAGGGAGTAATATATTTATTGTACACCAGGCCCAAGTTAATGTGAGATGGCGTATTAGGGTGCTCAAAAGAGCCTGAAATAATAGTAGAGATAGGGAGAGAGGAGAGAGGAGAGGGGAGAGGGGAGAGGGGAGA
>NW_004524590.1:5183688-5193093 GCF_000260255.1 Octodon degus | reverse complement strand
GGAGACGGGAGAGAGGAGAGAGAGGAGAAGAGAGAGGAGAGGGAAGAGGGAAGAGGGGAGAGGGGAGAGGGAAGAGGGAAGAGGGGAGAGGAGAGAGGAGAGATTGGGAGAAAGAAGAGAGAGAATAGAGGAGAGGAGAGAGGAGAAGAGAGGAGAGAGAAGAGAGCAGAGAGAAGAGGAGAGGAGGAGAGAAGAGAGAAGAGAGAAAGGAGAAGAGAGAAAGGAGAGACAGACAGAGACAGGGAGAGATTGATATTTCTTATGTCAGAGAGAGACAGAGAAAGACAGGGAGAGAGAGGGGGAGGGGAGAGAGAGAGAAAATTTATCAGGCAAACTGGTTTATACAGCTATGAAAATTGAAAAGCTTCAGATAGGCTATAATGGACTGGGGATGCCAGGGCAATGGTAGTGTGGTGTAGTCCAGCATCAAAGGTCCCAGAATCAGGGAAACCTAAGGAGCAACTTTGAGCCTGAGGTTGAAAGCTTGAGGAATAAAAGCTCACTGAACAATGTCCTGCGGTCCAGGGGTCCAAGAGCCTGGGGTTTGGAGGTACAAGTTACAGAAGAAAAGTTAGCCACAAGTCTCAGACAAAGGGACAGTTTGCCAGCACATGTGTTGCCTCTGGGCTCCCAGGTCATTAGAGGAGATAGTACGGATCTCCCCACTTGCCGTATTCAGTCGCACACAGCAGACCCTTTGGACACTCCCTGGCTGACCCACGTCAAAGCAGGGATCACCAGCCTGTTGGTGTGCCTTAAGAGAGTGAGCGGACTTCCCCAGTCAGCCGCTGCAGGTGGGACTGGGTACTGCAAGATTTCCGTTTGTGGCGGCATCTCAGCCCTCTCCTCGGCTTGGCAAACTTGGGACTATTTCAAGACAATGTTGAAATCCTGTATTTGTCCTATGAGTAAACACTATTTACTGGACTGAGTTTTTTGAGTAGTTAATGAAATGAGAACTGTGAAAATATTTCTGCACACTGTGCAGAGTAACACAAATATTAGTTACCAATGTAGCATCTGTAAAGCACAAGGAGGAGAAAATATGCATTAAGCAGAGTAGGGATGGGAAAATATTTTCTGAAAGATGAAAAGAGGATAAATATTTTAGGACTTAAAACTGGTCTCTTTTGAAACTAATCCGCTCCACTGCTACAGTATGATAATAGTCACAGACATGCCATCCATGAGTAAGTGTGACTGTGTTAGAACTTGTGTATGAAAAATAAAACCCAACTGCTATACAATATTCATGTGCTAGAGAAGGTTCTTTTGATTTTTTTTTTCACCATTTAAAATGCAAAAGAGCGTTCTCAGCTTATCGGCTGTGCAGAGGCAGGCGGTTGGCTCGGTTTGCCTTGCAGGCTGTGCTCTGTAGCCTGCATTAGTCAATATTCACTGAATTTAAAAGCTAGACGCTTTTAGCCTGAGGTATGGAGAGATAACACACACGATCTTCAGGAGGTGAATGCCTCTCAACTACCCACACAACCTTAGGAGATGAGACAGGAAATGTCGAGCACTAATGTGTAGAGGTGCGGGATTCAGGACTGCTCTTGAGGTAGCTCAGCAGGAAAGAGTAGGGCAGAGCGGTCCCCTGTGGCTCAGCTCTGGCAGGCAGGAGCCAGACAAGCCCCACCCTGGCCCAAGTCGGTCTCTGCAGAGAGTTGCCACAGAAACGAAGCCAGAAGATCCTTGCTCACTATGAAGTGTAGAGCAATTTGAGTTATGGAAGAAGCAAACTCTCATTTCTGTGGCCGTGTTGCTAGTCTGCTTCAGGAGACGGAAAGGGTGTTCCCAGCTTTTGGAGAAGTCTCAGGAATGTGAACAGGAGACACAGTTCACTGTATCATCGCGGTAATAAGGTCAAACAAGTCATGTGACACAAACTATGTTGGAGAAGAGATTTTGTTTGTTCAGTAGAATTGATATTCGTGTATAAGAATGTTGATAGGAAGCTTCCACACATGTGGGCTTCATATGGTTAATGAGCAGATAGTAAGATACAGCTGGTAGCCTTGTTCTTCGCTCCGGACATGAAAGCCTGGCTAGAAGGAGTAATCTGGGGATGGTGGATCAAATTCTTCAATCTCAGATCTGAAATTTGGAATTGGAAGAAAGAATACAAATGAATGATCCAAGGTGAGAACAAAGAGAAATGGAAACACTTTTAAGGATGAAATGAGAAAGATGATAGAGGGTAGGCCTGACTGTGCTAGCAAAAGAAAGTTTAAAACTTTGATAACGTAAACTGACATCTAACTATTGGTCAAAAAGTTGCATACTCAGCTAGAAAAGCTAACTCTTTTTTTTTTCAAAGTTTTATTGATAAACAGATAGCAATGAGACAGTTTCAAATCAAATCGGAAGTACAGTTTCGACAAATATTACACTGCATATATTCTTCTTAGTAGTTAATTGCTGTACAAGATGCGGACTTGTGATCCTATTTACAAACACCATTAGAACAAATCATTCTATTCATTAAGAGAATGCAACTATATACCTATCCTAACCACTTTGAATACACAGATAACTAACTCTTAAAAAAAAAAAGAAGAAGCCTATGAAATCCTAAGATTGTGTATGGTTGCTTCACTTCTCATTGGAAAAGAAAAGCTGGCCATGAAAATGTCAGTTGTGGAGCTATTTTATTTCAAGATCACTAGAGGAGGGGGAAGGAGAGGATCCAGGAGCAGAGTCACCTCCAGAGGGGAGGCACTGGGAGCCGGGCCTCGCAGCTTTCAAGCGCTTCACCCTGAGCCCTGGCCAGGACTCTGGGCACGTGCCTTCAAAAGAGGCAGGCAGCAATTTGAAAAGTTACACACCAAGCAGGCAGAAATCAAGAAAAGAAAGAAAGAAAGCGAGCTCCTGGAGAGCCACCAGAGTCCCCCTCCGCTGCCACCCGAAAGGGCATGAGGAAGTAAGGTGCTAAAACAGACCGCGATAAGAACTAATCTTGCTGGCTGAGCTGGATTCTCTCCCCCAAAGGAATAGCAATCCAGGTACAGAGTGGAAACAATGCGGCCATCTGTCTTCTATCGGGAAGCTTTGATTAATTCTATCTCAAAAGATGTTCTCCTCAATAAGCAAAGATGCTGCAGAGTTGAGTATACTATTTTGGTAAAAGACAACCTGAGGAAGGATTACCTGTTCCTCAGACGATAAGATTATCTCACAATACTTCACCCTAAGGTGTGCCTCATTCACGCCTTGTGAGAGTTCTAGTTAAGGAATTCTCTGCTTATCATGCATGTAGGTAAATCTCACTAGACAGAGCCACTAATTAAAGAAAAACAGGCACATGCTATATTTCCGAAAGGTTACTACTGAGAAACAGAAAGGTGACACAATCTGATGTACATGATGAAAACCAGCAACGTAGATTCAGAAAGCGGGGGGGGGGGGGGTTGTAGAGGGGAAAAAGAACTGGAGTACAAGAAGACTGCATCGTTAATATGAATAAAGGTCAAAACAAGGACAGCTTCTCTATTGTAATCTTTGCTAAATGACACGGCCAATCGTTGTCAGTCTTCCTGCCACTGTTACTAGGGTATATGCATTATCAGGACCCACCAGTTATCACTTTCTATGTTTATTCTTCCATTTCTCAGCTTGAGAGCAGGGACCACATGTAGGTTCCTTCCAGGGTACACTGCCGAACACACAGGAGCCTTCGGGCCACTTCATTCAGGCTACGGAGTGGGTCAGTGGTTAAATATCGGACTGACATTCCAAGAGGACTTTCTGGGACAAAGTTTCAACAAATAAAACAAGTCATTACAAAGTGTAGCCCACAAAGTATAGAATTTAGTGGAGACAAAAATAAAGTTTAGCCAAGTCCCTGAACTTTGAAGAAAAGTAAATAATTTATGCATTCTAAAAATAATCTCACTATTATTGCTAGCGTCTTATCATCTAATATTTATTAAATTTTCTTACATTATATCTCATAAATGTCCTTTAAATCATAACCTTACATTAGGTAAGTATTTAAGCAGACCTGGCCTTTTTTCTTCTCTAACTTTTAGTTAAAAATAAAGTCTTAGTCTGAGTATAATTCAGTGTTAAGAGTGTATACTTAACATGTCCTATGGACACAGAAATAGCTTTTCTTATAAAAGGTTTCCAGGCAAATACACCCCAAATAGCACGTGGCGGACGATCACAGAAATAACAATTCCCTTTGTGAATTTACTTCTTGGGCTAATTATTCATAGCTGTCATTTTATGTCATGAATACGAAAATACACGGTTGTGTTCAGCACTCATATGATACCCACCCCGTGCCATGTGTCTGTTGGTCAGAGACAGACAGGGAGGCTCGTATTTGGCTACAGTTAGGAGCAGGACTCAGTGTGCGCCATGGTGGGGGACGTCAGAACAGTGCCATAGGAGAAGTGAGCTGCAAAAGAACACAGAAAATCATGCTTGAGTGCTCTAAGGAATTTTGAAATACTTTTTTTTTAAAAAAAAAAAAAAAAAAAAAGAGGAGCGTGTGAATAAATATGATTCGAGCAATAAGGTATGTTCTTTGAGTCCTGTAATTCCCTATATGTGCAGCAACAGAATGAAGCGCTGTACAGAGGAGCCATGACGACCTTTTCTCACCCCATTACGCCATGCTCTTCAGCTTGGGTAGCTTCTTCTACGCTCAGTCAACTGATTTGTTTTGGGACAAGTCTTACTGTGCAGCGTAGGCTAGACTCGAGCTGATTTGATAGCCCAGGCTCCTTCCAACTCTCAGGAACCCTCCTGGCTGTCTCCTGAATGCTGGAATGACTGGTGTGGGCCACCACACTTGCCTTCATTTTTGTTCTAAAAACTTGCACATGGTCGTGGCCTGGCATTGAGAGGCCTGGTGGGATCCAGACTGAAATCTCTTCCTGTCACCCTGTGCCCTCGGGTGTCATCACTCCGCAGCAGCGCAGGTCCCCTGTGAGCACACGCAGGACAGCTTGAGGCTTGCCAGGGCTCGGGTGGAAGGAACTGAGACAGGCCTTGGCAGAGGGCGCTTCATTGGTATCGATTTGTCCACTTGAGTCTAGATCGGGCCGAAGAATGTACGATATTAATGGAGGATAAAGCTGAGGACTGGTAAAATTAGCAACTTTTGGAAAAATAACGCAGGCAAAGATCTTTAAAAAATTAAAATTATTCCCTGGGTGTGGCCAGGATGAAAACATTTGTGGAAGGACACCAAAGAAGTGCTTTGTGTAGGGAGGCTGAGGTGGCTCCCTGACTTCCCCCACAAGGGCAGAAGCATCTCCTCCCATCCCAGCATGCATCACTGCTAGTTAGCTAAGAATCTCTTGTCAATACATCAGACCAGTCTTCTTCAATATGCAAATTTAGCAGCTCCAATGTGGATCAACTCCAACATAAAATCATTTTTTATTTGTTTTAATAAAACTAACATAGTGAAAAATTAGGGAAATATCACACCTTGCAATATTTGGGGGCGAGCACTGTCTGTTTTCCTTGATTGCCTGTGAAGAGCAGCAGCAGCTTCTTCCTTACCATATGCCGGGTTACTTTCTGTCAGGTGCTTGCATAAACAGTTACAGCAGAATTTTGCAGAATGAATACAAAGCACTTCCACCTTCATTTTACATACACGGAAACAAGATAAGCAAGGTGACGTCTTATGTCTAAGGTCATAAATGATTATTAAAGGGGCGCAATGAGAGCCCTGGTAAACCACGGGCGCCATCTAGAGGAGAAGGTGGGCTCAGCCCCAGGCCTGAGCTCGTCGCACCTGGGGCGAGTCTGTCTCAAATGTCAAGAAAAGCCTGAGTACAGAGCTATGCAGCGAAATTACGCTGTCATCTGGATTTTTTGTCCTCACAAAATGTACTCTCATTGGCTTCGTCTGCCCTCATTTCTCCCGCGAAGAAGACCTTCCCTGGGGACTCCATCCGAGTAAATAAGAACCCTCCCACCTTGGGGAGCCCCACTCTCAGGTGAGAAAAGAAGGCCAGAGAGTAAAGCTGATTCGCAGAGTGAACCCCAGAAGAGGGCCTAGCTTTGGCGTTCTTCAGCTGGAAGGAGCACGGAGGAGGCTGAAGGAACTCAGCGCTGTGCCCTGCTTCCCAGCCCTGCCTGCCCCGCAAGATGTCAAGCCGGCTGCTGTCAGTCTGGGGCGCCCTGCTCAGGCTGAGACTGGAAACCGGGCCCCGCGGTACGCGAGGCGATCCCGGGCCTGATTGACGTGGGCCGGAGACAGCGGAGCGAAGGCTGGGGTGCACCGCTTTGTACCAAAGATGGCTCAGAGGCTTTGTGAGAACCTGGGAGAAGAAGACAGGAAGAGAGGGACGCAGCCCCGTGATTTAGCTGTCAGTGTTCATCGTGCATATGTGAATGACTGTAACTGTGGAAGACACTGTCAAAGAATAGGATGTTAAATCTCAGCGGAAAACAGAAAACACCGCTCTGGAAACCGTGAAGCCCTCTGACCGGCACATCTCGCCTGCTTCCCTTTAAATGAAAAGGAGAGGGAGATGGAGAAGGATAAAGTAGTCTGAAGTAGAGTTTATGATTCTAAGATGATGAAATTGAAGTCGACTGAGAGTTGAAGCATTTCTTGAAGTCTTATGGGAGAATCATCTGATATAAATTTAATCAACTTCTTATAGTAAAATAAATAAAAGAAATGTTAGTGTTTATCATGATTAAATTCTGAAGTGAAAATAAGGATCAGTTACAGCAGTTTTTCCTCTTCTGGCTAGAACAGCAAAGCTGACACCTGAAGTTACTCTTTTGACTTTTGTCTGTATGCACGACCTTTAGCTCTCATCCGTACCTGGCCCAGGAAGTCCAGCATTCCTGTGCCACAGCTAAGATAATTTAGTTTTGAAAATATTGCAGAATTTCTCCAAGTACTGCTCCTTTTGTCACTGTCAGAAGCAGAAGAAAGTACACCAGGACTGATTTGATTCCAAAGGTCTTGCTTGTTCTTCAGCAACAAGATGAGGGAGAGAAAAGGTAGCATCATTCCCTTGGTCATCTCAGGCTCCAGCCCAACACTCTTGGAACAACGACAGGTAGACAGAAGGAAGCCTGACAAATGTGCTTAATCAAAATTCTGGGTGAGGTGGGAAAATTGATGTACTTTTCCACCATCGAGTAGAAGTGGAGGGCTGGTGAAGGGGCAGAAAGGGTGGGGCCTAGAGGTCCTTGGAGAGGCCATTAGGACCTTCTTATTCAATTGTTCTTTGTGTCTCTGTAGGACATCTCTTCCTTCTTGATAAAGTCACAGTGAGAGCTTTCAGGGGAAGAAAGGAGGCCATGTTTCTACCTAAGGTTTTGGGTTTTTTTTCCCCCTTTGGCTGGCTCAGCCTACCCTGAGGATGGGGCTGGCATGGCATGTGGTGCTGGGATCTAACCCTGGTCCCATGAGCCTGCCTAAGCTTGCCTAAGCAGGCACTTTAGACTGCTGAGTTATCTCGCTGCCTCCCCTCCCTAAGTTTTATGCTTCTTCTGGGAAGAGAAATTGTACTTTCTCTGGCTCATAGATGGGAGAGGAGGGAAGAAAGGAGAGAAGGGTGGGTGTAGATCAGAAAGAGCTTGTGTTTGAGACCTTGAAAGTTCTTTCTCTTCTAGGTGCTCAGCCACCCAAGGCACCATTCAGGGAATACTGTATTCTGAGTCTCAGCAACTGCCTTATCTACCTTCTTTTGCCTTCTGCAAAGGACTGTGAGAGGACCAGAGAAGGGCAAAACTCCACCTCTTGGGAGTTGGTATTGATATAGGGACCTCCAAATAGCATAGGGGAAAAATGAAACTCCCAATCAGAAAGGTACTTGGGATGAGTTCGTGTTCTCTAAAACCAAAGAATGAATTTTAGGAACAAACAGAGATTATGAGCAGAATATATTTATTGGGGGAAAGAAAGCTTTTGTCTTTCTCTTGGATAGGAGTGGGGCCACAAGCCAGTTTTGCCTGGGAAGCCATCTCTTTGAGGGTCTTTTAAAGAGGAAAACCATGCAGTGAGGTGGGTCTGGGGTGGTAGAGAACATGGGAACTTGCTTAGGTGGGCATGAGGTAGGACAAAACTATGACCAACCAATGAGATTACAAGCACCATTGCTCAGGTAAAATAGATTAAGTCCAGGACAAAATGGGGCAGTGAGTCACATAGCAAGCAGGCATGAATACAGAACAGGATCTCTCCCTGTAGGGATTGGGCTAGTGACTCATTTGGGCTCTTTCAAAGAGCCCAAAATGTTTATTTAGAATGCCATTCCCTGATGCCCATCCCTGGGGAGGTATGTGGCTACATTTGTTCACTCTTTTGTCTAGAGGCCCGGTCCACAGCAGGGAATGTCTGTCTCTTCCAAAGTTGCAAAGTCACCTTGTCTTCCACCTTGTCTACTTGAGGGCCTGGCCCTGGCTGACTGCCTGTGATATTTCTATCAAATTCGGCTGCCTACTATAGTGTAAAACAGTTGGTAAAAACATGCTTGGTTACTAAGTCGGAAGTCTGCCCACCTAAAAGTGGCCTTAAGTACAGATTTGACTGGTGCGAGGTGAGAAGAACACTTTGTTGCCTAAAGACTTGCAAACTTCATAGTTAGCTGGTACTTAATAGATAGATAGGTAGGAGATAGATAGATAGATAGATAGATAGATAGATAGATAGATACATAGATAGATACATAGATAGACAGATAATAAGCAAATAGTTGATAGACAAGCAAGTAAATAGGGAACAAAATAAAAAACAACACTGATGTTTGTTGAAATCTTACAACATCAAATACTTTATTTTCATTATCTCCTCTAAGGTATTAGCCTTACCTAGTTTTTTTTCCTCCAGATTTTCAGGAAAAGAAGCATAGTTTTACACAATTTAAGTGTTGGGCATACAGCCAGAAGAAGGGTTATTGGGAAGGTCTTGAATTCAAGTCCTTAGGTCTTAACATCACAATCTTCTCATAGCAGTCACTAGGAAAATACACATAGTAAGAAAGCCAGGGCTGATCTTGGGGCTGTCGCAAATAGTTCCAAGCCTTCTGCGAGCCAGGCTCACCCCGGCGCTGGTATGTGGAGTCAGTGCTGTGAAGCTGGTGATTTGCCAAGAGACTAAGTTCTGCTCTCTGGGTCAAGACCCGGATGAAAGACCCAAGGCACTTGGAGAGCAGGCCAGAGCTGCGTGGCCTGACCAAGTGGGCTGCTGACCAGAACGTCCATATACTGAACCAGAGGTGAGCTACAGTCACCTGTTAGCAGTGAGGAAGCGGAGCCGTGGTCACATGAAATAGATTCCCAGTCCGCTGTGGAAGTTTTGGACATAGAAGGCCCTAACCATCACACCCTTTGGTTTTCTTCGATACTGTGGTTATTGTTTTGTTTTAATTGTGAAAGAGAATAAAAAATAATAAAAAGACATTAGTAGAGATATAA
>NW_004524590.1:5163828-5182778 GCF_000260255.1 Octodon degus | reverse complement strand
CCATTGTTGAATTCCAATCAGTTTTTTTCATGAAATTGTGTACCATTTCTAACTTTTTAAAAACTCTTTTTTACCTTCTTTGAGAAAATAAAAAAGAGAAAAATGAAACAAGACACAAATACATAGGGTACACACTTCCATCTCACTTCACCCTCAAACTAACCTATGGAAGATGACAATTTGGGGATTGTAGGACCAATGACAGGATCATGGAAAACCTCTTCGAGTTCAGTTGGCCTAATGTATTTATTATTCAGATGAGAAAACTGTGAACTATCTTAATGTGAATGCCTCATTCAACTCCAATGTGTTACTTGAAGTTAATATGAAGCAGATAAAAAATACTAAATTTATGAAAATGAGGAAATGTTATAGTAAACTTTACTAGCTAGGGCTGAATCAAGGATTCTCACCAGGAATAAAATGAAATTGCTCAGAAGACTGGCTGGCACAGGGAGAGTATTCAGGAAGTTTTGCCTTATTCCAATTCAAATACCTTCTTTCAAGACCTGTTGACATTCTGTCTCCTCAGGGGAGATTCCTACTTCTTAGCCCATGAAGGAAGAAACCCCAGTCTTAGAGAATATAAAGCGACCTGGGCTACCCTGCAGGAGCAGCAGGCTAGAAAGTGGAGCTTCCTCTCTTCACAGACCGCCCACCATGACAGCTGAGCTCCACTTCCTACCATACCAGTGCTGGCGTCAGGTTCTCTTTGGAGGTTGAACTCTACCGTAAGATGCACATATGAGGGGTACAGGCTCCTGCTCCTTCGAATGCCCCCCAAACCAACCACCTGCCCCTGCCCCCATTCATGGGACAATGTCTCCTACAAAAATGCACCCTGGTACCAGTAGGGTATCGCTGTAAATAAGGATCACTGTTGAGCAGGGCAGACTCGTATGTCTCGTTCTCCACTTTGCTTAAGGAAACATCAATTTATTATCAAAGACTTTGACTTTAGTGAGCCTCTACATTTTGTGAAGAATAAACATAGAAAAGTCTTCAACCTTTCCTACATACCCCACAGTGCCAATATTTTATTCCTATACCATCGCAAGGTGTTCCGTGGTTAACTTTTATTTGAATAATTCACTTTGAGAATTATTTAATTAAGCAGAAGTCTGCTCCTACTACAAAAAGGTAAAATAATGATTTATTCAGCAAATAAAGTGTTTCATTTGGGAAGACTTACAATGAAAAAAGAGGTCTCTTCCCCCTATGTCTCTCATTATAACTCACTCAAAGACAAATATTTAAGTTAAAATCAGTTTTTTTCCTCTGTGTTGTTCTCTATTTTTTCCAAATAACATGTGTTGCTAACTTATGCTTTTTCAATTTGTGTATCAGTGTGGCTTTCCTACTATGGAAAATAAGGATTAGGGTTTCTTATACAATTTACTCAGAAGAACTAATGTGCAACTTTTTACTTCATTAACAGTCAGTTTGAGGAAACATAAATTTAGCTGATCTAATCCAATAGTTGAGCTATAATTGCATTTGTTTTCTGGAAAAGCCTTTCTGATATTCTCCAATATTTGATGGGCTGTATGTGTAGTGCACATTTATCATGAAAGTTTCTGCAATTTGGTTCTCCTTTCACGGTGCTAAAACACATCAGGTATGCGGTTTCATTTCGTCCCTGCTTCAGCCAGGCTTTGATCTCCCTGCTACAGCTAGAATGTTCCCTCGCTCTCCGGCCTGTTGCTCTGCTGCTCTCTTGAGATTTTCCCTCAGGAGAGCAAGCTAGGAGGTGCCAGTGTTTTGTTCTTCATTATTTTTCCTTTGTCTGGATAACAAGAAATCCTGTCCCTTCTTTCTTCCCTCATTTTAAGATAAAATATCTTAAAAAATAGTAAGTTGTATGAAAGGAAATTTTTAGACCTTGTTCATCAGGAAAGTCTTACTTTTTCATCTTTCATTAGAAGGTGCATGAGGTATGGAATTTTTAGAAAAAAACATTTGAAAAAAATTCTCTTGGAATTAAAAATTTTGTTCATTTATTTGGTATAGGGTCTCGATACACAGTGTGGACTTGTAGTGATCTTCCTGTCTCAGCCTCCCCAGTGCTGGGATTACAGGAGCTCACCACCTTAGGATCTACCCTTTGTTCTGAAATTCCACATAGTAGCGCCCTGGGTGTAACTGCTATTTTGCATCTATTGGGCTCTCTGAGGACACTTGGATCCTCTAAAATGCAGCATGAAAAAACCCAAACATTTCGTGGATAAATTCTTGCTTTTGAATAATTGATAATTTGTCTGTTTAATGGAACAAAATTATTTTGAGCATATGTGTCTCTCTCTGTGTCTGTCTTGTGTCTATGTCTTAGTCCTCTCTCTCTCTCTCTTTCTCTCTCTCTTCTCTCTCCCTGTCTCTCTCTCTTCTCTCTCCCTGTCTCTGTCTCTGTCTCTCTGTCTTTGTCTCTGTCTCTCTCTCTCTCCCCATCATCTTTCCTTCCCCATTGTACTCTTCCTTTTGATTATTTTTGCTTATGTTATTAACCGTGTTTGAGCCTTGCATTGATATTGTAAGTTTTTAATTTATTATTTTAATCTTGAAATGCATCTCTTTCTTCTTAAATCTTCTCTCTTCATCTCTAGCAAAATCAAATAATGACAACTATAATTAAATAAATCTTCATGAAGACTGAACAAATCTAACAGTTTTGCTCAGCTGCACACTTTTATTACAGTTCTGAGCTCAATTCACCTGGGCAAAGCTGCTGCTGTCTATGGGGTAGATTTGCTCGGGTGCATGTGGTGCCTGTGCGGTGGAGGTGAGGCATTCTCCTCCTTGGAGTTCTGGGCATGTTAGCATGGGAGCAGAGCCTGGTCGAGTCCATTTCTCCCTCCCCTCTGAGCCCACCTCACTGTTCTTATTCCCAAAGATTTGTTGACACACTGGATCTCATCCCTTAACCTTCCCCTCCAGTGCAGACACTGTGCCGATGCAAAGATTTACCTGTTTGATTTTCTACTGAAGTTATTTTATGAACTGAATTCTATCTTTCCCAAATTATACAACAAAATCTCACTAGTTTTGGAGATATAGCCAAAAGGGGGAGATATTAAGTGAGATTATAAGGGTAAGCCCCTCACCAAATAGGATCAGTGTCCTCATAAGAAGACGAGGATTTAGGGCCTGAGAGGTAGTTCAGTGCACTAAGAGACTGCTTGGGGAAGCTCAGGGACCAGGGCTCCATCCTGTGCTGGCCCTGCCTCTGGGAGGTGCTGAGCCAGAGTCAGGGTGTGCTGGCAGATGAAAACAGGAACATCGCCACGAGTCTGATCTGCATAGTGAGACCCTGTACCAGATACATAATTGAAAAAAAATAGAATATGAGGGTGTATCTAAATCTGTTTCTGTCTGTCTCTGTCTGTCTGTCTGTCTGTCTCCTCTCTTTCTTTCTCTCACCACCACTCTGTAGTTTTGTTCTGACTCCCTAGCGGACTAATTCAATTATCTAACAACCCAATCAAACATTTATAAACTTCCTTATGGTCCTCTTGGCCATTTCCTGTGCAACGACTCTACGCATTCATTTCCAAAAGCAATCTGCTTCAAGAAAAGGAAGAAGTTTATCTTGATTCTCGATGCAAAACTTGCTCATCCCCTAAAACTTTTTATGATTCCTATATAATGCAAAGTCTAAAGTAACTTTAGATCCCAATCATAGTCTCATATTAGAATTTTATTCTGCCCAGAACCAGTTTTTAACCTAAAAAACTACAAGATTTAAACTAAATTGACATTTGAAGAAGGAGCGCCTGCGTGCCAAGGCCTGCTGCTGGGAAGGATGGGGTCCGGCTGCCTTCCTGCTCAGGCACCCCCTCCCCAAGTGCATACTGTGGACTAGGTACAGTTCTACCTGGAGAAAGCAGATGGCTTTTCCTTCAAGCAAGAGAGTGAAGTTAATTACTGGACTCAGACCAAAGATTCATTTGAAAAATAAAATGGTCCTGAAGTCAAATTAGTCCCACTTGCCTTTGGTGCCACTTCTGTGGTGTCATGCAAGCTCCTGTCATCATGAAATGTCAATTGTGCAGTGGGAAAGGCACCGAGAAACAGAACATTGGTTTCTTCAAATCTTCTACTCTTTGAGTTGACACAACAGATACAATCATTTTTATTTTTAAAAACTGCCAAATATTTTTAAAAGTGCACATGATGTACAGCTTAAATGAATATTTATTTTGTTTTAGATTTTGCATTAGATGATTTTTGTCAGCTATTATTATAACTATGTGTGGGAGGCAGGACCGTGACATACAGATACAATGAGATCTTACTGTGTTGAGTCACAGCAAACAGCACAGGTGCCCAAGGATTGTTTCCTAGTTTCAGTCTGCTGTTCTGTGTGGCAGGCCAGCATCGTATTTGGTGAAATGCTTTCAAAAATGGAAACTATGAGGGAGCAGGTTTGTTTCACAAGCACAAAATTTAGTCTGAACATGAAATGCTATTCACGCATGCATAATACTTTAAAGTAGAAACATATCCCTGGATTGCTTGGGTTTTTTTTAATACTTTAATGTACATTTTATTTTACTTTTTATTTATTATTTTATTGCTTACTGCCAAGCTTATGTAGATAAAATTCATTAAATGAACATTTTTACTGTCTGTATTTTTCTTCCTTGTCATTAGTGTCATTAATTTTATTGAATTATTAATATTGTAAATAACTTTGTCCTGCAAAGGAGACAATTGCTTCAGAACAATGACTTGCCGGGTTTACGAATGAACGCAGCACCCCTGGGAAGCAGAGCCCGGCTCCTGACGCGGGCCACGCACACACCGGGCGCTCGGAGGCTGCGGGCCTGGACAGCCTGCGCGCCGCCCTTCTCGCCTGCAGCCCGCCCCGCGACAGCACAGCACGCCTTCGGCCTTCCTGCGCTTGGTGCCGCAGTTTCTCTGCCTCGGACCTTCCTTTTCCGCCTCACAGCCCCGATGGCCTCCGTGGTGCCTGAAGTCATTCTGCGTCTGTTATGCAACTTTTCTTGTCCGGTCTACCAATGTCGCTCAGCCCTTATCTGAAACCCACGATGCCACGAATACAGGTCCACAGACCCTTTCATGAAGGGCCCCTTTATTGGTAATGCATCACAAATAAATCCTGAGATTGATCAATCAGGACTTTTTAAAAATAAAATATTTCAAATATACATAAAGTCTAGGAAAAGCCACGAATTCAAATATATGTACCAAGCAGATTTCACAGTTGCTCATATTTTGCATTTTCAGTTCCAATGTCTTAATTAATAATAATACTTAATATAACATCACAACTAAGGTCATGGACTGCAATATGTGCCGCTGTATGCCATTTTTCCTCTCCCTTCCTTTCCCCATCCCCCTCCCTGCACTAGTACAGTACTTTAATGTGAAAATATTTTTTCTGTATAACATTCTAGACATTGGTATTGATTATATAGAAATAAACTACATTTTAAATATGTTCATATATTCGTTTACATAAACTTACACGTGTGAAGTAAACACACAGTATTCCTAAAAATTTCTAAAGATGGCTCAGTAGAATAAGTGCTTGCCTGAAAAGTGCAAAGGTCGGAGTTCAATTCCTGGTTCTGCAAAAAGAAAAAAAAATAATTTTTTTAAAAGAAATAGGACCTCAAAGGTCATATCCTTCTACCATGTGCTTTTTTCTACTCACCATTGTATGTTCAGATGTTAGTCATTTCAATAAGACTTATTACTAAGATTATATAACACATTTTATTATGTCAGTGTACCTTATCAATTACTGTACTGATAGAACTCATGGTTGTAATTTATTGCCACATCGCCAATGTATGAAACTGCCCACTTCATGCTGTCTTGTCAACGTCTCCATATTCTTGGTCTTTAACCAAGAACTCAGTGTTTTGACATAAAATCTTGTCGCTTTGAATTTCGCCTTTGAAAACTGCAGGGAAGGTTACGTCACCACCCCGAGCACCTGGTCTCCTCCTCTGCCGTGCTCAGTTGTGGCGAACACAAATGAGCGCAGGACGGAAAGCTGAACTCAGGCTCTTGAGCTTACCAGGCAGGCGCTTAGGCCCCTGAGGTATTTCTCCAACACTGAGAAATAATTTTGTCTTCATAATTGTTCCTACACCAGGAGAAAGCACACATAAACATATGTATATTACTATTGGCTGCTTTTCACAGTTTGGTATTAGAACTTTGGATTTATTGTAAAAAATATATTTTTTGCTAAAGTATATAGACCTTTTTAAGGAATCTGTTGCTATGTAATAAAACTCTCCAGTTGTTATTGCTCAAATAACAATGAGCTACTTTTTTTCACCAATGTGGGGCTTGGCTAGTTAACCCTGCGGGACAAAGAGCCAGGGACCCACAATTGTCACTACATGTGAGTTGTTTTTATAATGGGTCTTACCACATGGTCATCCCAAATTACTAGCCATCTTGCAGGATAAATCAAGGACCTCAACTTCCTGTCCCAGAAGAGACGGGAAAAACGATGCATCTTACTCTTAAGCTAGCTATGGAAACCACTGAGTGACACTTTGCCAGCTGAGGTAGTTTCCCAGGCCACAAAGGATCGGGAAAGGAAGGGGTATAGATACACTTTGAATTGTAAAAGTACTTCAGGTCTTGCAGATATGTTAAAATCACTATAATACCAAATCGTAATCATATGTCAAAACACACCATATTTGTATTTATTCTCTTCATTTGGGAAATATGTGAAAAAATCAAGCTCAAAATTTCTGCCAGATCATCCACTAAATGAAGAAAAATAATTTTGTAGAAAATCTTTTTCACAAAATTTTCTTAAAAGAAGAAGGCCATCCAGATAGATCAGTGGGCTAAGCGCCTGCCTAGGCAGAGTACAGGGAGCAGGCTTCCATCTCTGGCTTGCCATGAGGACCCTGCCCCTAGGGCTCACTGGGACTGCGTGTGACCCCAGCGCCTGGGAGGCTGAAAACAGGAGAGTCAGTGTGAGTCTGGTCTGTGTAGGGAGACCCTGTAGACCCTTTACTAAATTCAAAGAAAAAGTCCTTAGAAGAAGCCATCCACCCTTCAATAATCATTATCATTATCAATATTTTTCCCTTCTAGATCATTTTCCTGGCAGAATTTTATAACAAGATGAAAAAGGCAATGAATTAGCTCAGGGCTATACAGACTGCATGAATAAACTTCTACAGCCAAGAGCTCTTGAAGAATGTATTTGGGTTGAAACAATTTCAGGAAAGGCAAGGAGTCCATATAAAAAATGGTAGCTATTCTACAAAAAAGCATATAGTCTCTTATGTCTGAATTTTTGTACTGCACAAATCCTCCATAGCAGATAACAGCAACTAGAAACAGAACATGGTTTACGGAATGTTTTCGATCTTCAAGGTAACATGGCAGATGTTTATTATACAAAACGTTTTAGTACAGATAATCTAATCTTAAAGAACTTTCAATGGTGCTAATTAAATAATGACAATGTCTGCTAGAACTTATGTAACATTTAATGTATGCCAGACAGACTGCTGAGCATATTCCTTTGATCAGTTTATTCTTCATTAAGTTTATGATGTGTTTTTATGATCATTTTGTAGCTACAGGCGTGGAGGATGAGATATGTGGTTATGCACTAACTTCCTATCAAGTGCATTCATCCACTGTACTAAACTAAGCCTCTCTGCCCTACAGGGCCAATGTGTTGGCATGGGTGATGAACAGTAACTGGCCAGGAAACTAAATATTATCGTTTCAGTGAGCATCACAAGGTGTGCCATTAGGGTAGTTAGAAAACTCTTTCACTCTGAGTAACTGCTTTGAAGATAATGACACATAGTATAGTAACAATTGCTATTCTCTTTTTAATTTAATTTTATTATTTCATTTTAAAATGTAAAAGACAAAAGCAAGAAAAAAAATCAGATACCATGACAGAAACAGTAATATACAACAATGCACATGTTACAGATTTTCATAACAAGAATAGCTGATTAACAATGACTGATGTATTATCTATTTTTAGCATCAAATCTGTTGTACAGATTAACAGATATAGTCATGTAAGATTGGACATATGATTTTATATCATTTCATGTTTTATAGAAACCTTACATTTTTATTCTTGTCCCTCTTGCTTTTCTTTTTATCTTTTTTAAAAGTTTTTTTTGAAGAGAGTATAGTAATAATTGATATGACATTAGAAAAGGTCCATTTAGAAGACTAAAATGACAAGTATTCAAGTGTGATTTTTATATTACACACTGCTGTCCTTAATGTAGTTGCTGAGATCACAGATATCAGCATAAAGTTAGTTAAGGTGAAAATTCTACACATTAACTGCTATTTTCAAAAAACAGATGGAAATTTTTAGTACGATCACCTCAGCCATCTTGTATATATACTTGCATGTTTTTTCCCCTTCCTTTTTTCCTATCTTTTCTCCTTTCTCTCATCTTCATTGTTTAATCCTTAAGTTCTATTTCTCTCTCTTTTGCTATATCTGTTATAACTTTCAAGCTCTGTTTCTTCTTTTGGGTTCTTTCACTAGGGAGACTATACAGTATTTACCCAAGTAGACCTGATTTATTTCATTTATGAGTATAACCTCTATTTGCATCCACTTACCTATGAAGGCTTCGAGTTTGTCTTTCTTCATAGCTGAATAATACTCCACTGTATAAAAATACCACAACTGAAAACATTCTACCTCACTGACATGAGTGCACCTATGTTTATAGCAGCATAATTTGTCAGAGCCAAATCTTCGAAGCAACCAAAATGCCCATCACCTGAGGAGTGGATGAAAAAGATGTGGTGTTTTTATACAATTGCTATTCTCTTTTTCTTTGACTTCACAGTTTCAATTTATTCTTCCATAAAAGAAAACGCTAAATATTTAGAAGAGAATTAGTTTGATCTTTGAAAGACGAGTGGGTGGGGTACTGCTAAGCACTGTGAGGAGGAACGAAATGACTGTAGCCACTTCGGCATTTTCAGGTTTTGTGGAAAGATGGGAGAAAACGTTATATAATTTTCTATATAGAATATGGTCTGCCTGGAAGACAATTTGAAGAAAAAAGTAATAAAACTCTCTAGTATTATATATGAAGAAATCTTCAGAAAAATGTATTTGATGATATGTTATTCAAAATGTGATATTATAGATTCATTATGGATCTTTTATGGTTTTCAAACTTTCAAACATTGTGGGAGGGAAATTGAGATTTTTCTGTAAAAAGAAAAATCTCTTTGACATACAAGTAGAAAAAAAATTTTCTAACTATAGTGATCAGTATAACTTATTGTCAAATTTCCTTTCAAGGAAAAGGATTCTTATACTTCCTTCACTCGAACAGTATCAGAGAGAGGCCACAGAGACTGTTTGGGAAAGTGTGATAGTGAATAAGAAAAAAATAAATAAATAAACTAGAGAATAACAAGTTAGAGGACAACTAGAGAGAAAGAGAAAATGGATTAACACTCATTCAGAGAGTGAACTTCTCAAGTGAGAGTTTCCACAACATTTTTATTGCAAAAATGGTTTTCTTTTAAACAATTTGGATTTAATTTTGTTGATCACTGACAACTAAAAGATTCCCAGTTGAAACATCTCAAAGTGCAGTACCACTTTGCAAATAGAATCAGAGTCTAGGCACAATGAAACGAACCAACAATATTCGTTCTTTGGTTCATCAGTTTACCAAGTATTTACTTTTACTTCTTCCTTGTAAAAGTTTCTGGCAAGTCACAGACATACAGACAAACAAACACGTGTCTCAGGATTTCATAGACTAATGAGAAATGTCCTATGTAAATGGTTATAACTCAGTGTAACACACACAGATCCTAAGAGCAAATGTTAGCTGGGCCTGGAACACTAAGATTTCCTACTAAGAAAGATTCCAGTTGTTCTTTCCATTTGAGCATTTCTGCTCTCTTTCCCTACATCTATTGCACCTTTTGGACCATATTTACTCTGGCAGTTTCTTACACGAGGGAGAAATACGATGTTTACACATGTGAGTCTGATTTATTTTATTTATGATTATGGTCTTTAGGTGCATCTATTTACCTATAAAAGCCTCAAGTTTATTTCTCTTTATAGCTGGGTAATACTCTAAAGTATAAAAATGCCACGTCTTTTTATTCATTTCTTGGTTGATGGGCACTTGAGTTCAAAGGAGAAAAGAAAAAGAATAAAAAAATGTATACCATATATATGATAGCTAGGATAATTGCATTACTAATTTCAATTAGTTCATTGAAAGGAAAAGTTAGTGCTCATATTGTCTGATCAATATGGCATGCTTATGTCTGGGAACCTGAACAACTACCTTAAAGATAACAATATGCAATTTAATATAATTATTAATTTTATTTCATCTTTGTTTGAAATTGTGTATTGTTTTTACTTCTTTTCTAATTCTCTTTAAATACAAAAAATAAAGGCTCCACATTGGAAATGTTGTCTCTAATGAGATGTAATACTGGTCCGGTGTGTATTCTGTTACAGTATTTCCATCATTGACTATTTTTGTGATTCATAGCTGTACTTTTCTTCCCAAGTTATAATCATAACAATGGTGCTTGTAGTAACTTCTGGGAAACACTGCATGAAACACTCAATGGCAACAAAACATCCAAACTCCTGGAATTGAGTTCAAGGTTTTGTTTGAATCACAGGGAGGGGCTGGGCCCCTTCACTAGAGGTCAGTGTGACGCACTCCATAGACCTGAGGTGCGATGTACGCCTTTGAACTTTAAGTCAATATTCTTGGAAAACATACATACTCCTGTTTCTCTTAAAGACAGAGGAGAGAAAAATGTGCCCATTTGCTGATCAGATTATCTCTGAGCTTAAGTGGTATTTGGAGAGCTAGGTAGGCTTACATACAAACATACTTTCTGTGACAGGAGCCATCGGTTCTGGGCGAGGCAGACTCCCCACTCCAGTCCCTCTGCCCTTTGGCCTTGACTTCTTAAAAATTCCAAGCTCTCAAGTGTGAACAGAGCAGGAAACACACCTTATACACTGAACCCTACCATATTTTTGATGTTTTTAATATCTAAAGTTGGAACTTAATATTTTGAAACATTTTACTATAAAATTATCAAAAATATAATGAAACTGGATGAATTTTTATAGTAAACAAATTCCAGATTCTACTACTGACATTTTTCCCTGCCAGTTTTGTCATCCTGTCATTTTTTTTAATTCCTCTTTCCATCTATTAACCCATCTTATCATTTTGATTCATTTCACAGAAAGTTAAATAAATGATAAATACTCTAGCCTGAATACTATCAACTATAGTTCAATGTTTGTGAATAGTTCAATATTTATTAATAGTGTTTTCCCAATCTTTGAGATAACATTTACAAAAGATGAGCTACATAAATCATCTTTTCTGCTGAGGGCTGACAAATGCACGCACTCTGGTAACCAAAGCCCTACTGACAGCTAAGCTTTACCAGCAACTCAGGCAGCCCCATCACAATCCCTCTCAGGTGTCTGCCCAGACACCACTGAGGCGGGCAGTACGAGGCGGGCACCATTCACATCTTCTCTCTGTGCATTAAATTTGTATTTCTTAGGAATTCATATACAGGAATCATACAGTATGGGGTTATTCATGCATAACCTCTTTTATGCAGATTTTTCTTTTTGAGATTCACCTGTGTTGCTGAATGTGATTCTTCTCCTTTGATTGTTGAATAATATTCTTTGTCGTTAAAGCCCAGCTTATTCATTTGTTCTTCTGTTGATGGATGCAAGAATGTTTCCATATTTTTAAGCATAGTGTGAAAATATTATTATGGATATTTATTTTCATTTCTATTGGAGATAGAACTGCTAAGGAAGTATGTTAGTATTCCTTTTATATCTTTATTAACACTCCACTAAATTTACTGTTTTTTATAACTATCAAGATTTGTTGCTACCAGTTTTTAATTTTGACCATCCAACTGAGGTATCTGCGTTTCACTGTAGTTCATAGATATTTCCATTTTGGCTAAGTACAGTCATTTTTCATGTGTCATCATCTTTTGGGAAGTATCTGTGAAAATATTTTACTCGTTTTAGTTAGGTTGGTTGTTTCTATTGTTGACGTGTAGACGCTGGGTGTAAATCCAGCATGCCAGCCCCTTTCAGAAGTATCTTTTCATGTTATTGGTTAGCAAGTGGTACACCAATGGTGAAAGTCATGTGACAGTTTTAGAGCCTTCAGTGAGCTACCAGACAATGAGCTTTCAAATCTGCGATCAGGCAGATTTCCTGACAAAGATTATCACTTCTTCCTTCACACACTGCCTCATGAAACAATTGTTCTCTTTAGAAGTGTGTCCTATTTCAATTTTTCCCACAATGAAGAAGGTGAAAATAGGAAGAGGAGAAAGAGCTGCAGACAATGAGAGGGAAAGAAAATGAGCTTCTCATGTGAAGCAAATTGAATGTCCTTCCTGTTCCTCGCAAGCCAAGGTCCTTCCCTCTTGACCACTAGGATTCCTGGAGAGGACACTTTCTAATAAAAACATTTGAGAATATATGCTGTTTTTATTTTAGTTAACTTGCCGGTGTCGTGCTATCCAGGTAGTTGGTCAAACAGTATTTTGGATTTTGGTAAATGAAGTAAATATTTAAAATTGGTAGAGTACTAGTAAAAGCAGATTACTCTCTATAACATGGACTGTCCTTACCTAATCAGT
The DNA here is from genome assembly GCF_000260255.1 of Octodon degus. Lineage (NCBI taxonomy): Eukaryota > Metazoa > Chordata > Mammalia > Rodentia > Octodontidae > Octodon > Octodon degus. The sequence continues at coordinate 5,170,088 of NW_004524590.1, read as the reverse complement.
TGTAGACTTGAATAGAATAGAATAGAATAGAATAGAATAGAATAGAATAGAAGGTCTTCTCTGACTTTCCCAGAGAAGACGCAGTTCATTAACACATAGCATTGGGCATTAATTACATTAGCTTCTCCTGGGCCTCCAGCCTGACAGTTTATGTGTAGATGTTGGGATCCTTTAAAAATCTATTTGCTCATTTATCTATTCACCTATCCATCCACACCTTTATTCATCCCAACACACACCCACATACGCTATTGCTTGTATTTCTCTGGAGAAGTCTGAGTAGTGTGACACAATGTGTGTGTGTGTGTGTGTGTGTGTGTGTGTGTAATTGTGTCCTGAGATTCACCTGTTGTATGAGAAAATCAGATCATTAGTTTGTTCAGAGGATTTCTAAAGCTAAAACATGGTGTTTTCACAGGTGACCAAGAGTTAACGCAATTAGCTCTTACTTGATCTGAGCCAAATTTAGTGCATATGGTAGAAAGAGAGTGAGGGCCGTGACTCACAGGCAGACATCACCAAAGGCCGCACTTATTTAACTTCACTTCCCCTTCAAATTCCAACAAACAGTGCCCAAGTCCATTTTCTGTACTTTAGTTTGTTAGTAAACCTAGAAAAACTGGGGAATGATAGAGAAACAAATCGACAATTCTTTGGAAGCTATAGAATACTAGCAAGGAGAAACCACTCACGTGGACAAATATAGGAGAGTATGTGTAGACATGAGGGGTATAAACTAAAAATAGCTCACAGTCTGTATTGTCTAAGAGTCAGAAGCGTCCTGGAGTCTCCTTGAGATGAAACCAACGGAGTGGTTACTTTAATAGGATGGAAAAAATGGCTGAGGAGGATCAAGTAGGTCCACGGATCTTTCCCCAATTTCTGAGACAGTGACCTCCAGGATTGAGAGGAAACACTTAAAGTTGTCCCCCATGGAAAGCAAAATAAAATGTCTCTAAACAAGGGAACATCATGGTGTCATGGGCAGGAGTCTAACCCAGAAGTCAATCACCAAGAAGGTTCATGCTTACAAAACAGAACAAAACAAACCCAAATCCAAGCCCAAACCACACCAAGAATATCCCTGCTGAGCACAAAGCTATGGGTGCAACGATGCACTCGAGTTCCATTCTCTCTCTGGAGGCCGGCTGACAGGCCTTTACCTTTTCCTTCTGGGCCCAGAAAGCATTTCTCTGGGCTCTCTGCTCTGTCTAATCAAACATATCGATTGAACCCCCACACAGCAAGCAAGAGGAACACAAAGTCAGCATTTCTAAGGACATTCTGATTTTGTGTAGTTAATTATGAACAGGTAACCAAAGATTATTATCTGAGAAAGGCTCTAGCATGGGAGATTGAGACCGGATCAAAAAAAAAAAAATTAAAACATTTTTTTAAGAGGAGCAAAACTTCAAATAAATAACCATCAATAAGTGCCTTTAGAGAAATGGGAAAAGGGTTTAAAATTGTGTAATAAGAAAAGAAACTTCAAAAATAAATATTCATAGAACAAAAGAAATTTTCAAAACTGTCTATGAAGAATTCAGAAGAAGACTAAAAATGTAATTGGATGTGTATTGAATGCAGAAGTCTTTCAGAAAATAAGTCAAAATGAGATTGGTAACAGAGAAATAATGATTTAAGAATGGCAGAAAGAATGCAGAATTATAATCTCTTCCTAAGACTTGCTTTGCAATTGTTTAATGAAGAATCAGCAATGGAATGATGGAATAACAATCCTCACACATAGGTTCTCAGAGGTAACTTACCTGGTTACATACATTGTTACAAAAAATATACCTTCCATGCTCCGTTTTCTTTAAGGAGCTATGGGATTATGTGCTCCACTAAGATAAGTGAACAGAGTTAACAAAAATGAGAACAGAAATCTAGGAATCAGGTCATCAAAATAAATAAATTTACCTTTCGGGTGCTATAGAAAGAAACCCACAAGACAGCTTTGAACCAGAATTAGACATACATAGTCTTCTTACTTTTAAGCTAGCCAGAGGCTCCTGCAGAGCTCTTCTTCAGGGAGATTCCATTGAAGTGTTGATAACCTAGGAGATTTTGTAGCGAAATTAGTAGTAGGGCTAAAGGAAGAAACAAACAATGAACCAAGGAACAGAGGAGCTGGACCATGAGAAGGAGCTGCTGTCTCCTAGCCAGGGTAACCATCAATGGAGGATGGGCCAGGGCCTCAGGAGAAGGGGTCGGGATGGCCAAGTCAGTAGACGGAGGGAGAACTAATGGTTGGGTGACCAGCTCTAGTCCTAAGAAAAGCCCAAAGCTGTTTTAAATTGCAGACTTAGAGAGGGGGTTTGGCCTGAGTGGACCTTCTTTTGGCAGGATTGAATAAGAGAAGAAATCCACTGCAGTGCCTACGACATGGCCAGAGGCAGTTTAATCAGGCACCAGTTTCAGCAGGGACTGTGTGGGTCTGAGATACGGAACCCTGTGCTGCAGTTCTACTCCAGGGCTGAGGAGATAACCTCACCACACAGACCGTGGTGACGGACGACAGACAGAGGGATGGCTGGATGTAGATTCTCAGAGCTGCCCTGAGAGGGGCTCTGCATGCCCTAAAGAGGCGAGGGTCAGCGAGGGTGGCTTCCAGAGGTGGTTGGACCTCCAGAGCATGGTATGGAGTTCAAGGTCCACTGAAGCCCCTGACCACTGCCTATGTCCAGCAGAGCCTGTAGCTTGTGGATTTCCTTTGTACTCATGTAGCAGGGAAGTGGCTTGGCTTGGACACACGTGTGTGTTGGGGGGCTACAAGAGTGGTCACCTGGACATCTCATGGGCTATAAAATAAGGCATCTTTTCTTTTTTCTTTAGTTTACTCTCTACTTCTTCTTTCTCCTTTTTCTTATAATTTTGCCATTGGTTGTACCAAATATGATTAATTTTCATTTACTCCTTAGCAGGATCTTTATTTCATTCTTGCCATGGAACTTTACTCTCCGTACTCCCATTCCGCATATCATCTGTCCTTTCTAGCATAACCTGTAACTGAACCCGTCTGTATGTAACTAGTTACCTGGACATTACCACTCTTGAAGCTCATTCTGTTGTAGGTGGAAGCAAGTTGTTCCACTAAGCATATACTTGGGTTGTGCTAGTGTTTATTGAAGTGCTCAGGGTTTCATTGCAGTCAATTACAGATCTCTTTCTATGGTTTTTGGTGGTATGTTGTTTATCAGTATCTATTTTGTATTTGACTTTGCTGCTCTTGGTGAATTTATTACCCTACCTACAGTAACATAGTTGTTGCTCTCTGCTGTTTTGTGCCATATGTCAATATCTGACAGCCTTGGGAATATAAGAAATGTTGCAGTCCCTCAAGAGAACTGGGTACTGGGTCACATATCTTCAATACCTTATCCCAAATAAACCTGGGACCTTGACTTAGATCCTGGGACTTGGGTCCATGCTGAGAGAGTACTGCTGGAAGGTAGACACTAAAGAAGTTTCCATGCTAGGGCTGGCCAGATAGCTCAGTGGACTAAAGCGCCTGCTTAGGCAGAGCACAGCAGCTCGGGTTTGATCCTTGGTGTGCCTTGCTGTGCCTGCCTCACCCCCGACCCCACAGGGGCACACTGAGATGGCAATTGAAACTGGGCATGGTGGCACGCACCTGTGATCCCAGCACTTGGGAGGTTGAAAACAGGAGAACCACGGCAAGCCTGATCTACATAGTGAGACCCTGTAGAACCTGCCCTAAATACATTTAAAAATTTTTTCCACACTAAAAACATGGCATTCCACTGTAATCAACCCTCAAGCTTTGGCCCAGGTAACTTTCATTGCTGGGACAAAATACTCATTACACAGAATTAAGGAAGGAAATATTTATTTAGCTCTGTTTGGTGGGGTTGTAGTCCATAGTCAGCTGGCTCTAGGGCAGAGTGTCCCGTGGCAGAGGGCAGCAGTTCGTGGTGGCAGAAAAGAGCAAAGAGCAAAGGGAGGAGCAGCAGCAAGGCCTCTCTCCTTTCCTATAGTATGACCAGGCTACCCAGGGATGGGGGGGTAGAACTCACACAATGTCCTTGCCTTTCTGCACAAAATGAGGAAGTTTACAAAGTAAGAATCCTGGCTCCCTGCTCAGCTGCTTAATTAAACTTTAAACTGCTCACTTTGACACAATGTATCAAACACTCTAAGTACACTCCACACACACACACACACGCACAAACAATTACACACACACAATACAGAAAGTAAAAAGGTTACAAGCTAACAAAATGCTTTCAAAAGCTACCAAATCCTCCAAAACTGATCCAATTTAAGAAAGGAAATTATAAATAAATCTCTTTAATGAATACAGATGCAATGTCCTCAATCAAGTACTCTAAGCAGAATGCATCAAGTCATCAGGAAGATGACATATCGTGACCTAGCAGGCTTCATGTGGGTTGCAGAGATGCCTCAGCTGGTACAAATCAATCTCTGTAGTACAGAACATAAACAGAAGTAGAGAAAAGTCACCAGGCCATTTATAGTCATGGAAAAGGCCTTTGACAAAGTCTAATGTTATTTCATGAATAAAATAGATATATAAGAACCTTATTTCAATCTGATGAAAGTCATTTATGACAAACCTACTGCAGACATCATATAATTGGGAAAATCCTGAAAGCTTTCTCAGTAAAATCAAGAAAAAGATGCCCAATACCACCAATCCCATTCATCACACTTTTAACAAGAGCAATTAGACAAGAAAAAGAAACATAAGTGACATGCATAGGAAAGAAGCCAAATTATCATTGCTTATAGATTTCTTTATTCTGCACATAAAAGATTCAAAAAATGTAATCAAGGACTCTGAGAATTAATAAATTCATTAATCAAGTAGATACAAAGTGAACACACAAAAGTCAGTCGTATGTTTGGGTACGAACAAAAAGGCCATTGAAAAATAAGTTATAAAAAATACCACTTGTAAGAGAACCAAGAAAACTTTAGTACCTGAAGTTAATCTAACTAAGGAAGTGCAGAACCTGTCCAGTAGGAGCTGAACTGTGTGGAAAAAGGAAATGGAACAGGACACCAGAGAACGAAAGGATATTCCATGTTTGTGGATAGGCACAATCAATATAAATACAATGTCCATACTTCCAAAATTTATATAGAAATGTAATACAATCCCAACCAAAATATCAACAGCATTCTTCGCAGAACTGGAGAAGATAATGTCAAAATTCATATGGAGACAGAAGAGACCCAGAGTAATAGAACTAACCTGACATAACAAAAGCTAAGCTGGAGGCATTGTAATCCCAGACTCAAAGGTATATTACAAAGCTACACTCATGAAAACAGAATGACATAGCCACAACAACAGACAATAAAAGAAGAAGAAGAAAAAAAAACCCTGAACACATTTAACTCTTTGATCTTTGGCAAAAAGGTCAAAAGCATACACAGGAGGGAATATAGCATTTTTGTAAATGATGTTGGGAATGCAGGCTCTCCACATATAAAAGACTGAATCTAGACTCATATCTCTCATTACATGCTAAATTAAAATAAGAACAGATTAAAGAACTAAATGTTAAAATAGAAACAACAAGGGCCAAATAGTTCAGTGGATTAAAGCACCTGCAAGCAGGCCCAGGGGCCAGGGGTTTGATCCCTGGGCCTGCCATGCTGGCCCTACCCACTAGGCCCACTGACATGTCAATTGACACTGGGCATGGTGTTGCATGCCTGTAATCCCAGCTCTTGGGAGGCTGTAAACAGGTGGATCACTATGAGTCTGATCTAGTGGTGAGATCCTGAACACCCTGTAGACCTTTCCCTAAAATACAATATAATACAACAAAATAAAACAGAAAGAGCAAACGTGGTGGAAGATAAAATAGGTAAAACTGTTGAAGTCATAGACATAGGCAAGACATTTCTGTACATGCCCCTGGCTGTACAGGCAATAGTATCAGGAATCAACAAATTGGATCGTAACAAATTTAAAATCTTTGGCACAAGAAAAGAAAAAGTCAACAGAATCAATACACAACCTGCAGAATGAAAAAGTTTGGATTTATTGTATCTCCCTTAGACACTGGTATTTTGGCACTTTTATTACTTTTGATTTGTCTCATATATATTGTATACATATACATATTCATATTTATATGAATTGATATCAATATGAATTACATTTTCTTTTGTCCCTCTTGCTTCAAAATGTTTCTATCTTAATTTTTGTATCTCATAAAAGTACTATATAGGGGTCGGGGAGATGGCTCAGTGGAATAAAC
>NW_004524590.1:5158225-5163618 GCF_000260255.1 Octodon degus | reverse complement strand
TTTTTAAATGTATTTGGTAAAGGTCTCACTACACAGCTTGGATTCATAGTGATTCTCCTGACTCAGCCTCCAAGTGCTTGGATTATAGGCTTGCACCACCATGCCTAGTCACATTGGCCAACTCATTGTGCCAAGGGGCAGGGTTAGCATGGATTGTGGTGTCATTTTCTTTCCACCTGGCAGCTACAGTGCTTGTAGGAAATGTTACTTCAAAATCTTGAACAACATTACAAAGGTAAATGATCAAGGTCAAAGAGCCTTTCTATGACCCAGCAAGCCCCCCGAATTAGCACGTTATAGAAATGCCAAGGGCACTATTTCTCACTGTTACCTGAGTCATGAAAGGTAGATTTGAAGTTAACCTGCTTTCCCCTGGATACAGGTACAGGTTGTACTGTAAGTCACGCCTTACTGCTCCCCTTCACTTCATTTGCCATGATACGCAAAAACTTATGACCCTATTGCCGGAACTCGGTGAAATCCACATCATCTTTTAACTTGGACACAATAGTATTTGTATAAGTAATTTCTTCCATTTTTTTCTAGTATTTACTCCAGCTTTGATACTGTCATCGGAGAAAAATGATTCCAAAGTCCTGATGTGGTTCCTGTACCGCCTTCTAAAGATGCCTTTCGGTGGCTGCGAGCCATTCCCGTTAGGAAGCGGGGCCTTGCACCGAGCGTGTCTGCATTTCCTCGTTTTGCTCAGCCTGTCACTTCCTCCTCCCTCTCATATGTCTATCCAGCCTTGCTGAATTTCTTATCGTTTCCCAGAACTGTTCTCTTGCCTTGTTCCTTGCTGCAAATGTACATACATTGTCAGAATTTCTGTCTCCCTGCAGCCCAACCCTTGTGTTGCATTTATTCATGAACAGAAACTTTTTCAGGAAGAGAACTGTATTTTATAATTGTGAGCACAGCAAAAGGGTCAAAAGCACAGGGCTGGGGGTTGGTGACCTACGTTTGATCTAGGACTCAGCTGCTACTCTATACACAGATTTATTTGTGAGGTTCATAGTATTTGGAGATAAGAAAAAGGCAAAGATCAATCAAATCTAAGAGCATGAGGACTGGCTGAAAAAGGCTGTTCCTAGCCTTGCCCAAAGATAGAAGGATACCGGCATGTTCAGATGTCTCAGAATGTCATAAGTGGCATTTGATCTTGATAGTGAGGGGAATTTTTCCCTCATTTGACTCCACTAGGAATGTCTCAGGGATAGAAAGCAGGGGGATACTGTAGAAGGTTTTACACAGAGAAAGAAATAAACATAAGGGCGATTCCTCCCTTTGAAGTTTGAATTCTAACTTGACCAGGGAAATCAAAGAGATGCGCTGAATATCTTTCTAATACTCAGGTGCCCTCTTCTCTTGTAGGATAAATAAAGAATAGAGCTCCATTATGCTGACAACTTCTAAACACAGCTACCATTGAATTTGTCTTCTTTTTCTTCAGCTATAATACTGTGTATTAAGCACAGCGTGGCCTCAGCTGTTTCTGAGTGGGAACGGAGAAAGCTGACAGAAAAGGAAAGGAAGTCTGGAAGAATTCCGCTAGAATCTTTCCTAACAGGGAAATCAAAACTCTGGTTATTGTAGTAAACAGGAGGAGGAAGAAAGAAAACCATAAAACACACAAAATAGAAAAATACAAAGTACATTAAAAGAGGGAGATATTATACCATTCAAAAGTGAAAACTTTATAGTTATAATAAAAATTTAACAGACATAAAGCATTCATTGCTGTTTCATATCCAAAATAATTTGACTAATACATCAAAAACATCTAGACAGAACATCAATAAAGATATTTCAACACTATAAAATGTTTGTTAGTGTTGCTTGACCCGATGTGTATGTATTGAGCAGTTCATTCAGTCAAGTTAACTGCACATTGTTCTCAAAGATGCAGGGAGATTTTTTCTAAGACAAGTTGTACATTAGGATGTAAACTAATCCCAAGCAATTGCAAAACAATTGAAATTATGAAAACCATCTTACCATCTTAATTCAGTGAAAACAATAGGCTGAATTTATAAATCAATAACAGAATGTAAACACAGAATATAATCACAAATATTTAAAGATGAATCAACTTATATAAGCAACAAATGAATCAAAATATGTCAGAGAAAATTAAAAATACTTAGGTATATGGAAAAGCAACTGCACTATGTTCCAATCTTTGAGATGAAATGAATACAGACTCAATAGTTGTAGCTATAAATTTAAAGGTATCAATGGTTACATTAAAAGATGCTTTTAATTACCTACCTTTATGAAGAAATTTGTAAAGGAGTAAACAAAATCCAAAGGTAGTAGAAAAAAAACCCCAAAATAATTAAAAGCAGGACTAAAATCAATGAGATGGACAATAGAAAAACAAAGTAAGTAATTAATAAGAATTTGTTATTTGAAAAGATGAAACTTGAAAACTGCTAAGCTGTCAAAAAAAATAGAGATAAAACAAATATCTCAAGTCAGAAATGGAAACAAGGACAACAGCAAACAAATGATGTCCTAAAAAGAAAGGCCCAATCCAGACAATTTCACTGCTGACTTCTACAAAATTTTAAAAGAAAAATTAACATTAATCTTTCTTAATCTCTTCCAAAAATTAGAGGATGAAGAAAAATTCTTGAAGGTATTGTGCAAGCACAGCTACCTTAATTACAAGGCCAAATGTAAAGTCTACAAGAAAATGAAATTATAGAAATATCTCACCTGAACATAAATCAGCAAATAAAATCCAACAATATAAAAAAGATACTACACACCACAGTAAATGAGATTTAAGTGTATATACAAGGGTAATTCACATTGAAAGACAAATTAATATGAACTATCATTTCAATGAGTTAAAGAAGCATTACATGATTTTACTGATATATGCGGAAACAGAAAATTCAGCATCCACTCGTGATAAATCCCCTCAGCAAAAGGGGAATTCTTCTAGCTGAATAATAACATTTACAAGGCCCATTGGTGTCACAAAATGAGCCAGATCTGAAAAGACAGCTACTGTATGGAGTCACAAATACGTGGACCGAAAAGAGTTGAATTCATAGAAACAGTATAGAACAGTGGTGCCTGAGGTAAGAAAGTGGAACAGACGATGAGATATCTGTCAATAATATTTATAAAAGCTTTTAATTGCAAAGTGAATAAGTTCTGGGACTCTGATGTATAGTGTGTGGTGAAGCAGACTTTAATTAACTATATTTTGGTATTCATTATAAAATATATATTTATTATAAGAAGATAGAATTTGAGGATTTGTAGTCTTTGTCAAATTACTTTTTAAAATGAAAATAACATCAACTCAAAACCTGTAGCATATTATATGGTGGTTAGCAACTAGAAGTTTTCCAAGTTGGCTGGCCAAAGAGCTCAGTGGGTTAAAGAACCTGCAAGCAGGTGCAAGGGGTGGGGGTTTGAGCCTCAGGCCTGCTGTGCCAGCCCCACCCCAGGGGTGTGCAGAGATAAAAATTGACTTTTAAAATTTATTTATTATTTTTTTCACAGTACCAGGGACTGAACTCATGACCTTGGACTTGCCAGGCAAGCGCTTATTCTATGGAGCTATCTCCCCAGCCTTGAGAAGGCAATTGAGACTGGGTGTGGTGACATGCACCTGTCACCCCAGCTCTTGGGAGGCTGTAAACAGGCAGATCACTATGACTCTGTTCTAGTAGTGAGACCCTAAACACCTTGTAGACCCTTTGATAAAATAAAAAACACCAGAAAAGAAAATTTGACACTGATTAGAAAACAGTACTAGTGTGTTGATCTAAAAAAAAATAATTATTTTTGTAGAAGATCTGAAATCACAATGCTGCTGGAATATTGAAAGATTGAATAATCAATTATAGCAAAGTTGTGGTATATGGGTTAACTTTCAATACTCAGACAAAAGAATTTGATTTCACAATTTTTAAAGAAGTAATATTATTTGTAATAGAAAAAAGTTTTAACATTAAAACATAAGTGTGAATGTTTATAACTGTGTGATTTTTAATTATTTTTCATTTTGAAAGAGACTACAAATTGGTATTAAAACAGAAAAATTATATGTGATTTCAAATTTCATTTAACAAAATAATATCAATTTCATAGTATTCATTGTAATGCATAATGTTGTCTTCCAACTAGTTATTCAGATTTCCAGATATATGCTTGCAAAATTGGAAGAAGAAATAAAAAAGAAATATATAAGGCATTAAGAAGTAAAAAGAAAAGGACAAACAATTGAAAAAAGGGAACAAAACAAATTAAGTATTAACTGCTCCTTTCTATAGCCTAGCAGAAATTTTTTAAAGGACTACACAATTTTGCGGAGAAAACTAAAGAAACTTTTTTAAAAACCTGGATAGATATTTCATGGTCAAGAAAGAAAGGAAGACTCATTTTCAAAAGCCTGTTCTTTTCAAATTAATCAACAAATTCTTTGTACTTCCAAATAAAATGCTTGCAAATGGACAAAATAATAAGAAATTTTATCAAGAGAAACATAACCACTAAAATCATTAACATAGTATTAACAAAGAAAATAAATTCAAGGATTAAAAACAACTTGTTTTAGGGCTTACTGTAAAGTTACAGAAATAAAGGCATATGGTACTGGAGACAGAGTAAATAGGCCAGGGGAGCTGAGCAATTGAAGCAGTACAAACACACACAGAGATGCAGTCGGATGGTCTTTCACAAAAGAATCACTATGGGAAAAAGATCTTCTTGTCAACAAAATACGCTGGAATAACTGGGCAATCGCACCTCAAAATTTGACTTACGCATAAATGCAAAATGTAAAATTACAAATATCCTAAAATGCACCATGAAAAACATTGATATGAACTTCAGCTCATGGATGGCTTCTCAGAAATAACACCAAAGTCACAATCTAAGAAAGAAGTAGTTAATAACTTTGATTTGATTAAAATATAAGCCTTCTGCTCTGAAGCATTAAAATAGTGAAAACACAAATGATGCAGTGGGATTCAGTCCTAGTCCAGGTCCGATGAGTGTGAGGGAGAGCTTCCTGCTACCCTGGGCCAGCACGAAGTGCCAGTTCCAACCCAGGCGCAGTGTGGTTGAGACCCTATTCCATCCCCTTGGGGCCCCGCCAAACACTGAGCAGCAGCCCTCCACCCTGCCCACCGTGTGAGAATTTCTACCATGTTCTAGGGAACCCCAGATCCAATCCTACACCCAGTGAATGTGAGGGAGAGCTGCCTCTCCCCCCTACTCCACCTTGTCCCCTCCAGACTCATCTCATGCCTGGCATACAGGCCTAAGGTGAAACCCAGCAGCTACAATCCCTACAGAGAGAGTAGGGAACAGAACCACACAGCTAGTCCAGGAGCAGAACATCTTGCCAGAGGGGCAAAACAGCTTCA
>NW_004524590.1:5153400-5154156 GCF_000260255.1 Octodon degus | reverse complement strand
GGGCATCTGAGATGAGCACACACATTTCAGAGGATGAAATTAAATAAGTGAATAAATATATGAAAGAGAGCTCCACATCACTAGCCATCTGTGAAATGCAAATTAAAACAACATTGAGATAGCATCTCACCCCATGAAAGAATGGCTATCATAAAGAAATCAACCAACAACAAATGCTGGAGAGGCTGTGGGGAAAACGAACACTTTTCCACTTCTGGTGAGAATGTAGAGTGGTGCAACCATTAAGAAAATCAGTGTGGAGACTCCTTAGAAAACTTGGACTGGAAATCTCATTTAAAGCAGCTATTCTTCTACTTGAAATATTCCCAGAGGATCTGAAAGTATCATATCATAGTGATATATGTATGCCTATGTTTATAGCAGAATAATTTGTGATAGCCAAATCTCAGAAACAACCAAGATGCCCATTACCTGAGGAATGGATATAAAAGATGTGATGCTTTTATACAATGGAGTATTACTCAGCTATATTGAATGATAAACTCGAAGCTTTTATATTGAAGTGGATGCCACTTGAAGATATACTCATAAGTGACATAAACCAGACACACATGTGTAAATATTGTATAGTTTCCCTAGTACAAAAACTCAAAAGAAGAAATACAAATAGAAAGATATAATACAAGTAAAAAGAAAACAAGTACTCGAGGACTAACTAATTAAGAGAGGGAAAGGAGAAGAGCTAGGAAACATGACAGTGACAAGCCATACAGTTATATGTAGAACATGGGCAAG
>NW_004524590.1:5150703-5151940 GCF_000260255.1 Octodon degus | reverse complement strand
TAAAAATAAATAAAGAAAAAATATGCAATGGGAGACAAATTTATTTATTAAAATAAATCTGAGAAATGACTTGTTTCTGAACTGCATAAATTACACCTAAGCTCAACAATATGTCAACCAATGATGAGGTTATAAAATTGAATGTCAGATCAGAACACAGACCTCTTAAAAGAAGATAGATGCCAAGTTAGCTTATGAGAAGTTGCTCACATCATATGCAAGTAGAAATCGGCAAATCGAAGCATCAGTGAAGTACCACTGCACACTTTTTGGGATGACAAAAGTGCTAAACAGATAGGCAAAACATACAGAGCAAAGCAGAGTGAATTCATTAATGATGGGAACGAAAGAAAAACCCCTTAAACACCACTGATGGTAACGTGCCTTCCGACCGCCCTTAAGGATGATAGCACTCCTCACAAAATTAGAAAGAGAACTGCCGTAGGATTCAGCAGTCGGACCACTGCGTGTGTATCTAAGCGAATGAGATCAGCACTTTGGACAGAAAGTCTGTTCTGTTACGTTCTCTGCAGCTCCATTCACGTTGGCCGAGCAATGGACACAACGCATGCCACTTGGTGGAATCCGTGTTCGCCGTGTAAAAGGATGTTGGTAGTCTCTCAGGTACAAAAACAAGGATGAAACTGGAAGCATTATGATAAATAAAATAAGCCTCTAGATAAAGACAGGTTCTGCATGGTAGCATTCAAAAACGCAAGTGTGTGTGTGCACGCGCGCGCTTGTGTGTGTGTGTGTGTGTGTGTGTGTGTGTGTGTGTGTGTGTGTGTATTTCTGGGCCTTTGCACTGAGCTGGGTTCCCAGCCTTACTCCGTTTAAAATTTGTGACAGGCTTTCTTTACTTTGTTAAATTCTCCGAGCGGAGCGCCAGCGGGCCTTCGTCCAGGCTCAGGCTCTCAGGTGCTGGCACGACAGGTGTGCGCCCCCTTACCTGCCTACACCTCTTCCAGGACAGTGAGATTGTGAGACGCAATAAATTGCTGTCACTGGCTCTGACACCCATGTGGAAATGTGACTTAATGAAATGTGAGACTCTGAGTAGTGTGTTCTTATTTGATAATAGCACCCTGTCGTTTTTATCAGCATCATAAGAAATATCAACTACAAAATATTTAAAGTGATTTTTTCCCAATTGACACAGATTTAGGATAGCTATTTTGAAAATTCACATTTGTTGCTAATTGTTTTGAATTATATTCCCCCCTAATCCCACCAACAA
>NW_004524590.1:5149484-5150183 GCF_000260255.1 Octodon degus | reverse complement strand
GATCAAACTCAGGACCTTACATTTGCAAGGCAGGTGCTTATGCCGCAGAGCTGGCTCCCCAGTCCTCTACTTCCTTTTTCTGCTTCTTAAACGTGACATCTACCTTGTTATTTTTTAAAATTTATTTTATCTTATTTTGAGGAGTAAGAACAAAATATAAAACAAATAACAGGTAGAAAGACAGAAATGGGCTGGGGAGATAGCTCGGTAGAAAAAGCACTTGCCTGGCAAGTGCAAGGTCCCGAGTTCAATTCCCGGTACCACACACATACAGAAAAGACAGAAACAGGGTAACATACAACAATATATATTACAGATTTTCAAAGAAAGAATAGCAAATTAACAGTGGTTGTTATATTATCTATTTTATCATCAAATTTGTTGCTCAGATTAAAAGATATAGTTATGCAAGATTGGACAAATAATTGAATATTGACACTTGCTTTCAATGAACCTTAATTTTTTTCTTATCTTTTTTTTTACCTCTTTTTCTAAATTTATTTTAAAGAGTGCATAATAATAATTGAAAAGGCATTAGAAATGGTACACCAAAAAGAGAGGTAATCCATCATGGTTTCTATTTTATGCATTGCTGTCTTCGATGTAGTTGCTCAGATCTCAGATATCAACATACAGAGTTAGTCAAAGTAAAAATGCTAAATAGTAACTGAACTTCTATTTAAAAGAAAGACTGATAGA
>NW_004524590.1:5141428-5148399 GCF_000260255.1 Octodon degus | reverse complement strand
CCAGCGTAATCATATTTCATTCTTCATGGAAACTCCGTACGATCACAAATAACAGCTAGTATCACATACAGACAGACACAGAAGGTTACAGGTGAAAGGACTTGTCTAAATTGACAGGAGCAGATAAGGTTATTGTGATGGATTGCCAATTGGTATCAACTTGTTATTTCCAGCTAAGCCGAACTGGTGTGGTGCTGGGTGCAGGAGGCCTACACGGGGATCGTTGCCAGCAGCATAACAGGCAGAACTAGAGAAGCTGTTGGGAAGCTGTCAGGGAAGCTGTTGGGAAGCAGTTGGAAGCTGCTGGTTCTCTTGGCTATTCTGTTATGGGACCTTGTCATGCTGGCTTTCCTGATTAGCTAGGGTGTTACCCTAATTGGAGGAACTCAAGACCTGGTTGTCACTGTGCGTGGCTGCAGTTCATTTGAGGGTAGGTTTTGTCCTCACTTTGAGCATCGCTTTCTGGTTCCAGAGGGGAAGAGGGTGCACTGCTCAGTCTCCTGGAGAAACTTGTTGTGTCGGCTTTCTCTATGGGAACTCAGCTCTTCTTGTCATCAGAAGAGCTCAGGACCTCACTGTTTCTGAGGACAGTTGCGGTACTTTCCGGGGGGTGCTCTGATTCTTAGCTTATGCATTGCTTTCTAGCTCAATTAGCCTCATAGCACAGATCCTTCAGCCCACTGGCATAGACTTGAGAGCTCCCACCTCTGACCTTTGGGCCTCCCAGTGCAGCCCGTGCAGCTGGCCTGCATGAGAAATTGTCATGGGCTCGAAGCCTCCAGTGGGACTGGTGGGAGGCATTGTTAGGGGCTCTAAGGCTTTAGCTGGACTCGTGAAGATGATTACCATGGGATCCAAGCCCTCAGCTGGATTCTTTGGTCTTTATGTGTGGACAGATTTCCTGCACTCTTTGTAGATGATTCTTTGGGTGATTCTATAAAATAATCTTATAAAGTATGCATCCTTTATTGTATTGCTCCCTTTGCTTAACCTGAAACTGTGACAGATACAGACCTAAAACTAAACTTGTAGAACAATGATGTATTTGGGACTTAGGAACATAAATATTTAGGAGATGTTTGTTTCTAATGAGTTTTGAAAAAAAAGGGAAATTGCACAGGGATTAGAAAAATCTACTATGTAAGAACATTTGCCATATACTCACAGGTGCACATCTTGCAAACAGAATTTTCGGAAGAAGATTGAGAACATGGTTTATCCACACTGTACAGCAGACTGTCTACTCTGGCAGTCAAAGGCAATCTAAGTTCAACTACATATATCTACTATCAGAAAACTCATACAGGTACCTCCATATCTGCAGTTTCCTCATCCATGGCTTCAACCAACCTGAGGAAGAACATATTAGAAAAAGTACTTATACTGAATATTTGTAGACTTTTTCTTTATCGTTGTTCCCTAAACAATACAGTGTACCAATTACTGACAGAGCATTTATGTTGTGTTAGGTATCATAAACAATCACTGATGCATGTAAGAAGATACTGATGAGTTATTTGCAAACACTGCGTCATCTAATGTAAATCATCTTTCGAGTACGGCATCTGCATGGGATCCTGGAACTATGGCTTCGGAGGAACGAATATATCTAAAATGGCAAGATGATTTTATCTTACTGAGAAGGCCAGTATTGGCACAAAGTAATGTGTGCACCCATATCGTCTGTAAGCTGTGAGACATAGTTAAAAACTTGAGCGCATCTTCCCTAAGAGAAGTAGGCACAAGGAATTCTACTTACACACCTGTGCTGTTTTACTCCAAGACGCTTCTGTCATTTTACTTTTACTTCACTTTAGTCATGGCCTGTGAACCTACCTTCTGGTGCTATACAAAATTCTGGAATCCGGCAATTTCTGAACACAAGAGGTTTATTTAATCTTACAAATCTGTAGGTTAAAGCATAGGGTGCTGACCCAAGTGGGGACATTTTAACCACATCACAATGTGACAGATGGCAACGTGACCAGAGTGTGTGTGACAGGGAGATCATGTGAGAAGAAACCTGATAGCACATGCAGAGAGACCAGCCTTGCTCTCTTGCATGCACTCTCGGAAGGCAAACCAAGGTCTCATAAAAGGTACCTAATCCTTCGCGAAGGCAAATACACAACACACACACACACACACACACACACACACACACCTCACGCTGGACCCAACTCTTAAACATCCTGTCACCTCTAACATTACAACTCCAAAGATCAAACTTCCCACACATAAACCGCAGGAGGACAAAGCACCTTTAAATCACAGAAGCTGGCCGCATGATCCTTCCCTCTCTTGTACTCACTCTTATTACATTTGGGCTGAGTTTCTTGAATTTTGTTTCAACTTCCAAGGATAGTTGTTTATGCTTCCTTACAGTTTAGCCCCATTGGACCATTCCGTCTTTGAGAATGTTCTGGGTGTTAGTATCAAGGGGAGACTTGTACCAGCACTGTGGGCAAACAATTTCTACTAGGTCAATTCTGCAAATAGTAGGATCTTTATAAAATAAAAAGGCAACAGATTTTCTAATTTTCTTGGTCTGCTGACCATAAAGCTTTCACACCAACCCTACAGACAACCCATTTCAAGAGAGGTTTGGTGCACACTCTAAATTAAAACTGCAAGTAAAGAAAACTAGTCTCCCAGATGTTACTAGCACTAATAGCCTGTGCACAGTATGACACAAAGTCGTCAGCCATGTAGAAGCAGCGGCTAATGGCTATACTTCTAGTTCTAAGGCAAGGCATGAGCTTTAGAGTTTTCTTATCTGAAATGGAATCACTGATTCATGTATGTGCACCAACATGTGTTGATCTGTGTACATGATTTTCTGAACGCGTAGATCTGTGAGAGAATCACTCTGTCGAGGAGAACAATTAATAATGACTTTTGGTTAATGAGAAGAGATATATTTGGCAATAGAAGTGTATTTTCTTTTATGATGCCAGGAATTTTTATGGAATACAGTAGACGTGTCTTGAGTTTACTTCTGTCTCTCTTAATTTTATTCTTACTGAACCAAACTCATAACTGTTCTGGAGTTTGGGTGAAAGGAGCTTTTAAAAATCCACAATTTATTTCTTATCCATATAGTGATTTTTGGCTATTAACTTTTGCCATCGCAACTATAAAGTGTTGCAGTTTACATTTAGTTAATGGAAGTGTATCGATGATGTTAACTTTCTTTGCATAAAACAGATGTGTTTTGAGGAAAATATATATCTCCCATGTGCCCATTTATAAATATACAGTTCTCTTGGGAGCTGAAAATATTTCTTTTCTTTCCTTTCAAATCCCCTTAGAGGTAATTATCTGCTTACATTATATCACATTAATTTTACAGCAAAATAAATGCCTGCGATGGTTACTAACAGCATTAAACCACTTGGTCTCTGAACTAGAAGGTCTTCTAATAAATAGGAATTCCACAGTTTACATTTTTGATAAAACTGTCACTTAGCATAAAATCTTATGTATTCAAGAATTTAAATTCTATGTGTCTCTTTTAACTCTATGTGCTCTGTCTTAGTTGTGTCTTTCTTCTCTGAGATGCAATATTCAGCACTCACACTGTAAAGGAGAAAAGGTTTCCTGGGTTCATGTGCTCAGGATGTAGTCATTGGCTCCAACAGTGCCAAGGCCAGGAGGAAGAAAGCTGCTCTGGCGATGGGGGTGGGGGCAGGAAGCAGGTGGAGAAGGGAGAAGCAGGCAAGGGAGCCTAGCCCCCAGGACTCACCCCAGCGGCCCCGCCTCTTCCGCACTGACCTTCCCTGGTAACAGGAAGTCAACCTGAATCGCCTATAATCCAGTCATACTTTGAATATGCAAGGCTTTCTGGCCATTTCAGATCTAAACCATGACATACATATAAATATTTGTACATATCTTAGGATAAATACATGCATTTATGAAATAGAAATATTTTATTTCTCTTAACAGGATGCTATGACTTTGTTATCCATATATGAACTGTAAACCATATATGAACTTTCATATGCCATTTAAAACTCTATATTCTTTGAGAACATAACTTATGAGTGCATCAATTATGCATGATATTCCAATTTGGAGTTACATATGTCTATATTCCTATCCATATCTATATCTGTATTATTTAATTCTCTATGCCTTGACTTTAGCTATCCATTCAGTCAAGTACAACTACAACATAAAATCAGTATGGTGATTCCTTAAAAAAGTAGGATTAGAGGTTTCATTCATCCCAACCATCAACTGAGGAATGGATGAAAAGATGTAGGACTTTTACACAATGGAGTACTATTTAGCTATATAGAAGAAAAACTTGAAGCTTTTGTAGGTAAATGGACGCCACCAGAGACCATACTCATAAGTGAAATAAATCAGACTTGCGTGCATAAACATCAGATTGTATCCCCAGTATAAGAACCTGAAAGAGAAAATGAAGCCTGAAAGATACAATACATGCTGTGAAAAATGAAGAAAAGATATTCAAAGGGAAGGAACAACTGGGATGAGGGAAAGGAGAAAAGAAAAAAGGAACAGAACAAATTTATGTGTATACACAGGACAGTCTGGACAATCATACTGTTGACTTTTACTGGTCTATTGAGAGAAACAGGTAAGGCATAAAGTTTTCTCTGCTTCTCAATGTTTGATCAATTTGGTGTGCTTACATTGGGTAATCTGAACAACTAATTTAAGACAACAATATATTGAGACAACATTATAACAGCCACTGTTGCATTCCAAAATAAAAAGAACTGGGAACAGCCTGGAAGGAAGAAGGAGACGTTAGTAATGTAGAACACGGCCGTCCTCTCACTTTTCTGAGCTGCACCTTGCCCTGGCTGAGCAGACACCCACAGGTGAGAGCCACACACAGCAGCTTCCAACTCCCTGCACTCTCTCCAGCAGGGCTTCCTCCTCAGCCTTAGCTGCCTGTTCTCCAGGGACGCATGCTTGAGAGCCACGTCTTCCTGGAGAGCTAGCACACTGGGAGTTCTAGAGCAGGGTTAACCTCTGTCCCTTCAGGGAGGGACAGCTCTAAGTGCTGCTTGGGTTTTAATTCTGATTTCCTGTTTATGAGTGTGATCAGCCCAAGCGCCTGCCTGGCTTTTGGCTCGCTTTGCTTTTCTCTGCTCCTTTCCTTCGTTATCTTCTTCCTCTTTTCTGTCCTTTCTTTCCAAAATGATGCCTGATGAGCCAAGCAGGACCAATGACACTTACAGACAGTCCCCTTCCCCGGGCTCTTCTCTCTCCATCCATTCCCAGAGAGCCTGTGTTAAGCCCTTGCCTCCAGGCATCCACAGATATGGAACAAGGCATTCAATCACAGGAAACCAACACATTTCCTTTAGGATTTCACAGCTTCAATAACTGTTATCCCCTCTGAGCAAATAAGGTGGGCACTTCAGTTTTTAAGATCTCTGTGGGTGGAAGAGCTGAAGCAGGTACTTCAAAATTCTGTAAAGACTTAAAACCCTGCAGAAAAAAATGAGTGCTTTTGTCTTCCTTTTATCTTAAGAGATTCTCATTTTATTCCACAGAAATCTTTATAAATGTCAGTTCTCCTCAGACCTGCATTACCAAAATGCTGGCATTGTATACAGGGAAATCTTGAATAATGAACTTCCAGAAATGACTGTCCAATCTTATCTGTGTGCCACCTCGGTCCCCCACAAAGCACCTCCTGCTGCTATCTACTCAGCTTAGGCAGCAGCTGAAAAGCTTCACTTCTCTTCAGCACATAGTCATTGCGGAATGATGTCTTATTGTCTTTAGGGTTGAACCACAGACAATGAATGAATGCAGCATTTAAGTTGGTCCTGGGCAGAGGGATGAGTTTTGTCTTTGTATATTACGTAGGGCAAGCTTTATATGACCTATTGAATTCCAGAGACCCAGGGAAATGACCCAAATGCTGTCTCTACCTTCTGATTTCAGGCATTTGAACTGTCTCTAATGTACAAGATTGGGCAAGAACAAAGCCTATCTCTTCTCAGCTTGCCAGCTGCAGATCAGCCTTGGGTGAAATGAGGCATTTATTTGCTCACTTACTCTCTCCCCGTAGAGACTTCCTTTATATGAATCGTGTGTGTATGCATATCCTTATACCATTTTATATTCCTGTGTCAGGACTGCTCTATCTGCATCCAAAGGAGTATTCACTGGCTGAAAGACCTGGGCAGAGTGTGGCAGGGAATGTTTTAGGTTAATATGGATTCAGCATAGCCTTTTGAGACAGGCTGTGTATGTCTCTTCTGATAAGAAACTTGATGTGCTTGAAGAGTAAGCAATCTCTCCCCCAAAATATTTGTCTATGCATGAAACTATATTTTGGTTTAAGTGATGCTTCTGCGTAGGCAAATTTGGTAAAATCTTTCACCGTGGCAATTTGACAAGCTTATCATTTCTCTTCTTATACCTCTTCCTGAAGTTTTTAAAACTACTGATGCCTGGAAATTATATTAGAGGCTCTAAAGGTAAAATCTTGATGCAAGTATTGTTTAAAACTCCCTGCGAGACTCCAACATGCAGGAGATGTGAGAAACATAAGGTTAAGAAATTTCTGCCACTTCTGGTTCCAGATGACCATCTTGTAAGAGCATGAAGGAAACAGGCCCAAGGAGTTTAATCTCATGATATCTCAGTGTCCCTTCCCCTAAGAATAAAGTCAATGTCCCCCAACCTGTAGTCTTGAACAAGATTTTCAGGGGCACTATCCCACCAGCAAAATGTTACAGATTCTATTAAGTTGAGTGTTTTGGGAACAGCATGATGTGCTGCTCCAAGTGAATTTCACCTAGGATCCCCACACTGAGAATGCACTAAGACTAAGGAGTGTCTATCTGCATAACTCCAGAAGACAGAGAAAGACATGAGCATTTACTTAATTTCTCCTCTTTCCAAAGTTTGTGGCCCAGAATTACTAAATCCTGAGTAATAAAGGTCATAACAAAAACATGACTTAGACAGGACAT
>NW_004524590.1:5138227-5140908 GCF_000260255.1 Octodon degus | reverse complement strand
GAATTGATTTTGGGGTCCATTTCTTAGTATGCTACCTGTAGTACTATATTGTATGGGCACGTAGGTTGTAATTCAATGAAGATATTTTTCTCTTTGATGATGATATTTTATACCCCCCAATTAGACCATTTGTCTTTTCATTGACATTCAGCATCTTGTCAGACCCTCAGAATTCATTAAATATTCATGAACTTGCTGAGTGACAGACTAAAAAGAGGAAGACCCATAGGTCACTAAGCCTGAGAACTTAATCAAGTCATGAAATATCCACAAATCCTCGCTCTGGTAGGTGTCAAAAGTAATACTGACTAAACAGCAAAGAATGGGAATTCTAGGTCCTGTTCTACTGGACTATGTGATTCATCATGAATCAATTAAAGATTTGGCTCAAGTACATTTTAGTTTTTGCAAAGACATGTCACTCTACAATGCAATAAAACATGGAAATATGGCAATTTATCTACTAAAAATTGGTTATGACTGCTTGATTTTGAAGATGTATTGTAAGTTAACTTGATAGTAGACATATTTACATGAAATATATTTACTCTTCAAAGTAACCTGTAGGTTAGTATTCATTATTAATGTATTGAAGACGATCAAACTGGGACTCATGTAAACTGAGTTGCTTGCCTTAAGCAAGGTGAGATTGGGCACCCCAAGGCTTACACAACACACCTGGTGCTAAGCTTCACTGTCCATTAATTCCCAGGGCTTCTTTACAGAGGTATAGCTAGATGATCCCCTGATGCCAAGGCTAGTCTTATTATTCTTTTGCAGTGTTACAGCTCTTGTCTAGATATCCCCTCAAATCCTTACATGGTCATAGGACTTTTCTAGAAGATCAATCTACAGTGTATGATTGATTACTAATACAATGTTAGAATTGAGAATTCTGGGATTAAAGGTGTGTCTGTGATTGCTGAATCAGTCCTCTGATTGGATTGGCACTGGCCTAATCTCTATAGACTGGATATCATATAAGGAGCAGAAAGAGGCTGGTCTCAGTCCCATTTGTCACTTGGCTACCTTTTGGCTTCCATGAGAAAGTGGCTGACTAGTTGCTTTTGTTGTCTTCTGCCTGCCTTGAATTGTTCCTCTCTGTGAAGCTGCCCCACCTTGGACCCAGCTGAAGCCTCTACACACTAGCATTGTGTAGTTAGCTGAATTAACATTTTCCTTTGTAACTTGGGATATTTTGTCCCAGCAAGGAGAAAAGCAGTAACATGCAGTCACTGGCACAGCAGAGGGTGGAGTCTTGCTACCCGTGTGCTGATCCTTCAGTGTAGGTGCTATTTTGTCACTGCCTTCTGCTCTCAGGAGCAGCCTTCCCCACACAGCCTTCCAGCTTTTTCTCCAGGTCCACTGACTCCTTTTGATATGCGGGAATGAATCTCCAAGCCGGGATGCATTTGTATTCTCTAAAACCAAAGAATGAATTTTAGGAACAATAGGGGTTAGGAGCAGAATATATTTATTGGGAGAGAGAAAGCCTCTTTCCAAGAGAAGGACAGAAGGGGATCAGCGTGGCTTGCCTAGGAATCTGCCCTTTCTAGGGATTTTTGTGAAGCAAAACCATGCAGTGGGGCAGTTCTAAGGTGCAAAATATGAGAATTTACTAGGTGGGCATTATGTGGGACAAAATTGTAGTCAACCAATAAGATTACAGGCACAACTGCTCAGGTAAAATTGATTAAATCTAGGACCAAATGGGGAAGCCAGTCAAGGAACAAGCAGAAATGAATTCAGAACAGGGGCTTATTCTGCAGGGGGCTGGGTTAGCGACTCTTCCTGGCTACCTCAAGGTGACAGAGGCCTATTTAGAACATCGATCCCTGATATTTATCTCTAGAGAGGTACACATTTGTTTAATTTTTTTTTGTCTTGATGTCTGCCCTGCAGTGGGACACTTTTTCTGCCTGTCCCGCATGTGCAAGGCATCTTGTCTTCCATGTTTGGTCCTTCTGAGGGCCTGGCCCTGTCTGATTACCTATAATAATTCTATCTACCTCAGCCACCTACAACACCTTCAACTCTACAATTGTAGGAATCGTTTGCCGCCTTTTCTTCCTAAGTCTCCTTTACCTTCTAACTCATTCCCACAAGCACAAAGGTAATGGCTCTCCCTTAACTGTTGTTGGTGTCTACATTGTCCAGAAACTGTCAGTGCAGCAGTGTACTTCCTGTTGTTTCCTGAAGGCCCTGTTCACAGTCCCCACAGTGTGTTCCTCAGCCCTGTTGTGTAAGCATTCACTCCACGCTTGTCATTGCTATTGATTGGCCGTTCTGCTCTCTGGAGCCAGACGGAGAAGGCTAGGCATCTGGACCGGCAGCTCGAATCACGTCCTGCCCTAGAGCCTCTGTGGTCTGCTCCACGGCGCCATCTGCTGAGCGGAGGTCAGTCTTGTGACGCGGACTGGCGCAGGCCCCCTGTCCCTTGGTGCGCTCCATACCGACAAGGAAATGTGGCTTTGTTTGTAATTTACACAAGTGGCCTTTCGACGCATAGATTTTGAGCAAGGTTCATAAAATTTCACAAAGAATTGCTACAGTGACATACACAATCTTCCAAAGGGGAAAGAAAATAAACAGAAGGGCCAAAGGCAATGGACAAGGCATTTTAGTGGATGTTAAGCTGCTTTTTCTTCGTTTTCCTTAAGGTCATACTCCCGACTCTTTGC
>NW_004524590.1:5126060-5137962 GCF_000260255.1 Octodon degus | reverse complement strand
ACTGAGCTATCTCCACAGCCCTGAGGGAGACAGAGACAGTGACAGACACAGAGAGAGACAGAGAGAGTAAATCTTCTAACTCCAGTGAAATAATCTGCCTGCTCCCTCCCTCACACTACTGTTTTGCCTTTCTAGGATGGTAATATTTGAAAACTATGTGGTGATAAGCAGGACAACCGAATCCAGGACATTTCAGTAGAGTATACCCATGGGGGAATTGTATTTTTTTCAAATCTAAAAAAGCTGATTACCTCTGAAAGGAGGAAGCACACTGCTTCAGTTCACAGTGATATTTTGCTTTTGCTTGGTTTGCAGTGTGCCCCTGTTCCTCAGCAGTTCATGCATACATTATGTGGTTCACGATGTATTGAAGCTGCTCTGCCTGCCAGCCACCGCGGTGCACACTTCACACAAGGGGAGACAGGACTATCTTTTTGACAGGCACAATTGCATTGAGAACTCTTTCCACTCAGGGCCAGTGAGATAGCTCAGCAGATTAAGCGCCTGCTTTGGCGAGGCAGGAACAGGGGTTGTATCCCTGGTCCCGCAGGCTGTACCAGCCCCATCATCAGTCACACTGAGCCAGCCACTGTGTCCAGGTGTGGTGGTGCATGTCTGTAATCCCAGCACTGGGGAGGCTGAAAACAGAAGGTTCACTACAAGATCAAGCTGTGTAGTGAGACCCTGTACCAAAATACATAAATGAAATAAATACAAATATTACTCCTAAATATTTGTTCTTATCCCAGTATTGGGGCCAGTCAGTGTCAGAGCAATGTATGGAAGTGAGAACAACGTGAGTGCCTCTCTGGTGTACATGCCAAACACCTCCAGCAAGGCAAGGCTGAATCCAGTCCAAACAACAAGTCATTGTCAATAACCTTCCATATAGTTAGTCATCGTTGTTTTCCATGAAGTACAATACTTTTGGCCTTTTAAATGCACATACTTAAATTAATTATATGTTTTCCAGCTTCATTTCCTGACTCTCGCTGCCCTGAAACAGCCTCAGCTTCCATTGACCTGTGGCTTAGACGTCAGCAAGAACGAGGAGATGCTTTTGCCTTTAGGGATGGGATCCAGGTCTCGTAGGCATCTTGTTCTTCATGTTCAGGGCAGGCAGGGAACAGGAGCCAAGAACACACTCCTGCAGTGTTCACGATGGAAGGTGCCTTCCATGGGAATCTGTGCAGGCAGCCAGGAGAAATGGAGAGAAGCAGCCTGGGGAGTGGCTCAGCGGCGGAGCGCTGGCTGCAGCGCACTGGCTGAAGAGCACTTGCCTAGCAAGCATGTGGCTCCAAGTTCCATCTCCAGCTGGAAAGAAAAGAAAGAACAGATAGCCCTGGTGTTATGGAGAGAGGAATTGGAAGTGAGAGGCCAAAAGGGATGATGAAATTCAGGGCGACAGCAGAACCCTGCTTGTGCTGCTGCAGAAAAGGCAGACTTGGGGCAGGACACCCAGAGGTCGCTGCTATGTAGTGAGGTCACTGCAACTCCAGCCCCTCTTGAGCTCCAGGTGTTCCAAGCCCAGTGACGTCAGCTTCATCGGGATGGGTCTCAGGCCTCCTCAGCCGCATCTTGTGTTTGGAATGGACAATCAGGGTGTGCACAAGTGAAAGGAGGTTCAGTTGTACAGTCACAGACTACGTGTGGTCATTGGTGATGGCAACTTCTCGAGGGGCTCTCTTGTTTATGTCAGTGCTACAAGGGCTCAGTATCCAGGGAGATGGTACACGCAGTGTATTCAGTGCGTGAGATGGATGAGTCTCTTTTGCAGAGAAGACAACAGGAACTTTATGAAGTCAAGTAACTTGGCAAAGATTTAGCAACAAGTGGTCTGAAATTAAAGCCCCTGATGTCAACTCATGCTATGTTGGTGGTGTGTTCATTTTCTTTGTGTTACTATAAAAGTATCTGAGGCTGAATTACTTAATTGAAAAGTGAGATTTATTTATCTCACAGTTGTGGAAGTTGAAAGTCCAGATGGCACCATCTCTGACAACTGCCCTGTGGCGAATGATGGGGTCGCATATGGGGAGAAAAGATCATCCCACAGAATTGGAATTCAAAGGAAGGACACCCCTGATAGCACTTGCTCTCACCAGATCTCAGGGTCCAAGACAGCTACCTGAATTCCTGCAAAGACAAAAACTCTGATGACCAGCAGAGCCCCACCTTTGCAAGGTCCTGTCATCTCTCATATCTCCACACTGAGGACCGCCCTGCTAAATCATGAACCTTTAAGTGACACAGTACAATCGACCCCCAAACACCATATGGCAGTGCAACATGGGTAACTGAGTTTCCATCAGCTTTTGCTGGACATAACTCTTCTTTTGGTGTTGGGACGTTAGCCCCATGCCATGAAAACTGTGTCTCTATATCTGTCATTCATCCCAGCCAGAGTATGACTTTTAGGTGCAAGACTGAATCCAGGCAGAGCAGAGTTTGTTGAAGGCAAGGTAGGATAAGAAGTAAGTTTCTTTCAGTTTTAAACTTGTGACCTTGAGTGAGCCACTTTCAACCTTTGAGCTCTAGCGCACGCTTGAAACAATGAGATCTTAGAAAGCATTGTTAATAAGGACCACATGAGAAAGCATATAAAACACCTATTAAAATGCAAATGTGTAGTACATTTTACTAAACGGTAATAGCTAGGGGAAGTGAGTGACTCACACTTCTAGGGTCCTCCACCTGCTTTGGTTTACACCTAGAACACCCTCCAAATGCCTCATAGTGGGAGGTGGGCTCACTGGGACCCGAATGGAAGCTTGCGTTCCCCTCCATGGCTCTCCCCCTGTGTTTCTTGGCTCTCTGATTTCCGTATGGGGCGAACATCTTTATTTTGCCCTGCTGGGTGCCATGTTTCTGCCCTTATGCTTGCCAGCTATGACTCAACCCACTGAAGCTATGGGCTGGAATAAACCTCCGCATCTCTCTTCGTTCAAATTGAAATTAATTCTTTTTTTCCACTTTTGACCAAGAAATGGGAAAAATGACTGAGATATCACCTAATCCCGGACTCTCAATTCATGGACCCCTTTTATTGCCCAGATCACCACTGGGCAACGGCCTCCGAGGGGACCGGTACACAGACTTCCACAGGCCACCCCGGAAACCTAAAGAAGAAGCTCATCTCCCAGACTTTGCTCTGCTCTGATCTTCTTCATGGCAGTCATCGAGGCTCCTTCTAGACTGTTCCTCTACCTCCCTCCATCAAGGCCACTTTCATTACTTTATACTTTGTTCCTCATATCTGGCTACCAAGCATTGTGATTAGGAAGAATCACCATAGAGTGATACATGTCCTGGACTCGCCCAGGCCCGCGATCAGAACTGTAGTCCAGCCTGCGAAGCTGCTATTCTGCTGCCTTGCACACCTAGATACCACAGAGTGGGGAACTGGACTTTGAGCTTCCAAAATTGAACAACATCCCTTGGGGTTTTTATCAGTGGATCTTGAGAGTGGTTTTGTTACCTGCAAAACTGTCTGCTCCATATGTGTAAAATGTAATGGCAAACTAAGTATTATTCTTATTTAGAACAAATTTGCATGTGGGCGCTCCACTACACATAACATGTATATATTTGCATCAGTGCTTATGGTAGAATTTGAGACTTTATGTATTTTTGGTCCCTGAAATGTGGCATTCAAGCTGAAGCCTGTGAGAGGTACAGTCAGACCCACAGGGCAAAGAAAGAACTTGTGCTCTCTTTATTTCAATTCACAACTCTATCTCAGGGGTAATTGCACAAATTACATATTTTCTTCTCTTTCACTTTCCTACATAGAAATATAACTGTTCAGCAAGTAACTCTGTCTTTGTCTGTTCTCCCAGGCCCACTGCAGTTCTTCCCTGGTCCAGCCTGCCTTCTCGAAAGCTGCCCTTGGGCAGTGCATCCTCCTGAAAGTCAATTCAAGGCATCTCGAGGTGCTTGCTGGGAGATAGACATGGAAGGATGGCTCAGCTTTCTCCTTCCTGTCTAGGGGTTTGTAGGCACTGTCTGTACTTCTCTGTGACCTTAGCTCCTCCTACCAGACTTAGGGATCTCTTGCTCTTATAACCTCACCCATAGCATTTGGACATCATCTTTCATAAATTTCAATATTAGTATCTAGGAGAGCTAGATGTGGAGGTTACTGACACACATTCAATGCTGTGTGCTGTCTACATTTTAGCAAACACCGAACAGTTAGCACGCATTCCTATGTTCTTTGTTTAACTTGGGCTAAGGGAAAAGTTATACGAAGACCCTTGCTAGATGCCATGTGTTTAATATGAACAGCCACAGCTGTCTCTATCTCTGGTCCCATTCAGAACACCAAAGCATGACAACAGGAAACTTCTTTAGTCCAACTTATGGATTTGGTGATTTGTATAACATGATCACAGAAGAAAGGTTTGCTTCTTTCCTGCATTCTTCAACCCTGACACATCCCAAGTGGAGAGCTGTCTGAGAGGGGACACAATGTCCCGTGAACAAATAACAAAAAGGATATAAACCTGGCAGGGGGTTCTGCGGGTCTGAGATAAAGAGACCAAGGTCTGCATACCACAAAGCCAAGCACAGAGAGAACTGAGCAATTCAACTCTTAGTGTCTCCCTGAAACTCTGCCTGTGAAGGATGGCACTAAGAGGTTCCTGCAAATCTTTTTTCTTGCTTTTTAAACTCATATATATTTTAGAAATTGGATGTTTTAATTAATGATTTTATGTTCTATATATTATCCTAGCTTATAAATGAGCTCTTGGAGGTATTTCATGTGAGATATGCCTTAAATAAATGTAAGGTTGTTATTAACCTTGGTAATTAATATTTAATTTTAAAATGAATAATAAGCCCCATTTCATAGTACTTATGGTGCTCCTATTTTCCTCCATGACTCACTTACAGCACCCTGCTCTTCTGGGCTGTCTTTTGCTTTGAAATGTCAAGACGCCACGTCTGTGTTGTCTCCATGAGGGGACCTGTTGACCAGTCACAGGTATAGGCTGGGGCTGCTGGGAGCAAGTGAGGAGACTGCTGGGAGGATGACAGAGAACAAGGCACAGAGATGGAGTATGGAAAGCCTTGATTGCCAACCAGGAGGCACAGGAGCAGCCACAGGCCACTAGCACCATCCTGCTCTACTACCTAAGTCTGGGACACCGCTGTTCCCGTCGTGGAAGTAAGACACTGAGGAGGATCCACCAAGCCTCTCCATGCTCCTGGGCTCAGGCTTACAGCCAACCCTGGAGACCAGGCAGACTGCCAACAGCAGACTGTGGACGGCCCCTTCCATTCTCGCAGTTCCTGTATGGCACTGGGCCCTGCTGTCGTGCGGCAGCACATGCTCTTGTCTCACTGAGCCTGGCTCCCCTGGCCATGTTCTCATGCAGGACAGATGCAAATAACATTTCTAGCCTCAGATCTTTGCCAGGGTTTACTTTTTCTTTCACTTCTTTTCACTGGAGACACTGGATATATAAGAATTAACCAATGTTTGAATCCTGGGCTATAGAACACTATAGCCTGCCCTGAGATCACTCTTTCACTCGTCAGTAGGGTTAATTTCAATCACCTTATACTTCACAGTCCTCTCTGGAAAAGAACAATGAGTACAGTATATCTCATAGGGAGTTTGACAGAATTAATTGCTGTAATCTTCGTGCTTTTCAGAATGTGATCTGTGGGCAGAGTCAGCTGCATCACTGGTAGGGTATAGTGCCAAGGAAAAATGAAAGGACTCTTGTTCCTGATTGTAAGGAATAAATATTAAGAAAGTGGTAGAGAAGTATTAAGCCCAACATCGAACACTTATCAGGGTGGCATCCTGCCCTCCCAGGTCACATGTCCACAAAGCATTTCCACCTGAGCAACAACGCTCCTCACTGCTCCCCAAAATAGTGCAGATGTTGAGAGAATGCAGTGAAATATTTCATAGGAATTTGAAATTGTCATGACACCCAAGCACGTGTCCAATGGCTATGCCTGGCTGAAGAGGACAGAGCCTGTTTTGAAGATTCTCAATTTATATGTCAAACACACATGGTGAAATGTTTTCATTAGTCATGCCAAAAAGATTATTATGATAGTGCAATGGATAAGAAACAGGAACAATAAATGTTTCTTGCTTTCAGAAAGCTAAACTAATCCACATGCATGTTTGGGCCAATACCTGAGAGGGGTGTTCAGTAGATTTTAAGGATTTTATCTGTGATTGTTTTCAATGTAATTCTCTTTGTTCTTGGGTGTGTAAGAGTCTTCATGAGATCTGCCTCCTCAGAATATTTGGCTTCAATTCTTCCTTCTCTAATGCTGAATAATTATCATGACCTTTTTTATGTATTTGGTACAGGGTCTCACTGCGCAGCTCAGACTCGCAGTGATCTTCCTGTTTTTCAACGCACTGGGATTCCAGGTGTGCACCACCATGCCTGGTCTCAGTGGCCAGCTCAGTGCTCCTAGCAGCAAGACCAGCGCAGCATGTGGTCCTGGAGATTGAATCCTGGTCCCCACACTTGCCTAAGCAGGTGCTTAGTGTGCTGAGCTATCTCGCCAGCTGTCATCATGACCTCTTCATTCTTCCCCCTACTCAAACCCATCTAGTCCTGTCACCACTTCTGCTGCAATATTTGCTATTCACCAGTGCCCATGTCGATCTACCCACAGTTTTGTTTTCACCAGACCATGTAGTTATTAAATACATATATATATATATATATATATATATATATATTCTTCTGTTTTTCAAAAGGTCAAGGTATTTTTCAAAAGGTCAAGGTATTGTCTTTGAGGGCAAAGATTGTCTTATGAAACATTAAATACTTACCTTTACTAAATATAGAACTAAATACTTGATAATTAAGGAAGAATTGATGAGGAATGAAAAAAGACACATAAACATGCAGACAGTATGGGTTTAGAGTTTATATTATGAAAAGATACATTTGAGAAGATTTATCTGTTTAATTTTACTGTTTATTTTTTAAAGAATACAAAATAGTAATTAAAAAACAGCATTAGAAATGATACAAAATTTCACTCATCAATGTAATAGAAATTCAAAAATGGTGGCTGAATTGTATGATGTTATCTTCAAATTAGTTGTTTAGATTACCAGATATAAATGTACAAAATTGGTTTTTTAAAAAAAAAAAACAGCGAACTGTTATAGGAAATTAGGAAAAAAGAAATCACAATGAACAGAAAAAAATTTTAAGCATTAACTGCCCCTTTCAAAACACCAGCAGAATTCAGTGGTACAAGTGTCCAAACTATCCTACACATAGACCTAAATATATCTTTTTTTCCTTTTTTTTTTTTTTTTTCAGAACCTGGAATTGAACTCAGGCCCTTACACTTGCCAGGGAAGTACTTATTCCACTGAGCCAGCTCCCAGCCCTGCCCTCATTCTTTCTTTTGCCCCTTTCCTCATCCCAGTTTTTCCTTCCCATTGGACAAATTCTTTCCCTGTCACAGTATCTATTGAACCATTCAGACTATATTAGCTCTTTCAGGTTCTCACATTAGTGAGATAGTACGATGTTTGCACATGTGGGTCTGGTTTATTTAGCTTAGTAATAGTCTCTTGTTGCACCCATTTATCTACAAAAGCCTCAAAATTATCTTTTTTGTATCTGAATAATACTGCATCGCATAAATGTACCATATCTTTTTATCTATTCTTCAGTTGAGGCACTTGTGTTGTTTCCAAGATTTGTCATTACGAATTGTGCTGCTATAACATGGGTGCACATATATCACTCTGATACGATGACTTCAGGTTTTCTGGAAAAATATCTAGGAGAGGAACACCTGGCTTGAATGGGACCTCTAATCCTAGCTTTTTGAGGAATTGCCATATTGATTTCTATAATGGTTCTACTAGCCTGCGCTTCTACTAACAGTGGAGAAGTGTTCCTTTTTCCCCACAGCCTCTCCAGCATTTGTTATTGGTTGACTTCTTGATGATAGCCATTCTTTTTGACTTAAAATGTTATTTCAGTATTTGTTTGTTTGTTTGTTTGTTTTTGGTACAGGGTCTCACTAGAGAGATTGGGCTTATAGTGATCCTCTTGTTGCAGCATCCCCAGTGCTGGGATTACTGGCATGTGCCACTATGCCCAGTTTCACTGGCCAGCATGTTTCAGGTCCTGCAAAGCATGTGTTACCAGGGATCAAAACCAGGTCCCTGAGCTTGCCAGGCAGGTGCTTAGACCACTGAGGTGGCTCCTCACCCCCAGGGTTGTTTTAATTTGCATTTCTTGAATGACTAAAAAGGTTTCACATTTTTTCATATGTTCATTTACCATTTTTATCTCTTCAACTGTGAAATGTGTATTCATCTCATATCTCCATTTTTGGATTGGAGAGCTGATTCTTTTTAATTATTTATATGTTCTAGATACGAGTCCTTTGTCTGAAAGACAGTGCACTATAATTTTTCCCCAATTTGTGGGTTTTCTGTTTACTCTGTTGATGATTTCTTTAGACATGTGGAAACTTTTCTAAATGATGACATCCCTATTGTTGATTCTTTGAAGTAATTCTCATACAGTTTGGTTTTGTTTATGAACTTTCTATCTACTCCTATGCCCTTAAGATTTCTCCCTACATTCTCCTCAAGTGGATTTAGTGTTTCAGTTTTAATATTTAGATCTTTGATCTGTTTTGACTGTAGTTTTGTTTAGGGTGATAGGCATTGGTCTATTGTAAGCCTTCAGTATATGAAAAGTCAAATTTCCCAACAGTATTTAAGAGATTATCTTTCTTCCAGTGAACGTATTTGGCTTATTTGTCAAAGATAAGCTGAATTATTGTGTTTTTAGCTGCATCTACATTTTCCAATCTGTTTCATTGATCCTCAGATCTCTTGTTTTGCCAATACATACTGATTTTATCATAATAGCTTTGCTGTACAATTTAAAGTTTGGGATTATGATGTCTACTGCCTTTTCTTTGCTACACAGGATTGTTTTGGCTATTATAGGTCTCTCCTGGTTCCAAATAAGTTTTATCTATAGTTTTTCTATATCTGTGAGGAGTGCTAATGGTATTTTAATTGCAATTGCATTGATTCTCTTTAACACTTTTGGGAGTATGACCATTTTCACTATGCTGGTTCTTCCTATCTGAGAGCAAGGAATATCTTTTCAGGTTCTGAAATTCTCCTTGATCTCTTTCTTCAGAATAATAAAATTTTCACTATATAAATCGTTTACTTTTTTGTGAGATTTATTCCTAAGTATTTCATTTTAAAGGTGTTATTCTGAAAGGTGTGGTTGCTATAATTTCTCTCTCACTGTGTTCATTGTGCATAGAAATGCTATTGATTTTGAACTCTTGATTTTGTATCCTGCTATGTTACTGAATTTGGTTGTTAAATTAATGTGTCTCATAGTATGGTATTGAGGGTCTTCTCTGTACTGTACTATGTCATCTGCAAGTAATGATAGTTTCACTTCTTCCTTTCCAATCATTATTCCTTTTATTTCTTTTTCTTGCCTAATTGCTCTGGCTAATATTTCCAGAACTATATTGAAAAAATTAGTGATTGTGGACATCCTTGTCAGATTTCTAATTTTAAGGAGAAATTTTTCAATTTTTGTCCATTTGGTATGTCATAGATGGTATTTATCTAGAGAACATCTATTCTGATTTTCTTTAGGGTTGCTTATTTTTATAATGAATAAGTGTTGGGCTTTGTTAAAGCTTTTTCTGCATCTATTGAGATGATCATGTAATTTTGTTCTTGTTTTTATTGGTGTGGTGTATTAAGTCTATTGATTTGTATCTGTTGAACCATATCTGCATTACTGGAATGAAGCACACTTGGTCGTGATATATAATCTTGATGATTTGCTGCATTCTATTTGGCAGTGTCTTATTGAGGATTTTTGCATCTATGTTCATTAGGGAGATTGGCCTGGACTTTTCTTTTTCAGTTGGGTCCTTCTCTAATTTTGGTATTAGAGTAGCACTTGCCTCCAGGAGTGAGTTTGGAAGAATTGCTTCCTTTTCAATTTCATTGAAGAGTTTAAGATGAGTTGGCATTTCTTTCCTTCTTTGGATAAGGTTGACTAGAGATTTATCAACTTTATTTATCTTTTCAATGAACCAAGACTTCGACTCATTAATTATTCATATTGTTTTCTTTGTCTTCATTGCATTTATTTTTGTTCTGTTCTTTATAATTTCCTGCCTTCTCTAGGCTTTGGGATTAACTTGCTTTTCTTTTTCTAGGGACTTAAAGTACAGCATAAGACTATTTATTTGGACGCATTCTGTTTTCCTGATAGGAAAATTTATCGCTATAAATTTCCTTAAGACAATCTTTTTTTGCATCCTACAGGTTCTGGTAGGTAATGAATGCATTTTTAATTACAAATATTGTTTAATTTATTCTTTAATTTCATCTGTGACCCATTGATGGTTCAGGAGGGTATTATTTAGTTTCTACATGTTTATAGAGTTTTTCCTGTTTATTTTGTCAATAATTTCCAGTCTAATTACACTATGGTCAGATAATACACATGGATAATTTTGAGTTTTTTGAATTTAATTAAGCAAGTTCTATTTTGGACAATGTCCTCTGTGCAGCTGAGAAGAATGTGTATTCTATCTCTACTGGGAGGAACACACTGCAAAGGATTACTAAGTTCATTTCTTCACAAGTTTGGTATAGTTCTTTCATTTCTTTGGTGATTTTATTTATCTAGTTTATAAGTTTCTTTACAACAAAGGGGTGGTAAAATCCCCCACTACAATTGTGTTATTGCTCATTTGATTTTCATGTCTGCTCAAATTTGTCTTATAAATTTGGGTCCTCCTACACTGCGTGCTTATATGTTTATAATTGTTACCCCTCCTTCTTGCAATGGTCTCCTAACATGTATGTAGTCACCTTCTTTATCTCTAAATCATTCTTGGTTTGAAGTTCACATTGCCAGCAGGTAGAACAGCTACTCTTGCTTTTTATGGGCTCCTTTTACATGGAGTATTATTTTTCATCCTTTGACTTTCACTCTATGATTTTCCTTTTGAATTAGTTGTTTTTCTTGTATATAGCATATTGCTAGATTTTGTTTGTCGATCCATTTTGCCAGTCTGCTTCTTTTGACTGGTGAATTGAGGCCTTTTACATTGATGGTTATAACTGATATATGTTGAATTATCTTTGTCATGTTCATCTCCTGCTCTAGGTTCTCTCCTTTCCCCCTTCACTTAATTGCTTGCTCTCTTTGGTGGTTCCTTTCTCCTGTAGTTCTTAAAGTTGTGGTTATTTGTGTCTCTTTCTAAAATATCTGTCAGTACTCTTTGTAGTGTTAGTTTGGCTGTCATGCATTACTTCAGTTGTTCTTTGTTGTCAAGGTATCTTATCTCTCCATTAAATTTGATAGGTAGTTTTGTCAGGAACACCATTCTGTTTGGAAATTGTTTTCTTTCGGGACTTCAAATATCTCCCTCCAAACTCTCTTTGATTTGATGGTCTGTGTTGAGAAATCTGCTATGATTCTGATGCGCTTTCCATTATAGGTGATCAGTTTCTTCTGTCTACATTTTTCATATTCTGTTCTTTTGCTCAGTTTCTGTGATGTTGACAGTTATGTGTCTGGGTGATGATTTAGTTTATTATGGCTCGCTGGAGTTCTATATGTCTCATTTAATTGTAGGAAAGAGTCTTTTCCTGTGTTTGGAAAATTCTTTGGTACTACTTCTACCGAGTCCTTTTATGCCTTGTGGGTTGACCACAGCCCTTTCACTGATCCCTATTAGTCATATTATTTTTCTTTGATTTATCTTGCAACTGTTGTATTATTTCCTGGTTTTTCATTACTTTTAAGAGATGTTTCCTTGTCTTTTCAGTATTTGCAATGCTATCTTCAGGATGAAATTCTATCTTTTTTTGTTCAAGCAG